>NC_073398.1:27430210-28162085 GCF_028641065.1 Leucoraja erinaceus | reverse complement strand
TCTGCCTCTTGCTCCCTCGCCCCCGTCTGCTTGAGCTGACGTGTCCAAGGCCGCTCCAGCATCCGTTAACCCGGAAAGGGTCACCGTGGTAACCATGACGTGTCGCTCCCTTCGGTCCCGGTTGCCCCTGGCGCCCACCCGGAAGCAGTCACTCTCGGTGCGTCTACTCGGTGCGTGCGGCGCGCTGCGGGCTTTCTTTTCCGGTTCACTCACGGTTAAGTTCAGGCACGATGGCGACAGCGGCCGCGACTCCTTCTCAAGCCCAGTCAACGGCCCCGGCCTTCCCGCTCCAGCGAGGGATCGTCAAGCTGGTGAGATGCTGGCGTCGTTAGCGAGACGAGAGGCAGGAGCAGGGTGCAAAATAACCGTGGCTTGGGGAGGTCAGGGTTTTTTGTTTCTGGCGGAGGGAATGTAGTTTGACAAAAGAGTCAAAGGTTGGGAGCGAGTAAGCATTAACAAGCTCCGGAGGTTTATCCCTCTTCCCGAGCTGAAAGTGCCGTAATAAACCTTTATTGCAGCAGGCGGGACTTACTGACAACTCCGTAAACGCTGTTAACTGGGAAAGTTTCAATCTACGAAGGTTTGACACGAGGACTGGCAATGTTTATTTAAATGGGACCAGTGGAGGGGGCGCCGTAAAGTGGTCAAGAAGTCTTGGAAGCAGCTGTCTTCCCACCAAACTTAGGAAGAACTTAGCAGAGGGAGTCTTAAAGGGTTGCAAGACTGGCGAGCGGGCGGGCAGGAAACCCTATGGGGTCAGAGAGCCACAGTATCAGAGTAAAACTCTGAGGTTTTCTACGCTTGTCTAACGGGGAACCTAGTAACAGAATGAGCCACGTAAGCCTTGGGGCGGCGGTGAATTGGGCAGGCTAAAGGAGCGGAGAACTATTCCAGCTACTTAGATGAGACACAAGATCGGAACCAGGCAGAGCGTTCTCCGGAGTGACCGTCCATCGAAAGTAACACGTTGCCTCTAAGGCGGGAGAAAGTTTCATCCTTCAATATCAGCAGCCTTGTCAGCAATCTTACTCCTCTTGTGGACAAGGGGGCTCGCACTGTTCCGTTTTTCCCATTAACTTTATAACGGATAAAACACGCAGAAGCACTGCATTCAGTTTCGCTGCACAGACTCTGACCGTGGATTACACTTTCGAAGTACTGACTTCGGGACTATACCAAAGTAATAAAACGCAACTGCAGATGCTGGTTTATACCAAAGATAGACACAAAATGCTGGGTCGGGCAGCTTTTGGTTCCGACTATTTTCCAATTTTCTCCAGATATGCGGCCCGACCTGCAGACTTGCTCCAGCATTTTGCGTTAATTTTCGGGATTATGTCAATTATTTTTCTCTAAAGAGGTCGGAGCATATAAATATGCAGATTGAGCTAAGTATTTATCCCGGTAATGAAATGGCTGTGGTTAATAAGTTATTTAAACGCTGCATTGAAGTTGACTACAGAATTAGTTATTACCAAACACATCGAATTGTTCCCTGTGGATCTCCACGTATGTGCTTTATTTTGCAGAAAGCTTTGTTAATGCAGCTTCTTTTTAAATTTGGTTCTCCTGCAGTTTTTTTATTCAAAAAAAATGTGATTCTTAAAAGAATATGATCCTACCTGTCAGATACCATAAAAGCCATCTTAAAACTTGTTTCTTTCAAACTGATTGTAACACCAGTTTATTTTCGTCACTGCCTTAACATGGTACTATATTGGCAGACAGCAGAACTCTGCTAGTGGTTTGGACATTATTTGTACTTTAATTTTCTGGTTATTAAATGGGACGAATGTTCTACTTACCTTGGGGTTTGGATGGCAATTGAATGAAAGATTGATTCTCACCATTTAGTGCCTGACAATGACAACTCATATTTTTGATTGCACCCAGAACTTTCTTGACATTTGACTTGGAACTGCAGTAAGATATTGTTCAGTAGGTCATAAAGGAAATCAACTGCTATCAATGAATTAACAAACTTTGCTCGGAAAGTTAAACAGAAATGAACGTGACTTATGGAAACAAATGTTATTGATACTAATATTAAAAATATGTACTCTATGGGCTTGTATTCAACGCTGGAACACAAATATATGCTGAATTGTTTGCCCGATGGAGTAGAGAATGGATATAAATGTAATTTTTAAAAACAAATGATCATTGTTTGCTGAATAGTCATGTTTGTATTACGCCGGGCATGCTTTCATCTCGCTGCTATCACTGGGAAGAAGGTACACGAGCCTGGGAACAGTGAACTCCAGGTTCAGGAACAGCTTCTTCCCATCAACTAAGAATTTGAACCACACTGTACAACCAAAATCACAACCTTACCTCAGCAACCAGCTACTGTGGACTTGGTTTAGGTTGTGCTATGTTCTTTGGTTTGCCCTGGTTACCTAGTATTACGGATGATTTATTGTATTATTAATTGTATTTCTTGTGTTTTAATATGCCTGTAAAGCTGCAGCAAGTAAGAATTTTGTTATTTTGTTCCTGGTGCATATGACAATTAAACAATTAAACTTTCTTGACTCTTGATTGTTTAGCAATTGGGTGTAGTATTGTTCATAGTGATCACTGATTCAATTGACAGCTTTGCTTGTGAGAGCAGAATGCTATTAACTTTCCAGTATGGTCTCCTTTACATTGGTGAGACCAAGTGCAGACTAGGCGATTGTTTTGCCGAACACTTATGCTCGGTCCTCCGAGGCCTGCTCAATCTCCTGGTTGCTAACCATTTTAAAACCTCTTCCCATTCTCACACTGAGTTTTTATGTTCTTGGTCTCCTCCATTGTTAAAATAAACAACACCTCCTGTTTTGTAGAAAGGAACTGCAGATGCTCGTTTAAACTGAAGATAGACACAAAAAGCTGGAGTAACCCAGCGGGACAGGCAGCATCTCTGGAGAGAATGGTCTCGACCCAAAACGTCACCCATTCCTCTCCAGAGATGCTGTCTGTCTAGCTGAGTTACTCCAGTTTTTTGTGTCTAACTTCACCTCCTATCTTGCTTGGGTAGTTTACATCTCAACAGTATGAGAAGTCTCAAAGTTTGAGTAATGTCCTCAACACCCTCTCATTTCTGCAACCCCTGCTTCACACGCATTTTGCCACCTCACCTAGCACCCTGCTTGTTACCCCATACTCAAGTCCCCCCTTTCCCTCCTTCCATATCCATCCCTCTGGTTTTATATTGCACTCCCCTCCCCATTTTTGCACCAGGGCCACAACAATGACATTCTTATATGTTGCAGCTTTACAGACACGTTAAGCACTTTTTGTTTTAATTCACAGATCAACAAGTAATTGAAGCTGACATATGTTCTGCAACCTTGTATAAAGTCCATAGTAATCCGCTGATGAGGTAGGGTTGTGGTTAGGTTTATGCCCGAAGGTGGCAGCAAGGTGAGAACGTAGCCACTATGGTGTGGCTCTTTGAAGTTAGCTGCTCTCACAAGGCAGCACTTCTTTGTGGATTTCTTTGTCAAAACAATGATGGACCTGGCAATGTCCAATACTTTGTGCAATCCCTTTTGTTTTGGGGAGTTCCGGTTACTGAACCGTTAATGCAACCAGTACGCTCTCTACCATATGTCTATTGAAGATCGATAGAGTATTCAATGATGTGCCAAATCTCCTCAAAGGTTTGAGGAAGTTGAGATTAAGGGAATTGTGGTGAGGTTCAGGAATTGGACAGCCCAGATGCAGAATTTTTTTTCCTGATGTTGGGGGAGTCCAGAACCAGGGGTCACAGTTTTAGAATAAGGGGTAGGCCATTTAGAACTGAGATGAGGAAAAACATTTGCACCCAGAGTTGTGAATCTGTGGAATTCTCTGCCACAGAAGCCAATGGAGGTCAATTCCCTGGATGTTTTCTAGCGAGAGTTAAATATTGCTCTTAGGGCTAACGGAATCAATGGATATAGGCAGAAAGCAGGAATGGGGTACTGATTTTGGATGATCAGCAATGATCATATTGAATGGCGGTGCTTGCTCAAAGGGCCCACCTATTTTCTGTGTTTCCAAGATGAGCTTTCCTTGTGATTTACATTATTATACTGGGCCCAGGACAGACAGTTCGTCGGAGATGTGCACAGCCAATAACTTGAAGCTGTTATCTCTCACCACTGTTGCCCTGCCTCTGAAGATGGGTTAATGGACTTTCTGCTTTCCCTTCCTGAAGTCAACAATCAGCTACGTGGTGTTGCTAACATTGAGTGCAAGATAGCTGTCTGACACCACTCAACCAGATTATTGATAGTCCTATTTTACTGACTCATCATTACCTGTTATTTGTCCACTAGTGGTATCATTGGTGAATTTCAAAATAGTGTTGGAGCTGTGTCTGGCCACATGGTTGTGGCAGTAGAGAGCGTAGTGCTCTGTACTGAGTGCGCAGCCTTGAGGTGCCCCTGCGCTGATAGTCAGCAGAGAGGTGTTGCCGATTTGTAGTGATTGAGGTATGCCGTGAGGAAGATGAGGATCCAGTTGCACAGGGAGGAGTAGAGAACCCAGTTTTGACTTTTGAGATAAGTGGGGTGGGCATGATTGCGTTGGATCAGAAAGTATATTGTGGGATGGATGCAAAGCTGGGTGATTTGGCAAGAATGTAGCACATGGAGTATATAGGAAGCTTAGGATGACGGAATAATTCTTTACATGACCAAAAAACTGCAAGTGTTGGTGTTCAGAGGGTTTGGATTTCCTTGTACACGAAGACGATGTAACAAGTACAGCGTGCAATTAGAATGGCATTGATATGGTCCTCTTTATGGTCAAGTCTATGTAGGCTTCGGTAATGCAACAAGCATTCTGTCCCACTTAGGAAACCTGAACGGAAACCTCTGGAGACTTTGCGCCCCACCCAAGGTTTCCATGCGGTTCCTGGAGGTTTTTGTCAGTCTCCCTACCTGCTTCCACTTCCTGCAACCTCCGGCAACCACCTGCAACCGCCAGGAACCGCACGGAAACCTTGGGTGGGCGCAAAGTCTCCAGAGATTTCCGTTCAGGTTTCCTAAGTGGGACAGGGGAATTTAAGGCAAGTCATGATCAGTCTGAAGAAGGGTTTCGGCCCGAAACGTTGCCTATTTCCTTCGCTCCATAGATGCTGCTGCACCAGCTGAGTTTCTCCAGCACTTTTGTCTACATTCTGTAAGGCAATATATGTAGAATGAAGAAAATGTGGTAGAATAAACTTGTATTTATGAGTGCTTATAAAAATGAAAATGATCTCCTTCAACAAGTTATTAGAACTCTATGGAATGGGCAGTTGGGCTGTTTACTTGAAGGGAGAGTCAGGAATTGGGGGTCCGTGATATGGAATGAAAGGAAATGCAAATACTGGCACATTGAAAGGTTCAGGAGTACATGGTGAAGCATGGGCTAAACATCACACAACCACTGCAAAAGCTGTGTGGGGATGGACCGGAGTCTCTGATCCAGTCACGTTTGGACACTGAAGGTTTGTCTTGCATCCTCTCAGGCTCTTCACAATTGCATTGTTTAAGATGGAAACATAAGTGGTGTTGATGCATTGTAAGACAATATATTGAATTGATGGTACAGTGAAAGCAGAGAAAGACAAGAAACAATTGTTCTTATTGTTATATTATGAATAAAGTACATTTTTGGGAACAAGGAAGTCAGTCATTTAGAATTGAAATGTGAAACTTCTTGAAGTTGAATCTTTGGAATTGACAATCTGTATTCCAGACCGCAATCAACTTCTTGAAAGCAAAGTATGTGGAGATAGAGCAGGAGTGTTGAGATTGCGGATTAATCAATAATGTTGAGTGACCTGAGCAGGCTTGAATCTGTATGGATTACCCATTTTAAAATTAAATTAAAAAAAATTGTATTCTTGTGAGATTTCAGTTGTGCTTGTAATGGAGGTAGTATAAGCTGTCCCCTGGTTATAAACGGGTTTTGTGTTTGCAAGCTTCCATAAGTCAATTGTGTCCGTAAATTAAAAAAAAAAACACCAAATCACTCAATATGGTAACCATACCTCTGCTGTATTGTAATGAATGTTGTTGATGAGGGCCAATTAACGTGAAAGCCTGTTGTTTTCCCCTGCTCACTTACAGTAGTACAGAATTAGGATGTCCCATGCTCAATGGCTTGTTTTGATGGGCTTGAAGTCGATGTTACTTTGTTTAAAATGTTATTTGTAGAAGTATCAAATATAAACAATTGCTTGTCAATTTCCGAATCAACTCTCAAGTGGCCTCTGCTGGTGAAACTGACAAGCTGTGTTCTTAAGAGACAACGTTGTCTGATTATTGTTAGGAGATTGCACGTAAACAGGTTGTTTTTCCAAAACTGATTCTCGTTTGAATTTAATAATATTTATGAGAACTCATTCATATGTATGGAGTGCCCATCTGTTGGGTGTTTATAACACACAAAGGGCCTATGGTGGAAGAGTTTGATGAGCGAGCCATGTACTGGCTGAAGGAAGAATGACAGTTGGTTTAGGAGTACTCTATGCCATTATTTTCAATGTTTTGGGATTTCTTGTGATGGTGGTATGTAGACGGTATTGTGATAATGCAGATGGTGTATCACTTCCCTATGTCACCAGTTTGATGGCTTGTCCAAAAGTCAATGCTTTTGATTTAAAACGATACTGAAAAGTCAGCCTGGATTGTACAAATTTGGAGTAGTACAAGAAAGTGCAAGCTTATGATTTTATGCAGTAATCACCCTTAAGTTGAGCAAATATGAGCTATTTTTCTTTTTTTTAATACATAGTAGAAATGTGTTTATGAAGATTAGTGTTTAGTCATGTGGCCATGCTTGTTAAAATATGTCACTGCTTGATCTTATTACAGGTATGTAACTGACTAACTATTTGACTTGTGGATATGAAAGAATGAATTCAGAATCAAACGGAAGGGCATTTGAAAATGCCTTGTCAATTGCCAATAGTAGTGCCCAACGATGACCTTTTCAAAGTACAGGTGCACAACCTTTTATCCGAAAGCCTTGGGACCAGGCACTTTTCGTAATTCAGAATTTTTCGGCTTTCGGAATGGAAGATTTTTAGCGTAGTGGTAGAGTGCTCGGCTCGTATCCGCAAGGTCGCGAGTTTGCGCCTCGATCCCGGCAGTTCCTCGATCGTGAGTTTGAGTCTTCAATGTAGTTTTTTCTTGCAGAATAGGAGAGAATAGAGAGGGTTAGGCTGGGATCATTCTCTGTGAGATGATCTTAGTGCGGGAGACAAGTGTAGGAGAGGTGTACTGACTGTGTGGGCAGAACTTTGGAAGTGATTGCCCACCATTCTCAAAAGCCGCTGAGTCTCCCTGTCCCTCCAACTCCAGAGGAATCCGCTCCCCGATGGGCCGCTACGGCGACAAGTGGCAGTTCGCCCACAGCCCGAGCTGCGGCCCCTCATCCGCAACCCGGGTTCCTCTGGAGTTGGAGCGGGGCTGGGCTAGAGTTGTTGCTGGCTGTGAGTCTCTGGGATCTCCGTGCTTGCAATGGGCCTGGGGGTCGGTGTCCCGATGAGGGGGCGCAGCTCGGGCTGTGGGCGAACTGCCACTTGTCGCTGTAGCGGCCCATCGGGGAGCGGCTTCTGGTGGTCCTGACGTCTCAGCTCCTGTCCAGGGGGATGGCCGGAGACGTCAGGACCAACAAGAACCCGCTCCCCGATGGGCCGCTACAGCGACAAGTGGCAGTTCGCCCACAGCCCGAGCTGCGCCCCCTCATCCGCAACCCGGGTTCCTCTGGAGTTGGAGCGGGGCTGGGCTGGGCTAGAGTTGCTGCTGGCTGTGAGTCTCCGGGATCTCCGTGCTTGCAGTCGGTGTCCCGTTGGCCCTGACGTCTCCGGTCACCCCCTAGAATGGAGCTGAGACTGGGAACTGTACCGCCCTTACCCCCTCCCTCTGCAACTGCAAACAACCCCACTCTCCTGCTCACCTGCAAGGGCGGTACAGTTCCCAGTCTCAGCTCCTGTACAGGGGGGCGGCCGGAGACGTCACAGCCCGAGCTGCGCCCCCTCATCCGCAACCCGGGTTCCTCTGGAGTTGGAGCGGGGCTGGGCTAGAGTTGCTGCTGGCTGTGAGTCTCCGGGATCTCCGTGCTTGCAGTCGGTGTCCCGTTGGCCCTGACGTCTCCGGTCACCCCCTAGAATGGAGCTGAGACTGGGAACTGTACCGCCCTTACCCCCTCCCTCTGCAACTGCAAACAACCCCACAGTTCCCAGTCTCAGCTCCTGTACAGGGGGGTGGCCGGAGACGTCACAGCCCGAGCTGCGCCCCCTCATCCGCAACCCCAAGACCAAGACGTACTTTGCACACCATCAGCTTCGGTCCCTACGGGGAGCGTGTTCCTCTGGAATTGGAACGGGGCTGGGCTGCTGCTGGCTGTGGGTCTCTGGGATCTCCGTGTTTGCAGTGGGCCTGGGGGCCGGTGTCCCATTGGTCCTGACGTCTCTGGTGATTGGCACTAGCTCCGATGTGAAGACAGTGCAAAACCCCCGCGCCGGTGCAATGGGCGGGGAGCTGGAGAGGGGAGGGAAGGGGTCACACACATGGCCGGGAAGCAGAGGGGTGTAGGTGGGGTAAAACTGAAGGGAGCGACAATCTGCTGCTCCCTGCCCGCTGAGTTAAAACGTTCCCACGCAAGACTCACGATACACTGTGTATCGTGAGTCTACCGTGGAAACATTTTTAACTCAACGGGCAGGCAGCAGCAGATTGTCAATTATTAACCCTCCCGCGCAATATACCCTCACCTTCTCTTTTATGAATGGGGATTTAGTTCCCCTTTCTTCGAGGACCGACCGGAGGTTCCGCTGTCACCTCTGCGGGCCGCCCTCGGTGAACGTCTTCAAGGACCTTTTTTCAAGGACCGAAAAAATGTCGCTATTCGGAGCTTTTCGTTATTTGGAACTTCGGATAAAAGGTTGTGCACCTGTACAAAATAGTGCAGTTTTCTCAACCAATTGAAGGTGATTTTCAGAACATTGGAAAATTTAATTTGTTTCTTAGATGTTTTATTATTAAAAGCAGAGATTATTCTTGCATTATCAAGTGTTCTAAGAGAGTAGAAATATAAAAACATTTTAGCAAAATGTGATTTAAAATTGAATACCTAATTTGTAATAACAAGGGTAGACACAAAATGCTGGAGTAACTTAGCAGGATCTCTGGAGAGAAGGAATGGGTGACGTTTCAGGTCGAGACTTCTTCAGACTGATGTAATAACAAGGAACTGCAGTTACTGGCTTGTACCAAAGATAGAAACACGATGCCGGAGTAACTCAGCGGATCAGCAAGAATCCCTGGAGAACATGGATAGCTGACGTTTTGGGTCAGAATCCTTCAGACAAAATATTCACTTAATAAGAATACTTATTTTCCTCCATATGATTGTTCCCTCCGTTTCCCAGAAATTTGTGTCTTGATTTAGGATTGTTGAAATAATCCAATGCTGTTCCTGCAGTTTGCCACTTTATCATCGTATACTTATTAAAACTCTGTCTGTCTGTCTGTCTGATTTCGCCTTTGATTCACATCTCCTTGTAAACCCGATGCCGAAATGGGGAAATTTTTACATATTCCAGTAGTGATTGATCTCATGATTTCAAAAACCCCTCGTCTGTAAATTTGATTAATTTCCCGAGTTTATTACTAAAATTGTTCACAAATCTTTTTTTTCTTCAAATCTAACCGCTGGCCAGCTGATGACGTCACAATGCCTTTGCTCGTGGCCCAGCCCCACTCCTGCTGTGTGTGTGTGTGTGGTTGGGTAGTGTGTGTATGACGCCGCAGCTCAACCCCCCCCCCCCCCCCCCCGCAACCGCGCGTTGAGGGGACTGGACCCAACGGTTGGTCTAGAATAAATTCTAACTTGCCCTCAACTAGAATGACCTATTCAAGACTAGACAACATTTATCTGATCAGATCATTCTCTTTTGAGAAACTGGCACAAAATGTTCTTAAAGGTTGCTACATTAGATTTAGATCTTGGATTTGATATTTTAAGGTCAGCATTGATTCCCAGTTGTCTTGCTGATTAAAAAGCATAGGTGATATTTTGATGTTCTAATTTCAAACAATGAATTGTTAGGTTAATGAATATAAGCAAGGACCGTGATACTGGTGTCTGCTGCCCAAGATGTCTTGGGTGTTATTTGCAAATTCATTCGTGTTAAGTGCTATAATTAATCTCGGACAGATGGAAACATACCTTGGGGTTACTCCTCCTGATTGACTCTGGTTAAGATATCGATTTTCTGTGATTGAATAATAGTCTCATCAGTTTTGTCTTACATGTGGAGACTGGCTGTCTAGGCGAAATAAATGCTGCTTGTAAGTGTGGAATGCAGAAGAGAGAGAATTATGGAGAAAATCGCTGCATTTAGGGAGTCATCATTTTATTTATCAAACAAAGATATTGGCTTTGGGAAATAGAATTCTATTTTCAGCAACATTGTCAGTAAAATCCATTGGTTGTACATTCTACTATTATGAAGAACAGCACTCCTGCAATTGTGTAATATTTCTTATCTAGTGGTCATTCTGAATGTGATTGCCAACGTGATAAATTAGAAACACTTTAAGAGCTTTTGTGGAAGCTGTCGGACAACATCAAGAAGACATCAAGAAGTCTGAAGAAGGGTTTCGGCCCGAAACGTCACCCATTTCCTTCGCTCCATAGATGCTGCTGCACCCGCTGAGTTTCTCCAGCATTTTTGTGTACCATCAAGAAGACATTCCTTGTTTGGCAGAATTTGAACGTATCTGAGGTGAAAGGTAAGTCCTATACTACTAGATTTTCCTTGAGGACTTGGCATATAGAGTATCATGACACATTTTGTGAAAGTAAAATCATCTTTATGGTAAATCTAAACTTGTCGTTTCATATTTTGCATGACATCGGAGCCCATCAAGTCCATGCTGGTTCTTAGAACAGTCTGCTAATCCACTCCCCCTCACTTGGGGATATTTTACAGGAGCTAATTATCCTTCCTGCTAGCACATCTTTAGAATGTGGGAAGAAACTGCACATGATCACAATGAAAGCCCGTTAACATCAAATAGCATTAGAGGACAGAGTTGCTCGCAGGCTATTGAAGTTACCATACCCGGGCAATGGGAACAGAGTATATTTCCAATTGTGTCACTTGGTATTAATATGTAGCAATCATTCATAGATCAAATGTGGAATTTAATTAAAACTAAGCAAAGCTTTAATTGTGCCACTATAACAGGCAGCGCAGATTACAATTTGATTATATCATTCAACGTTTGGTTGATTTTTCCATTTGCATACAATTTGGCTTTACTGCTGAAGTGGCAAATTCAAATGCTCTCCCCAAATTCCTGTAGATTTATCTGCATACTAATTCTATAATTCAATTTATAATTGATTAAGCTGTAACAATGAATATGCAAGCTATTGCAGAGATACATATGTGCGCTGCATGGCCATTAAAATCATTGGTAAAATAGGCAATGATTTTATTAAATGGAATATTTGCATTTCACAATTGGTGGTTAATTCCATATAAACAGTTGAATACAATACCTGTATTCAAATTATAGACACAAAATGTTGGAGTAACTCAGCGGGTCAAGCAGCATCTCTGGAGAAAAAGGATAGGTGACATTCTGGGTCGGGACCCTTCTTCAGACTGAAAGTGGGGTGGGGGGGGGGGGGGGGGGGGGGGGGGGGGAAATGGGTGAGCTGGGGTGAGAGAAGACCAGGACAAATCAGGTCCGGCAACATATGACCCCAGGAAGGTGGTGCCCTGGTAGGTCAATTGTTGGTTCTGGAAGGAGTTATCTCGAGGGATATAATGTGGTGGAGGAAGGAACTGCAGGTGCTGGTTTACGCCAAAGAAAGACACAAAATGCTGAAGTAACTCAGCGGGGCAGACAGCATCTCTGGATAAAAGGAATGGGCGACGTTTGCATACTGGGCAAATAAATCAGTGGATGACGTAGTCAACCTAGGCCTGCACTTCTTCCTCCAGCACCTACACCGTCAGGGGACCTATGCAAGGATTTTGTTTGTCCATTTTAGCTCTGCATTCAACACCATTGTGCCAGAGCTACTACACTTTAAACTCTCCCAGTTGACTGTGCCTGAACCCCTCTGTCAGTGGATCATCAACTTCCTGAAGGACAGGAAGCAGCATGTGAGGCTGGGAAAGCGTAACTCGGATCCGCAGACACTCTGCATAAGAGCAACGCAAGGCTGCATACTTTCCCCTCCTTTACTCTCTCTCTACACCAACAACTGCACCTCCACAGACTCCCCTGTCAAGCTTCTCAAGCCTGATTGGACTGATCCAGGATGGGGAGGAATTTGCCTACAGACTGGAAGTGACACAGCTGGAGTCCTGGTGCCATTGCAACAACCTAGAGCCCAATGCTCTTAAGACGGTGGAATCGATTGTAGACTTTAGGAGACCTCCCCCTCCTCTTCCCCCACTCACCATCAACAACACCATGTCACATCTGTGGAGTCATTCAAGTTCCTTGGAACCATCATCTCCAGGGATCTTAAATGGGAGGCCACCATTGACTTCACAGTCAAAAAGGCCTAACAGAGGATGTACTTCCAGCGGCAGCTGAAAAAACACAATCGGCCACAGGCAATGATGGTCCAGATTTATACTGCCATCATAGAGTCTGTCCTCGCCTTCTCCATCATGGTCTGGTTTGGCTCGGCCCCCAAGCATGGCATCCAGTGGCTGTAGCGCATTATTCAATGAGCCAAGAATGTTGTTGGCTGCAACCTTCCCTCCCATTGATGATACACTGAAAGGGCCAGGAAGAGAGCGGGCAAGATCATCTCTGACCCCTCTCATCCTGGCCACAAACTCTTTGAAGCACTTCCCCCTGGAAGGCGACTTTGGACTGTCAGTCGCCACAGCCAGACATAAAAACAGCTTTTTTTCCCCACGAGCAGTAGCTCTACTCCACAGCCAAAAGTTTATAGCCTTCTTTTGCCCTGGTATTTTATTTAATTTTTTATATGTTTAAACTATAATGTTTTATTTTTAATTGTCTACGGTATATTGTGTTGTTACTTGCGAGCAAAGCACCAAGGCAAATTCCTTGTATGTATACATATTTGGCGAGTAAAATGTATTCAATTCGATTCGATTCAATTCAATCCACCTTGTCCGTAAAAATATTCAAGGACTTGGCTTTCACTGACTTTTATTCACCTGAGAGATAGAATTTTGTAGCATTGGCGTTAAGTGACCAAGCCATTATAATCAGTTTTATACTTGTTTCTCAGTCTCATTATGACTTCTTTGACCTTCATTGGCACAACTTTGGTCCTCGTGTTGATAAACAGTAATAAAAGTTTCCAAAGGTGATGGAAAGAATAGGTGCTGAGAGCTCTCTTATGCCTGCATGAAGGAGGCAATTAAACACACCTGAGGAATTACAAACCTGTGAAGCCATGTGTCCCAAACATTATGGTGCCCTGAAATGGGGGAACTATGTATAAACACAGCTGTAATCTCTACATGGTGAAACCAAAATGTATAAAAATGTCCTTTATTATAGTCTGACAATGTGCACTTTAACCACATGTGATTTTTTTTTTCTGTTACAAATTGTGAAGTACCGAGGCAATTATATAAATGATAAGTCTTTGTCCCAAACATTATTGAGGGCACTGTATATTTGCAATTTGTTCCCTGCCAATTATTTTTCAATTATATTCCCACCCACTGTGTCAAATTCCTTCTTTAAGGGTGACTAGGTTACAGTGTATTCCAGATGTGATCTCCCCAGTGCCCTATTTAGGTTACTTTTGTAATCAGGTCCCTGAGCAAGGAACAAAAACATTCTATTAACGTTGCTAATTTACCACATATCAACCATTTGTGAATTGTGCAGTATGTATGAATCATACATGTTGAATTAAAGTGTATTTTTTTTTCCCTGACAAAATTAAGTTTTCCATTTTACCGCATAATAGTCCATTTGTCAGATTTCTGCACTCATTTAACCTAACTATCTCTTTGTAGCCTCCCTGTCATCTTTGCAATATGCTTTTCTACTCGTTGCATCATCAACAAATTTAGCAGGTGTGCCTTTGTTGTTTTCAAAGTTATTTGTGTAAAATAGTGAAAAGGTGAGTCCATGGCACATATGATTGGCGTGGTGAATATCTTGTAATAGTTTGCCAACAAGAAATAATTATGCCTGACGTTTCCTGCTAACCAGCTAATTTTTAGTATACGTCATGTATGTCAATTCTTACCCAATAAATTTTCATTTCTAAATTTGTAATAACCTTTATGGCCTTTTATCTAATACATTCTGGAAATCTTAGTACATCTCCTGGTTTCCCTTTTTCCACGGCATATGTTACTACTTCAAAGAACTCCAATAAATTAGAAATATGACTTCATTTTCACAAAATCATGTTGACCTGCTGAATTATCACAAATCTTTCAAAGTGCCTTGTTGCAACTTTAATAATAACCTCCAGCATACATTTAAACAGGATTAAATTGACTAATTCTTCCTGTGAGACACAAGTAATACGTTTAATTCAAGAGTATTTAATTGCCATATGTACAGAAAACGTAATAAGGAAATTCTGACTTGCAGCAGCATGACAGGTTCATAAACACAGTAGTCAAGTCAAGTTTATTTGTCACATACACATATGAGATGTGCAGTGAAATGAAAGTGGCAATACTCGCGGACTTTTGTGCAAAAAGACAAACAACCAAACAAACTATAAACACAATCATAACACACATATACCTTTACATAATAAATAATGGAAGGAAAAACGTTCAGTAGAGTTAGTCCCTGGTGAGATAGGCGCTTACAGTCCGAATGGCCTCTGGGAAGAAACTCTTTCTCAACCTCTCTGTTCTCACCGCATGGCAACGGAGGCGTTTGCCTGACCGTAGCAGCTGGAACAGTCCGTTGCAGGGGTGGAAGGGGTCTCTCATGATATTGTTGGCTCTGGAGTTGCACCTCCTGATGTATAGTTCCTGCAGGGGGGCAAGTGAAGTTCCCATAGTGCGTTCGGCCGAACGAACTACTCTCTGCAGAGCCTTCTTGTCCTTGGCAGAGCAATTCCCAAACCAGATGGTAATGTTCCCGGACAAGATGCTTTCCACCACCGTTGCGTAGAAGCACTTGAGGATCCTCGGAGACACTCTGAATTTCCTCAATTGCCTGAGGTGGTAAAGGCGCTGCCTTGCCTTACGAGTGCTGAGGCGTGTGATGCCCATGTCATATCCTAGGAGATGTGGACTCCCAGATATTTAAAACAGTTCACCCTATCCACAGGATCCCCATTTATCCTCAATGGAGTGTACGTCCTCGGATGATGTGCCCTCCTAAAGTCCATGATCAGCGCCTTCGGTTTTTTGATGTTCAAGAGGAGGCTGTTATCCTGGCACCAGAGTGCTAGATCAGCCACCTCCTCCCAGTAGGCCTTCTCATCGTTGTCTGAGATCAGGCCCACCACCACAGTGTCATCAGCAAACTTAATTATTGAGTTGGAGCTGAACCTAGCCACACAGTCATGTATGTACAGGGAGTACAATAAGGGGCTGAGGACGCAACCCTGGGGCGATCCTGTGGTGAGGGTGAGGGACTTCGATGTATTCCCTCCCATCTTGATTACCTGGGGCCTGGCGGTGAGAAAGTCCAGGACCCAGGCACACAGGGAGGTGTTGAGCCCCAATTCCATTAGCTTCCCGGCCACTCTGGTGGGGACTATCGTGTTGAAGGCTGAACTGTAGTCTATGAACAGCATCCTCACGTAGCCCCCCCTTCTGCTGTCCAGATGGGAGAGAGCGGTGTGCAAGACCTGGGAGACCGCATCGTCCGTGGATCTGTTCGGACGGTATGCGAACTGCAACGGGTCCATGTTCCGAGGGAGGAAGGCGCAGATGTCTTTCTTCACCAGCCTCTCAAAGCATTTCATGACTTCCGAGGTAAGGGCCACTGGACGGTAGTCATTCAGACAGGCTAGGGAGGCATTTTTAGGCACCGGTACAATGATAGATTTTTTGAAGCAGGCAGGGATCACAGACTTGTCCAGGGAGAGGTTGAATAATGTAGTGAGCACTGGAGCTAGCTGCGTAGCACAGGACTTGAGTACTCGCCCCGAGATGCCATCGGGGCCTGCAGCTTTTCTCGTGTTCACCCGTGTCAGAGCCCTCCTCACGTCGTGCTCGGACAGCGAGAATGTGTGCACATTCCTCCCTTCAGCTTCGGTAGCCAGCCCGCTGGCGGTATTGTCGATAGTCGGCAGACCTGGAGTGGTGTTGCCCCTCTCAAAACGAGCGTAAAAGGAGTTCAGGTCATCAGCTAGGGAGGTGCTGGCACTTGCGGATGAGGGAGGGGTGCTCCGGTAGTTGGTTACAATCCGTAGCCCCTGCCACAGGCTTCTGGTGTCCTGCTGCTCCATCTGTAACTCCATCTTGTCTCTGTACCTCTGTACCGTAGATAACATACAGTGCCCTCCATAATGTTTGGAACAAATACCCATCATTTATTTATTTACCTCTGTACTCCACAATTTGAGATTTGTAATATAAAAAAAATCACATGTGGTTAAAGTGCACATTGTCAGATTTTAATAAAGGCCATTTTTATACATTTTGGTTTCACCATGTAGAAATTACAGCAGTGTTTATACATAGTTCCCCCATTTCAGGGCACCATAATGTTTGGGGCATAGCAACGTCATGTAAATGAAAACAGTCATGTTTAGTATTTTGTTGCATATCCTCTGCTTGAAGTCTT
The DNA here is from genome assembly GCF_028641065.1 of Leucoraja erinaceus. Lineage (NCBI taxonomy): Eukaryota > Metazoa > Chordata > Chondrichthyes > Rajiformes > Rajidae > Leucoraja > Leucoraja erinaceus. Next base: position 28,145,328 of record NC_073398.1, on the reverse strand, counting down.
CGATTCATGGACATCACCAGTTACTGGGTGTCTTCCCTGATGATGCTCTGCCAGACCTGTATTGCAGCCATCTTTAACTTGTGCTTGTTTTGGGGGTAAGCCCCCTTCAGTTTTCTCTTCAGCATATACAAGGCATGCTCAATTGGGTTCAGATCTGGTGATTGACTTGGCCACTCAAGAATTTACCATTTTTTAGCTTTGAAAACCTCCTTTGTTGCTTCAGCAGTATGTTTGGGATCATTGTCTTGCTGTAGAATGAACTGCCAGCCAATGAGTTTTGAGGCATTTCTTTAAACTTGAGCAGATGGGATGTGTCTACACACTTCAGAATTCATTATTCTACTACCATCAGCAGTTGTATCATCAATGAAGATAAGTGATCCAGTACCTTCAGCAGCCATACATGCCCACGCCAGAACACCCCCACCACCGTGTTTCACAGAGAGGTGGTATGCTTTGGATCTTGGGCAGTTCCTTTGCTCTTGCCATCACTCTGATATAAGTTAATCTTCGTCTCATCTGTCCACAAGACCCTTTTCCCGAAATGTAGTTGCTCTTTTAAGTACTTCTTGGCAAACTGTAATCTGGCCATCCTATTTTTGCGGCTAACCAGTGGTTTACATCTTGCAGTGTAGCCTCTGTATTTCTGTTCACGAAGTCTTCTGCAGACAGTGGTCATTGACAAATCCACACCTGACTCCTGAAGAGTGTTTCTGATCTGTCGGACAGGTGTTTGGGGATTTTTTTTATTATAGGGAGAATTCTTCTGTCATCAGCTGTGGAGGTCTTCCATGGCCTGCCAGTCCCTTTGTGATTAGTGAGCTCATCAGTGCTCTCTTTCTTCTTAATAATGTTCCAAACAGTTGATTTTGGTAAGCCTAAGGTTTGGCGGATGTCTCTAGCAGTTTTATTCTTGTTTCTCAGTCTCATAATGGCTTATTTGGCTTTCATTGGCACAACTTTGCTCCTCATGTTGATAAACAGCAATAAAGGTTTCCAAAGGTGATGGAAAGTGGAGGAAAGACCCGGTGCTGAGAGCTCTCTTATACCTGCATGAAGGAGGCAATTAAACACACCTGAGCAATTACAAATGCCTGTGAAGTCATGTGTCCCAAACATTATGGTGCCCTGAAATAAAGTTTCTGAACCAGGCCTTTATGCAACCAGTCTATAGGTGTTCACCATACACCTATAGAAGTTCAAAAAAGTATTAATTGACAATACTAAATCTCCGCAATCTTCGAAAGACATAGAGGCTTTGATGGGCTCTTATCACATGATTGCATCAATGTGCTGGGCCCAGGACAGATTCTCAGAGATATACACGCCCCGGAACTTGAAGTTGTTGATTCTCTCCACAGCCAATCTGTTGATAAAGAAAGATTTGTGGATCCTCCACTTCCCTCTTCTAAATCCAACAATCAGCTCCTTGTTCTTACTGGCACTGCGAGGTGTTGTTATTGTTCTGGCACCATTCATTCAGCCTATCGATCTTTCTCTTTGACTAATTGTTGCCCATAATTGTACTAACAACAGTGGTGTCGTCGGCAAATGTAAACATGGTGTTGCAACTGTGTCCAGCGACAATGTTCTGGGTATGGAGTGAGTAGAGCAGGAGACTGACCACACAGCCTTGAGGTGCCCCTGTGCTGATGGTTAGATACTTTAGAGGAGGAAGTGCTTTTGCAAATTGGTACAGATTGTGGTCTTTTGAGGAGGAAGTTTAGAATCCAGTTGGAAAGGGACGCGCAGAGTTTCTAATTTCCTGAGCTTGTTAACAAGTTTGGAAGGGGTGATGGTGTTGAATGCTGAGATGTAGTCAATGAACAACAGCCTGACATATGTGTTTTTATTGTCCAAGTGGTCCAGTGCATAGTGGAGAGCCAGCCAGATTGTATCCCCCCCCCCCATCTCTACATCGGCGACACCAAGCGCAGGCTCGGCAACCGTTTCACTGAACACCTCCGGTCAGTACCTGATCTCCTGGTGGCTCAGCACTTCAACGTCCCCTTCCATTCCCAATCTGACCTTTCTGTCCTGGGCCTCCTCCATTGTCAGAGTGAGGCCCAGCGCAAATTGGAGGAACAGCACCTCGTATTTCGCTTGGGTAGTTTACACCCTAGCGGTATGAACATTGACTTCTCTAACTTCAGATAGCCCTTGCTTTCTGTCTCTATCCCTTTCCCAGTTATCCCACTAGTCTTACTGTCTCCGCCTACATTATCTTTGTCCCGCTCCCTCCCCTGACATCAGCATGAAGAAGGGTCTCGACCTGAAACGTCGCCCATTCCTTCTCTCCTGAGATGCTGCCTCACCCGCTGAGTTATTCCAGTATTTTGTGTCTACCTTCGATTTAAACCAGCATCTGCAGTTCTTTCTCACACATTTTATCCCCCATTGATCTATTGTGTTGAACTGTAGTGTATCTAGTTTCATTTTAAGGCAGTTGATATGCGCCATAACCAATCTCTCAAGGCTTTCATCACAGACTTTAGTGAATCGGTCGGTAGTCATTGAGGCATGCCACTGTTCTCTTTGGCACCGGTATTATTGATTCCACTTTTAAAGCAGGTGGGAACACATTTAAATTTATGCCATTTGTCATTTGTAAAGTCAGTACTGATTTTTAACATCTGTGTCACTTTCCTGCATTAATGCTTGATTCTGTTGTTACATAACGATACTTTAATCACTTTCTTGAAGATATCTTGCAATCAAAGCTCTGGCTCTCTTGGTAAGAAAATTCCAAAGTTTCTGCTAGATGAAGAAATGTCTTCTTCGAACAGTATGCTCTTTCTTTTGACAGTAACTCTGTGTTCTAGACATCCCAGCTATGGGAAAGATCACCTCTGCATTTATCTTGCCAAGCCCTGTGTGAATGTTGTATATTTCAATAAAATCACTTGTTCCAGAGCTGTGAGTCTGATTAATCTCCCATATGACATGCTCATTATCTTCAAATCTGTCTGGTAAATCTTCACTGTGCTTGTTCTGTCACAAACATATCTTTTCTTGAGTGAAGACCAGATATGTCCATATTTCATTTCTGCCTCACTATGGGCCTATATGATAGGAGCTGGACATTAATCATAATGGGACCCTCTTGCAATAAAGGGTGACATACCACACACATTCTTAATTGCTTGCTGTACTTATTAACAGTGATTTGCAGCATGCCCAGATCCCCCTGATCACCAATATCTTTCAAACTCTCCATTGTTTAAATATTACTGCTTTTCAATTTTTTCCCCTATAAAATGATGATGTCTTATTTTTCTGCATCATTTTCCATTTGTCCTGTTCAATGCTCCGACCTATGAAAGGAAGCATACAAGATGCCCCTTTTACCACTCTACATCTACTTGTGTTGACACTTTCAGGAAGTAATGGACTTGGATCCCCCAGATCTCTCTGTATATCAATGGTGTTAAGCCATTAATTGTATCTTGATTTCTCAAAATGCAACACCTCACATTTGCTCAGATTAAACCCAATCTGACATTTCTCTAAGGTACACAAAAATGCTGGAGAAACTCAGCGGGTGCAGCAACATCTATGGTGCGAAGGAAATGGGCAATGTTTCGGGCCAAAACCCTTCTTCAGACATTTCTCTAGTTGGTCTACTATCCCTGCAAACCATCACTGGTCACAGACCTCCAGCCTGAGGAAGAAGACAGAGGGTGGTGAACGAAGGACAATATTCCAACCTGAATATTGTCCTTCCATCACCACCCTCTATCTTTTATCAGTAAGCCAGTTCTGAATCCAATGACTAAGTCACTGTTCAACCCATGCATCCTAATCTTCTGGATCAATCTACCATGGGGGACTTTGTCAAATGACTTACCAGAATTCATGCAGCCAACGTCCATCAGCCTCCCCTCATCGATCACCTTCGTCACCTCAAAAAAACTATCAAATTAGTAAGACACAATTTCCCGTGTACAAAGCCATGCTGACTATCCCCAATTAACTTATTCTCTTCCAAATGAGAGTAAACCCTTTCCCAGAAAATCCTCTTCAGTAGATTTCCTTTCACTGACGTGAGGTTAATTGTCCTATAATTCCCTGGAGTCTCTCTACTTCCCTTCTTAAAAGGGAAAACATTAGCTACTCTCCTCTTCTCTCGTTTATCCCAGTGTATTCTTCTGCCTAAAAACGTTGTAGTTTGCCTTACCTCAATTTAGTACCTTCCTGCAAGGTTCAGCCATCTCCCCTTATTCAAAACAATCTTAAATCTTATGCAGTTGTGATCACTATCCCCAAAATGCTCTTGCACTGAAGCACCAGTCATCTGGCCAGGCTGACTGTTCCCAACACAAGATCCAGTGTCTTCCTTTCTCGGGTTGGACTATTCACAAACTGTTTGAAGAAACCCTCTTGGATACCACTCACAAGCTCTGCCTCGTCTAAGTCTTTGGCACTCCTTCCTCCTAATTTTGTTCGGTGAATAGAACTTCTACTCGCTCCTTTCAAAACATATCCAAATACTCAAAATACCCACACTTGGGTTCCCTTGTGCGAGATAACTGGTTGTTGCTCGAAACATTTGTCCGTTTCCACGCAAAAGTAGTGGCATTTGGCATAATTTTTTCTGAATATGGATGTTGATAGTTCTGATGCAAAATAGATTATTGTCATGTACACTTTCGTGTTCATAAGTTCATGTGATCGGAGCAGAATTAGTCCACTCTACCATTCAATCATGGCTGAATTATCTCTCCCTCCTAACCCTATTCCCCTGCCTTCCCATAACCCCCCGACACCCGTACTAATCAAGAATCTCTGCCTTAAATATCCATTGACTTGACCTTCACAGCCTTCTATGGCAATGAAATCCACAGATTCAGCACCCTCTGGCTTAAGAAGTTCCACCTCATCTCCTTCCTAAGGAAATGTCCTTAAATTCTGAGGCTATGTCCTCTGGTCCTAGACTCTCCAACTAGTGGAAATAACCTCGCCACATCCACTCAATCCAGGCCTTTCACTATTCGGTAAGTTTCGTTGAGGTCCCCCGTCATCCTTCTGAACTCCAGTGAAGAGAGGCCCATTGCCGTCAAAAGCTCATCATATGTTAACCCACTCATTCCTGGGATAATTCTCATAAACCTCCTCTGGATCATCTCCAGGCCAGCACATCCTTCTTCAGATATGAGGCCCAAAATTGCTCACAACACTCCAAATGAGGCCTGAGCAGCATCTTATAGAACCTCAGTATTTAATTCCTTGGTCCCATGAAATACATATACACATTATATATGATAGTGATAGATATAACAATAAGCACAACTACGGTAGAATGGTGGAAAGATGTGTGTTAATCTGCAGTAGTGCAAAAATAAATCCTAAAGTGCAATAATGGAATGAATTAAGAGTTAAGCCTCAAGTGATCAGATTGCTCTGTTTCTGTGTTGTGTATGGTGCATATTACCAAAATGTGCTTTGCATTTCTTGTTAGCTGATACTGTAACTTTTATTGGTGAAGTTCCCCACATTGGTATTGATATCTACCTATGTTGGTTTAAAATAAGTATATACATTATGTAAGACTGCATTGATTTTTTTTCATGCAGCAATGTTTAGGAGATAAATATTGTTTTTATTAACACAAACACACCAACTGCATCTATGTATAAAGCATTGACACTGTGTTCAGCCTTAATGTAGACCTTGTTTACTGTCTGAATCCATTTGAACATAGTCCTGTTCAATAATACATCCACATTAGCTTCAGCAATTGTATTATTAAAACACTCGTCAGTTAGTGGTATTTATATCACATTAGTGCAATTTCCTTATGACCAACAGTAACATAATCTCTCTGAACCAGTAAAGCTAGACTATTGTCCTTCAACTTCCCAACGGTAGCTTCATTGTGAGGTAATTTTTGGATTTGTTCTCTTTCCCAGGCGCTGTCAGGCGGTGCGATTATTGTCCGTGGCCAACCAAGAGGAGGACCCCCGCCAGAACGGCAGATTAACCTCAGTAACATTCGTCCTAGTGCCTTGGCACGACGTGTTGCTCCAAATCAACCAGAATCCAAGGAAACCCCTGATGAGGTGAATTTTTTAAATATATATATATATATATATATAAGTTTTGCAAGTCCAGGATTAAGTTTGGATTTTCAAAATTTTGTTCATTGATTGGCGACATGCCAAATAATTGAATTAGCCTTTAAAATATTTTAAAATACAGTTTAAAGAAGTGAAACCTTTGGTGAAAAGGCCAAAGAGAAATTTAATACAAATGTATAGAATGAGAAATTTGGGCTGAGTGGATAGCAGAATGCATTTACCTTGGAAGAGGTTAATAAAATGGAGGAAAATAATTGAGTGTACCATGAGGATAAGGTTTTATGCAGCATAACAGCTGGTTTGTGTGATGTACAGATGCTTTGTTATACTTGCTTCCAGTCTCTTGTGATTGTTGTCCCCAGCTGCTGTTTCTACCTCCATTGTGTCTTTTTCTGTGTGATTTAGCTTTTACTTAATACATGAAGCTCTGCTATAACTTGATAATTGCATTCTTAAAAAAAAATAATGTTATAGAGAATTATGTTACATGGAAACAATTTTTCCTTATACTGTTTAAATCCAAGACAGCTATATATTTCTGTTGTCAATATCCAAAGCATCTTCTAGTTGGTTTCCAAGTTCTCAGTCGGAATCGCCTTGTAATCAGGAGATACAAGGAACTGCAGATGCTGGTTTACAAAAAAAAAAATCCATTGTCCTGCAGTAACTGCTGGTGAAGCAGCATCTCAGGAGAACATGAATAGGTGACATTTTGGGGTTGGGACCCTCCGTGAGATTGAAATGTCTGAAGAATGGTGTCGATCCGAAACATCACCTATCCATGTTCTTCAGAAATGCTGAAGAAAAAAACTATTTTTTTCGCCCTGTAATTAATTGGGTCTAATACATAGATACATAGACAATAGGTGCAGGAGTAGGCCATTTGGCCCATCGAGCCAGTACTGCTATTCAATGTGATCATGACTGTTCATCCACAATCAGTACCCCGTTCCTGCTTTTTCTCCCATCCCTTGATTCCTTTAGCCCTAATCTAACTCTCTTGAAAGGGCTAGGTAGCATTTCAAGTACAGTGTGTAGCTCAGTGTGGAAGTGGATGTGTAGGTTGACTAGAATGCTGCCTCGATTATAGGTATTAGCTGTAAGAAGAGGTTGATTAAACCTGTATTGTTTTCTCTAGGATATCTGAGGCTGAGGGGAGACAATAGAAGTATATACAATTCTGACACGCACTGTTTCCATGCCTTCTCCCCATATCCCTTGATTCCACTAGCCCTAAGAGCTCTATCCAACTCTCTTTTGGGTGCATCACAGTGAATCGGCCTCCACTACTTTCTGAGGCAGAGAATTCCACAAATTCACAACTCTCTGTGTGAAAATGTTTTTCCTCATCTCAGTTCTAAATGATCTACCCCTTATTCTTAAACTGTGGCTCCTGGTTCTGGACTCGCCAACATCGGGAACATGTTTCCAGCATCTAGCATGCCCAATCCCTTAATAATTTTATATGTTTCTATAAGATTCCCTCTCATCCTTCTAAATTCCAGTGAATACAAGCCCAGTCGCTCCATTCTTTCATCATATCACAGTCTGGCAGGACAAGACATAACCAGAGATTGTGATGGCGTCTGGCATGTTGTTTGAAGGATGTGATTTAAAGTCCATCTGTGACAGGCTATTGCTTGACAAGTCTGTGAACAGTTCTCCCAATTTAGAAGCCAATCTCATGATGCTGTTTGGCTGGTGGCCTAATTAGTTTTAGCTTTGTTTTTCATGTTGCGTTATAGTCTTGATGTAGTTTGTGCCACATTGAGAATGGTAGAGCACTTAACACAGAATCAGAATGAGTTGGAAGAATTCTGACAACTAGTTTGATTTGGATTGGTTTTCGGTACAGTAGATAGTTTTTTTGATTTTGAAGTTGATGGGGTTATATACAAATGACAAATGGAGCGAAATTGCTTTGAGAGAATCAGCAGGTTTGTTCCAAAATAAAGCCATGTATTATTTTTTCCTTTCAAATATCTTTTGTCCTCTTTATTCACAATGTTTTTGTTTATCTGGTGTGTTTCACCGAGTATAGAATGTTGGTGGTCGATTTGAAAGAAATAATGTACCTTGATGAGAATTTAGTTGCCATGAATCTTTCTTCGATCTGGATTTGTGTCTTTAATTGATCTAGAAACATAGATAGAAACATAGAAATTAGGTGCAGGAGTAGGCCATTTGGCCGTTCGAGCCTGCACTGCCATTCAATATGATCATGGCTGATCATCCAACTCGGTATCCTGTACCTGCCTTCTCTCCATACCCCCTGATCCCTTTAGCCACAAGGGCCACATTTAACTCCCTCTTAAATATAGCCAATTAACTGGCCTCGACTACCTTCTGTGGCAGAGAATTTCAGAGATTCACCACACCACAGTGGTGAAAAAAGTTTTTCTCATCTCAGTCCTAAAAGATTTCCCCCTTATCCTTAAACTGTGACCCCTTGTTCTGGACTTCCCTAACATCGGGAATAATCTTCCTGCATCTAGCCTGTCCAACCCCTTAAGAATTTTGTATGTTTCTATAAGATCCCCCCTCAATCTTCATCAATCCCCCTAGCTTCTATTCATAGGGAAATTATGTTCTGGATATAGTTTATTAGGCTGACTGTATCTGAACATGGCAACCCCACTACTATCTGAAAAACCTGTAATTTATCAACTTTTCTGAGCCTTTGCAAAATCTTAATGTAGGATTTTTGATGGAATCGTCTAATTTATGGTTGTTGATGTGGTTATGGTTGTTGAATCATGCACAAGTAAAATTTTAAGGATTACAGATTTCATTATAGTTTGCTTCTATCTTTGTGTTTTTCACTTTTCCCCTGTTTGACTCCACCTACACTTCTCGTGACTCAGGAATGCAGCCTGTGCATATTGTTTCTTCGAGGAGATAAGTGATCTTGGGTGATAATTTTAAGCTGTGTCAATACTTCATTGCTTTCAAAGCAAAATTTCCCTTTGTGCCATGCTTTTTATAACATCTTGGTTGTCTTCTTGTATACCAAATATATTAGTAGTTTTGGAGTTCAGAAAAAAAGTTTACATTATTATTGGAAGTGAAGAATGCGGGTCGAGTGCTCTTGTTCCTCACTGGCTATTTAAAGAGGATCTTGAGCATTTGATATAAACCACAGGTGGAGAATGTGAACTGGGGTATTTGTTTATAGTTGAAAATGCCACCATGTGAATAATGCTGTTTATTGACTACCAAGCTGCATTGCCCATTGGTATGCTGCTATGATTTAATGTGGGGCTAATTCATTAGGATCAGATCTTTAAATCTTCTTCAGAATTGTGTGTGTGTGTGTGCGCGGACATACGTGATTTGAAGACTTTTTTATTCTTCCGTCTCTTACCAACATCCATTCTTGTTTTTTTTTTAAAACAGCCTTGGGCTTGGCCAGCTCGAGAGTTTCTCAGAAAGAAACTGATTGGAAAAGAGATTTGTTTCACAGTGGAGTACAAGACTCCCCAAGGTCGTGAATATGGAGTGGTTTACCTTGGGAAAGGTTAATGATTATTCTTCTAATAAATTGCTGTCATTGAATGTACATTGATGAATAGTCTAATTTCCATTATGGCAACTGAACATTGCATGGAAAAAATCTGGTTAAAATATCCTCAAACCTTGTGATATCGTAAAAAATGATACCTTTTGCGTTAAATGTAAATATTTATTGTAGTCAGGAGTTTAGAAATCATGTACAAATATGAGAAATTACAGCAGGAGTTGATTGTACACCCATCCCTTTGACCCTGCTCTGCCACTCAATAAATTCATTCCTTCTCTCCAGAGATGCTGCCTGACCCGCTGAGTTACTCCAGCATTTTGTGTCTGAGATCATATCTGATCCTGATCTTGGTTTTACTTTCTTATCTATTCCACATAACTTCTGTTTGTTGAGAACGTCATCCATTTTCGAAGTGGTAAAGAATTCCAAAAATTCCTGATCTTCAAAGGAATGTTTAGTTTAGCGTGGAGATACAGCATGGAAACAGTCCCTTCAGCCCGCTGTACCCACACTGACCATCAATCACCCATTCACACCAGTTGTATGTTATACCACTTTCGCATCCACTCCCCACACATCAGTACCCATAAACTGGAGTGCTCAGTTTCTATAAATTGCCAGGGAGCAGGAGACCAGAGAGTTAAGCTTTTAGCAAAGTACTTAAGACTTGTTTGGTCTTTCAAATCTTTTCTAGAACTCAATTAGGTAAGTAGCCTGATAGTTTAGTGATAAAGTGGAGCCTGGTGTTGTCAGTATACCTGTGAAAAGTAGCACTCTCCTTGGATGTTGCCTGGGGAATCTGGATGTGGGCCAATAAAACCATCTAAGTGAATTTTCATTTGAATTAATGGACTGAATTTATTCTTTTTCTGATTATTCAGATACAACAGGCGAGAATATTGCAGAATCATTATTAACTGAGGGATTGGTTGCAGTTCGTAGAGAAGGCATTCGAGGAACTAAGTGAGTATACTGTACATGAGAAAGCAGTTCTGATTAATTTAATGAATGAGGAATTGTTATGCTGTTTATACCTTTCATATTTGATTAGAGTAGAATCTCTGCAGAGCAAATTAATCAACTTTAAAGCACCACCAATTTGTAAAATGTGTGTAGTTTTGTGTTTGCAGTATCTGCAGGTTTGGTTTCGATTGAATGTGAAATGTCTTGAATAAAATTTTATTTGTGTGCAGAGGGCCATAACAAGAATATTGTTAAATCCCTCCACTTCTTTTCTCTTGCCACTCCCTTAGCCTGTCATCTTGAGGCTAACGATCCAAGGGTCTGAATTAGTGGGCCAGCTGCATTTAAAATGCTTACCTTGATGCCTAATTAAGTTCTTAGCTGGTTGAATATAAAAGATTTGACCTCAAAGGCTGTAAATTTATGCTTTCAGAGTATGAAGAAATAACATGATCTCTGTCTTGTTCCAACATGATGCATTCAGCATATTGGGCTGAATCATATTAGAGTCTGTTGAACAACCAGATTTGAGCTGTTCCTCAGTTACTAAGTCCTGCATTTGTGCAAATCTTTGTTTGCATATTCATTAGCCATGCTGCTTTATTGCTGCACTATGCCTGGAAGTTAAATGGCAGAATGTGATGATGCTAGGATATCTGCTTCCCCAACCCTAAGCCAGTTGAATCTGGTACATGATTGGAAACCTCATTCATTTTAGTCAGGATTCTTGGCCAAATTCTTTACATAATATGCATGAAAGAATAATGATATTCAGATTTTTGGTACCTGTCACTTGGTAAACTCCTGTGAATAAACTTTACCCGGTCAGAACCACCTGTCTACAATGGTGTTGTATGCATCTATGGTAAGTGATCTCAACCTATGTCAATAGACAATAGGTGCAGGAGTAGGCCATTCGGCCCTTCGAGCCAGCACCGCCATTCAATATGATCATGGCTGATCATCCCCGATCAATACCCCGTTCCTGCCTTCTCCCCATATCCCCTGACTCCACTGTTTTTAACAGCCCTATCTAGCTCTCTTTTGAAAGCATCCAGAGAACCTGCCTCCACCACCCTCTGAGGCAGAGAATTCCCAGACTCACCACTCTGTTTAAAATCTCTTTCGAAATGGCTTACTCCTTATTCTTAAACTGTGCCCCAGGTAACATCGGGAACCGTAAAGTGCCTCTAGCGTCCAAAATGAACAATCTTGTTTCAATGAGATCCCCTGTGCCGTAAAATATCTTGCAGGTGTTACTGGTAAATGCAGGTAAATGCCATAAATGCAGGTAAAATATCTTGCAGGTATCACTTCGGTTCAAAAGGTTCATTAAGGGAGAACTGAGGGTATGCTGTCCTTTATGTCAGGGAATTATAAATCTAATTTTGACTACCATGCCACAGAATCCTTAATTGTATTGTTTTCATTCTCAGTTTTGAGCAAGCACGACTTTGTGAACTTGAGGATCAAGCAAGAGCTGCAAAGAAAGGAATGTGGGGCGATGGAGGAGGTTCTCAAACCATTCGGGATCTTAAGTACACCATCGATAATCCTCGCCATTTTGTGGACTCCAATCATCAGAAACCTGTTAATGGTCAGTTGTCCTTACTGCTGCCTTTATCTTCGAGTCCCAAGTTATACTGAATGTTTCAGTTCGTATATAGAAGCAGAAAATGTTGGAAAGGCTCAGTTGATCAGGCAGCATCACTGGAGGGAGGAACAGAATTTACATTCAAATTGATGCTCTTTCATCAGAATGGGTGAAGGCTGCATACTTGAAACGCTAAATCTCTTGATTCACAGATGCTGTCTTACATTTTTGTAACATTTCCTGATTTCAGATTTCCAATGTTTTGTCAGTATTTCTGGGTCTGGGTACTTTTTGAATTGTCTCTCATATATTCTATAAGCGCGAATTTATATTCTGCGTGTGAAATGTTTTGGTAAATTCCCTAAGGTCAAATTTCCATAGCACAAATTGCCATAACACTATATCTTTGACCATGGTTTAAAAATAAATGATTCTGTGGGGGAAATCTAGAAATATTGTACTAATAAAGACAATTTTCAAAGATCCAATATTGGCAAAGTGTTCTGAAATATTTTCAATGGTGCTCATTGTTGCTGGTCACTGCAATCACATCCAGTATAGTTCAGCTATTAAGACGTGATTAAAGATGTTAGTTTCATCTGTTGAAAGGACCGGAGATTTAGGTTGGATGTTTTCCTGTTGAGATATTGGAAGAGATTGCATTCGATGCCAGCAACTTGACAGTGGTTTTAGTTTGTTGTGCTGATGTCATTGGGCTATCAATTTGGAAATTGTTTCAGTACAAAGGATTAAATACAGCTTTTCCAAGCACCTTCAACTACAACCTTTCCTCGGGATGATCAATGTTTTGTAAATTTTGGTCCCCGGTGCCATCCTTACTAGTTCCTTTGCCATAATGTAAAGTTTTTGTTCAAAGATCATGTGCAGTGCTGTTTGTCCTTTTATTCTCCTAGTCTTCCTTGTTCAATATCTGCTGCCTGTCCAGAATTATTTATTAATATTATTCATTTTTGGATGACTCCATGACATTCCCTGCCACATCCGTCACCTTCTGTTTTGCTCAACAGATTAATTCTGAATGTTTTTTCCCTACATACAGCTGTCATTGAGCATGTGCGAGATGGAAGTGTCGTGAGGGCTTTGCTGCTGCCTGACTACTACCTGGTGACGGTGATGCTTTCTGGTGTCAAGGTATAACATTTGTTCATGTTTGTTGTATTTGACGTAATTGCATTTACTTGTATGCGATTTCACTTGCATTTCTGAGATGGATGTAACCAATGTTCTAAGTGCTCGCTAGATCCATCTAATTTCCCAATACATTTATTTGTCCATTCACAGCTCCAATGCATTTTCATTTTCTGTCATATTGCTGAGTTATTTGCTTCTGTGGTGCAAATAATACTGCAAATTGACAGACAAAATTAAAGTACCGTGGATGCTGAAAATCTGGGAAAATAAATTGTCAGAAATTATTTGTATAGGAAAAAATCTCTTTGGTGTTGGGTGATTGGGGGTGAGAAAGGTGACTAATATTTCAGGTTAGTGATCTTTTGTCAAACCTCCAGGCTGTTCTGGCCAGTGTTCATTGATCTGAAGTGTAACTCGACTTTTCGCTCTATGGTTGGTTGCCCATAAACCATCGTATCTTATGCTGTTAAATTACTAAGCACTAGTTTTATGTAAAATGTTTAAGGAGAGTGTTACATTTTAAAATACAGTGCCCTCCATAATGTTTGGGACAAAGACCCACCATTTATTTATTTGCCTCTTTACTCCACAAGTTGAGATTTGTAATAGAAAAAATCACATGTGGTTAAAGTGCACATTGTCAGATTTTAATAAAGGCCATTTTTATACATTTTGGTTTCACCATGTAGCAATGCATTCCTTCCTTCAGGTCCACAGCCACCTTGAGGCATTTATTTGTATTGGAAATTGGCTGATTAACTAAATCGACCTTTTGAGTAGAAATTGTTTAAATTTATCCAGGCGTAGGAGAATGTGGGGGCTGGTATACATTGAGCAGCAATCTTATGAAAGTGAAGAGTTATCTAGTCTTCCTGATGGGAGGACAAAGATACAGATGAATTGAACATTTAATTACCGGGTCAGGAAATGTTTGACTTTGATTTAAAAGGGCCATAATGTTAGTGTAACTTTTTTAATGATAAAAGCACAACATTATTCATACATGAAATTTGACACAATGAACAAGGAGGATCTACTTCACTTAACGGAGAGGACAATAACTAGGGACCATAACCTTGTGATAAGTGGTGGAAGGAATTGAGGTGAATTGAAGATGATGATTTTTCAATAAAAGGCAGTTATGTTAGGAGCAACTTGAAAGGTCAGAGGCAGAAACCTTCACTGCCTTGGTAAGATAGATGAGAATTTAACGTGTGATAACCTCAAAGGATTGAAAGCTGGGAAACAGAATTGACCAAAAAACATATTTGGGCTGTAATGGATATGGCCATACTATAATTTCTGATTCTGCAAAGTGTTGTTCATCATCACCTCTCTTCTTGTCTTTTGTTCACTTCTTGTTTGGCATTGTCCTGATTCTAAATCAAGCAAGATCACACTTTTTTGATCCCTATTTGTCATCAATTTTCTTTGCATCCACAATTTTCTGTGCCCTTTCACTTTCTGACTTGTTGATCATCAATGAATGTTATATCCCCACCATTGGTTGCTCTGCTGTCAGCTGCCTACACTATAAACTCTGAGATTTCCTCTCCAAAATATTTCCCTACGTTATTTTCAAACTTTGATCTAGTTTTTGTTTATCCTAAATTTTATTTTTTTCTCTTAAATATTTATTGTTTGTTTTAGTACTGGTATAACATGTAAAATACCCTGTGTAAGCACAAGTTGTTGTAGGTTATGCGATTTCCTAATATCAGTCCAAATACTTTTGCATTGCAATATTTAGTATCAGTCAAATGATGAGCACGGATCTGCTCAATATTTTAATCTTAAAAATGGCACCTCATGGCATTGCCAGCCCATTATGTAGTGGTGCCTGCCAAGATCAATTTTCTATCCCAGAAACCAGAATGCTATTAAGGTAAAGGAAATTGATATTTCCCCAATAATTGCCTTTATGGCCATTTTGACAGAATTTCTTTCTAGGTCACTGAAGTAAAAAGAGATCAATTTTTTAATTAATCTGTTATTGGTGCCATTATAAGACTGCGATGTGTTAAGATTGCCTTGCACAGAATTGTTATCTGTAGCCTTTTTCTGCGGTTACATATATACATATTAACTTTTTTATTCCATTTTCATTTTTAGTGTCCATCGTTCAAACGTGAAGCTGATGGGGCTGAAACGCCAGAGCCATTTGCAGCAGAAGCAAAATTTTTTACAGAATCACGCCTTCTGCAGAGGGATGTCCAGATCATCTTGGAGAGTGTGCAGAATCAGGTCATTCTAGGCACCATCCTTCACCCGGTAAGTCTTGTAAGGCAGACAGAATAATACCTCTGTTCATTATTGGTGTTTTGCTAAGAAACATGACTACGATGAGCTGATCACCACATGGAAACTGGGTACCAAAGTGAAGCCTGATCTGAAAGTGAGACGTGAGGTAAATTGGTTGAAATTTCTATATTGCCAATCAAGTACTTTCAGGTCAGGAATCTTAATTTGATGGACAGTATATTTCTCTTGACAATCCTATTGATCTTTTTTTAGTTTAGAGTTTAGAGATACAATACGGAAACAGGCCCTTCGGCCCACCGGGTCCGTGCCGACCAGTGATCCCCGCACATTAACACTATCCTACACCCACTAGGGACAATTTTTACATTTACCAAGCCAATTAACCTGCAAACCTGTACGTCTTTGGAATGTGGGAGGAAACCGAAGATCTCGGAGAAAACCCACGCAGGTCACGGGGAGAACGTATAAACTCCGTGCAGACTGCACCCGTAATCGTGATTGAACCCGGGTCTCTGGTGCTGCATTCGCTATAAGGTAGCAAGGAAGCCAATTTGTTGGCTGCCAGGAACTAATTTTCAAATCCCTTGGAAGCATAAAGCATTCTTGTATCTTGTAACAATCTGAGTGTTGGAGGGTTCTCGAGTCATGTCTAAAGAAGCTTTACAAGTCTATATTTTATTTGGACAGATTTCTTAGCTTGCAGATTCTTCAATGTCACGGTAGGTGTGTTTTAAACTCTGCGTAGAGAACGGCAATATTTTTCTGCATCGTGATGAGTTTGGGCAAGGATTCCTGGGATATAGCCTAATGATTAGATATGCAATTTCAAATTCACCACAGCAGGACTTTTAATTTGGTTCAGTAAGTCACCTTAAAAGTAAGGTGTAATGTCATCAATAGTGATCATAATAGGTTTATTTAAAAGCCTGTCATGTATCCCAGTAAAAATCTGCAGTTCCTGCCCAGACCAGATTGTCTGGGAATCAGATCGACAGAAGTGTGGGTAATCTGGCAGAAATAGCCTTTCGAGCCACTTGATTCAGGAGAAAAATAAAGAAAGACATTAAATGCTGGTCTTCCATGAGGCACAATTATACCATAAATGAATCTGGTAGAAAAATCTTTTGCTCCTTAATACTCCTCAGCTCCTGTTGAGTTAATCATTACAACAGATGAATGTTAATATATCCTGCCTTTAAAATTGACATTGGTGTACCCAAAAATAGCGTAAGTTGCAGGTTTCTCTCTGTTGTCATGTTTTTTAACTAGTGTTTAATTGATGGCTATTGGAGTAACCCGTGTTTCTAGGTTTATATAGTTCTGTGTTGTCTCTTTGGAATTATTTAATTGTGCAAGATTACCATTTCTGAAGATTGGGGTTCTTTGCATGTACAATTATGGGAAAGGACATGCCAGAAGGCATGTGTTCTTTCACTCCTTGAGGCATCATATTGATATGTAGATGTGCTAAATTTGACTATTTAAGAAACTGTCTCCTTGGCAGCAAGATCGAAACTAGCTGAAGCTACTCAATTCTGCCATCTGCTGGGCAAAGCAGCATGATGCACAAAAAATATTCTGCTTCTGAGTGCTGGTGTTGCAGGGAGAATATGGGGTGAACAGATATTCTGCCAGATTGGAGGTGGGGGAAACAATAAAGACTTTCAATGCCTTCTACCTTGTGGTTCAATTGAAAGGTAAACCGGAACGCAAATGGGTGCATTCCTGTTACCTCTTCTGCTTTGTGCTCGGATTCTGACTGCATTAGACTTTGTTGTTTAAAGGAAATGTTCGTGAGAGTGCAACAAATGTAGCAGTGTGAGGCACTGCCTGCTGTTCTGATGGATGGTGCATCCTGAAGAAGTGCTTTTCATAATTTGTATCTTAGGAAAACAACACACTAACGGCAGGTTCTTTTCATTTCATCCGCAGAATGGTAATATCACAGAGTTGCTGCTTCGTGAAGGATTTGCTCGCTGTGTGGACTGGTCAATTGCAGTTTACACCCAAGGACCTGAAAAACTTCGAGCTGCTGAAAGGTAAATTGTTTGACTGTGAATTGTGAATCTGAAAATATTCTGTGGAAGGCAAAAGACTGTATTTGACAAACTGTTAATAATCAGAATTTTTGCTTAGTGCAATTACTTTTATAGAACACACTGATTAAATTTTGAGTGTACCATCAGAATCCCAAATGTATTTAAACTGGATACTTGATCAATTCTTTGTGAATTAGGATATAGAGTTATAGAGCTATACACCACAGAAGCAGGCTCTTCAGCCCAACTTGTTAGTACTGACCAAATTGCCTGGCTAAGCATTTTCCAATTCCCCGTACCTGGCCGGTTTCCCTGTGTGGAAAAGGTTAGTTTTCAGAATCGTTTTAAATCTGTTCCCTTTCGCCTAAAGCCTATGACCTCTTGTCTTAGATTCTCCTACCGTGGGGGAAGAGACTGTAGCTATTCACCTTATCTACGTTCTACATGATTTTATATACTTCTATAAGAGCCTCCCCTTATAGTTCAAAGCTTTCACCCCAAGTAACATGCTTGTTAATCATTTTTGCATCCGTTCTAGTTCAACGGTCCTATAGCATGAAAACACAATTGTACACAGTACTCCAAACGTGGCCTCACCAACATCTAGTATATTTGTAATATGACGTCTCAACTCCTGTACTCAATGCACAGCTAAATAGGTGAAAGCAGCTATATTTAGCTTGGAACTGTATGGTTGATTAAGCTTCATGCGGTCAATATATATTTTTAGTAAGGGCCCTGTCCCACTTAGGCAGCTAGGTTGTCGCCACATGGTCGATGGGGTGTTGCCTGTATGGTTGTGAGAAGTCTCCTCAATCGCCCAAAGAGTTGTCGCATCTTTCTGGTCTCCGCTGGATTTTCAACTTGTTGAAACATTTTCGGAGGTGGTCAGCGACATTGGGTTTGACGCCAATGAGCGTAGCTTGACTTCTCCTGACGTAGTTGTCGCCAGGTTAACATAGGTTGTTGCCAGGTGACGCAGATTGTTGCCGCTGCTGACTTCGGTTTTTTTTGTTGTTAATGTAATGATTCTATTTCAAATTATTTGTCGATGGGGGTCCAATCGCCGTTTTTCGGTGACCTGCGACGCCTAAAAATAGCCTAAGGGGGACTGGCCCATGAGACTTTTGACATGGTCCTCCTACGTGGCGGGTGAGACTGCATCTGTGGAGAGAAGGAATAGGTGAAGTTTCGGGTCGAGACCCTTCTTCAGACCAATGGGGGGGGGGGGGGGGGGGGGGGGAGAAAGGAAGAGGCGGAGACAGTAGGCTTGTGGGAGAGCTGGGGAGGGGAAGGAGAGAGAAAGCAAGGACAATCTGAAATTGGAGAAGTCAATGTTTATATTGCTGGGGTGTAAACTACCCAAGCAAAATATGAGGTGCTGTTCCTCCAATTTCCAATTTCCGCTAGGCCTCACTCTGGCAATAGAGGAGGCCCAGGGCAGAAAGGCCGGATTCGGAATAGGAGGGGGAGTTGAAATGCTGGGCCACCGGGAGATCAGGTTGGTTAGTGCAAACTGACAGGAGGTGTTGTGCGAAGCGATCGTCAAGCCTGCGCTTGGGGGGGTCTCGCTGATGTAGAGAAGTTGACACCTGGAACAGCGGATGTAATAGATGAGGTTGAAGGAGGTGCAGGTGAACCTCTGCCTCACCTGGAAGACTGCTTGGGTCCTTGGATGGAGTGGAGGGGGGAAGTAAAACAACAAGTGTAGCATTTCCTCCGGTTGCAAGGGAAAGTACCCGGGGAGGGGGTGGTTTGAGTGGGAATAGACAAAATGGCCAGGGAGTTGCAGAAGGAGCCGTCTCTGCGGAAAGCAGAAAGGGGAGATGGGAAGATGTGGCCAGTGGTGGGATCCCGTTGGAGGTTGGAAAAATATTGTACGAGATGGCTGATGGGGTGGAAGGTGAGGACAAGGGGGACTCTGCCCTTGTTACGAGTTGGGGGATGGGGAATAAGAGCGGAGCCGCGGGATATAGAGGAGACCCTAGTGAGAGCCTCATCTATAAAAGAAGAGGGGGAACCCCTGTTCCCTAAAGAATGAGGACATAGCTGATGCCCTGGTCTGGAACCCAGAGGAAGGTAGTGAACTGTAATGTATTGCCTAAAATGGTGGTAGAGGCAGACGCACTCATTACATTTTGAATCTTTCCATGCATGCTTGATGAACAATGACCTACAGTGAAGTGTGGTGTGCTGGATGGTGGCATTAGCTGGCATCTCTCTTTTGACTGCTGTGGATGTGTTAGGATGAATGGTATATTTTCATTGTTTCAAATTTTGAAGTATAAATGTGCCTTTAGTTGCCAGTGGGCACAGTTTGATTACTGCTTTCGCAGTCTAAATGATTTATCAACCTATCAGCAGAAAACCATGTTATAATTTGATCATAGTGGGAAACATGTATGATTGTATATTGAGTAAAACAGAGGTCAATATCTGTTGTGCTTTCTGCTTTTCCCAATGAATCTTGAATACCTGTCACTTCAGTTTGTGCTAACTGTCTGTCTCCTACTTGCTGTTGGGCTTTTCCTTGGTGTCCAGTGCTCATGCATTCAATGTAAGTAACAAGAAGCAATTGAATCAGTTGTCAGGTGGGCAATGAACCTGTCTCCTGAGTTATATTGCAAGAATTGCCACAGGAGATGGTGGAAAGAGAAATTGGGAATCTCTTTAAATTGTTGCCCATAATTCATTCCCATAATTTCTGAATAAGTAATGTCATATGATG
This sequence comes from Leucoraja erinaceus, assembly GCF_028641065.1. NCBI lineage: Eukaryota > Metazoa > Chordata > Chondrichthyes > Rajiformes > Rajidae > Leucoraja > Leucoraja erinaceus. The sequence goes on along the minus strand of NC_073398.1, from coordinate 28,124,993 downwards.
TTTAATTCCCCTCCCCCTACCTTTCCATCAATCTTCAGATTTTTCACTTTGGAAGCAACTATGTCAAATCTCCTGTGATTGCCAGTGTGGGGAGGAAGTGTTCGCTGAATGAGTGGGAAGTGTTGATGTTATGTTACGTATGTGTAAGGGGACAAATAATGTTGTTTGAGATTGGCTCGGCACCTTAAATTCAGAATTTAAGTTTTAAATTTTATGCTGTTGTTTTCGGATGAGCCTTGCATTGATGTGATGTGCGTTGGATCCAGTCAAAACTCTTGCAGGATCAAAGGCTATGTTGTAAAATCAGTTTGTTTAAGAAGGAACTGCAGATGCTGGAAAATCGAAGCTAGCAAAAAAGCTGGAGAAACTCAGCGGGTGAGGCAGCATCTATGGAGCGAAGGAAATAGGCAAAGTTTCGGGTCGAAACCCTTCTTCAGACCCGAAACGTTGCCTATTTCCTTTGCTCCATAGATGATGCCTCACCCGCTGGGTTTCTCCAGCATTTATGTCTACCGTGGTAAAATCAGTGCTGGGAATGCTTGGGTCAGGAAGTGTCTGAGTGAACCTGATGACCTTTCATCAGAATTGGGCAATGGCAAATACATTGAAATCTAGAATAGAATAGAATAGTTTCTTTATTGTCATTGTAACATGAACCATGTACAACAAAATTTAAAATGTCAGCCAGTCAGTGCAGCATTCAAACATTTCTAAAAGCTAACGATACATACAAGGTAAAATATTAAAAGATAAACAACTAAATAAATATCACAAACAAAGCACGCATACACACCCAACCCTCCATCCTTCTGTCGATTTCACAGTGTACCAGTCCCTTAGTCTGTATCGCCCCTGCGTTCCTTGGCGGCTACATTTAGTGCTTTTATAGCAGTGGGGTAAAAACTGTTTTTTAGTCTATTTGTCCTTGTCCTTGTAGATCTGTACCGTCTGCCTGACGGCAACAGTTCAAACAGGGAGTGTCCGGGGTGGGAAATGTCCTTTATGATATTCTGGGATTTTTTGGTGCAGCGGGAACTGTGCAAGTCCTCCAAGGTAAGGAGAGGGCAGCCGACAATCCTCTGGGCGTTGTCAATGGCCCTCTGGAGCGCTTTCCTCTGAGCCGCTGTGCAGCTGGGAAGAGAGAAGTGTATATGAGGTTAAAGGTTGGAGTGAGTAAGAAATTGAATGCAACACAAAAGAGGGTGACAATGAAACATGCAGATTTGTTGGGGGAGGTATATATATGAGAAGTAGAATAGTATAATTTCAAAAGGATATATTGGTGTGAAATTCTGAAATAAGAACAACAAATTAGGGACGAATCTTAATCTGCTTTCAATAATTTCAGATAAAGTCCTGCATTGAAGGTGAAGAATTGCTCGAAGGATTCAGCTTTTTTCAAACGGCATCAAAAACAGGGCAGATTAGAATGAGAACAGGAGAATTGAAGTGGACAGATCCCTCTTGTGGGCAAAGCCGGATTTGCAAAATGGTCACTTGTTTTGTATTCTGTCTCCTTGGCGTAGAGAAGACCACATTGTACATTGTAAATATTTTATATGGTCTTGAAAGTATGTGTAAATCAATACTTCACATTTGTTGGACGGAAGGGTCTAAAAGATTAAGAATTGTAACTCATGGTTTAAATGAAAAGCCCCTTGGTATGAAGAATGAGTATTCCTGGAGATACCAATCGCCATTGAAAGATACTGGATCTATTCCTTTCAGGAAGGGGGAATTGCTTTTAACCAATTTATAGGAGTTTGTTGATGTATTGAGCAATATCAAGAAAAGTGGAATCGATTAATGAACTATTTGTATTGCCAGAGGACATTCTATAGCATACTACATAGAAGGTTGCTGCATGAATTAAAGCCTCAAGAAAATGAAGGATTTTCATGTTGGCTTCATGTAACTACAGTAAAACTCAGTTAATTCAGTATCCTTGTGCCTTTGGTGCTAGATAACAGACTTTCCAGAGTATTAAATGTCATATTTATTGGCACAATATTAATTCACTTTCATATAAAGATGTTTCACAGCAACTATTCAGTGAAGCTGGTAAGTTTGAAGGGGGCGAGGGAAGCAGACGGGATGGGTTTTGAAGGAATGCGGCCAACAGGAGCAGGTGGATTTAAAGTGAGTGCGGGATGTGGAGCTTTTGCTAATGGATGGGGAGCATGGGAACTGGAGCCACGGCGAATATAAATTGCAATCATCAGCTGATGGTGAACCACCAGGATATTTGTTGAATGGAGAAAGACTACAGAAGGCTGCTATATCGAGGGATTATGGGTGTCCTTGTAAATAAACTAAAGTTTGCATGGTGGCAAGGTAAATGAAATGTTGGTCTTTATGATAAAGGAGTAAAGAATGAAAGAGGTGCCTTGCTTTATCTGTACAGGGTGTTGACCGGACCTGTGCAGTTGTGATTTCTTTATTTGAGCAAGAACCTACTGGCATTTGAAGGATTTGAAAGATTTTCCAAGTTGATTCCTGAGATTAAGGGCTTGTTTTATGTGGAAATGTTGAGCCTTTACTCCTTGCAATATAAAAAGATGAGAGGTGATTTTCTTGAAACGTACACGTTTGAGATCTCTTCCCTTGCCCAACAACGATCTAGAAACTAGAGGCATAGTTTAGCAATGCCCATTTAAGATGAGAGCATTTTTTTTTCTGTGAATCTTCAGTCTATGGAATTCACTGCCAGGAAGAGTAGCGATTGAATCATTGAATATATTCAAGGCTGAGATGGATGTCTTTGGTCTATCGGGAAGTGTACACTTGTAGGAAACAGGCAGAAAGAGGCAGCTGAGGCCAAAATCAGCTCAATCATACTCCTTTTCTTATTTCTCATGTCTGCATGTAATCAAGATAGCTCTAAGAAGATGGGAGCAGGCAATGGGGAGGGGGTGTTATTGAGAGCTGGTCAGACAAGTGAGGTAATAATTATTGGGTATCTTGATGTGCACAGAGAATGAAAAAAACAGATCAGTAAAGGCAGCATTAATGAGGAATTGACATGCTTTTCTGAGCCAATTTGAATGTCCAAAAAACATGTATTGTACAAAGAGGAGGATTAATGATGGTAAAGGTGCCCCAAGGTAGCAGCAATAATAAAGTGATTGAATTTTGTGTGCAGGCTGGGGAGAAAAAAGTGACGAATGATTTTAACTTGAAGGGCAAATAAGAGAGCATGAAAGCAAAGTCGACTAAACTATTTGGGTAACTAAATTAACGGTTTAGTCACTTGACAGCAGGTACTTAAGGGGATCTTTCAGAGTAGATGCTTTCCAAAGATGAAGGAACGAACCTGCTATTTATGGTTAACCATAAAAGTATAAGAAATTATTAAATTTATAGAAAAAGTCATTTGGTGCAAGGATTGTAACAAATCAGAATATCAGACTGCCTATAAAACAAGGAAAAGAATGAGTAAAAGAACTATGATGAAAAAAATTGACAAGGGAACGAGGCCTAAATATTTAGATTTAGGTGTGTTATCGTCACATCTCAAAGTACAGTGAAAGGCTTTGTTTTGCATGCTATCCAACCCGATCAGATATACCACGCAATCAATTCAAACTCAAGTACAATAGAGCAAATGGGAAGATAAAGTGCTCAAGGATAGTGGAGTCAAGGGATATGGGGAGAAGGCAGGCATGGGTTATTGATAGGGAACGATCAGCCATGATCACAATGAATGGCTCGAAGAGCCGAATTGCCTCCTCCTGCACCTATTTTTCTATCAGTTCCATAGACAAAGTACAGTGTCCTCAATGTGGTAGAGATGAATTGAACAGTACCCTAGCTAATGGCAACATTGTTCAGAAGCCTAATAATGGAGGGGAACAAACTGTTCCTGAGCATGGTGGTGGAGGTTTTCAAGCTCTTTTACCTTCTATTGGACAGGAGCAGGGAGACGAGGGAATGACTGGAATCGAAAAACAGCGCTTCTATAAATGTTAAAAAATAAATATATGTTAGTAAAGTGAACATTCGTCCTGCGGTAAGGTTGTTTGGAGAATTAATAAATGGAAAACCAATGAGGATACAAATATCCTTCCAGGAATACATTGCCCTCTATAATGTTTGGGCCAAAGGCCCATCATTTATATATTTGCCTCTACTCCACAATTTGAGATTTGTAATTAAAAACAAATCACATGTGGTTAAAGTGCACATTGTCAGAGTTTATTAAAGGCCGTTTTTATACATTTTGGTGTCACCATGTAGAAATTACAACAGTGTTTATACATGTTTTTCTCCCCCCCCCCCCCCCCATTTCAGGGCTCCGTAATGTTTGGGACACATGGCTTCACAGGTGTTTGTAATTGCGCAGGTGTGTTTAATTGCCTCCATAATGCAGGTATAAGAGAGCTCTCAGCACCTAGTCTTTCCTCCAGTCTTTCCATCACCTTTGGAAACTTTTATTGCTGTTTATCAACATGAGGCCCAAAGTTATGCCAATGAAAGTCAAAGAAGCCATTATGGGACTGAGAAACAAGAATATAACTGTTGGAGATATCAGCCAAGCCTTAGCCTTACCAAATTCAACTGTTTGGAACATCATTAAGAAGAAAGAGAGCACTGGTGAGCTTACTAATCGCAAAGGGACTGGCAAGCCAAGGAAGACCTCCACAGCTGATGACAGAAGAATTCTCCGTATAATAAAAAAAAAATCCCCCAGCACATGTCCGACAGATCAGAAACACTCTTCGGGTGTGGATTTGTCAATGACCACTGTCCGCAGAAGACTTCATGAACAGACATACAGAGGCTACACTGCAAGATGCAAACCACTGGTTAGCCGTAAAAATAGGATGATCAGGTTATACAGGTGCACAACCTTTTATCTGAAAGCCTTGGGACCAGACACTTGTCGGATTTCGGACATTTTCGGATTTCCGAATGGAAGATTTTTAGCGTAGATTAGGTAGGTAGCGCGGGCGGCTTGAAAAGTCTGGAGCGACTGCCTCCTCCCCGGAGACCGGGGAATCATTGTAAATCATTGCATAAATGTTAGTCAGTTAGTTTGGAGGGATTTTATGTGGTGGTGGTGGTGGTGGGGTGGGTGGGTGAAGGGGGAAACTTTAATTCTTAGTCCCCTACCTGGTCGGCGACTCCCAACATCGCGGAGCTGGGGGCTCCGTCCGGCTGCGGGCGGCGCCGGTTGTAGCTCCGACCCCGGCAACTCTACCCCTGGCTGCGAGGCGCTCCAAATCCAGCGCCGCCCGCGGTCGGACGCCCCCCACCCCAGCTCCGCGAATGTTGGGAGAAGGCGGCCTCCGCGCCCTGGAGCTTACCGCACAGCGACCCGGTAAGGCATTGCCCGCTTCCCGCTGGTATCCCAGCGCTGCGACGCCGCCGACTCCCAACATTTGCGGAGCTGGGGTGGGGGGCGTCCGGCCGCGGGTGGCGCTGGATTTGGAGCGCCTCGCAGCCAGGGGTAGAGTTGCCGGGGTCGGAGCTACAACCGGCGCCGCCCACAGCCCCACCGGCCACAGCGCTGCAGAGCTTACTGCACGGCGACCCGGTAAGGCATTGACCGCTCCCCGTCTCTCCGACCAGGTAGGGGACTAAGAATTAAAGTTTACCCCTTCACATAAAAGCCCTCCAAACTAACTGACTAACATTTAAGCAATGATTTACAGATGTTTAAGTGTCTCCCCGGTCTCCGGGGAGGAGGCAGCCGCTACAGTAGTACAGACCTGGGTTGACCGTGGGTCGTTTCGGGTCAAGTTTGGCGCCAAACGCGAGCTTTGGTGTGCAGACGACATCCTGGAAAAAATGGCCGGTTTTCGGAGTTTTTCGGTTTCTGGAACACCGGATAAAAGGTTGTGCACCTGTAGTACTTAAAAGAGCAACCACTGTTGTGGAAAAAGGTATTGTGGGCAGATGAGACGAACATTAACTTATATCAGTGATGGCAAGAGCAAAGTATGGAGGAGAGAAGGAACTGCCCAAGATCCCATGCATACCACCTCATCTGTGACACGCGGTTGGGTGGATGTTTTGACTTGGCATGTATGGCTGCTGAAGGTACTGACTCACTTATCTTCATTGATGATACAACTGCTGATGGTAGTAGGATAATAAATTCAGAAATGTATAGACACATCCTGTCTGCTCAAGTTCAAACAAATACCTCAAAACTCATTGGCCGGCGGTTCATTCTACAGCATGACAATGATCCCAAACATACTGCAAAAGCAACAAAGGAGTTTTTCAAAGGTAGAAAATGACTCGATCACTCGATCTGAACCTAATTGAGCATGCCTTGTATATGCTGAAGAGAAAACTGAAGGGGACTAGGTCCCAAAACAAGCATGAGCTAAAGATGGCTGTAACACTGGCCTGGCAGAGCATCACGTGAGAAGACACCAGCAACTGGTGATGTCCATGAATTGTAGACTTCAAGCAGTCATTGCATGCAAAGAATATGCAGCAAAATACTAAACATGACTACTTTCATTTACATGACATTGCTGTGTCCCAATTATTATGGTGCCCTGAAATGGGGGAACTATGTATAAACACTGCTGTAATTTCTACATGGTGAAACCAAAATATTAAAATGGCCTTTATTAAAATTTGACAATGTGCACTTTAACCATGTGTGATTTTTTTTTTTCTATTACAAATCTCAAATTGTGGAGTACACAGGCATATAAATAAATGATGGGTCTTTGTCCCAAACATTATGGAGGGCACTGTAAATAAATTGTGGATTGGAAGGCAAGTCAGGAAACATGATAATGACTAGGAAAACTTAATTATTGGTGCTATGGCTGATGAACTGCATTCATGAGTCTCGAGGGTAGTATTCATGGGATCATTAGAAGTTTCCATTAGATTGGAGAATGTCAATCTTTTGGACAAATAGAGTCGTTGCGTGTTATCTGTTGCATTGTGCACTATTTCCAATTTTTTTTCTTGGAGAAAATTTGATCAATTATGTACTTCTGATCTTTAAAAATTCTCCACTACCTTATGTGTAGGAAAGAACTGCAGATGCTGGGTTAAATCGAAGGTAGACACAAAATGCTGTAGTACCTCAGCGGGACAGGCAGCATCTCTGGCGAGAAGGAATGGGTGATGTTTCGGGTCGAGACTCTCCTACAGACTGATTCTTCTTCACCCTTCTCCAGTACCTTATGTACCTTATGTTTTGCATCTGTTAACCTGAGGTCGGCTATGGTCCAATAGAGTGATGAATACTAACGTGATATTGTTACTAAAATTGTTCCAGTCCAACCAGAATGCTGGCGCCCCAACTAACATAGAAATTGTGGATGACTTTTATCTTGTACTACCTATTTGAGTTTGCATTTGGAATTGTGGAATCCCTGTTGTGGCAGTTATAGACAGGAGTTCCAAAGCAATTAAAAATATAATTGGCAATGTTGTACCTATGGTCGTTTCTCCTTTTGACACATTGTCCCAGTGTCTTTGTGATTGATCAGCTTTTTTCTAATGAGGCAATATACGAGTTGTTGTTGAAGTGCTTCATCAACTTGTCACATATGACAAGAGCAACGGCGTTTAAAATATACTTGAAGTAAAAATGTGTGCATTTCACTTTGCTACTTGAAGAGGCATGTTACAAAAAAAAATCTTGTTTTGAGATTCTAGATCTTGGAACTTTAATTCGGAAAATCATGTCAATATCGCCCATCGCTCAAAAGAACAGTTGCATTTTCTTCCATGATAGTTCATTCCTATTCAATTTCAAAATCGGAGGAGAAGTAATTGAGCTTGGTGTTAAAGCAGTGTTCAGATATCGGGTTTGTGGATTTCAAATTGGTGACTCTTTCATTGATCTCTATATCAATGAATCTGGAAGCAAGGCAGGAACCCTTTAACAAATCATCTTGATATAACAACCCCAATTATAATATAACAATGAGGAGCAGGAATGGTTGTGGTTTAGATTACATTATGGGCAGAGCATGGGAAAGTATGGAATATTTTAGTGAAATTCTTACCTATATCTAAAGTTGGGCATTGGACTTATCTGATCTCTGGTTGACTGTTGTTTGGGAAAAGTGATGTATAGTCGCGTACTGAATGATCAGCACTTGAGTCAACTAGCTAATTCTGTTGCCAATTGTCTTGTTTTATAGCTCAAGATAAATCTTAAAATACTAAGAACATTCTCTTATGTTGACAGATCTGCCAAAGAACGAAAACTTCGGATCTGGAAAGATTATGTGGCTCCAACATCTAATATGGACCAAAAGGATAAACATTTTGTGGCTAAGGTTGGTTCAAATTTATCAATGGGCAGTACTTAAAATGTGCATTAGGGTTGTATATTTGTGCATTCAAGTGTATACAATTTGCTCATCTTGAAATGTCTATGTCAGCTCTCAAAATGTGCATTAGGGTTGTATATTTGTGCATTCAAGTGTATACAATTTGCTCATCTTGAAATGTCTATGTCAGCTCTCTTCACTGATATCGTGACTGGGGAACCAGACATGGAGAGCATGATTCTCAAGAATCAAGATTGTTTTATAGTCATATGTCCCAGAAAGAACAATGAAATTCCTTCTTGCTGCAGCACAACAGAATATGTAAACAAAGTACACTGTAACCAATATAATAAACGTGAAAGAAAAAATGTTCAGTGTCCACACGCGCGCACCACGCACCACACCCCACACCACACACTACACACACAACAAACAATAGTAGTTCAATAATAGTCGATTGTAGTTCAGAGCTTATTTGAGGTTGTAATGTTTAATAGCCTGATGGCTGTAGGGAAGAAGCTGTTCCTGAACCTGGACGTTAGTTTTCAGGCTCCTGTACCTTCTTCCCGATGGCAGGATTCTACGGAGATTATGCAGCCTGAAATTACCCCCCAAGATTTTGAGTGAGCTGGGATGCTATCATTACATGGCCTTTGGATGAGGATCAACAATTCGGTATATTGGAGATTACTGCTATGAGTCTGTGTTGTGTTCAGCTTTTAATTAAACATTTACTCAAGTTTTACTCTGTTACACCAAACTTTGTTACTATTTCTTTCTAGTTAGGAATCCTTTGTAACCTTGATCAAAATCAAAACGGCTACTTAAAGATGGAAAGCGAAGCAGCTTTGAATCTGGCAGCTGCCAGAGCTACCTGCGAGTTGACAGGGTTGTTGTGTGGTTCATGTTAAATTCTTACATTAACCCAGGATCAGCTTCAGCTCATGGAGAGCATGGGCTCACCTGATGAAAGAGCTTGAGACTTAGTCTGTGCTTAAACGATACCCAGCCACAAGCAGTCAGAAATAAATGAGGTTTGAACACTGGCCTGCAAATTATATTATTTATTTAAGCCTGTGTAATAATTATCAATTTGTCTCTTTTTATGTCTTTCACATCCCTTTCAAGAGAGCACTTTACAGTTACCAAATTTTTTTATTATAGTCACAATTGTAGCAAACTCCTACAAACATGCGATAATTACCCCATAATTTATTTATTAATGATATAGGTTGAAGGATGTATGAGCTGGTATGTGTGATAATTCTCCCACTATAAAATAGTAATGGACTCTTTCCAACTGAGCATGTAGCGGGGTCTTGGTTTATGTTTCAGACAGGCCAGGCACGATGACCACCTGTCTTTTTCCACAATATCTGAGTGATCTGTATCCAGTTACAATTCATGTTTAAAAATAATAGAGACAGCAGCATGTCATTTCATTTTCACATCATTATACAATATGAGAAAAAGGCACTATCATGCATCGTCTTTACCTTCAATCCCCAAACCCCTTCTTATTTCCATACAATCTATTTTCTCATGTGCCCACAACTCCACCTTAGATCCTCATACTACTCTATATGTGGGGTAATTCTGAGTAATCAATTAACGTACTTGCATGAATTTGGAAAGAAAAGAGAAAATTGGAACACCAGGGCACGTACTTGTACAGTCGTAGGGAGAATGTAGAAATTCTGCATGCCACTGGGGATCAGGATTGAACAGTGATGAGTGGAATTGTAAGGCAGCAGCACCACCTGCAGTCCAAGCCATAGTTGACTGAACCAACAAGAACATAACGGCTGAGTAATCTTGGATACCCAAAAACGATGACCCCTTGTGCTTGTTCCTCTATTCAGTACAATTGTGGCTTATCTTTTACCATCTCTTGTTTGCATCTACCTTATGTCCCTATATTCTGTATTTCCTTAACATCTAACAACATGTGTTGGTCAGTTTTTGGAAGTAATTCATGCACTCTGTCTCTCTTCTCTTTCTCTCTAAATTTCTTTACTCAGAGCTTGCAAATCTTTGGAAATCTCTAATCCTCGAGGCCTGAGATTATATTCAAGATCAAATCAATTTCGTGTCCCAATGTGTGAAAATGGTCAATTAAATGTACTGATTTTAGATGATCAGCCATGATCATATTGAATGGCGGTGCTGGCTTGAAGGGCCGAATGGCCTACTCCTGCACCTATATTTTTAATGTTTTCTATGTTTCTAATTAATTTGTAACATAACTTCCTGACTCTTATACTCAGTGCCTTGACCCATGAAGGCAAGCATACATATGCCTTCAGAAGGGTCCCGACTTGAAATATCACCTCTCCATGTTCTCCAGAGATGTTGCTTGACCCGCTGATATACTCCAGCACTTTGTGTCCTTGTATCTACCATAGATGGACCTAAAAATGTATCTGTATATCAATGACGTTAAGTGTCTTGACATTAACTGTGTACTTTCTCTTGCATTCAACCTCCCAAAGTGCTTCTCACATGCTTGGATTAAATTCCACCTGCTATAGTACTTTTTTGACACCGGATAAAACTGCTAAATCCCACTGTATCCTTGATAGCCTTCCTCACTATTAGCAAATCAAACCATTTTGTTTCCATCTGCAAACTTACTAACCGACGCTTCTAAATTTATGCCCAGGTCATTTAAATATATTGGCAAACAACAAGATGCTGGTTTGGTTGTTTGGGAATGGAAGGGGAATAACAATTACGGCTGAGAGATGTGATCTCAATTTTTGTGGCTGGATCTGATTTTTAAAAGATGGGGAGAGGCTGTGTCATAGAAAATGGTGGGATTTATCTCTATATTCCAAGCTACTGTTGGAATATAAATGACGTGGTTAGCTACATCTTGTGGTAAATGCCTAAACTGCTAAATCAACCAAGACTTCAGGGAACTGATAGTGGATTGAACCAAGGAGCACAATGTAATGGTTTTCATGAGGAGCAGGTGGGTGAAGAGGAGACCACAGTTATGCCTCAACCATCAGGATCTTGAACCACACTGCACAACCCTAACCACAATGCTGCTTCAGCAATGATCCACTATGGACTGTGTTGCACTATGCATTTGCGTTACACTATTATGGTCTGGTTGCCGAGTATCACCGAGAAATTAGTGTATATTTGTGTCATTGCATTAATGGGCCTGGAAAGCAAGTAAGAATGTTATTGTTCTGTTCCTGTCATAGGAAACGAAAGCCACATGACAATTAAGCACTCTTAACTCTTGCAGATCAAGAGCTGCAACATTTTTGTGGTCAGTGGAGGACCAAGCTAATATTAGATAGTTGAGATTTTGAAAATTCTGATGTAAATTGGAAGTGCTTTTTTCCATTACTGGACATGAAAAGAAATTAAAAAGTTGTGACACAAAGCCATTTGTAAATGAAGTTTGAGGTGGTCAGGCTCTCTGCCAGCACAGACAGCTTTCCTCATATTGGAGATACCATTATTGATTCTGAAGAGTTTGTTCTGTGAATTTGTCCTTTGTTTCTGACATTTGATATGTTGCAGCATTGGTGATATCATAGACGGGTCAAGAGAAAAAAAAGGTACACAAATCTGCGGGTTGTGCCAGGAATCTCATCAGGAGATTGCATTTTACTTTGGATTAAAATAGATCCATGGTATCACTCATTGCTGACACTAGAGGGTGTTGTTGAACTGAAGTTAACTGCAAGATGCTGTTATCTACGGCATATTTTAACAAATTGGATTGCAAAACTGAATTTAATCTAACCTCTCTTGAAAGGGAATAACTGCAGAGAAAATATACTCCATTTGCAGTTGCAGAAGCATGGACGATCATGTGGTCACTTCCTTTTTTACATGTTTTTGGCCATCAAATTATGTGAATTTATTAATTCCACTAACTCAGGAAATGGCCAACCACAAATTAATATCTGTAGATAATCAAAACTGCAGATGCTGGAATCTTTAGCAAAAAGAAAACGAACACTGGAAGAACTCAGTGGTCAGGCAGCATCTGGAGGGAATGGAGAGACGATGTTTCGGATCTGAATGTAGAAATGTCCCAACCCAAAACATTTGTTTTCCCTACACAGATGCTGCCTGACCCACTGAGTTCCACCAGCCTTTTGGTTGTTGCTCAGTAGTATCTAGAGTCAGTCTGAAGAAGGGTCTCAGCCCGAAACGTCACCCATTCCTTCTCTCCAGCGATGCTGCCTGTCCCGCTGAGTTACTCCAGCATTTTGTGTCTAGAGTTGGTCTGTTGACCACTTAGCTGATGCATGGGTACAACAAGACAGTGGCCTTTAAATAATGTACTCGTAATAAGAGTTCATCTTTCAACCCTTTTCCGAAGATGCTTGTTGTTGTAATATTTTGCTTTGTGTCTTTTTTTGTTGAGATGCTGGATTGTGTGATTGGGAAACCATCATTTGAACTCGATCTTGTTCATAAAACGTAGAATAATACAGCACAGGAATGTGCCACCTCCAACAGGATCCCACCACCGGCCACATCTTCCCATCTCCTCCCCTGTCTGCTTTCCGCAGAGACCACTCCCTCCATAACTCCCTTGTCAATTCGTCCCTTCCCACCCAAACCATCCCCTCTCTTGGCACTTTCCCTTGCAACCGCTGGAAATGCTACACTTGTCGCTTTACCTCCCCGCTTGACTCCATTCAAGGACCCAAGCAGTCTTTCCAGGCAAAGCAGAGGTTCAACTGCACCTCCTCCAACCTAATCTATTGCATCTGCTGCTCTAGGTGTCAACTGCTCTACATTGGTGAGACCAAGCGTAGGCTTGGCGATCGCTTCGCCCAACACCTCCGCTCGGTTCGCATTAACCTACCTGATCTCCCGGTGGCTCAGCACTTCAACTCCCCCTCCCATTCCGAATCCGACCTTTCTCTCCTGGGCCTCCTCCAAGGCCAGACTGAGGACCACTGTAAATTGGAGGAGCAGCACCTCATATTTCGCTTGGGCAGTTTGCACCCCAGCGGTATGAACATTGACTTCTTTAATTTCAGGTAGTCCCTGCTTTCTCCTCCCCTTCTCACCTCTCCCTCAGCCCACTGTTTTCACCTCTTCCTTTCTTCTTCCCGCCCCCCCCAACCCCCACCCTCACATCAGTCTGAAGAAGGATCTCGACCCGAAACGTTACCTATTTCCTTCGCTCCATAGATGCTGCGTCACACGCTGAGTTTCTCCAGCATTTTTGTCTACCTCAGTACAGCAACGTCGATCTTGATGTTGCTGTACTGTGGGATAGCCAAGTCTATCTTTCTTGGCTCACAACCTAACCTTCGGCCTCCAAGACGCAGGTAAATTTACGTGCCTTATTTTTGGCTAACAAATAGCGTCTTCATTGCCGGGAAATGCGGTACTTCTATTTAAAACAGTCCAAGTTTTGTCCAATCCCTTCTAATAGCTGATACCCTTGAAGCAGGACCCTGATCAACCTTTCCTGCACACTCTCCAAATGCTCTACATCCTTCCTGTAATGGGGTGACCAGACTCCACTTAATACTCTAACTATGGCCTAGCCACAGTTTTATAAATCTGCAACATGACCATGACTCTTTCACTCAACACTCTTACGAGTTTTGCCATTAACTATATATTTTCCCCTTATAATAGACCTCGCAAAGTGCAACACCTCACATATACTTGCAGTGAAATGGAAGCATGCATACAAGGGTCACTCGGAAGCATTTAGAATTGGAATTACTAGCTATTTTCATCTTCCTAGCTCACTTTTGAGGTTAATTGTGTAGGAACGAATTGGAGATGCTGGTTTACACCAAAGATAGACACAAAATGCTGAGGTAATTCAGCGGGACAGACAGCATCTCTGGAGTGAAGGAATGGGGACAGCTGATGTTTGATTGGGACTTTGCAAATGCTGCATTACTATTAATCAGGGAGTTGGGTAAATGCCTAATCCAGCGCAACTAATGATTTAGGGGAATGTAGATACAGAATGTAGAACTGCAGATTCTGGAAATCTTACATAAGCATATAACATGCTAGAAGTTTTTACTAGGTTAGGCAGCATCTCTAAAGAGAAACAGGTTATCAATATTGGTATTCTCAGCTGATTGTGGCCATCTGTACCTCCAGAGCATTGTGTGTTCCCGTCAACTCATTTTCTCTTTCCACATGGTTGCCTGATCTGCTGAGTGTTTCTGCAATTTCTGATATTTGTGCTTCTGTATCTTGCATGCATGACCCATTAATATGACTTTCTTTCAAAATAAAGTCTGTCCAAATAGACCAGATTAATTATTTTATTTCAATTCTTTTTGGTCTGTCGTTTGGTGTCAAAAAATGTCCTTTTGTGATAACTGAAACCACATAAAATTTCCCATTCTGAAGATGGGTTCTGACCCGATACGTTACCTATCTATATTCCCCAGAAGTGCTGCCTGACCTGCTGAGATGCTCCAGCATTTTGACTTTTTTTTAAATTACGCATCAGGTGACCATCCTGACTGCTTCTAGGGCTTCGCATGCTTATTTTGGATGTTGCAAATAAATGTTGTTTTGTTTTTTTGCTCGGTTTTTTTGCAAGTTTTTTTTTTTTAACCTTGTGATTTATTTTCTAGAAATCTAAATCTCTTAGTTCTTATGTGGTGGCTTGTCACATTCATGACTCTTTGTTTCTAATCATCAAAAGCCAAAACCCTTTGCCCATTCCATCTAGATGAATGTGATAACTGGATGAAAAAGATGGATCTTAAATAGCCACACAGATCTGAGTATCACAAAATTGCAAGCATTTTTTTTCAATTCTTTCCTGTTCAATTGCGTTGGGGGAATGGGTTGCGTTGGGGGACCAGGCCTCCCGTCTGTCAGGGACCCCTCACTTAGTCTAGTATTTTTTTAAAAAGCAATAGGCACAACTTAAATTCCGCCAATAATCATGGTGCGCCAATCTCCATCAGTAGTTACAGGCTATTTTTGTGATTGTAGCTAATTCCTTAAACAGCCCAATGTCTGCCTATCAATTTCCTGGCCTCCATCATAAAATATAAACTTTTCTTTAAAACCCAGGTATGCTATTTCAGTCAAACAATGTTATCATCTTTGATATACTTGAAATATTTAAATAGATTGGCCATATTTATCTAATACAGTTTAGTTTAGAGATACAGTGCGGAAACAGGCTCTTCGGCCCAACAAGTCCGTGTCGACAAGTGAACCCCACACACTTACACTATCCTACACAAACGAGGGACAATTTACAATTATACCAAGCCAATTAGCCAACAGACCTGTACGTCTTGGGAGTGTGGGGAAAATCGGAGGTCTTGGAGAAAACCCGCGCTGGTCACGGGGAGAAAGTACAACCTTCATACCGACAAGCACCCGTTGTCACGATCAAACCCGGGTCTCTGACGCTTTAAGGCAGCAACTCTACTGCTGCGCTTCGTTTTGCCCATCCTGACTACAAATGTTTTGAGTGTTACTGCCAAGGTAATTCTGGAGATTTCTGACTTCCCTTGATTTTCATGTAATCAAATAAGTTTGTTATTTCCTAAGTCTGAGGTTGTCTTTGGAATATAGACATTAAAAAATCCTCATTCCTCCTGCATCTATGTGACTTTTTCAAAGCCCAAGTAAAGCCCAAGTAAAGCCCAAGTGGCTATGTGTGAATCTGCTAATACTTTTGAGCCCCTCCTTGAGTGAATACCTAATGACTTGGCAGTCTGATAAGCTGTGAGACTCATAATTGGATTTCATTTTTGACACTAGGAACATGGGAATCGGTTGTTGGTGGTATTATGTGTAATTTGAGTCAAGTACCGGAATAAATATTAAATTCTGAGATGGCTTTTCACACATATTGGTATCTAATTGACAGACTACTACCAGCATTTTATGTTTATTTTTTAGGTCTCCCAACACCTACAGTATTTTTCACGTGGAATATTTTGTGCCTATTTTGTTTCGAAACTTTTATGCTTTTATTATCAACCGTTTATCACCAAGTCTTTCAGCTATCCTGCCCTTGAGTGCTGGATGGATTGTGTTGCATGAGAGGATAATAAAAATGCCTCATTACACAGGCATTATCATTTAAGTCTGGAAAAGTCCTGAAACACATTTGTGAATATTTAGGGCAATTAACAAATGATCCCAAATGCACCATGGTACCGCACCGATTTTAGCATTCAGTTTCTTCAGTTGAAATTACGAATCCAATGTTGTCTCGAATATTTATTAAACTGAATTTAAAACGATAGCTGTTGGCAGCATTAATTGGAATGTTAGCTCTATCCTCTCTTGGTTGCAGCAGATTTCTGTTTGCTTGAGCAGTAGCATTTGACTACCTTTTGCTGATGTGAACTTGTCCAAACATTTGGTCTGTGCATATCCCAGAGGGCACCAAAAAAACCTATGGAGGCATCCTTGTTACAGCATGGGTGTTGGGAGAGAATATCTCAGCCGGACAGGCAGCATCTCTGGATAGAAAGAATAGGTGACGTTTTGGATCGAGACCCTTCGGGTTTCAGTAAAGGCTTAGTATAGAGTATAGACGTAATATAGACCCCCTACGGGGTCTCAATACCATGATCTGGCAAAAACGTATCAACCTTCCTGTTAAATACCTCCGTGATATAACCCTCAGAACCCATTTGGGCAGAGAATTCCAGAGATTTGCTGGTATCTTCAAGAAGAAATATCTGTGCATCTGTTTTAAAAGACCACACCATTGCAGGCTTTTCACGTCTCTCACATTGGTGGAAATATCTTGTATGCCCTCCTAGGGCCTTCTGTGTTTCAAGGGCAGCACAGCTTTGCAGCTGGTAGAGGTGCCGCCTCACAATGCCAAAGACCTGGGTTCAATCCTGACTTCAGGTTCTGTCTGTGTGGAACTTGGACGTTCTCCCTGTGACAGGTGGGTTTCTTCCGGGTGCTCCCGTTTCCTCCACTCCTCCAAAGACATACGGGTTTGTAGTTAATCGGCCTTAGTGAATTGCCTCAAGTGTGTAGCAAGTGGATGAGAAAGTAGGATAACGTAGAACTAGTGGGAAGGGATGATTGATGGTTGCCGTGGACTCGGTGGGCCGAAGAGCCTGTTTCCATGCTGTATCTCTAAACCAAACCAAAATAGATTACTCCTTGTTCGTCTAAATTTCAAAGCTGTTCCTGACACACACACACACACACACACACACACACACTCACTCAACCCATGAATTAGGAAATATTCCAAAGTTAATATATCCTTTTTTTTTTAACAAGACCAAATCTGTATGCAGTACTCCCGGTGTGGCCTTGCCAACAAACCTGCAAAATTGCGACTAAATCCTATTTCTAAACTCCAACCCCTTTGCAACAAAGGTCAAAATGCAATTTGCCTACCTAACTATTTGCTGTAGCTGTATGTTTACTTTTACGATCCATGCATAAGAACACGTAGATTTCTGTAATTGACGTATTTTCTCAATTCCACTCCATTTTGATTAAGGTCTGCTTTTTGATTCCTCTTAGTGAAGTGCATGATCTCATGTTTTCCCATTAACTTCACTGATTAAACTGATTGATGACTGAAGAGCGGTCGCCTGAATTATTATTCCGCACACCCTGTAGATTAATGGATTAGTTTATTAGTTGAAGATTTGGTCATTTTAATGCTTCTCTCCCCTCTGAGAAGGCAAATGTTAAACCCAATGAACTCATTGCAACAACATTTTCATGTTGATAATGAGCACAGATGGCAGATTTCACCTTACTCTCAAAGTTGGCTGCATTCGTTGACCTAGAATCTGCCACTGATAGTTTGGAAATGAGGGCTTGTGTCTGAACTGTAAACAAAACCGTCTTAATGGAGGTCCATTTTCTTCAACATCTATATAAAGTAGGGACAATTTATCTATGCAGACACTGTATGGCTTTTTGGCTGCAGGCATAAGCCTGGAGGACATTCTTGACAGTAAGCCAAGCTGTAGTGGTTAAAAGTTATGAATACTGGATTTGACCTCGCCAACCCTCCCTCAATCTCACATTTGACATCATCTTCTGTAGATAGAAAGCTTGTCATGATCTGAGACGGGCATCCATGGATTAACTCGACAAATGATACAAAGATTGGTTGTATTGTGAATAGTGAGGAGGATACTATGAGGCTATCAAACGATATTGATGAGTTGATCCGTTGGCAAACCAGTGGCAGATGCAATTTAACCTTGGGTACAAAGTGATGCATCTTGCAAAATCAAATAAGAGTATGTCATACATGATAAATGTTATGGCCCTAGGGAATGAAGAGGAGCAGAGGGACACAGATGTACAAGTCCATAGATCCTGAAGGTGGCTGCACAGGTTGGTAGGCTGATATAAAGGATGTTAGCCGGCTGATTCAGTACAAGAGGAGGGAAGCTATGGTATAGATTCATAAAACATTTGTGGGACCATATGTGGAGTATTGTGTGCCGTTTTGGTTGCTATAAATATAGAAAAGATGTGATTGCTCTGGAGAGGGTGCAGAGAAGATTCACCTGAATGTTTCTTGGGATGAGGAGAGCCTCAATAGGCTGGATTTGTTTTTTCTTGCTGTGGAGGGGTTTTGATAGCGGTGTACAAAATTATGAGGATGATAGGAAATATTTCCCCAGAGCAAAAGTGTATATATAACCAGAGGGCATAGATATATCAGGTGAGGTTTGGTTTAGAGGGGATAAAAGGAAAACAATGGATTCACCAGGAGGGTAGTTGGAATTTGGAATTCACCAGGAGAGTACTGGCTGAAATTGTGGCAGATGCAGAGGCTCTCAACATTTATGTGGTACTCGACCAAGTGGGACCCGTTGGGTGGCGTTGGTGTTCACCCCAGGGGATGGGGGTGGGGGGGGGCGATGAGTCGTCCAGCCCCTCCCCCCCCCCCCCCGATCGACGGTCCCCACTCCCTGCCTTGTGCCCAAACACCAGTATCATGGGACCAAAATGCAACCAGAACTTGATGAGCAGCCCCTCCAGATATTGGTTAGAGGGGCAGCAACCTCGTTACCATTGGCAACGTCCCATTGTAATGTCATTGTGGCAGTCGGCAGTCAGCTTGAGAGCTCATTGTGATTGGTGCACCGTGAGAGGCATTGTGACATCATCTCTGTGAGAAGGCTGGAAGCTGTCTGAGAAGGCAGGTTTTGCCTTTTTTTTTCATTTCAACAATTAATAACTTTGGAAATATAGGTGGAAATGTGATGGGAAGATGTTTATCGCCACCAGGGGGAAAATGTGAGTAGGATGTGTGAAAATGGGAAGGCTGTGGCCTCGCGTTTGGCAGAAAATAGGAATTAACTAGATTCTCACACACATGGCGCGCACACACGCACACACACACACACACACACACACACACACACACACACACACACACACACACACACACACACACAGATTGATATAGTGGTAGGTAGGTGGGCTGAAGACCCTATTTCTGCTCTATAACTCTATGAGTTCCCACCTTTTGCATCCATCTTCAGAAAGTTTCACGAAAGCATGGATTAACGTTCTGAAACTTCCATCCAAAATCTGGGTTGCTAACAATGGTTTCCATATCCTGTGCCCTTTAACTGATGTACTCCACTGTTGAATACTGTGGTCCATAGTGGCCATATAAATCTTATTGAATTCTGCCATGTATGAGAATGCCCAATGATGGTTTCTCATTGCTGTTGAATGGCACCCTTTTTCACACTTGTGAAAATCAGATTCCGTCTGGTACCTTTCACTCTCTGTCCTCAACGCTCAAGTTATTGCAATGCTTTGAGGAATACTTTCTGCTCCTTCAGTTCTTGCATCCATTTTAAACAGTGATAATGGACGAGTAAAGCCTGGACCAAGATCTCTGTCCATACCAAGGAACTGATTCAACCCTGGCAAGACTTGGAGGGTTCTAAACAGGATCCATGTGGGATTTGGATATTACCACATATCGCACACATGGCAAATTAGGCTCTCTTCTAGCAAATGTATATGGCAACTGGCACCAAATAATAAGTTGTATGCATAAAGATCTCTAATATAGCTGCACAGTGGCTGATAGATTTCAATTGTGTTGCCCCTGCTCTACATGAAGAAAGCTAAAATCTTGATGAAAGGATGTACGGTATTGGCACTGGTTGTTCTGAACATGCTTGTAATAGATACAGGTGCACAACCTTTTATCCGGTGTTCCGGAAACCGAAAAACTCCGAAAACCGGCCATTTTTTCCAGATGTCGTCTGCGCACCAAAGCTCGCGTTTGGCGCCAAACTTGACCCGAAACGACCCACGGTCAACCCAGGTCTGTACTACTGTAGCGACTGCCTCCTCCCCGGAGACCGGGAGGCGCTTAAACATCTGTAAATCATTGCTTAAATGTTAGTCAGTTAGTTTGGAGGGCTTTTATGTGAAGGGGGGGTGAAGGGGTAAACTTTAATTCTTAGTCCCCTACCTGGTCGGAGAGGCGGGGAGCGGTCAATGCCTTACCGGGTCGCCGTGCAGTAAGCTCCGCAGCGCTGCGGCCAGTGGGGCAGCGGGCGGCGCCGGTTGTAGCTCCGACCCCGGCAACTCTACCCCTGGCTGCGAGGCGCTCCAAATCCAGCGCGGCCCGCGGCCGGACGCCCCAGCTCCGCGAATGTCGGGAGTCGGCGGCGTCGCAGCGCTGGGATACCAGCGGGGAGCGGGCAATGCCTTACCGGGTCGCCGTGCGGCAAGCTCCGGAGCGCTGTGGCCGCCGACCCAACGTTCGCGGAGCGTCGCTGGATTTGGAGCCGCGCAGCCAGGGGTAGAGTTGCCGGGGTCGGAGCTCCAACCGGCGCCGCCCGCGGCCGGACGAAGCCCCCAGCTCCGCGAGGTTGGGAGTCGCCGACCAGGTAGGGGACTAAGAATTAAAGTTTCCCCCTTCACCCCTACTCCACCACCACCACATAAAATCCCTCCAAACTAACTGACTAACATTTATGCAATGATTCTCCCGGTCTCCGGGGAGGAGGCAGCTGCTCCAGACTTTTCAAGCCGCCCGTGCTACCTACCTAATCTACGCTAAAAATCTTCCATTCGGAAATCCGAAAATGTCCGAAATCCGACAAGTGTCTGGTCCCAAGGCTTTCGGATAAAAGGTTGTGCACCTGTACAATAAACGGCTTGGCTTTTACTACATTGCTTGCTGGAAGAAATTACCTTTGGCTCAGAACAGCAGTGCTTGGACTCTTTATAATCATTCTCCATGTGTTCCTGTGCACTTTGATGTTGAATGCAGTCTCTTTCTGCAGAGCTTCCTTTCCTCTCTGCAACTGGAACATTTTTTTTAAACTCCTGGACTTTATGATGAATTCCATGTAATGTCAGGTCCTTTCATTAGAATATATACACGGATTGATTGCCATGCATTTCTTGAGTTTAAAACCCTTGGATATCAAGTTGATTAGTTACTGTCAACAGAATAAAAAAAGAGAGTAATTTGCAGAGCGACCCACAGGCAGTGAGCACCAGTACTAATCTAATGTTGCTGTTGATGCAAGCTGCTGTGTGAACCATTTTATTGGGGAATTACTTTAGCTGGGTGTTGTTGATAATAGATTAAAAAGATCCCAGATCATGAGGGGTTACCATTGATATAATGTGGTTGCGGGTATTTCAAAAAACAATTCAGTGGGGATTTTGCCATTTTATTTAGATCAACATTTTCAGATCAACTTTTAAAAATTTTTAACCATGTCAACCTCCACTATCATTATTTGGTCGCAGAATATACTGTTACTCGGATACAAGATTCAAGATTCAATTTAATTGTCATTTGGACCCCTTGAGGTCCAAACGAAATGCCGTTTCTGCAGCCATACATTACAAACAAATAGACCCAAGACACAACATAATTTACATAAACATCCATCACATCGCTGTGATGGAAGGCCAAAAAAACTTATCTCTCCACTGCACTCTCCCCCCCCCCCCCGATGTCAGTCAAAGTCAAAGCCCCCGGCTGGCGATGGCAATTGTCCCGCGGCCATTAAAGCCACGCCGGGTGGTGCGAGGTCGCACACCGGGTCTTGATGTTAGAGCCCCCGGCGTGCGCTCGCAGAGTCCCGCGGCCATTCCAAGCCGCGCGGGGCGGTGATGTCAGGCCCCGCTCCAGGAGCTCTTCGACCCCGCAACTCGGGCGGGAGAAGTCGCCGTTGCGAGAGCCCTGAAAAGCGGTCTCCCTCCAGGGACCCGCGGGCTCCCGGTGCCGCCGTCCACCAGACCTGCAGTTGAAGCCTCCGAATCTCCGGAGGTCGGGCCGCAGCAGCAGCAGCAGCAGCGCTCCTCCACCGCTCCACCCGCTCCGGACTCGGCCAGCCCCGCGACGGTGACGGTGAGTCGTCGGCACCAGAGTCCCCGGTCTTCTCCTGTTGGAGGCCGCTCCTCGTTGCAGCCCCAACGATAACGGAGACCCGACAAGAAAAGGTCGGGTCTCCTGTGCAGGGAGAGATTTAAAAGTTTCCCCCTCCCTCCCACCCCACCCCCCCCCCCCCCACACACACACCCCAACAAAAAATAACAAAAACTACATAAAAACATAGACAGAAAATAATAAAAACGCGGACAGGCTGCAGAGGCCGCTGCTGACGAGAGTCGCGCCGCCTACCGGATCAATAGTAATCTTTGAAAATGTTGTTTCCCCCACATTTTCAACAATCTAAACAGTACTACGTTGTGCCACCATTTTTTCTGATAAAGTATCCTCCCCTGACATTGTCCAGCTTAATTTTGAGTTGCACACATCACATGTTTATTCTTGACACACTGGTATTGCTGGCATTCCTTTTATAAGCAACAACTTGAGGTGCTATCAAAATGATCTTGATAGGCTGCCAAATGTCTAGTGTAGCTGGTGCATAAGCTTAGATGATTGTTTCCCATTTGTGTCACGCCCATTGAAAACAATAGCTGGATAGGGTTGGAGTGAAGGAGGAATGAAATGTATAAGGCTTACTAAAATGTCAATTTGAGATCTATATATCATTTTGGTTCTCATTATTAAAAGTATATTTGAACTTCGATGGAAATAAGGTGTGCAACTTTGCATACAATTCCTGGAGTACTATAGCGGCTGATGCCTGCGTTATTGCAAAACATGGACAGTGTTCAGACTCGCTCGGGGAAATGGGACTGGCAATGACCGACTTAAACGAGATTGTTCAAGTTAAAGTGTTATGTTAAATTCAAATGTCACAAATTTTCCATGTTAAAAAAACATTTCCTGTCATCAATTATGGTTTCTAACTTTTGTGCTTCCCTCTGCCTTTTCTCTGCTGAGTTGTACAGTTCCATACTTGGTGTACACACAAAATGCAGGAGTAACAGCGGGGCAGGCAACATCTCTGGAGAGTAGGAATGGGTGATGTTTCGGGTCAAGACCCTTCTTCAGACGCCTCAGTGACAGAAAACCCTTGTTTTAACTGACTTCTTTATAGAGGATTTAGGTTATAGCGGGCAGACCTGCCACTAACACCCACCTCAGCTTTCCCGGCCACTTACAGCCCTGGCTTCTGAAGGCAACCCTGGCTTGCAAGGTGCACCAGTGGACCATTCTTCACCCACCGTACAGCGGCTGTTGTGGCTCACATTGTACCCATGGGGACAGAGCTCTCTTCAGATGGCCGCCACTGACAAGACACACTTGGTTACAGTGGGGCTCCTTCCTCTCTCACCAGCTGCCGTTTCTTCCTATCGCCCATCGCTTTGTCTGTTCCCGCACTGCTGCCTCCACCTTCTCCAGTCGCATTATCCACACAGCTGCTCCACCACCGCCGCTGCCTCCTGTCTCTGTCCACTCTGCCACCTCCACTTCTCCCCTGGAGTCGTTGACATACTCCACCTGAGAAGATGTCTGTGACTGTGGGAGAGGAAGAGGAGGCAGCAGTGGAGGGGATGAAGCCACTGCTGAGAGGAAGAAGGGGAAGCAGGTGAAAGGGGCGGGAGCACGACGGTGACCGAGCCCGTCCTTTCGGTGGCGGCGGTGGCCTGAAGAAAGCTCTGTCGGCATGGCAACATCGTGAGCCGCCACAACATCTGCAGCAGCTGGTGAAGAAGGGTTCGCTGGTGCAGACCAGTGGCATCAGCGCCTAGTTTTAAAGTGAATAAACATAAAGTACTGGAGTAACTCGGCATACTGAATCAGTTTGAAGAAGGGTCCTGATGTTACCTATCCATGTTGTCGAGAGATGCTGCTTGACCAGCTGAGTTACTCCAGCACTTTGCATCCTTTTGTGCATTAGCCATCATCTGCAGTTCTTAGTTTCAACAACATACAATAATAATACCGTACTTGGTTATAGCAGACAATTGGCAATAACGGACTTCATTTCCCCCTTTGGTCTCCTATGAAAGGGGTTTACTGTATTTCAAGCAACATTCTTTAAAAAAAACATGTTGATTAGTAAAGCTCTGTATATGAGGCTAACATGGGCTCAAGAAGCCTGCTATTAAATTTGATGAAGCATCATTTACCTGAGATATTATCTTTACTGTTCACTCCACAGAAACGGCCTAACTGCTCAATAGCACCACTGCTGTGCTTTTGGATTTTAATTAAAGATGTTTAATGTCTGCAGTTCTTTTCACACTTGCCTATGCTTTACTGATTTGATTTGGGAGAGATGTTTGATATCCAGCAGCAATAGATCAATAATGGATTTTTTTTTCTATTTTGTTGGGTTTAAGGGTTTCCAAAGGCTCTGAATGGCAATGCATGGTTTATTAATGTTATGGTATTTTGTTTCCAATTCTAAAAGGTTAAGAAAAATTACATCTAATATCTTAGGGGACAAATTTTGGTGGGTCTTCAATTTTATACTGGCAGAATTGTTCAGGCATGGATGTGTTGGGGTGAATGGCCAGATTTTGTGCTGTATGCCTCTGACTGAGCTGTATTTGGTCGCTGAAAAGCCAATCCAATGGACTATTTGATTCCAATTGGCTTTGGAAGTGTTACTGTATTTGGGACAATATTGTGCTTTCAACAGATTTGTTTGTCTTTACTTCAGTGTGAATAAGGGTAATTTGTGTAGGCATCATCAATTTTGGAGTATATATCCTGCCAATTGCAGTAAAATTATCAATTCTGTTGAAGTAATTCGATTGTTTCTAACATTTTTGTTTCAGGTAATGCAGATATTAAATGCAGATGCCATGGTGGCAAAATTAAATTCGGGTGAACAGAAGACTCTTCATCTCTCCAGCATCCGACCTCCGAGGCTTGAAGGAGAGATCAACCAGGTATAAAAATACAAAGTACAAAGGAAGTTGAAGTGTTGTGTTTTGGACAAAAGTGATAACAAAATAATTAAATGTTGAGTACTATCATACATTAATCTATGGAATATGAATTTGATTCAAACCTGTTGCCATTGTTTATAAGGCACCGCACTTTGCTAATTGATATGTTTCTTAAGAAAAAATAAGTGATTACCAGCATAGTGCAGTGGACTCTGTATATAACTCGGCTTGAAACATCTTGAGGCAGTTAATTATTTGTCAGTGCATCATATGGCTTGAAAACAGGCCTGGCGAATCCCTCTGGTATCATCACATTTTTCTTGTAATATTGTTAGCAGGTCTGCAGTCCACCATCTGAGGTCTGATTATGGTTTTATAAAGCATTATTGTCTCCCTGCCCTTGTTTTCAATTGCTGGCTAATGAAGGCCAGTAAAGAAGCCTTCTTAAGCACATTATCCATCTGTGCTGCCGCCCTCAAGGATCTTTTAGGCTTGTTACCAAGGTTCCTCTGCTCCTCAACGGTTCACAGGGGTCCCCACCATTCATGGTATATTTCCTAGCCTCATTGAACATTTCATCAGGACATTGATATCGCCTCTAGCCTTGACTACCCTCCACAATGTCAACAACTCCATCAATCTTCATGTCATCTTATGATTTACTGATCAAGCCTCTTATATGCACATCTAAATCATTCACATATATTACAAACAATAAGGGTCCCAGCACAATCCCATTTAACACCACTGGTCACAGGCATCCAATTACGAAAATACCATCAGTGTCTGTCTCTTGTCGCCAAGCCAATATTGGATCTAATTCATCAACTTGCCCTGGATCCCATGAGCCGTAATCTTTTTCATTTATTGTTGCAGGTCACTGCCCATATAACACGGTGCTTT
The DNA here is from genome assembly GCF_028641065.1 of Leucoraja erinaceus. NCBI lineage: Eukaryota > Metazoa > Chordata > Chondrichthyes > Rajiformes > Rajidae > Leucoraja > Leucoraja erinaceus. The sequence continues at coordinate 28,098,588 of NC_073398.1, read as the reverse complement.
CTGTACATTAGATGTATAAAAATATCATGGATTGATTGCTTGCTATTTCTTTACTCTCATATTTAAAAGTTAACAAATTGCAGCTCTTATGAATATAATGCTAAATTGACATTTGGTTGTTTCATCAAACAATTCTGGCAGCATGATAGTTTCTCTTCTCTTCAAACTGTCTATTTTTAATTAAGACATAAAATTTTGGATTCATCAATAGGTCAGGCAGCATCTTTGGTGACCATTGGGGTTAATATTTTGGCGGATGAGCTTTCATTCTGATGATGTATGTTGTTTTTATAGTATAATATAAAATTCATGGCACCATTGTGTCAGTCTCCCTCATAAAAAAAAATAGCTACTCTGCCTAATCCCAGCTTCCATCATTAGGTCTGCAGCTCTGCAGAAACAGCTCGCCAAGTATGTTGCTTTTCATTTTCAAATTATTTTTTTTTAAACTGAAAAAATAAAATCAAACAATTTAATACCTGAAGAGTGAATCCTAGTTTCTGGACTAAATATTTCAAGAAAGAAGATGGGCACTGAATTGATTTTGAAGTAAATTAGGGTTTTTAGAGAATTTTGTCTAAATATCAATTGCGAGAATTTGTGTGAATGATTCCGTGATCTGTTTGAAATGTGGGAGTTTTAAACTTGCTTCATCCATTTTGTCTTTAAAATGTATCTAGTTGCCAAAACTTGTGTATCGCAAATGAAGAGACAGAGCAGGGTATTAAATAAAAACAACATTTAACAGCAGCCGCCATGCTGTCAACTTTGTTAGTTACCATTCTTGTCATAACTTTTTGAACGTCATTCTATTTTACTTTGCTTATGTATTGACTGTTTATCAATTCCCAGTTGATTCTTCTGGTATTTTTCTATCCCAGAAATATAGACCATGCAGTTCCAAATAATAGATTTGTACCTATCCATTCATTCCTTAAAACTTTGAACTGCAATACAATTAATGTTTGGCTTGTGGCACTTAATTTTGGGCACTGTGCTAAAATTCTGAATCATGATATTGAGATGCAGGGGTGAAGAAATTGCTGAATCTTGTAACCACAAGAGCCAAATTAACACCAGCAGTGATGGTCATTAATCTCTCTGCTTCTACATTGGCGAGACATGTTAATTGAGCTTTCTTGTTTTGTTGGGCCCTGTAAATTTTCCAAGTCAGTGGTTCCGATGTTGTATTTGTCACTTGTTGCTTTAAAGGAAAATGTGGTCCAATAAAGAATTTTAACAAGTTTTTGAGAGAATGAAAAGGGAAATGTGGTGCAAGCAACTGACTATCACCGGTTATATAAAGTACTAGACCTAGTACGGACCCCTTGGGGCCGTCCCCCAATGCAGGTGCGGCTGACGGGTTCCCGTTGTGACGCCACAGATCTGCGTTTTGACGTGTGTCATGGCAACCTTCACCCACCTGCGCAGGCGCGGCCGGCAAGTGGGAGCGCGGCTGTGACGTTTTTAAAGTACAGAATGGCAATAACGTAAAATATAAGATCAATGTGAACGCAACTCACTCTCCCTCATCATCTCCTCCCCTCCCCTCCCCCACTCCCTCCTTCCCTCTCCTTTCCCCTACCCTCAGTCACTCCCTCCCTTCATAATCGGTAAGTTAAGAAAAAATATGGTGTTGGACCAGTTTAACGGTGTTAAATCAGGGCAATGCCAATGTGATTAACATAAGGGAGAACCCGGAAAATGTATGCTGGTTGCTTCTACTGGCAGGTGAGTCTGCGTCTGCATAGTGGGAAGCATTCAAAGGAGAAATAACAAGAGTTCAAGTTTACCATGTTCCTGCAGGTGAAAACCATGTGTAGCGAGAAAACCTGGTTAGTCAAGGAATATTGAGGATTGAATAAAGAGAAAAATGAAGCAAATGACAAATACAGGTGACTAATTATGGGGGAGGCTTGTCGTGAGGAAATGCTTTGGGAAAATGGGAAGGCTAAGAGAGGTCATGCAAAATCACATATGTCTGAAGGTGTTCTATAAGCTTTTCTATAATAGCAAGAGAATAACCAAGGGAAAGTAAAGTGTAGAGGCTATTAGTGATAATGTGGGCAATCTGCATGGACCCAGAAGGTATAGGTGAGGTCTTAAAATTAATACTTAGGATGAGTATTGACAAAGGAAAGGGACTTTCAAGAATTTGAAAGTCTGGCGCAGGTCTTGATAAATGGAAATGGAACTAGATATCTTGGTGGCCTTATTAATACACTCAAACGGCATCTGGATTATACTCCACCTGCCACTTTTCAGTGTATTTCACTAAAACATTGATATCACTCTGCCACCTAAGACTGGATGTCTGAAAGGACTGGATGGGATTTATTCCAGGCTGCTACAGGAGGTAAGGGAAGATATTTCTGGTGCTCCTGCTGAGATTTCTAAAGTGAGGTATAGGTTGATTGGAAGACAGTAAACATGGCTTCCCCTTTTCAAGAAAGTGAGCAGGGAGAAGCCTAACAGCCGTCGACCTATGAACCTAACATCTGTGATAGGCAAAGATGCTAGAACGTTTTTTAGGGAGATGATTAATGATCACTTGGAAAGGCAGGGAGCCAGCCAACATACTTTATGAGGGCAGATCCTGTCTGACTAATTTGATTGAATTATTTGAAGAGGCCATGAAGTGCATAGGGCAGCAAATGTGATTTATATGGAGTTTAGTTAGCCAACTGGATCCAAAATTGACTTGGCAATAAAGCACAGAAGATGATGGTAGAGGATCATTTTTGCGATTGAATGCCTGTGACTTGTGGTACCCCATGCTGTTTCTAATGCACGTGAATGACTTGAATGTGGATATGGGAGACAAGATCAGTAAGTTTGCGGATGACGGGTAGATGCCTGAGTTGTTAATAGTGTGGAAGATAGTCGAAGATAGTCGTGGTCTGAAGAATGACATTGATGTTTTGGGGAAATGGGCTGAAAAGTGGCAGATGGAGTATGATCCAGATAACAGCGAGAGGATCCATGTTTAATTGGCTTTACAAAGGCTTGTGTAATTTTGAATTTGAAATAGATGCTGATGAATTTCAGGTCGATTGAAAGAGACTTTTAAAGATTTAACTGGTGTGTGCTATTTTTAACTACTGACATACTTTGTATTAGATTACCTTAACCGAAGATCGCAAGAGAAGTGCAATTTAATTTGGATTGGATTGTTAATTTGACCAAGAGCAGAAATTTATTTTTCTGTGGGGGGGAGGGGGGAGGGGGGGGGGAATGTAAGCAATACTAACTAATTAAAATTATGTCCAAATTGTCATAGAAATTTGTCATCTTTAAACCACTTGTTCTGCAGTGAAGGTTATGGAAATATTTTATGGAGGTGGTTCTTCTTGCGAATGAAACATAAACCAAAGGAATAGTTGGTCAGCCGGGTTGTTGGTGAGGTTGCAACAGAGTGAATGCATTTCTCCAGGCTGGATAAAACCCAGAGGATGCAAATTTGTGATCGTCATTTGGGTATTCAAAAATTTTTTTTTCATGCACATTTCTGACATTGTGTGCATTGTTTGAATAGGTGGTGGGAGTAGATTTATATTGAATAGTTGAAAGGAATGTATGAATACTTAAGAAGACTGGGGGAAGGGGGGTGGTGTGCAGAAGTGAGAGAGTAGGTGGGCGATGCAAGGAAGTAGAAAAGAACTGAAAACAACCTATTGAATAACTCATTCCGAAAGTTGGCACAATGAGCTGAAAAACCTAATTTGGGCTGTGTAATCCAGTATTGATTAGAGAAAAATAATTACATGTCTCTATGATTGTTTTTTGACTCTTAGCTAAAGCGGAAAAGGACTAATTATATTTTCACCTTGACTTGCTGTTGCTTTTGCCCGAGGCATGTACATTTGTATATAATTTAAAGTTTTCTGAATAGATTAATATTTTAAACTACTTCAAATAATATCAATGTTTGATGGAAGGAATCGGCATTTATTCTTGGCCTAATCCAAAATGTGTTGCTAAACCAATTGCTTTTAGATTATTTTAGTTGAGGTCACAATCAGATCTGTCATGATATTAAATGGTAGAGCAGGTGATACGCTGAGTGCCCTACATCTGCTCCTAATTTGTATGTTCATGAGCCCTAACTACCTTGAACTCGAGGGATAATCAGTTTAATTGGGGAGCACTGTGATGAAGTGATCTCTCGCACAAAAGGTGCTGGAGAAGAGAAGGCATTAGAGCAACATGTCCATTTTCTGTGGACTCCCTCCAGATGGGACTACTTCGGCTATCTGTTGGTTTATAGATTCTGATAACATAGAGCTTTCAATAATCTTTCCTGCAGTAAGGTACATTTATTTTGTATAAGCTTCTATTTAAAAATTTATGCATGACCTCAAGTTGTCCAACAAGTGAAATAGGAAGATGGATTAGTATCTACATAGTATATTACCAATGAAGCATTCTAGGACATAGCAAAAAGAACACATTTCCGAAGTATAGCTATTATTGTTAAGAGAATAGTAGCTGGTTTATTTACTTCTGGGTCCAATAACAATGAAATAAATGATCTTATAATATCTAGAATGAATTGGTTGCTGTGGGTTGAGGCACAGGAACAACCCTCAAACGCGGAATTGTGGTTGAACAGGATGTCCATGTGTGCCTTCGAGTGAATATTCTTGTTTGTCAAGGAGACACAAGGAACTACAGATAGTGGAATCTTGAGCAAATGTTTTGGAGGGATTCAGTGAGTCAGGCAGCGATCTGTTGAAGGACTAGACATTTTTTGTTGGGACCCTTCTTCAGATGGATTGCCTGAAGAAGGGTCCCGACCTGAAATGCCACCCATTTATTGTTATGTTGCCCACACTGGAGATAATTATTTTTATTTTTGTTGTTGGTGAAGGTCAGTCAAAGAGAGAGACAGCATGAAACTGGCCCTTTGGCCTATTGAATCCATGCCAACCATCATTGTTACCGATCTGATTGCAAAGTTAGAGGTCAACCTAGGATCAACTTTACACATCACCTTGACCTGACACATGCTTATCCAAATCTCGAAGGTCATACATTTCAACCTATTCACGTTTAGTATATTCATGTTTTGCAGCAGAGTGAAAGGCAAGAAATGAAGAGCTTCCTGGTATGTTAAATTGCAAGAACCTTTATGTAGATATGTTTTTTTTTAGAAAATGGCATACCTCTATTAAATTGGAAAACCCATGTTGTTTTTCTTAAATGAAATAACATTATGTGTCAATGGTTGGTTCGACAGCATTAAATGGGATTCTGTCTGGGTCAGATAGAGAAGTGGTTGGCACACAGGAAACAAAGAGTAGGGATTAACAGAACGGCAGGCAGTGAATAGTGGGGTACCGCAAGGCTCTGTGCTGGGACCGCAGCTATTTACAATATACATCAATGATTTAGATGAAGGATTCAAAGTAACATTAGCAAATTTGCAGGTGACACAAAGCTGGGTGGCAGTGTGAACTGTGAGGAGGATGCTATGAGAATGCAGGGTGACTTGGACAGGTTGGGGGAGTGGGCAGATGCATGGCAGATAAAGTTTAATGTGGATAAATGTGAGGTTATCCACTTTGGTAGCAAAAACAGGAAGGCAGATTACTATCTAAATGGTGTCAAGTTGGGAAAAGGGGAAGTACAACGGGATCTGGGGGTCCTTGTACATCAGTCTATGAAAGTAAGCATGCAGGTACAGCAGGCAGTGAAGAAAGCGAATGGCATGTTGGCCTTTATAACAAGAGGAATCGAATAGAGGAGCAAAGAGGTCTTTCTGCAGTTGTACATGGCCCTAGTGAGACCACACCTGGAGTATTGTGTGCAGTTTTGGTCCCCTAATTTGAGGAAGGAAATTCTTGCTATTGAGGGAGTGCAGCGTAGGTTTACAAGGTTAATTCCCGGGATGGCGGGACTGTCATATGCTGAGAGAATGGAGCAGCTGGGCTTGTACACTCTGGAGTTTAGAAGGATGAGAGGGAATCTCATTGAAACATATAAGATTGTTATGGACTTGGACATGCTAGAGGCAGGAAACGGGGGCCACAGTTTAAGAATAAGGAGTAAGCCATTTAGAACGGAGGCGAGGGCGGTGGAGGCAGGTTCTCTGGATGCTTTCAAGAGAGAGCTAGATAGGGCTCTTAAAAATAGTGGAGTCAGGGGATATGCGGAGAAGGCAGGAACAGGGTACTGATTGGGGATGATCAGCCATGATCACATTGAATGGCAGTGCTGGCTCGAAGGGCCAAATGGCCTACTCCTGCACCTATTGTCTATAGATACTACTGCTTTTAAATTTGAATATCATAATTGGAAAGCATCCCAACAAACTCATCAGGTGGAGAGAAGTGTTAATATATATTTGATAGAGATTAATCACGTTCCATCTTTGGATTTGGATAATGTTCAGATGCTGCTCGATGGCACATCCTAACCCCTCATGGATCACTGTCTTTTAATTCACTATTCAACCTCGAATGCCATAACTCTACACTTTAACAGATATAGTATATTGTACGAGGGATGCTGCAAATCCATGTTTCACTTATCTGTGACAGTGGTGATTCTTGAGATTGTTCACTCCAAATTAAAATTAGAGCCATCACCAGAGGTCACTGTTTACAAACGATTTGAGAAAATGAGGAAGAGGGAAAATAGGCTGCGTGCAGACTAGTTCCTCGGAAAATTGTAACCTTCATTAAATATGTGACAATATCATTAGCCAACGTCATCATGATTGTGGGGAATGTGCTGTCCTGGATTGAAGACTGGTTATCTACAGAAGACAAAGATGGAATAAATCTACTGAAGGGCCCGGCCTGAGCCACTGAGTTACTCCATCACTTTGTTTCTTTTGTTTTGATGGAGAAATGAGGCCCGCAATTATTTACTGATCATAGTTATCATGTGCAAGGGGGGGGGGGGGGGGGGGGGGGGGGGGGGTAAATGTTTGCAGAGACTGTGAAAATAGGTGGGAGGTAATGCTGCAATGAGGATAAATGCATGCTGAAACAGAACATTGAAAATGAACATTAAAAAATTGGCAAATGGAGTTTAAAGTGAGAAATCATGCAGTTCTATAAGAGGAAACACCAGGCAGATGGTATTTAAATGAAGATGGATTGCAATTGAATAAACAAAAGATCCTAGCTGTGAAAAAAAACATTCAGATGCTGATAATCGGAAAGCAAAACAAAAAAGGCTGAAATATCTCAGCAGGTCGAGCAACACCTGTGGAATGAAAAGGTTCTCATTTCAGGTTAAAACCCCTTCATCAGAACTGAGAAAATAAGTTAGTCTGGGTAGCAGAGAAGGTTGGGTAGGTAATAATTGGTACAGAAAATGTCTCTAGTAGGGTGGAATAATGTTGCAGTTAAGCGCTTTTGTATGTGTTGCTCATGTTGTGAAGCGTGGGTGAAGCGTGCCCAGCATCCAGAACATACAAACTAAAGAAAAAAGAAGTGGCAAACATAAATGGCCAGTTCAAATGCAAACAAAGAAAGAGCAAGTTCTCTGAAATTGCAAAATCCTACAGACTGCAAAATAGAGAAATTGAGCTATACTGCAGAAAACGGGCGCTTGAGACCATCTAGTCCATGCCGTTCATGTTGGCATTATGGGCTGGTCCCATTTGCCTGCATTTTACCCATATCTCTCTGAACCCTTCCTATCCAGCTATACAGAACTGTGTAGTGCCCAGCTGAAAGATGAGCTGGTATTCCTTTAGCTTACATCCTGGCTGATCTGTGATTCTGTGTGAATAATAAAACAATTAGCATTATGGTGCAACAAATTAGGATGACAAACAATATGTTGGTGAGGTCACACCTCGAATACTGGCCACAGTTTTGCTTCCTTATATTTAAGAATAGGCAGTCTATAAAAGATTCACAAGGTTAATTCCTGGGATGTGGGGATTTCCAATTAGGAACAACTAATGGCGTAAGATTTTTTTTCACGATTGCTCTTGTAATTTAAGCCTCACTGGGGAATTGAAAGTATTCCATTGTGTTCAAAGAAGAAAAAGATATGCAAGGCACTTACAGGCAAGATAACCTGACAATGGTGATCGCAAAAGTATTTTTCGATTACATCTAGGCAAATTGTCATTTGAAAATATGAGTTAATTAATAGCAGCCAGGACAAATTTAAATGTAACACGTGATATTGTGAACTTTGTAAAATAATTTGATTAAAAACCTAACTGTACACTTGGCAGAATTGCATGTAAAATTAGCTAAAGGATGAAGAAGGAAGCAGTGGCAATAAGTTGTTTTTCCAGACTGGAGGGAGGTACATTCCTCCTGAAGGACAGGTGTGTAGGTGACTGTTTCTGATATGTTACTGTCCATGCCTAATTTGAAGGATTGCAAATATCACTGTGCTCTGACAGGAAATAAGCAATAAAATATAATGGACTTTGCCAGTGTTTTTTTTTTAATGGTAAGAGCCATTGTAAAGATGCACTGTTCTTAAGGGAGCACAGGCCGTTGAGAGAATAAAAACTGCAGTGACTTTCAGTGCAGAGAAGTATGTCATTCACTTTGGTCGGAAGAATAAGTGGCCATTAAATGAGATAATTTTAAAGTGGGCGCAGAAATAAGGATAACTTTGGGGAAGTTAACAGATGTGCATGAGCCTTTGGCTAGAGATTACAAAGTCGTTTAAAATACTGCTTTACAAACAGAGCAGAAAAATAGTTTTGCTAAACTTAAAAATGACTGCAACCAGGTTGTTAGCTCATTTTTGGACATTATAGTTTAGGTAAGATGTCATGTCCTTGAATAGAGTGTGGAGGAAATTTGCTAATTTGTACAAAAATTGCAAATTAGTTCTCAGCCTGATAATAAATGAATGCAACTCCAGTTAAACTGAGACATCCATGTACTATGTTACAAATCCATGTTTTATCATTAGAGTTAGAACTTGAACCTGTGGTACATTAAATGCTGATAACCGACTAAGTAATTAATGGATGGGGTGCAAGAAAATGGTTAAATGGAGCTTTCAGTAACATTTATTTTGTCTTTTGAATGACTACATATGTGTATGACTGTTAAACATGCCTTGATTGCCATGTTTTCAGTTCAGTGCGTTTTATCCGGAGGTAAAATGATCAAGATTCATAATTATTTATATTGGATAGAGTTCTTGCAGTGCGATAAGTGGATTCTTTAGTTCTAATATTTCAAGGAACATTAATTTTTGAATTAGTCACCTTGAATGATGATGATCAATGTCTTTTCAGTTTCACTTTAAAATTAGTAGACTTACGAAGTGTACCATGATTTCTATAGAGATTTTTTTTGATGCATAGTGTTCTTAAATTGCCCTCCTTGTACCGGTCATTGAGCAGGATTTATTGAAGATCATAGTTCCTCCTTGAGCCATTTGAAGGAAAATCTCACAATTGATTTGGCGATGGAAAATCACATGGCATAATCGGTGCACAAAGGGAAAACAAAGGATAGTTACAAATTTGCAGACAACATCACTGTAGTGGGCTGGATATCAAATGGTGATGAGACGGAGTCCAGGGAAAAGATTGAGAACTATACAGCCTTTCTCTCAATGTCAGCAAGATAAAAGAAATAGTGATAATGCTGAAGTAGAGATAGTTGAAAAGTTCCTAAGAGTAAATATTGCCAGCAACCTGTCCTGGACTACCTATATTGAAGCAATGGCCACGAAAGCGCACCAAACCCTCTATTTCCTTAGACGGTTTCAGCATGTTCCCAACAATTCTCACCTACTTCTACAGATCCACTGTAGAAACTATTTTATCGATATGCATCACAGCATGGTTTGGGAACAGCTCCATCCCAGACGCAAGAAATTGCAGAGAAATGTGGACACAGCTCAGACCATCACACAAACCAACGCCCCTTCCATTGACTCCATTAACACTTCCGCTGCCTCGGCAAGGCCTCCCACATACTCAAGGATGAGTCTCACCCTGGACATTCCCTCTTGTCCCCTCTCCCATTAGGCAGGAGGTACAGAATTGTGACAGTGCATACCTCCAGATTCAGGGACAGTTTTTTCCCCAACTGTGATCGGGTAACTGAACCATCCTATCACCAACTAGAGAGTGGTCCTGAGCTACCATCTATCTCATTGGAGACCCTTAGACGATCTTTAATTGGACTTCGCTGAACTTTATCTTGCACTAAACGTTATTCCCTTTATCCTGTATCTGTGCACTGTGGACAGCTTGATTGTAATCATGTATAGCCTTTCTGCTCACTGGATAGCACGCAACAAAGTTTTCACTGCACGTTCGTACACATGACAATAAACTAAACAGAACTGTTCAGAACTGAAACTTGTTTCCGGTACTTGATGGCACAAACATAATGTCAGGATCTCAATAGATTTTTGCAGATGTAAGTGGAGAAAAAATGTTGGACGGCAGCTTATTTTGGATGTGTGGCGTTCTCTTCCCCATTCAAAAAAAATTCAGCACGAATTGAAAAGGAAAAATGTCCTTTGAGTTGTGGTTTAATGCAGTGTAAGCCAATGTCATCGATGGATGTCAAGGACCACAAGGAGGAGTGGTAGATAATGATACATTGATTATGACCTCTTTGAGGGTATCTCCACAAATAAGATTTTGGAACATTTTACCTTGGGTAGAGATATTAGCTGGACAACGTTATGGCGGTTTACATTGCAGCCCTTGGAATAATCTTTTTTTTTAAATTGAAAGTACCGAACATTCACGTTTAAAGTTTTCTGCATAGATGAAGAATCAAGGGATTCAAGCGATTTGGCAATTTGACCCACTTTAACATTTCGAAAATGCTAATCAAGGTTAATGTTCATGTATTTAAAAAATGATGCCAATTCCCAACATTGGAATATCTTTAGCAAGGAAGGGCAGGTGTTGGTAGAGCTGATCATGAATCTTTTGATGAAAGCTAATTTATTTCCTGTTGTGACTGCTTCAATTTGTATAGTGCAGTATTCTGCCTTTGGGTAAGTTACAGCTATTGTTTAGCTGCCTAGAGGTCATTGCAGCTGAAGTTAAATTCTTCCTCTGTGATGAATTGTGAAGTTGGCCGTTATCCAAAATTCCTTGCCTACTGAGTACAAAGCTTGTATTGTACATCTTTACTTTTAATTGAATTGCCACTGATATATGTTTGAGTGAGCTATTGTCTTGATAGGGAGCACCTGGCATCGATATTTAAGCCTTCTAGTAAACCCTTGTTTTATCGTTCATGCCTTTCTTCTCTTCCATGGCCATACACCTGTCAAACGATAGGATACAATGGAAATTTACATTTGGGCTTTGCAAACCCCTTGTGGCCAGCAGGTTTTCAAGGATTGTGGATATCTTGTTATTAGTTTTTCCCCTTCAAATGCTAGCCAATACCTTCCCAAGGGAACTTCTAAGAAGAGAGGATGTAAGGATTCATTTCAAAAATAATATGTTTGCCAAAAAATAATTTGTTGACCACATCCAAATGCTGTGATGTCTTTATTGGTTGCTTCTCTTGTAAAACAGGAGGTAATTAAAGTAAAAAGTGGATTATGTTATCAGTGCTGTATCACAGATACATTTAGAATTCATTTTCTTTGGTTGAATAACCATGCATCTTGCTGATAACTGGAATTTCCCATATGTTATAGAGCACAATAATGCATCCAATCCCAATGAAGTGCTTCGAAAGGCTAGTCCTCTCCCATATCAAATCCAGCATCTCTACCTCACTGGACTCTCATCAATTTGCATACAGGGCAAATAGATCAACAGAGGATGCCATCTCTCTGGCTCTTCACACTGTCCTGACTCACCTGGACAGACAGGGCACGTACGTGAGGATGCTCTTCGTTGACTATAGCTCTGCATTCAATACGGTCATCCCCACCAAGCTCACCACCAAACTCCACCAGCTAGGCCTCAGCTCGCCGATATGCGATTGGATCCTGAACTTTCTGACGGAGCGACCGCAGGCAGTGCGACTGGGCCCGCACCTGTCCTCCACTATCACCCTGAGCACCGGCACACCACAGGGCTGTGTACTAAGCCCCATGCTCTACCCCCTCTTCACTCACGACTGTGTTCCTGCATTCGACACCAATACCATCGTGAAAGTTGCAGATGACACAACAGTGATTGGGCTGATCACCAACGGTGATGAAACAAAATACAGGGCGGAGGTGCAGAACCTGGCGGACTGGTGCGCACGTAACAACTTGTCACTAAACACCTCCAAGACCAAGGAGCTGATTATTGACTTCAGGAGGTCCCATAATGGAGAATACACCCCAATCTCCATTTACGGGGACAGTGTGGAGAGAGTGTCCAGCTTTAAGTTTCTGGGCACTCACATTTCAGAGGACCTCACATGGTCCACCAACACCGCTGCGCTGGTCAAGAAGGCACAGCAACGACTGTTCTTCCTGAGGACATTAAAAAAAGACTGGTCTGCCCCAACAGCTGCTGACAACGTTCTACCGCTGCACCACAGAGAGCATCTTAACGTATGGCATCTCTGTGTGGTATCTCAGCTGCACGGAGGCGGAGAGGAGAGCTCTTCAGCGCGTCGTCCACAGAGCGCAGAGGATCATTGGGACAGAGCTACCAGCCTTTGGAGGGCATCTACCACACACGGTGCCTCAGGAAGGCCGCCAGCATCCATAAAGACTCCTCACACCCTTGTAACGGACTGTTTGAACTACTTCCCTCCGGCAGACGTTACAAGGCCTTCTACACCCGAACCTCCAACCTCAGAAACAGCTTTATTCCAAGAGCTATAGCGGCTTTGAACCGGCCCAGCTTAGTGCCCCCCATCCCCCTGGACTGTCTCCCTTGGATGGTCACGACACACAGCTTATTTATTTATTTTACTTTTCTTTTTCATCGGTTGGAGCTGCATACTAAATCTCGTTGCACTGACGTGCAATGATATTTATTATTATTATTATTATTATTATCTAAATGTACCGTGCTACATACATTTTGCATCCTTCAAGTGTAAAGTTCTTAAAAATATTTGGTCCAAATTTGAACTTAAAGGCATGTCACCCTGGCAGCAGCACTGGGTTGGAGTTACAGGGGTTGGCCTGGCGATATTGTCGATGTCTTGTGCCACTGCAGGCTCTGTCCAATCCACGCGCTCACCTGACCATTATGGGGCCTCCAGCATTAGGTTGAGGTTTATTATTGTCACGTTTGCCAAGGTAGAATGAAAAGCTTTGTTTTGCATGCTATCCCATAATTTCAGATATACTATACATAAATACAACCAAGTCAAACTCAATGACACTAGATAGAGCAAAAGGGACGATACAGAGTGCAGAATATGATTCTCGGCATTGCAGCGGATCAGTTCCATAAACCATCCCCCAATGGGATAGAGGTGAATTGGATAGTACCTTAGCTTATGGTAGGACCGTTCAGAAACCTGATAACAGAGGGGAATAAGCTAGTCTCGACAGCTTGGGTTAGGTAAGGTTTGTTAGACAGGTATAAAAGATATTTGGAAGAGTAGAGCGAATGTATCGGACAGTAGTTGATCCTCCTTTGGGAAGAGCAAGCAATGAGTTGCCATGCTCCAGAGTGATCTCATTCATTTTCACCTTGATGGACTGAGGAGCCTGTTTTTTTGCTGTCGCACTCTATGACGATGAATACAATACTCAGAAAGAGACACAGAGTACTGGAGTAACTCAGCGGGTCAGTCAGCATCTCTGGAGAATGTGGATAGGTGACGTTTTGGGTCTGGTGGTGTATGTGTGGCATTTGCTTGTTCTCCCTAAATGTGTGGATTTCCACAGTTTCCTGCCACATCACAAAAACCTGCTGGTCAAGATTATTGGTTGCTGTAATTACCCACTTAGTGTTGATAAATAGCAAAAGGATTAAAAAAAAGGAGAGAGACAAGGGAGAGAGAATAGGTTTCAGGGCAAGGGAAATAAGAAGGGCAATGAGACTGATGGATTGTTCAATTGGGACTGGCATGGCCACAGTGGACTAAATAAACCGTCTATGTCAGAAATAAGTAGGACTGAATTATATTAATATTATGTTAAAAAGATTATATATGTATTTGTGCAAATAGTTGAAATTATGAAACTGATATTTGTGAGGACAGCACTTGTTTTTATTTAATCTTAATTTATTAATGTGTGGTGTAATCCAATACGATGTAACTTTATTTAACACAGGAATGAAATTGGTTTGAATAAAAATTATTTATCCCAGGAATGAAACAGTCATAAAACAACCACACAATCGGTGTAAACTGTAATATGGACAGATTGAAGTTGTTAAACATTCAGCAGATACCATTTGTACATGAAATATATTTGGTAATATATTTTGTTTTTAAATCAAATGGCATGGTATTTGGAGTCTTAATGATTTCATCAGTATGGATTTAATTGTGAAGTTGTGTTTATCACATGATATTAATATCCATCTTATGGAGATACGAGTTGATTATTCATCAATACGATTTGAATTGAAGCACCTTCAAGTGGTTTTCTGTCACGTGAGTTTTGAGTTTAATTAAACCTTTAAGCTTTATTCTTTTAAAAAAAAAACCAACACTAAAGAAATTGTAATGTCAGGGTTAAAATAGGCTTTCTCACAGTCCCTATGTTAAGAAAACAGGCTCACGTAGAAAAACAATTAGATGCCGAGGAAAATAATTAGGCTCACTTGAAACAGCCAGTAAATAATGAACCTCGGATCACGTAGCTGCAAGGACATGTTGTAAGATGACAAACTTTTCTTCCATGTGTGATTAATGTCTTTTTGATGTAATAAATAATCCTTGTTCCCATCACTAAGGTTCCCTAGTTTTAAAAACATAGTTGACTGTTGTTAATTAGGGAAGTAGCGCAGGTTTATTGAGTATATACAGTACATGCATGCTGTGAGTGAGCTTAGTGGACTTCTCCTCAGATGAGAACTGAAACAGCGCCAGGACCCTTGAATTCTTGAGGCCAGGCCACTGTTAAAGGAGTCCTCAATGTGCAGAAGAGTCATGAGTCCCTTGTTGCCAGCTGCCGCTCGTATCAGTGAAGGCCCGATGAGCAGAAGGACGTAAGACTTGTGACTAATTTAATCCTCTTAATCCTTTTATTGTATTTCATTATACTTTATTAAACTTACTTTTTTTGTAACCTTTAAGTGTTCTTTCTCCACCATTGATCTGAATCTTCAAAACTTGTGTGTATCATTACAGAAATTCAGGTCTGATTTGAAAACTAATATTGAATCATTCTTCTACCATTCATTTCATCATAACTTATGATCTTAAAATTAAATCTGCCCTTGTATATTTGGTTCTTTTCCCAGTTACCTAAATCCATATAGGCTTTCCATTGGAAACAGTTTCTCTTGTATATAGGCCCTTGTATATTTAGTTCTTTTCCCATTTACCTAAATCCATATAAGCCTTCCATTGGAAGTAGTTTCTCATTATCTGTTTCATCTAAACTCTCTTCTTTTTTGGATTACCTCTTTAGATTTTCCTCAATTATAAACCCACTATTCCAGCCTGATCAAAGCAAAGGATCTTTCTTGAAGTATTGAATATGTGTGGTCGGTTCTGTTTGAGAATTTTGGATTTCGTTCTTGAGGATTTTTGTGAGACATTTCATTAAGTTTGAATAAACAAGTGGCCAACCATAAATTTGTTATCATAAATCTCGTCTGTCTAATCTGGATAACCAACTATTTGGAATAGCAGGATGGCTTGCCATTGTATCATATTATTTTTCAGAGAATGTACTTTTACTGTATGAAAACAATAGGCCAAGGGAAATGTTACATTGTCATCGATAGTTGAGGCCAGTTCATTGGCTATATTTAAGAGGGAGTTAGATGTGGCCCTTGTGGCTAAAGGGATCAGGGGGTATCAGGAGAGAAGGCGGGTACAGGATACTGAGTTGGATGATCAGCCATGGGCATATTGAATGGCGGTGCAGGATCGAAAGGCCGAACGGCCTACCCCTGCACCTATTTTCTATGTTTCTATATAATTGGAAAAAATTTTGTTCATTTGGATTGTGTTTGTCTAAACTTACAACCAGCATAATACCCAAATTAGTCTACTGGCCAGTGGTGATGCATCCACCGGAAACCTTGTCAAAATAGTATTTAAAATGTCAAAAATAACCAGTGAGGAATTAAAAAATATATATTTTTATCCGCTAAACATGATCAGTAGAAATTCATTGATGATAATACTACAGATTCCTTTAGTCTTATGCTAAGTTTGGTTTGATTTTTGAGGATCACATGAAATATGTTCTGATATCTGCATTAAAGGAGTTGGGTGGATATATCTGATTCATTGCTGTTTTCCTTCATTAAACCAACCATAACAAATACTTCATTAATGCAATCTTGAGAGGATGCCAACACGGAAAACACAGCTATTTTATCAAGTCTCTTGATCCTAAGAAGGGTCCAACGCAGCACTATATTCTGTATGAAGAAGAAAAAAAGGGCAATTTAAAATATATAAAGGAAGTGTCTCCTTGATGGTGATTGAAACATGTTTAAAGTGCATCAATAAGCCACCTATTTTTTTTTAAATGTATATTTTGGATATCAGATGTAGAATTGGGCTGGCTCCCTTTAGAACACTTCCGTTGAATTTCTTTTTGCTTTCTGCGCTGTTGACATTTCAAAGGGAGAAGAATGTCTGATAAGATCTCCTGGTGTGAGTGCAGCATGTGCTTACACATGGACATGTTCCTTTGTTCTCTGTAAGATCTATTTAATAGATCCTAGTCGTACAGACACAATGCACCCCTCAAACTGTGACCTTGGTCTCTCAAGTAGATAGAGATGTGGATAGGACCAGTTCTTCTCCTCAGCATCAGCAGCTGAGTTTTGATTTAGTGAATAATGTTCTTAAACTCTTAAACTTTAATAATATTAGCTCGGAAATTTTAAATGTGTTTGTGTAACGTTTGAGCACATTTCCCTTTCCTTAATCCACAATCGGAGTTCTGAATGGTAGGAACAAGCTTCGTATCAGCCCTATCCAATTGTAGATGCAGTGCCCTCCATGATGTTTGGGCCAAAGACCCATCATTTATTTATTTGCCTCTGTACTCCATAATTTGAGATTTGTAACCGAAAAAAATCACATGTGGTTAAAGTGCACATTGTCAGATTTTATTAAAGGCCGTTTTTACACATTTTGGTTTCACCATGTAGAAATTGCAGCTGTGTTTATACATAGTCCCCCCCCCCCCCCCCCCCCCCATTTCAGGGCACCATAATGTTTGGGACACATGGCTTCACAGGTATTTGTAATTGCTCAGGTTTAATTACCTCTGTAAGTAAGTTTTATTTATATAGCACGTTTAAATCAACTCACGTTGAAACCAAAGTACTTTACATCAAATAAATAATTAAGTTCTGTACGTCCATAGAAAAATTAAAAAAATTAAAATGACACAACACATCATAGAATTCAACACAAACGCCCCCCCACAACAGAATCAAAATTTTCCACTGTGGGGTAGGGCACCAGAAAGTTTAGTCCTCCTCCTCTGTGATCACCCGAGGTCGAGCCTATTTGTGGCCTCCACAGCCAGTCCGATGTTTTCAGGCCCTCTTGCCGGGATGTTGGAACTACGGCGTCGGGTGAACTACTCAGCGGCTTGGAATGACTGGAGCGGCCGCTTCCTCCCTGGAGACCGTGGTTCCCGAAGTCCTCAGGCCGCGCTGGTTGGAGCTCCAACTCTGGCGATCTCGGATTCCAGGCTCAGCGGTGTTTTTAAATCCAGCGCTGAATGCTCCGCAGCCACAGCTCCTCGATGATGGCGTCAGCGGTCACAGGACTGCGGAGTTTACCACAAGGCGACCCGGTAAGGCATCGCCAGCTCCGTGGTGATGTCCAGCGCTGTGCCGCCGCCGAAGCTGTAGTCCCGGCCAGTCCCGACAGGAAACGCCGCTCCAGTCCGATGGTAGGCCGCGAGGAAGGGGCGAATAAGCAGCTTGGAGGGAAGACGCCTCTCCGACCAAGTAGAGACTAGGAAATAAAGATTCCCCCTTCCATTCCCCCACCCACCATACAAAGGTTCTCCAACTAATATTTTGTTTTTTAACAGGACTAAAAATAAAAATAAAAAAGGGTGAAAGGATGGACTGCTGGTAGAGCAGCCATACACAACGGCGCACCACTCCAGCAGTCCGCCATCATACAGGTATAAGCGAGCTCTCAGCACCTTGTCTTTCCTCCAGTCTTTCCATCACCTTTGGAAACTTTTATTGCTGTTTATTAACATGAGGACCAACGGTGTGCCAATGAAAGTCAAAAGAAGCCATTATGAGACTGAGAAACAAGAATAAAAGTGTTAAAGACATCAGCCGAACCTTAGGCTTACCAAAATCAACTATTTGGAACATTAAGAAGAAAGAGAGCACTGGTGAGCTAACTAATCACAAAGGGATTGGCAAACCAAGGAAGACTTCCGCAGCTGATGACAGAAGAATGTTTTCTATAATAAAGAAAAAACGCGAAACACATGTTCGACAGATCAGAAACACTTTTCGGGAGTCAGGTGTGGATTTGTCAATGACCACTGTCCGCAGAAGACGTCATGAACAGAAATACAGAGGCTACACTGCAAGATGCAAACCACTGGTTAGCCTCAAAAATAGGATGGCCGGGTTACAGTTTGCCAAGAAGAACTTAAAAGAGCGAACACAGTTCTGGAAAAAGGTATTGTGGATAGATGAGACTAAGATCCAAGATCCAAAGCATACCACCTCATCTGTTAAACTAAAAGTTTGAATGACAATAAAGGTAACTCTAACTCTAAACACGGTGGTGGGGGTGTTATGGCCTAGGCATGTATGGCTGCTGAAGGTACTGGCTCACTTATCTTCATTGATGATACAACTGCTGATGATAGTAGCATAATGAATTCTGAAGTGTATAGACACATCCTATCTGCTAAAGTTCAAACGAATGCCTCAAAACTCATTGGCAGGCAGTTCATTCTACAAGACAATGATCCCACACGTATTGCTAAAGCAACAAAGGAGTTTTTCAAAGCTAAAAAATGGTCAATTATTGAGTGGCCAAGTCAATCACCTGACCTGAACCCAATTGAGCATGTCTTTTATATGCTGAAGAGAAAACTGAAGAGGACTAGCCTGGCAGAGCATCACCAGAGAAGACACCCAGCAACTGGTGATGTCCATGAATCGCAGACTTCAAGCAGTCATTGCATGCAAAGGATATGCAACAAAACACTAAACATGACTACTTTAATTTGCATGGCATTGCTGTGTCCCAAACATTCTGGTGCCCTGAAAATGGGGGGGGGGGGGGGGGGAGACTATGTATAAACACTACTGTAAATTCTACATGGTGAAACCAAAATGTATTAAAATGGCCTTTATTAAAATCTGACAATGTGCACTTTAATCACATGTGAATTTTTCTATTACAAATCTCAAATTGGGGAGTACAGAAGCAAATAAATAAATGATAGGTCTTTGTCCCAAACATTATAGAGGGCACTGTAGCTGTATTTACTTGCATTTATAGCCTAATCCTTTAAGATCTTCAGTCAGTACTCAGTGACTGAATTTGCATAAATTATGCCGTAAAGTTGTTCAAAATAGTCAACATTAATATTTTTAATTTCTTTCACTGCTCCATCCACTACTTTCAGAAAATGACTTCCACTGCTTGCTTTACACGGCATCTGACATTAGCTGTGCTCTGTGGAGAGAAGCTCAATCTAACCAATATGAAGATTTGTGGTATTTGCTGAATAATTGCTGTTATTGCATTGTCAATATGCAAACAGAGTCCGGTAGATGTAAGGTATCTGTGTAATTATGTTAGTGATGTCGCTAAGATGAAGGGTAATGTTCTTGCTCATTACAGCATTTTCCAACAAACTGTGTTATGTATCACATCTTCATTAATGCAAGCTGCTTTTCTAATGCAATAAAGCTGTATTCATCTTGGATCATCGAGCTATTATTTGCATTCTTGGAAGCTTCTGATTAATAATTTGGAAGGTATTTTAAATATTTGACGTTAAATATGGGGACTCAGCCCCAATTAGAATGCTTTTCCTTATTTTCTGAGTGTACTATGTGCTAACCTGTTTGTATGGTATTCTTTATGCATTTAATGAAGATGATTATTTGGTTAACAGCTGCAAATGTTAGCAGTTTAGCTGCTTATATCTTTGACCATTGAGTCTAAAACCTAATCACTGAGCACTTTACTGGTTCTCACATGAAACAAAGTTGTGAAAATATATTCTCAACCAAAAGTACAAGCTTGACATAAAGGTTGCATGGAACAGTAGATGATATTGTAGTATTAATTGCTGCAAATGTTTAATTTAAAAACAATTTTGTAGAATTATTCAACCAGTTAAATTTGGTCCAAGTTGGAATGTTTTCGTAATTCCGCACCCCATCTTAGAAACATAGAAATTGGGTGCAGGAGTAGGCCATTCGGCCCTTTGAGCCTGCACCGCCATTCAATATGATCATGGCTGATCATCCAACTCAGTATCCCGTACCTGCCTTCTCTCCATACCCTCTGATCCCCTTAGCCAGAAGGGCCACATCTAACTCCCTCTTAAATATAGCCAATGAACTGGCCTCAACTACCCTCTGTGGCAGAGAGTTCCAGAGATTCACCACTCTCTGTGTGAAAAATGTTCTTCTCATCTCGGTTTTAAAGGATTTCCCCCTTATCCTTAAGCTGTGACCCCCTTGTCCTGGACTTCCCTAACATCGGGAACAATCTTACTGCATCTAGCCTGTCCAACCCCTTAAGAATTTTGTACGTTTCTATAAGATCCCCTCTCAATCTCCTAAATTCTAGAGAGTATAAACCAAGTCTATCCAGTCTTTCTTCATAAGACAGTCCTGACGTCCCAGGAATCAGTCTGGTGAACCTTCTCTGCACTCCCTCTATGGCAATAATGTCCTTCCTCAGATTTGGAGACCAAAACTGTACGCAATACTCCAGGTGTGGTCTCACCAAGACCCTGTACAACTGCAGTAGAACCTCCCTGCTCCTATACTCAAATCCTTTTGCAATATCTTCCCCAAACCCATGACAAAGAGAATGGTTGTAATTGTTAAAGATGAATCATTTCAGCATCAGAACATTGCTGTGTGGTGCAGTGTTCTAGACACAACTATTTTCTGTTCCCAATGACTGATTTTTTTTTTCCTTCTTTATGAGACCCAAAGAAGTGACATGTGCCAGTTTGCATATCCTTCGATTGCAGGAGTCTGTGCAGCTTGTAAGTGGTGACCAAGGCACATTTTTTGGCTGTAGGCTAATACTTGGTAAATAACATTTATGCCTACAGTGCAAGATGGTGACAATCTCCAATGAAAGTCACATAAACAAAGCAAACAAAGTAAACTGTATGCACGTCAGCGTAAATAATTCTTCCTGTTTGCAAATTACGTTTAAGATTATGAACGTTTACTGCCACTTGAGATGAGTAAAACTGTCCGGACATGGTTTATTTATGGCAGCTTTTTTCCATATTTTTAACCCACCTTTTCAACTTTTATCCTTATTCAGGCTCATTATTTAATTTTTTTTTTTTAACTTAGCAATGATTAATGTTTAAATGTTTAACTTAACAATGATTTATGTCCTAAAATTAATTTTGTTATAATAAAACTATGTATTTCATCCAGTGCACGAGATACATTTCAGACAAAATTGAAATGCTAGCTTTGTTTTGCGAATGGGGGTAACTAAATTTTTTGACGGATTTCCAGAACAACTTTGTGCCTTAAGAATTGAGGAAAATTAGCTGCTTGTGTTTTGAAACTCATACATGTATATGTGATCTAGTTCCATGGTAAATGTGCTGACTTACGGAATAGCTTTCTATGTGCTGTGAGCGTGAATCGGAAATGCTGGATATGCTATATTATAGTGACAATGAAAGTACATTTTAATTAGTTTCTATTGAAGTTTTATCTTTTTTTTGACAGATGCACCCCAGATTATCTTAATAGTTTAAATTTGGCATCCCTCCTCAATATTTTAGGAAAGTAGTAACAAATGTTGAAGATTTTAGCGGTTTAAACTGTATCTGATGTAACCATGTATTTGATTTTGAATTCATTTCCAAAGACCTATTTGTGTCTTTTTTAATCAAAGCAAAGGCTTGACATTGCAACAGCAGGTATTTTGATCAGCTCTCTGAAGGAAAGTTATTAGAACATCAAAATCCTTGCATGTAAATTAATATAAGACAATCAGTAAGACATTCATTATTCAGTATTATTAAGACACTTCATGCCATAATAGGGTCCTTAATCACTTCAGTTTAACTGATCAACTAATGAAGGGAAGGTGAAATGGGAGGGGCTGGAGTGTTTGCATCTGAAGGTTAGGGTAAAACGAGGTATCCCTGCTTCGCCATTGTGGTGTTTAACATGAAAGGTTACAGTTCTGGAGAGTGGGTTCAACTATCGAAAGATTTGCAGTGTCACCTTTTCTATTACAAGGGTGCTATTTAATAAATAATGTCTTGTAATCATTGTTTATCCATGTATTTTATGATATAATAAATCAGTGTGTTGATTTCATTGTCCTTGTGATTAAACATAATTCAGGTACTTGGGAGATAAATACTTTTGGGGGCATGAACCCAGTTCACATAACAGGATATTTTCATTTGACCTCTAGAATGCTGCTATCCCTGAAATGATTTGGGTTGTGAGAACCACCTATTGCAAGGAATTTAAGATTTGCGTTCAAGGAGAGATGAAATGTATGAATCCATCCTTTTAAGTTCCCCCGATTTAAAAGACGAGTATAAGGTTATACTTCACCTTGGTAGGCTATCCTTTGCAGCGGTGTTTATGCACATCAATTAACTTGGATAAAAATAAAGATAGGATTAGCACAAGCGCTGTTTTTTAAATAAATGTTTTTGCCAATTGAATGGCGTCTGGGTTTTAACGCAACCGTACTTTCACTTTAGTGCTGTCCTAATCGCAGTTGATAACACAAATATCGTGGATTTTTGTTGTTGTTATGTTGCTGGCTCCTTTGTAGCACAGAGCAAGATCTTTACTGTTGCCAGTTCTGTGGCATTTAGAGGTCACTACATGTCACCCGCATACCTGTTTGGGTCTTAGATGGACAAATAACACTGGCAAGTACAATTTCTTAAAGGCAAGGAATTACTGAGAATGTCAGAACTGTTCAACATGAAGGATAAGTCAGTTAAGATGCTCACAATTTACGTTGTTCAAACAACTTGTGCGTTTTTGTTTCAACAGTGAAAATTATGACTTGTGTATATTTACTTATGGCCCTCAGGACTACACACTTTGTTCTGTCAGGTCATAAGGAATGTCAGTTAGCTTTGCCAATACCAGCTATGCCAATGCAAATCCTGTTAATGTGGTAAAATTTCAATTAAATGGGGACAGCAGGGAGTAGAGTTCGATAATGAAGGTGATTAAGCGGGTTTTTATATCAATGCATGAGCGAAGCAGCTTGATTTTCTTTTCTAATTGTACCTCACTAATGAAGTTCTAATAACTCCTCGGCTCTAATAATGTTGCTAATAAATAAGTCTATTAACGTTGTAATGTATATATAATCAGTGATGCAAAACCAAGCTGCTCCTGTCTTGCTTGGTGGCTTGATTTCATTAACATAAAATTACACCGGAGCATGATTGAATATTATTTTGTAAACAGGAAGTCAGTTGATGTTTAAAGTTGGTTTGAAAGATTAAACTACTTGTAGATTAATCTTGCTTTAATTTCATTTCTTGTATCTGTAACTTGGCTCTGCTGAAGCTGGTTCTTAATGGTGGAGTTTGCTTTTACACAGAAGTGATAACGAAAAAAAATCCTTAGTGGATGCTGGAAATATGAAATTAAACTGAAAATGCTGGAAACATTCAGCAGTTCAGACATCATATGTGCTAGGAAAACAGAGTTAACATTTCAAGTTCAGGACCCTTTGTTAGAGCCAGGAGAGTTTTCAGTCATAGTAAAGGTGGGCGAGAGAGAGTAAAAGTGTAGAACGAAAGATGGGTCCAAATGGGTTAATTGGGCAAGTTATAGCCACAATCAGTTTCTTTGTATCATGTGTTGTAAAGTGTGTTTTGTAATGATGGAAGAAGCAGCACTAATGCAATTGTTTGCATTTGATCTTTTAGAAAGATGAGGGGGAGTGGGGGGCGGGATCTCATTGAAACTTACTGAATAGTAAAAAGGCTTGGATAGAGTGGATGTGGAGAGGATGTTTCCACTAGTGGGAGAGTCGAGGACCAGAGGTTATAACTTCAGAATTAAAGGAAGTTTCTTTAGGAAGGAGATGAGGGATTTCTATAGTTAGAGGATGATGAATCTGTGGAATTCTTTGCCACAGAAGGTTGTGGAGGCCAGGTCAATCGATATTTTTAAGGCAGATATAAATAGATTCTTGTTTAGTACGGGTGTCAAGGGCTATCGGGAGAAGGCAGGAGAATGGGGTTGGGAGGAAGAGGTAGATCAGCCATGATTGAATGGTGGAGTAGACTTGATGTGCCTAATGGCCCAATTCTGCTCCTATCACATATAACCTAATGATATATCAATAAAAGAGCTGAAGGAGCTGATTGATTAGGACTGAAACAATGTTCAATGTATCATACAAAAATACCATTTGTCTCATCCTCCCTCTCACTGAGCAGGTCAGGCATCTTTGAGAGTGCAAGAAGAATATTTTGTGTGAAATACCCTTTGTCAGTAGCAGCAATCCTTGCCATTGATCAGGCATGACCAGTTCCAATTGTTGACCCCCATCTTCCACGTGCCTAATACTGGATTCTTTTCAACAAGCACGAAATAGTGAATACCAATGCAAGGAATGATTTCCAGGAGCAGATCTGATCTCCCGGTGGCTCAGCACTTCAACTCCCCCTCCAATTCCGAATCCGACCTTTCTGTCCTGGGCCTCCTCCATGGCCAGAATGAGGACCACCGTAAGTTGGAGGAGCAGCACCTCGTCTTTCGCTTGGGCAGTGTACACCCCAGCGGTATGAACATTGACTTCTCTAATTTCAGGTAGTCCCTGCTTTCGCCTCCCCTTCTCAGCTCTCCCTCAGCCCAATGTCACCGCCTCTTCCTTTCTTCTCCCCCTCCCCACCCACCCCCACGCTCACATCAGTCTGAAGAAGGGTCTTGACCCGAAACGTTACCTATTTCCTTCGCCCCCAAGATGCTACCTCACCCGCTGAGTTTCTCCAGCATTTTTGTTGACCTTCCAGGAGCAGAGAAAATGTTTCTAGGATTTCCCCTTGCAAAATTGTAGCATGAATATGGCTCCATTGTGGAACTCATTATGTCCCCACGCAACCTACAGAGGTAGTGTGGAAGCAACTTGTCCTCAACCCTGAGAGGCCTCAGTTTGCGATTTACAGGTAATTGGGATTTGGGATTTCCTTCTGCATTTGGGGTAGCCTTGAAATAGGGATAACATGCTCTGGTTATAAGTGAAAGTGGGTGTGATGGGATGGTGCAGAATCTTGCCTTAATGAAAGCTGTGAGCTCAGTTGAAAAGAATAATCTGTGCTCAGAGGTTATTGAAAGAAATGTAATTGGTGGGTGATTGTTATGTAGTCTGACATAGAACCTTGTGAAAAATGCAGCGTGATCAAACATTATAATTTGCTTGGATACTTTTTTGATTATTTGAACTCTCAGCTGCAGACCTTGGTTAATAGAATGAAGCTCTGAAAATGACTTGGTAATCTTCATGTTCTTGATTGGTCTGTAACTTTGTATCTATTTGCATTAAATAACAATTGCAGTTCACTGTTGCCAAATAAATTTTATGGCATATTAGATTAAAATAAAGTGAAAGTTCTTGTACATTTAACATTGATTTTTGCTGTAACCTGATTTGTAAGCGGACTGTTATGCTTCCTAATTGTGCTGTCAAATTGCCTTATTTTGTAGTGTACCGCCATATGCTCCATTTTTAGTGCCTTTCTGATCCATACATTTTCTTTAAGGTAATTTTAAAATTCTGAATATTCCAGCTTTCCCATACAAAGAATTATGATTATAGGTAAGCAAAGTGACATTAGGCATCTTTGATAGCAGCTTTGTGCAAATGGACCACATTTCTGAATTTAAGGTGGAGGTGAGAGTGAGCATCCTTGCGTCAAAGCAGCATTTAAGATGTGTGTGACTTCAAGGTGCTTTGGTAAAATTATTGTACATTGTCAAAAACACTCAGTGGCTGGTGAAGAATGATTTAAGGTCAACCAGGCCAGTCTCAGTATACTGTAGGAGTTTGTCAGGCTTAGGACAACCCTCTTCATTTGCTTCAATAACTTCCATGATAAGGTTGTTTGCTGATTGCACAATGTTCAATTCTATTCACAACTCTTCAACAAATGAAATAGCCTTGGTCTGCATGCAGCAAGATCTACACATCTCTGTTATGGGCTGAAAAGTGGCAAGTGACATTCATATCCATTTCACCACTAACTTCCATCCGGCACTCAAATACACCTGGACCATTTCCTACATTTCCCTACCATTTCTTGACCTTACTATCTCCATCGCAAGTGATGGACATCCACTATAAACCCACTGACTCCCATGACTATCTGTACTACACTTCTTCCCACCCCGCTTCCTGTAAAGACTCCGTCCCATACTCCCAACTCCTCCATCTACGCCGCATCTGCACCCAGGATTAGGTGTTCCACACCAGGGCATCGGAGATGTCCTCATCCTTCAGGGAACGGGGGTTACCTTCTTCTACTATAGATGAGGCTCTCACCAGGATCTCTTCTATACCGCGTAACTCTGCTCTCACTCCCCATCCCCCCCACTCGTAACAAGGGCAGAGTCCCCCTTGTCCTCACCTTCCACCCTACCAGCCATCACATACAACAAATATTCCTCCGACATTTTCGCCACCTCCAACGTGATCCCACCACTTGCCACATCTTCCCATCTCCTCCCCTATCTGCTTTCTCCCTGGTCAATTCGTCCCTTCCCACCCAAACCACGCCCTCTCCTGGCACTTTCCCTTGTAACTGCAGGAAATGCTACACTTGTCGCTTTACCTTCTCTTCCCCCCCCCCCGACTCCATTCAAGGACCCAAGCAGTCTTTCCAGGTGCGGCAGAAGTTCACATGCACCTCCTCCAACCTCATCTATTGCATCCGCTGCTCTGCTATACAAAACATAAATGTTCAAATTCTTACAAGATTGTGAAGTTGGATGATTAGGATAAAGTTACTATTCAGTAGTGGTCTGTCTTTATTTCAGTAATAAGCGAGTTCGGTATTCCAAAAAACGCAAGGAATCATGGGATTTGTCAAAGGTCATTCACCATAAAGAAAAAGCGAACAAAGCTCTGGATGTATAAACTGTGTATAAATGCTTATCTTTATTCATAATTTATGTGTAAAAATATATTTAATCTGAGGAACGGGGGTGCCAAGTAGCAGAAGAGAGGGGTGTAACAGCGAGAGAGAGGGGGCAGAAGCGAGTGGGAGACGGGAGAGCGAGCACACAGACCTGCGTCACATCCAGAGCCAGGATCAAACCCGGGTCCCGGCGCCACAAGAGCTGCCGAACTGCCATTGGATCGCCCTGTCCACCACCCCCGAGTTCCCATCCCGCCCAGGGGTCGGCCGGACACGTCCAGGGCTGCATTGTTCGTGAGGAAAAGTTAGGCAAGGTAGGCTTGAATTTAAGAGTGAGAGAGCATTTGATTGAAATATATAAGATGCTGAGGGATGGAGACAATGTTTCCTTTTGTGGGAGAATCTAGACCAGCGATCGCAGTTTAAAAATTAAAGGACAGCCACTTGACATAGCCAAAATCATTTCAGGCAGGTATATAGATGCTTGGGAAAGAAAGAGGACGAGAAATTGTAGGGTAGATGTAGATGGAAAGTCATGATTGCAGTCAGACTCGCCGCAATCTTATTGAGTTTTGGAGGAGACTGAAGCCTCCTAATTCATATATACATTTTTCTTTTGTGTGGATATTGTGAATTATTTTTACGAGGAAAGCAAAAAGTACCGGCCAAGATTGAGATTTTTATAATGAGGAAATCCATTGCATCTGTATTGTGCGCAGCAGAATAAAATGAGGACCTCTGCACCCAAAACTTGAAGACAAAGAGCAGATTTGTGCCCAATTTTTTCTCCTGTTTGGCTCCTCTTTGTCATTGTTTTGCAATCTGCAGAATATGCTTTATTTAGATTACTTTAGGCAGAGAGTTCTGTTCTTCAGGATGATGCTGTCAACCAGGGCAATAAATGATAAACACAACCCAATTTGCCGTCAGGCTAGAGAGGGTGAAAGGTAAGCGAGTTAATCAGGCTATTTTCCCCTGATTTATACGTGTATGGATAAAAGGGAGGATAGGATGGATTGTTCTCAAATGGTCTTCCTGGTATGTGAATTGGGTAACCCGTAATTGGTTTTGCTCCATGATCCTCGCTGGTGGTGGAAGTTTTGGCATGTTCTGTTATAGTAGTGTAGGCCAGTAACGACAGTAGATTTTGCAGCAAGGAAAACTGTGGTGCTTAGTACATGATTTGCCTCAGCAGGGCTTTACAGATTTGGACTAAATTGTAATTGCACTATTCAAATCAAAGCTCTTTTTGTCCTCGCCAAGCAGAGGGTAGCGCAAACGGACTGTTGAAAAATGTAAGGAAAGTTTTGTTGGTAAGATGGGTGGGGCAAGTTGTGTCCAAGATTAGGCATGAATACAATGGTAAAGTAACAGTGGATTGATAGCAAATGGAGCCAAAGGTAGGAGGTAGCAAATGGGAAAATAAGTTGGGGGGCATTAAGGCCTGAGAACATAAAAGGTGCATAGGAGAGAAAGCGAGAACTAATTGACAGAGTATCAACAGTTTCATGGGATTTGGATGCTCAAGACATACATTTTTGTTAACTTGTATGAAACCTAAAGAAGCATTCTAATACAAGCAGTCCCAGGTTATGTAAGGGTTCTGTTACTGAGAACTGTCCATAAACCAATTCTATTTTTCCTGCAAATCAGAAATATCCATTTTCTGTATCTACCCATGTCATAATGCTTTGTGTACACTTCCCATAATTCTTTAATTGCATCAAATGTCTTCTGTGTGCACCTGCACACCAGAGGCATGAGATTTTACTGCGGATTGTGATGATGGGGCGCGATGGCGGTGGGGCCTCGTGGCGGCAGTGGGGCCACGCGGCGGCGGTGGGACCTTGCCGAATTTCAAGATCCGTGGAGAAATCTATCTCTTCCTCTTTTTTTCATTTTTGTCCCTGTCTCACGTCTGCTACCAGTAGTTAAATTAATGGAACAGAAGAGAGAGAACATAGTAACATGTTGTCAGGACATGAAACTCCCTCACTGTCAGCAAGACGAAGGAGGTAGTTATCGACTTCAGGAAATGTGGAAACATGGCCCAACCAGCATCAATGGTGCCAAAGTGGAATTGTTTGATAGCTTCAAATTCTGTGGCATAATGATTACCATGATCTGTCATGCACCAACTACGTTGTAACAACAGCCAAGAAGGCATACCAATGCCTCTGCATCTTCGGGAGACTGAGGAAAGTTGACATGTCTCAGTGACTCTTACAAACTTCTACAGATGTACCACAGAAATGCTGTCTGGTTGCATCAAAGCTTTATTTGGGAATCGCTCTGCCCAAGACTGCAAGAAATTGCAGTGTAGCACAGTGGCGTAGCGATAGAGCTGCTGCTTGACTGCGCCAGGAACCCAGGTTCGATCCTGACTATGGGAGCTGTCTATATGGAGTCTGTACATTCTCCCTGAGACCGCTTCGGTTTTCTCCAGATGTTCGGTGTCTTCCTACATTCCATGTAGGTTTGTAGGTTAATTGGCTTCTGTAAATTGTCCCTGAGGATAGAATGTCTCCAATCTTCCGGGGCCTCAACTGTGGCTAGAGAAGATACAAAGATCGTTGCCTTTTCAATAACCTGGTGCAGTCCCTGGGGATTTATCCACCTTGTGCTTTTCAAGAGCACCAATGCCACCAGCTTCTGGATCTCAAAGTGACCGTACATTTTAGTCTTTTCCACACTGATTACACTGTCTTCCACGCCCATCTCCTAAGACAAAAGAAAATGTTGTCTTTTGTTGATCCATTTCCTGGCGAGCCCGAGGGAGCCGAATTAAGTTTTCAATGTATTGACCTGCGAAGTACTGAGAAGCTTTGCAATAAGCATTGGGAAAAATCTTCCTGATTTCTAAAGTTGTCTTCACTGGAACCGTTTCCAGTGACTAAGACAAGAAGTCAGGAAAGTTTACTTGCTTTTTGGCTCTATATTCATTTACAAGCATGTCTTCTTTCTATGAATATTAATGAATCCAAATGCATAATTGGAGCACAGATAATAATCTTTAAGTAGCAATGCATCTGGAAGTGTTGAAACTAAAGCCTGACATTTCCAAATCGATCTCCCTGAAGCAGTGCAAGAGATCACATTAACACGGAAACAATCCACCAGTAAATTTGTTCTGTTTAATACTATTTAAAGTACAAGTTAAATTTAAAATATTTGCAGACTCCCGTTTTAACAAACTGTTAATAAATCTGACTTAACAAACTGTAGCAGTTCTAAAAATGTCTGTATCTGGTTATAGTTGGTGAATTAAAATGTGTTTTTCCTGACTTTCCCTTGGAACAGGTTTGGATTGTAAATGTTGCTCTCTCAGCAAACACGTTCAACATGACTATTTTAATTCTGCTGCAAGATGTTATATTTTGGAAACAAAACAGAATTATTCTAGAAAAACAGTTGGATGGTTGACTTTATTTTTAAACAATTTCTCCCACAATTGTGACTGCAATGTTGCATCACGGGGTGGAAACCTTGTCCAGCTGCAATTTGTTTAGCCCACCCACCTAGAAAATAACAGCCCTGTTGATAACATGTTAACTTCCCTGCTCAGCTCTCAAATTCCAGATTGCTGGTGAAATTGTGATGCACGATGCCAAATTGATGCCTATTTTTGTAATTTCGCAATAAGTATTGGGCTTGTTTAAAATTAAAAATGATTTTGAAGCATGATGTTTGGTTTGACAGAAGAAATTGTAGTGTAATCCTTGATTGTAAAATCAAAAAATGCATTTTAGAAATGAAAATAAGTTAGGATTACATACTTTTAAAAGAGATAATTTGAAAGAATTCATTGACTTTTTGTTCAAAGCTTTTTTCAGAGGAATCCCATTTGCTCCATCCAGTAATGACCAGCTTGCTGTGAATTTTCCACTTTCATTGACAGTCTCTAGTTTTTGTATTCTAAATCTGTACTCATTGAATTGTGCCAATTATGAAAATCCTTTTAGTCTTTTAAAAGTATTAAGATCTATCCTGAACACTTGAATGCTTATGTAAATTCGGTCACTTTTTGTGCTCTCTCAGATTGCAGGCTCAGCATTATATTATACATGCAGAGAAAAAGCTGATGTATAATGATTTTATTGTACTATGATCATTTTAGTGCAGTATGGCAGATGTTAAGATCACTTTGAGTGGGGCTCTTAAAAATCAATCATTAGAATTGCAGATACAAGTGATCCATTACATCATCATGCCCCGTTACTGCTAATTCTTCACCTGGGGACATCTAATTTCTCTTGCATCTCTTCTCTTTTGGTATCTTATTTATTTTCAAACAATGATCTGATTCTTAAATATTCTGTGTTGTGCCTAAGTAGCCATGCGCAGTGAAACATTTCATGTTCTAATGGTCGCCTTGAGTGACCGAATTTACATTTGAGAAGGTCCCACATAGGAGATTAGTGGGCAAAATTAGGGCACAAGGTATTGCGGGGTAGAGTGCTGACATGGATAGAAAATTGGTTGGCAGACAGAAAACAATGAGTTGGGATTAACGGGTCCCTTTCAGAATGACAGGCAGTTACTAGTGGGGTACCACAAGGCTCGGTGCTGGGACCGCAGCTATTATATATATTAATGATTTAGATGAAGGGATTACAAGTAACATTAGCAAATTTGCAAAGTTGGGTGGCAGTGTGAACTGTGAGGAGGGTGCTATGAGAATGGAGGGTGACTTGGACAGGTTGGGTGAGTGGGCAGATGCATGGCAGATGCAGTTGAATGTGGATAAATGTGAGGTTATCCACTTTGGTAGCAAGAACAGGAAGGCAGATTATTATCTAAATGGTGTAAAATTGGGAAATGGGGAAGTACAACGAGATCTGGGGGTCCTTGTTCATCAGTCAATGAAAGTAAGCATGCAGGTACAGCAGGCAGTGAAGAAAGCGAATGGCATGTTGCCTTCATAACAAGAAGAGTTGAGTATAGGAGCAAAGAGGTCCTTCTGCAGTTGTACAGGGCCCTAGTGAGACCACACGTGGAGTATTGTGCGCAGTTTTGTTCTCCAGATTTGTGGAAGGACATTCTTGCTAATGAGGGTGTGCAGCGTAGGTTCGTAAGGTTAATTCCCGGGATGGCGGGCATGTCATATGCTAAGAGAATGGAGCAATGTCATGTAAATGAAAGTAGTCATGTTTAGTATTTTGTCGCATATCCTTTGCATGCAATGACTGCTTGAAGACTGCGATTCATGGACATCACCAGTTGCTGGGTGTCTTCTCTGGTGATGCTCTGCCAGGCCTGTATTGCAGCCATCTTTAGCTTATGCTTGTTTTCTCTTCAGCGTATAAAATGCATGCTCAGTTGGGTTCCGATCGGGCGATTGACTTGGCCACGCAAGAATTGACCATTGTTGCTTTAGCGGTATGTTTGGGATCATTGTCTTGCTGTAGAATGAACCGCCAGCCAATGAGTTTTGAGGCATTTGTTAGAACTTGAGCAGCTAGGATGTGTCTATACACATCGGAATTCATAATGCTACTATCATCAGCGGTTGTATCATCAATGAAGATAAGTGAGCCGGTACCTTCAGCAGCCATACATGCCCACGCCATAACACCCCCACCACCGTATTCCACAGATGATGTGGTATGCTTTGGATATTGGGCAGTTCCTTCTCTCCATATATTGCTCTTGCCATCACTCTGATATGTTAATCTTCATCTAATCTGTCCACAAGACCTTTTTCCAAACTGTGGTTGCTCTTCCAAGTACTTATTGGCAAACTGTAACCTGGCTATCCTATTTTTGCGGCCAACAATCTTGCAGTGTATTACTGTTCATGAAATCTTCTGCGGACAGTGGTCATTGACAAACCCACACCTGAATCCTGAAGAGTGTTTTTGATCTGTCGGACAGGTGTTTGGGGATTTTTCTTTATTATAGAGAGAATATTTCTGTCATCAGCTGTGGAGACCTTCCTTGGTCTGCCAGCCCCTTTGTGATTAGTAAGCTCACCAGTGCTCTCTTTCTTCGTAATGATGTTCCAAACAGTTGATTTTGGGAATCCTAAGTTTGGCTGATGTTAGCAGTTTTTTTTTTCTTGTTTCTCAGTCTCATAATGGCTTCTTTAACCTTCATTGGCACAACTTTGGTCCTCATGTTGATAAACAGCAATAAAAGTTTCCAAAGGTGATGGAAAGACTGGAGGAAAGACTAGACGCTGAGAGCTCCTTTATACCTGCATTAAGGAGGTATTTAAACACACCTGAGCAATTACAAATACCTGAAGCCACGTGTCCCAAACATTATGGTGCCCTGAAATGGGGGGACTATGTATAAACACAGCTGTAATTTCTACGTGGTGAAACCAAAATGTATGAAAATACCCTTTAACAAAATCTGACAATATGCATTTAAACCACATGTGATTTTTTTTCTATTACAAATCGCAAATTGTGGAGTACAAAGGCAAATAAATAAAGGATGGATCTCTGTCCCAAATATTATGGAGGGCACTGAACAGAGGGATATAATAGGGAAAATTGCCGTGAGATTATCAAAGAGATAGCTGTATGAGGTTTTTATAAACGGAATAGAAAGGCAGATGAGATTGGGGGAAACATTTTTCGAGACTTGAGGGTTGAAGGCATGGCTGCCAATGGTGAGAAGCTGAGTTTGAGGAAATCATTTAAAAATCATTAGTCTGAGATTCCAACTTCATTTCTCACTCCATTCATCATCGGCGGTCACTCGCAACGAGTATGACTCATGGAGGACGCCTGCGCGTGACTTTGTTTAACATGGGGAGACCAGTACACAGACAGACACCACACGGTCCTTGGAATCAGTGCTTTCACATCTCAATTTTTTTTTTCTTTCCTGAAATTGAATTCCAAATTACCTGGAATTTGATGGTATTTTCCATCCCTGTAAGCCGCCCCCAACTGCGCATGTGCGACTGCTGCCCCAACAGCGCGTGCGCGGATACCGGGGAGACGGTGTCCCTACTGCATCACTGGCGCCATTTTCAATTGTGACGCGGCTGACAGGGTCTCCCCCAACTGCGCATTGGCGTAATGTACAGGTACATCCCCCCCCCCACAAATCATCCCACGGGCCTGATTGGACCCCTTTGCATCTCCCCGCACGTGTGCAGTGGGCCAGGAATTTCCCAAAATTATTATTTAATTTGAGTGCAGGTAGATGGGACTAGGTGAGAACAAGTGTTCGGCACGGACTAGAAGGTCCGAGATGGCCTGTTTCTGTGCTGTAATTGTTATATGGTTATTTCCCTAAAATTACCCGAAGACAACCAGAATTTCCAGAATTTCGGGTAATTTCCTTCGAAGTGGAAACGCTGCATGCCGACCGGGGACCCTTTTCTGCTGCAGCCTGCACCGCTCCACTGAAGTCAGCCATCATCCTCCTCCTGTTCCACCATTGAGGTCTTAATGCTGCCTGGCTATTGCATATTTCCAGGAATTTGTTGTATTTATGTCATCTTTTCTGATGAATAGAAACCAGGTGAAGATCGCAGAAAAGATCTTATAAGTATTTGAAAGCACATCAGAATCTTAATATCAAGGCATTCGTCAGCAAGCACAAGTGAATGGGCCTTAGTATGAGTTGAGACATAGGGCAGCATTTTGGATGGCAAAGGTTTGAGGGCAGAATGAAAGGGGGTCTTGTCGGTTAGGTCTTTGAATGGTCAGCACTAAATGAGGCATGGGTGAGACTTCTACTGCAAATTACTTGATATGGCAGCCAGATCTTCTATATAGATGAAAACAGGCAGTCCTAGTGATGATTTACATTTATCTGCAGCTTATCTTATTGTGAGATAAGATATGTCATTTGGTTTACCATCTGATTGTTTTAAACATATTGTTTTTGATTGGAAGCTGAGATAGATCATCTCTTAGTTGCTAATGGTTTAGACTTGTGTTTGGCACACACGGCCACCAGGGTCATCATTGTGACCGGGCATGTTTTGGTGCCTCCTTCCATTAGCTGTATAATTATCTACAATCCTTCAGGATTAGATGCAAGGAACTGCTGATGCTAGTTTACAAAAAAAAACCTGGTGCTGGAATAACTCAGTGGGTCAGCTGTGGGTCGGGATCCTTCAGATTGATTCAGTGGGGTGGGGGGGGGGGGGGGGGGGGGGGTGGGGGGGGGGGGGGGGGGGGGTGGGGGGGTGGGTCGGGGGGGGGGGGGGGGGGATTGGGGGGTGGGGGGGGGGGGGGGGGGGGGGGGGGGGGGGGGGGGGGGGGGGGGGGGTAGGGTAGGAAGCTAGAAGAGAGAGAGGAGGAAGGACTAAGCGTGGCAGGTCAGAGGTGGAAAGCCTCCTCACTTCTATCCACCTAATACGTGTCAGGGTTTGGCTTGCTCCTCCTCTGTTCCAGCCTTCTTCCCAACAACCCCCCCCCCCCCCCCCCCCCTACACGTCAGACAGAAGGGTCTTGACCAGAGATGTTGCCTGACCCACTATGTTACTTTAGCACTTCAGGACGAGAAGTGGCAGGGCTGATCTTTTTTTGTGACTCGGAAGCTTAAACGTTGCCTTTTGCAGCTGTTTTAACTGTTCTTTACTCACAAGGTCCTGTGTTGCAGCCAGGCAAGGTGCATATTGTTGTTGGGAACATCCTGGTGCTCTTTCCAGCATGCCGTTCTGCATTCAGTGAACGAGCATTCATCCTTCAACTTGATTATGGTACTAGAATGAGTAATATGCAGTGCCATTAGGTTAAAGATTATGGTGACATACTACTGCTCTTCCATAATGCTATCGCTTTTGAGCTGCCTATGGTTGGAGCAATTTCTGCTGACTGCTCCTGCAGTTCAGAGACCTTAGAAATGTCAAGAGGTTGTGTTGATTTAGAGCAAAGTGTCATCAGCATTCATGTGGAAACTGACGTGGTAGAAATGCGATTTTGCTGCGAGGCAAGATGGAAATGAGTAATGGGGAAAGATGAGGATAGTTCTTTTGACACCCAAGACATAGTGCCCGTGGGAAGAGAGGCCACTGTAGATTTATGTTTTATAGAGAGAATCCACCGAGTCCACACCAACCAGGGATCCCCGCACACCAACACTATCATACACACACTCGGGACAATTTACATTTCATACCAAAAACAATTAACCTACAAACCTGTATGTCTTTGGGGTGAGGGAGGAAACTGAAGATCTTGGCTAAAACCCACGCAGGTCACGGGGAGAATGTGCAAACTCCCTACAGACAGCACCCGTGGTCGGGATCGAACCGTGGTCTTTGACGCTGTAAGCCAGTACCTTTGCTGCTCAGCCATGGAACATAAATACATTTGATTTGAATACCTCTATTTTAGTTATACAACGTGTGAGTATTTGACACGTGTTGGAGGTGAGCATGAAATATATAAAGAAGAGATGGATTTGTAATTATTTATACTTTGCCTCTTGATCAGAGGTTGATGGCGTCATCTGGTGGTATTGATTGAGTTGTGCTCTATATTCAGGAATGATCTCTTGCTGAATTGTTAAGCTAATTGTTTGTCTATCATTCTTCTTGTAAATATAACACAAATTCAAGATGGTGAAAATGGGTACCCATGGTGGCTTGACCAATTTTCAGCTCTCAACCACCATTACTGAATTGATTCTTGGATGAATATGAAATAACATATTTGCTTATCCATTGATGCCAACTGGTTGGGCCAAAATAGTCAGTTTGGTGGTTGAAACTATTGTGTATTCCACACATCTCATTGGTAACTTTAGGATATTGACCACAGTTCAATGGTATGCTTGTGTATGTTCCAGCTGTTGTTCCGCTTCCAATTCAATGAAGCATTTTGGTTTTACATGAAGATGTATGAGGTGTACTACAATTGCCTGCTTTCCTTTTGTGACCCCATTACCACCATTCACCCAGATATTTCTGGAGGTGTACATAAAGGTTAAATATTTTTTTAAGATGGGAGTAATACTTTGCTGCCTTCCATGAATACTTCTTAAATTTTTGTGTTTTTGAAAAAAAATTAGAAATGGTGTTTCTTTCCAAACTAACTACATCCAACTGGCATAGACACCATTTGATCACAATGGTGGTTCTTCTAATGTGAGCAATTTTATAACGGGGATTTTCAATCCTTATTTTCAGGAGTGGCTGTTTAATTTTCTCAGTTCACATGCAAATACCAATGTATTATTTGTGCAGTTTTTCTACACTCAATTACATAATGCATCTACATTTTCCAGGGTTTTTTTTTGTCTTTATTAAGTTGTTTTTCTTTAATGTGATCTTTCAGTCTCTTCAATATTCCTGATTTATTTTGCTTCCTTATTAAAAATAGGAATACAATGAATTAGTAGCTGGTGTAAGGTATTCAGCCCCTTGAGCCAGCACCAAAATTGAATAAATTCAAGGCTGGTCTGTTAATCTCAACTCTGCAGCCCAGTTTACCTGCTATAATCTAACCCTCTCCTCTATGAAGAACCATTCTATTGCTGCCATAAAAAATATTCAGTCTCTGGTTGAGGAAGTGATAAAAGATTAATAACCCACTGAGAGAGAAAGTTTCATCTTCTGTTTTAAATGGGTGACCCTTTGTTGTTAAATGTGAGTTGTAGTTCTAGACTGTTTTACAAGAGGAACGAGCTCCCCTCTATCCAGAACCCTCAGAATCATAAACATCTTTAATCAAAATCTTTTGTTTTAATCACCCCTCTTTCATTTATCCCCACTTAATAGATACAAGCCTGATCTCTCCAACCTTTCCTCATAAAACAGTTCGCCTGCTAGTCCTGTAAATATTTCCAGTACATTCAGAACAGCATGAAATACTGTACATAGTTTAAATTTTGAGGATTTTTGTCCCCAATTTTGTCAATCATCGAAGATTGGCAAGCATGTGAGTACACTTGTAATTAATAACAAAACCTGGTAATAATGAGGTAAACCAATTAATAAGGCTTTAGAAAGGCCATATTTTAAGTACAGAGATCTAAAATATTAAAATTCAGCAGGGTTATTGTGGATGAAATTTATCTGACCATTGTTTGATGTTTTTTTATAGACAAGTTGCTCACCTGCCCTTCAGAATGCTATGTCATTTACAATATCCTAAAGATATTTTTGCTTTTATTTTGATCCTCAGGACCGAAAAAAGCTGCGACCTCTCTACGATATTCCTTACATGTTTGAAGCCCGAGAATTTCTACGGAAGAAATTGATTGGCAAAAAGGTAAGCTTGTAATTTGTCCTAATTCAAAAGTTGTTGTTGAAGTTGCATTTTTCTGGTGGCGCTCCTATATCTAATCTAACCACGCAGATGAAACGTTTGGCTTTGGTAATAACTCCTGTCTTCTTGATCCTTCATCTGCACTACCTTCAGATTAATGTACCAGTCTGTAGCATGAACAGACAATGGGGAGAAGCATGTCTGGATTAATGTTTTCACAAGCAAAGAGCATAATTCTCTTTTATGCTCTCTATTTGTGACCATTCCTTTGGTGCCAAAATGGATCGAGGATTTTTTCATAGGCATGCACAGTTGCTCAAATTAATGCACAGACATCTCGCTTTTTACGTCGGGGTACGCCCTTGAAATGCAACGCGCAATTCAAAAACCGTTCAATTAAACATATAACTAAGCTGTCAGTAGTAGATTTGAGCGTGTTATTCCAAAAATACAAACGCATATATGAAGTTTTGGTATTAAAGGAACAAGTGCTTTATTTAAAAAATTAATAAATCAAGCAGCTTGCCTGTACTACCTAATTAAATGTTTTTTTATTGTTTCTAAAAATGTGGAACATACATGGACACAGAAAATCAGTTTTATGGTAACAATGTTATTGTTGCATATTACTAAATCATGACTTGCTAAATTGCAGGACAAAATTCTATGAATGAACCAGCATGAGCATTCACGGTGAAGAGAGGTTTAGGCAATAGAGTGCAAC
This sequence comes from Leucoraja erinaceus, assembly GCF_028641065.1. NCBI lineage: Eukaryota > Metazoa > Chordata > Chondrichthyes > Rajiformes > Rajidae > Leucoraja > Leucoraja erinaceus. The sequence goes on along the minus strand of NC_073398.1, from coordinate 28,059,312 downwards.
CATAGTTTAACCACCGTGATGGCATTGTAATACAGGTTCCATGGTCATGTTCATTGGGCAATGCATTTTCCTCCTCTGGTGAGCCATAGCTTGAACTGCTCTCGAGGTTGCATTTAACATGGAATTTATTGTTCTCAATTTCTCATTGGGTCAGAGAAGCAATACATTTATTCAATTGGAGTTAAAAAAGTAAATTTAATTAGAACTGAACTGCCTGGGTTTTTGAGGTTTATTTGCTAGCTTTCACGTATGATCTCGGTTACAATTTGAGATGTACCTGTCCTGAACAATGAAGGAGTAGATTTATTCATGCTGTAATCTTGTTCTAGAAACAAATTCTCAATAGAGTCATAGAGTGATAGAGTGTAGAATCAGGCCCACACCGGCCAACAATGTCCCAGCTACACCAGTCCCACTTGCCTGTGCTTGGTCCATATCCCTCCAAACTTGTCCTATCCATGTACCTGTCCAACTGTTTCTTAAATGATGGGATAAGATAGTCCCAGCCTCAACTACCTCCTCTGACAGCTTGTTCCATACACCCACCACCCTTTGTGTGAGAAAGTTACCCCTCGGATTCCTATTAAATATTTTCCTCTTCACCTTGAACCTATGTCCTCTGGTCCTCGATTCCCCTACTCCTGTCAAGAGACTGCATCTGCCTGATCTATTCCTCGCATGATTTTGTACACCTCTATAAGACGTCCCTTCATCCTCCTGCACTCCATGGAATAGAGACCCAGCCATCTCAACCTCTCCCGAAAGCTCACACCCTCTAGTCCTGGCAACATCCGGGTAAATCTTTTCTGAACCCTTTCAAGCGTGACAATATCTTTCCGAAAACATGATGCCCAGAACTGAACACAATATTCTAAATGTGGTCTTGCCAACGTCTTATACAACTGCAACATGACCTCCCAACTTCTATACTCAATACTCTGACTGATGAAGGCCAAAGTACCAAAAGCCTTTTTGACCATCTTCTCTACCTGCGACTCGACCTTCAAGGAACCATGCACTTGTATTCCTAGATCCCTCTGCTCTACAACACTACCCAGAAGCCTATAATTTACTGTGATGGTCCTGCCCTTGTTCGACATCCCAAAATGCATCAACCATCAACCATTCCTCCGCCCACCTGGTCAATCAATCCAGATCCTGCTGCAATCTTTCACAACCATCTTCACTATCTGCAAAACCACTCACTTTTGTATCATCGGCAAACTTGTTAATCTTGCCCTGTATGTTCTTATCCAAATCATTGATGTAGATGACGAACAGTAACGAGCCCAGCACCGAAGCCTGAGGCGCACCACTAGTCACCGGCCTCCAGTCCACAAAGCAACCTTCCACCATCACCCTCTGCTTCCTTCAATGGAGCCAATTTGCTATCCATTCAGCTATCTCACGTTGGATCCCATGCGATCTAACCTTCCAGAGCACCCTACCATGCGGATCCTTGTCGAATGCCTTACTGAAATCCACGTACACAACATCTACAGCTCTGCCCTCATCGACCTTTTTGGTCACATTTTCAAAAAAATCAATCTGATTTGTGAAATGAAGTGCAGTTCTACACTTGATGAAGATGAAGAAGGCTTTTAGCATATTGGTCTTCAGCCAGCGAATGGAGTGTAGAAGTGAAGTTATGTTACAGTTATTAACTACAGGGAGAGGTTGGGCAAGCTAGGGCTTTATTCCTTGGAGCGGAGGAGGCTGAATGGTAATATTGAGGTGTATAAAATTCTGAGGGGAATAGGTGGGGTGAATGCACAATTTGGAGGGGAATTAAGAACTAGTGGATATAGGTTTGTGATGAGAGGGGCGAGATATAATAGAAAATGGAGGGGCAATTTTTTCACTCAGTTGGTGTGGGTATAGATAACGAGCTTCCGGATGAAGTGTTGGAGGCAGGTATAAAAAAACATTAAAGATATTTGAACAGGTACATAGATAGTAAAGGGTTCAAGGAATACTGGCCAAATGTGGGGAAATGGGACTAGTTTAGATGGGGCACCTTGGTTGGCATGGACAAATGGAGTTGAAGCGCCTGTTTCCATGCTGAATGATTCTGTGACTATGTAAATTAACAGTCTCTAATGAGTGGATAGGAAAACCTATTGCTCATCAACAACTTCTGTGTTTTATGTCAACTAAAATAGCTCTGAATACACAGCTCTTCTATTTTAACTGCTTTAATTCACTTTAAATTTCATCTCTTTCCTCTCCCCGCTTCCCCCTCATGTAAAGTTAATTTAGCTATTTCTTCGTAATGGGCTTACCGGCACAGATTACAAATTTACAATGCATAATCAGATTTGTTACTAGTTGTAGCATCTGTATATTGAGGTGCCAAGTTACATAGCTTGCAGCCTTTTTACTGCCATCTCGAAAAGTACAACAATCAACTTCTTACAAGCAATGTTTCCATTAAGATGTATGGGAAAATTATAGGTTGTCAGATGTTTTGCAGGCAGTCTAGCTCACATCATGGAGGATTAATTTCATTTTAGTGTGCAAGGTGATCACGATGTCAAACTGGGTGGAGTAGATTTATATCAATTTGAGTGGGATGTAATGGGTTAAAGGAAGTACGTTAGATTATTTGGTGCATCATTTTATATCCTTGAATAGGTGCAAAGAGGGCTGCTTTTTCACCGCTGTTGCTTTAAACATGTAGATCAATTGAGATTTATGTTTTCTGTGTTGGTGTTCCCATAAATTATTTATCCTTGCTTATGGTGCACTTTTCGGTGAGTAGATGGACTCTGACTCCAGAGAGATTGCATCCACATTGATGATGACTGATCCATTGCTTACTGCTGTGTATGTGTCAGTGTTGCAGTAACTCCTCAAAGGCATTTGCCGTGACAAACTCATCAACGCCTACTGTTTAAACAAAAATATGCAGTGTCATCAGCTGTTTTGTCTTGGCTGAGGCACTATTTTATCTTGTGAAGCAGCTGATGACACTGAATATTTTTGTTTGAACAGCAGGCATTGATGATTTCATCACAAAATATGGCCTGGAGGTGTTGGCCTAAATTATGGGAACTGATTTGAGGTATTTTGCCAATCTGCTGCTTTCCAACTCTGTGAATAAAATTATCCAACACCCCTCCAGAAGACACTCGTTCAGTAATACCCCCAAAGGTTTTTGCAACAAAAAGTATTACTTGCTTGATTTTTTTTTTAAAAGCAATAACATGAGGTGTGTTTAAAAAGGACCATATTGTTTCTTGTTCCTTTATTACCAATGTGAATGAGATGATATTTAAAGGTTTTGGTGGATGGTGTAGAGTGGAGGTAGATGGAAAATGGGCACTAAAATATTGATCCATCTCTATTTGTAATAGTTGATGGGGTGCGGGTGGAATGTGGACAATGGTAGACTGGACAGTTTTCAAAGGTTCAAAGGTCAGTTTATTGTCACATGTATTAATTAAGGTACAGCGAAACTCAAATCACCATACAGCCATATTTTTTAAAAAAAGCAACAAGACACACAACTACATAAAAGTTACCATAAACGACCACCACAGCAGATTCCCCACATTCCTCACTGTGATGGAAGGTAATAAAGTCCAATCCTCTTCCTCTTTATTCTCCCGCGGTCAGGGCAGTCGAACCATCTGCAGTCGGTGCGATCAAAGCTCCCGCGTTGGTGCGTCGATGCCACCGCGGCTTGGAGCTCCCAAAATCAGTCTCTAACCAGGGACCGCGAGCTCCACGATGTTAAAGTCCACAGTCTCCCATGGTTGGAGCTCCAAAGTCAATCCCCAACACGAATCGCAAGCTCCACGACAGTAAGTCCTGCAGTCTCCCATGATTGGAGCTCCCGAAGTCGGTCTCCAGCAAAGATCGCCAACTACTCAATGTTAGGCGGACGGAGATACGATATGGAAAAAAATCGCATCTCTGTCAAGGTAAGAGATTTAAAAAGGTTCCCCCCCCCCCCCCCCCCCCCCCCCCCCCCCCCCCCCCCCCCTAAAACAAGCTAAAGAACACTAAAACATACATTTAACAAATACCAAAAAAAACAACAAAGAAGGAAGGGACAGACTGTTGGCGAGGCGGCCATTGTTGGCGCCACCCAGTGGTCATTAGCATCCTTAAGCATAAAGGACCAGTTAATGGAATGGCATGAACATTAAGATATACTGCATAGATGGAGTTAGAGATAAATTTGGCTGTACAGTTGTGAGTTTACAGGGAGTACAATTGTGAATGCAGGCAGGGCACCAATTTTGTTTTCTTTCAAATAAATGCTCGAATTTAACATTCAGAGCCCTTTTCCCCTTGACCTTCTTTTGGTCCAGATGTAAGTGCTTTCCCTGGGACTTCCAATTTCTTGGAATTATATTATTTCACCAGATGAATTGCAGCCTGGTTGTATGTGGAATATTTAAATTATCTCTACTTTCAATTGTCATTCAGTTGCCACAAGGTGGCAGAAACTGCTTTGAATTGGTAAACAGGTAGAGGGGTTTGTGAATCCAGGAATATGAACTTGAGTTCAAAGGCATCAACACTGATGAATTTGAATCCACACCAGCATTTGATTTTTTCTAAGAATATGTAGTTGTTTCTATCAAGGGTATATAATAAGATTTGTTTAAAGTACTTTTGTAATCAGCAACTTTATGCTTTTCACTATGTTTATTATTAACGAATGAAGGAATCAGTTTGGAAAGGCTTTTAATTAAAATGGGTTTTATCTGCTAAATGGCTTGGAAAAGGTAATGAGGGACAGTGAAGTAGGGTCCATTAATACATAATATATGTTAGTATGATAGGGTCCTTCTCAGTACTGTACTTATGCGATCGGGTCTTTAGGGATTCAAATGTAATTTTGAGAAAGATAGGCATAGGTTTGGGTGGAATAGGAGGTTTGTGTTGGATCATTTGTTCAGAAAAAGAGGGGTCAACAATATCTGTTTGTGAAAACAGAGTGACATTGATACATGTGAGGAAGAGACAACAGCACCCGAGAAGAGAGCACCATTAACCATATCGGTAATCAGAGGCTCCAGAAGATGGGTGATCGGCTTGGAGCAGCAGCTGGATCTCGGGGGCTTAGTGAGCTCTGATACAGCATACAAATGAGATCTGCAAGAGAAATTATTGTCAGTGGAAGTTTGAACTTGTGTGGGGAAGGTGAATGGATGCTGAGGGTCAGCAAGTACAGATGGTCTTTGTTAGTGAAAGAAGAGTCCCAACCCACAATGTCGCCCACCGGTTCCCTCCACATTGGCTGCTTGACCTGCTGAGTTACTCCAGCACTTTGTGTTTTGCTTGAGATTCTGGCATCTGCAGTTCCTTGTCTCAATAATCGGTACCTGCATTGCTGTGAAGAATAGAAGGAGCATGGTAATGTTATTAAATAGGGTTTCTGTTGAGGGGAGATGTTTTTTCCAGCTCAAGGATGACATTTTGAGTGGGGGAAGTGGAAATAGGAATCATGTGTGTATCATTAGGGATGTTTGTGACATGAGATGGCAGGATCTGGAGGTTGTCCATGAAAATGGGCACGAGAATTAAAAAAGTAGAACACTTAAAAGAGAGCACTGAAGTTAGGAGGGTGAAAAAAAGTTGATTGTGGTTGGAATCAAGATATGTATTTTCACAATCTAACTTGACTTAAAGCAGAACAGATAAAAGAAACTATGAAAGCAACTCAATTTAAAATGATGTTGTGTTCAAGAAGGAACTGCAGATGCTGGAAAATCGAAGGTACACAAAAATGCTGAAGAAACTCAGCGGGTGCAGCAGCATCTATGGAGCGAAGGAAATAGGCTGAGTCTGAAGAAGGGTTTCGGCCCGAAACGTTACCTATTTCCTTCGCTTATATCATGACCTATCTGCAGGATGCACTACTATATCTCATCAAGCTTGCTTTGCTCTGCTCTCCTTTACTTTATCTTGTTAAAAAAATCATTGAAATGTATTATTAATATGTTATCATTTCTGAAGTCGTCCAAGATAAAACCATAAAGGACTCGTGGTTGCCAATGAACATTCTTTTAGTCAGTTATCCAATCGGTTTTTCCAATTTCTTTTCCCGTGTCCCTGTAAATGTTCTCATTTAATTTATCCTTTCCTTTTGAATGTGACTATGCTGAGTATGAACCTGGCTATTTGCTGGATTACTATCATGCACATGAAGGACCCGTGACAAGGATACCCACCGCATATACCATGGCAGTTGCCAGTAACTGTTGGACTAACTATCTATTACATTATCTCCGTTTCTGGCAACAACAACAGAAATATTGCCACAAGATCAATGTTAAAGATCTCAAGGACCCAGTGAAGAGCTTTTGTCAAAAGCATCTCTCAGACAGCCTATTGACACCCAGTCGTAGGAGCTGCATTGTTTCCATAGCATATGAACTACTTTGAAATTACCATAACCAGCAACTGTGAAAAGTCTTTTGGCTCCTCAACCGGAAACCACCAGCAATAATTTCAGAGAATTACCAAGATGTGCTGGAATTAATCAATTACAAATGCAAGGCATTCCTGGATTGGAAGCTCCACTGTGTATTGGAAAATGAACCACTCTACAGATAGTTTACGACCCACATTCAATGGAAAATCCATAACACAAAGAACAGTTGGTTTGTGGATGGAGACCTGAAGTTCCAACAACTTGCTCATAACAATGATTTATGATTTTTTTTTCGTAATGTCAAGGTCGGTGACCTGCCCTTTTTCGAGCTGAGACAACCTTTTCAGGATCACAGAAAAGTCGTGATCATGACCAAGAAACAAATCAAATTGTTATTACAGAGGATAGACACAAAATGCTGGAGTAGCTCAGCAGGACAGGCAGCATCTCTGGAGAGAAGGAATGGGTGATGTTTCAGGCCGAGACCCTTCTTCAGACCTTTATTGCAGAGGGATCTCCCCCCTCTGTCACAGGAAAAGTCATTGCAAGGGTTATCTTAAATAATCTCAAAAGAGCCGCTCCTTGTTTCAGTGTGAGTTGTGTACATTTACAGTACACAATGCACTTGGTTGTAACAGTGTGATAACTCTATTAAAATTCTCTGAAGAAGGGTCTCGACCCGAAACGTCATCTATTCCTTTGCACCATAGATGCTGCCCCATCCGCTGAGTTTCTCCAGCATTTTTGTCCACGTTCGATTCTTCCAGCATCTGCAGTTCTTTCTTAAACACTCTTATCAAAAATGTAGGGTTACTGTATATGCATTTTGATCTCTCAAAAGTCTTTGTCAATCCTTCACAAATATGGAGAATCTAAATAGAGGCTGAGATCTTAACCAGTGTGCTCACAACAATCCTCATCTCAGTGCAGAATGGTGTCAAGCAAGGTTGCACCTTTGCCCAAACAATGCTCAAGCTTTCTCACCATGTTACTGCAGTTTGCCTACAAATCTAAAGCATATGTGGAGCTAAGGGACCCTGCGTGGGGGAGCCTCTGAGAACAAAGAGGGACTTGACGGGGAGGGGGGGGGACGGGGGGTAGGATGAGGAGACGACAAGACGACAAGAAGGAAGAGGGACCATTGGGCCAAAATTGAATACATCCTATACGTGGCGACACTTTGCATACTTGTGTATTGTACGCACTGTATCTGATAAACAGCGGTCACTAACAAAACCTTGCAAAACGTGGGCCTCATCACCTAGGTCAGGAACCCACGTTCTGCAAAGGCAGAAATAGATGATGGCATTTTCCCAGCTGAGCATTTAGCTGCTTGAGGAAAATTGCTTTAAGATTAAAGCTCCTGGTCAATATGGCAGTGTCGATGGCCCAGTCCTACTTTATTCTCCTGATGTCTGGACTATCTACAGTGGGCACTTCAAGGTAATGCAGCAAGGCTGCCAAATCTATCTCTATACAGTTCACTGAAACAGTCGACGAGTTGACACTTGGTCTCGCTGATGTACAGAAGGCCACATCAGAAACATTGGATGCAGTGGATAAGGTTAGAGGAGGTGCAATGTGAACCTCTGTATCTTCTGGAAAGATTGCAATGGTCTCTGGGTGGAGGTGAGGGAGAAGGTATAAGGAAATGGAGGTGATATGAATGGAGGCTGCTACCTGTCGTTTCTATTGATCCCCATTTGGAAGTGTTGTCTTTCATGTCTTATTTCAATACCATGCTTGCCATCCATTAAATGTGGGAAAGATAGAAGGAGCAAAACGAAGTTCAGATGAAGATGCACAATGCTGTATTTTCCACATGTATAAAACAAATATGCTCTGAGAATTGCAGAATATATTAGAAAGACTCGTTAGTTCTAATATTCAGGGCAGAGATACATGCAAAATATCATTAAAGTGCATTGGGAGATTTTGATGGTTCAAAAATATTATTTTTTTTGAAAAGTGACGTTGAAAATGCTATAAATATGAATTAAAAACAAAATTGCTAGAGATGCTCAACAGTTTAGGAAGCACATCTGGAGAGAGAAAAACAGATGTTTACTAGTCATGCTTACCTCTTTTTCCCTCTTCACAGACTCCCCCTTACCTGCAGAATATCTCCAATTTTTTTTCATTTTAATTTAAAAATATTACTTTTGTCAAAAATGACAATGCCTCCTAGTTTGTTTAGTTCAGTCATCTTTTTTTTTTAAGCTGCAGGGAAGTTGTAGAAATATAAGGAATGTGATCCATACCTTGATCTATTTACTCGATGGCTATTCTTAACCAACGATAGAAATAGTATTCATGCAATCTGTGTCAATCATTGTAGTCTTGAAAGGTTCTTCTGGTGCCCTTGTATATTCCATTTAGTCAAGCGAGCTTCTTGAGCCGATTTGTATTTTGATTTTACTTCGATCCAAGCATAGGTCCCTGGCCTCTGAATTTGATAACTGTGGCAGATTTGGGGCAATTTATGTTAATTTATTGATGTACTGCAACACTGAACCGAAATTGTTGAGAAAAAACGTGCGAAATTTAAAAAAAAAATGCAGTTCCAAACATGTATTTGAGAGATTATCTGTCCATTCACACTTTAAATGACATTGTGTTCAAGATTTCATAATAAGGGCATGCGATTTATCTTGGATCTTAACCCCTGCCAAAAGGTTTAAGGGTTTTTACACTGTCTTGGTGTACGGTGTTGATACACCTTTCTACAATGTTTTATACTTGCTGTGAATTTGCTGCTGGGTATGTAAGCGGAACAGCTGTTTAGTGCACAATGAAGTATTTTGTGCTGGGGTTTGAACTAATGCTGTTTCTGCTACAAAGGATTCAATCATAGAATGAGATGGTTTGAGCAAAATTAATTGGGTTTGTGTCAAATGAAGATTGATTTTATTTTTAAATGCATTCTGTATTCAAACTGAAACTGAGTAAACAGCATTGACAAAAATACCGATGGATATTACACCCATCCAATTTGGCGCAGGACTGACGTCGTATTCATTTTTGTTTTTTTTTCCATTTCCAGCAAACTCTTCTTAACATATTCCTTTCTGTCCCTTTATATTTTGTTGAATTGGGTCACTTTTATCACCTTTATATAATTATTTCTGTGGCTGAGATGTTGCCTGAAGGAACATTGCTGAATAGTCTTTCTTGAATCCTTGTTATGGTTTAATTGAGGGACTGGGGCCAGGATGATGAAGGTTATCATCTTTTCATAATGCTGCAGGGTTAGAATTCATTGTTCATATTATCTTGATAAACCATGGGCATTTTATTGTGTCAAGGGAACTTTAGATACAATTATTTATCATTTTTAATGTGGGTGTCGATTAGATGTTAGTATTCACAGAGAATCTGGTGGCCTTGTACATGAAATACAGAATATAAAATATATAGGCGCAGCAAGCAATGACATGTCCTTGATTGCAGTGTGTATGGAATTTAAGTAAGAAGTTCCAGCTACAATAATTTGTATTTTGAACCATGCCTGGAGTATTATGTGCTGTTTTGTTCAGTTTTTAAATAAAGATATATGGTGGTACAGTAAAAGTTCACCCGTTTATTTGATGGAATGGCTTGCTTGTCCTGTGAATAGAGATTGAATATGATAAGCTTCTGTTCAATAGGAATTCACAAGGCAATTTCATTGCAACAGATGAGATTTGTGGAGGGGGCATGTCAGGGTTGTTGCTGAGCAGCTGTTTTCCTTGCGTTGGCATAGTAGAGGATGTTTAGTAACTCATCTAGGACTGAAGAAATATTTCTTTGCTCAGATGGTTGTAAATCTTTAGAATTATGAGCACAAATTTCTTTGGAAGCATTTTCAAGAATGGCTTTTGAGGTCTGGGTCTGGTTTGGAAAGTGGACTTGAGGTAGTTCAACTATAATCTTGTTGAATGGTAATGCAAGCTAGAGGCACCATGAAACCTGTTCTTTCTTGACACGCTCTTCTTTCTATTGTCCTTTGACTGATCAAAGATCATGCCGACTATAATGTTATTTTTTAGGAAATGGCAAAGCCATTTTTAGCAAACAAACAGTCAGGAGGGGGCGAGGACGCGCCTCGGAGAATAGTCACATCCTCACCAGGAGGCGGGTTTCCCCCTTACCCGACCCTCCTCCCCCACATAGAAAAGCTGCTCAATTAGTCAATTATGATTACTCAACCAATCGGACTGTTGCCTTTTTTAATTTCCTGCTGTTGCTCTACCACTGATGTAGTGTCCAAGAGTGACAACAATAAGTGTTGTGGATGAACCCCTCACACACGTCTCTCGCATGTGTCTCCTCAATGTACCACAGTTTTGGACGGTGTTTGTCCCCCCAGATAGAACAAAGACAGTTTTCCTTGTCCTCATCTTTAATTCCTTCCAGCCTCCGTGTCCAACACATCGTTCTGACATTTCCACCACCTTCGGTGTGATCCCACCATCATTCACATCTTCCTGTCTCCATCCATTTCTGCTTTTGTTTCTCCCTTCTCGCTCAACCTGCCCTTTCCCCTGCAGCCACTCCTCCACCTACATCTACATTCTTGTGAACACCCTACAATTTCCTTGTGAGATAAAGGTTCATGTGCATCTCTTCCAACCTTGTCGACAGCATTTGGTACTCGAATATAGCCACCTTTACATCAGCAAGACCAAGTGAAGAATAGACAACTGTTTCGCTGACCACTTGCACTCGGTCCGTCAAGCCCTCCTGGAGCTCCTGCCTGCTAAACATTTTAACTTTCCTTCCCATTCCAACACTGACCATTCACCTACTCCATTGCCAGAGTGAGGTCACGCACAAACTGGAAGAACTGCACCTCATATTCCGCTTGGGTAGTTTACAGCCAAATGTCACGACACTCAAAATTCCCCAATTTTAAGTTATGGCCCCTCCCCCACCCCACCCCAGTGCACACATATTTCTCCCACCTTAGGCTGTGGGCCGAAGTGCTTTTTCGTTTGTTCGTGACCCAAATCACACAAATACCTGAATTTTTAACATATTGTATAAAAATATTATAGAAATCATACCTGAAACTCGCCAAGACCAAAACCTGCACATATTTTTAAAATATGGGAAAAACCTCCAATTTTCCGAGTAGTAATTGTCCAATCAATGCACGTTTGACATTGCGTTGGACGCCAATTGACCAACTGTCATGCGCTTTGTTTCATGGTAACGAGGCAGCGAGCACTCTGGGATCATGGCTGCCTCCTAATTACATCAAAACAATAGCAAGGTTTCAAAGGAATAAAGGTAATGATAACCTTGCTGATAATTTTGTTTTACAATTGCTTTATCTGTGTAAAGTTATGATGTGAACTGTTGAATAAAAATGATAAATAAAAATGTAGAGCTGGGGTTAGGATTAGGATCAGTCAGTCGGTCAGGAGGGTGGGCTGTCGGTAGGTTGGTGGATACTGCAAAGGATCGTTCGGGCTGTCTAGGCCGGTGAGTGCTGTGAAGGGTCGTTCGGGCCACCGGTCAGTGCTGCGAGGGGTCGGTCCGGCAAGGGTCGGTCGGGCTGTCGGCCCGTGGATGCTGCAAGGGTCGGTCGGGCAGTCGTGGGTGCTGCGAGTGGTAGGCCGGTGGGTGCTGCGAGGGGTCGGTCGGACTGTCGGTAGGCCGGTAAGTGTTGCAATGGATTGGTCGGACTGTTGGTAGGCCGGTTTTGCAGCGAGCGATCGAGTGGGCGGACTGACGGAGCCGGCGCTATGGGGTGCTGAAGGCGCCCTGGGCGGCGTGCAGGGCAGTGCCTTCGCCTTCCCCCAGCCCGGCACTGCCCCAGTCCCACTATGACCGTGACCCCCACTCTGCACACTGGCAGTCAGTGGGGTTCAGTAAGCGGGGGTGCCCACAGAAACTGCCCTCACCCATTAATTAGGCTGGTTCAGGAGCCGGACCTCTGCGGCAGTCTCATTCAAAATACACACTCACAATTATATTCATTGTATATATTTTATATCGCACACACACACGCACGCACGCACACACACACACACACACGTACACTATAGTGAAATAATAGATGGTTTAAATAGATAGTAGCAATGTTACAACATTTTGAGATTTAAAAAATCAAGTCTGCAATTTATCCCATCAGATAAAGCATAAAAAGAAGTTTAATTTGACACCTAATTCACTTTCATATCTTCAGTATTAAAAATGTTATGGCCATTTTCATACTCTGAAATTAGCATCTTGTTCCCTATTGATTTTCCATTGACTTAACACAAAAGCTGTGATTGAGGACAGTCTAAAGCCCATAACTTTATTAAAAATTAAGAGAACTTAAATAAATTTTCAGTTATTATAGATTGAAGCATTCTGAAACAAATATTAAACCATCTTACTTGGATGACCTGAAATTAAAGCATATAATTAGTTAGTTACCCTCCTAATTCCAAAATTCAATTACTAGATCTAAACATCTATCCATTTCTTCAGGAAAGATTAATATTTTTAAATAGCCTAAGTGTCCAAAGAACATTCACACAAGAATTCACAATCAAACATGATTTTTAAATCTCATTGACATTAATTTATAGGCCAAATAGAAGGGATTTAGTGTCCAATTGCTGTAAATTAATGGCCATTTAAATCGGCTTGTCAGTGGGATTCGTTGAATTTGTACCCCATGTCGGCATGAAAAATACTGCTGGATTGAATGGGCCCCCAAGTCAGCTACTCGCAACATAAAATTTTGTATAAAGGGATCTTAAGAAGCCCTTTTTAATGTAAAAATAAACAACCTACCTTGCCTTGTCCCCTACATGAGATCCGTCCCGTTGTCGGGGTTCGCGGCTTTAGAGGATGATTTTTAATCTACTATAACAATTAAATAATCCAATTTAGTTTAAAAATACCTGCAGCGAATGAATTTTGCAGCGATTTTTCGTCAGCAACTAAGTAGGCTGAACAACATCGATTTCAATACCGTTGAGAAAATCGCGTTTTAAACCTGCCCCCCCCCTCTCAAAGGCGCCAAAGTCGCGCACATGGGCAGCGGCAGAACTGCAGCGCCGCTAAAGGTAAGTTTTGCAACATACCTATAGATAGCAGCACTGAATTAGGTTCGCCATGGAGTAATATGAGCATTGAACACGAGATAGCGCTTACTTTTTCGATCTCATTTTCTAATTAGCTTAATTAATTAATGTGCTACTTTTGGCACTGATGAGTTATAACTTCCTTCTCAATTATATTTTATCTAAATCTGTGCAAAATTTCAAGTAGTTCCCAGACATGGGTCACGAAAGTTAAATACCAGACGCATTTTCGCTGCTCGGTTCACAGCCTACCTCCCAGTCCCACCATTGCTTTTTATTTCACTCTTTCTGCACTCTCCAGACCACTTCCACCCATTTCACTCTCTCTGGCTGTACATTTTATTTATCTTTCCTTTTTGGACATCCTTTTGCCTCATTTTCCTCTCTAGCCTTTGTCACTTACTCCACACATATGCCAATCTCATCCCCCCCCTCAGAAACCAATCACTTTTATCTACTTATCATGCTTATCCAGCTTTTTATCCTCCTATTCTAATCAGTCTCAAGAAGGTCCTGACCGGAAATTTCATCTCCGCACTCCCTCCACAGATAGAAATGTAGAAACATAACAAGTAGGTGCAGGAATAGGCCATTCGGCCCTTCGAGGCAGCACCGCCATTCAATATGATCATGGCTGATCATCCAGAATCAGTACCCCGTTCCTGCTTTTCCCCTATTGTAGATCACTGTATGTCAATCCAACACCTATATCCCTTGATTCTGTTAGCCCTAAGAGCTATTTCAAACTCTCTCTTGAAATGACCCGCTGAGATTTTCCAGCACTTTGTTTTTTGCTCAGGATAACAATAGCTGCAGTTCCTTGTGTCTCTGTGTTAGCATTTATACTACACTTGCTTGAAACAAAAAAGGGGAATACACCATTTGGCTCAATGTTTGTTTGTTGCTACTGCCCTTTTCTCTCCTATTGTGGAATGGTAGTACCACTTTCCCACACTTAAATAAAACTCTTTTGTCGACTGGTGTAAGTGACTCTCTGAGTCACTCACCCAATAAGATTTGTATCTTCAATAACATTGAATACATGATAGATTTCTTCTTTAATCACCATGAGTCACCATGTTGAGCTGAAAGGCAGACTGTTCTAAAATGTCTGTGTTGCTTTTCTGTAGGGTAAGTAAAATTGGCATATTGGTAAGTAAAGTAAATGAAGTGAAATTACATTAAGTAAAATTGGGCCCCTCCACCCCACGTGACGGGTAATACCATGATTTTGCATGGGAACTTTGATGCTCTTCTCTACCCTCTATATCCACTTTCAATGCCTCACAGCTTAATTTGTCAACTCTACGCTGGCCTGACCCACTTTTTTTGGTGGTCTTCATCTGAAATGGGAATTCGTAAAATTATATTCTAGACTGAGGTGAGACTTTATTGCATGTTGCATTTAATGGATCTTAATGCACTTTGCCAAGGCTGTTTTTATAATAAAAATGCTGCACGCTTCAAGAAATCCGTCGTTCAATCATATTTCATTATTGCCATGTGACTTCCAATGATCAACTGGCCTATGGTCTTAAAGTTGCCCATTATGTAATTCTTGAGTGATTGCTGTTCGGAAGGGCTATCGTTTACATTGGATTGCTTGAAAGACCCCATTTGTAAGTTTTGTTTGCAAGTCCGAATACATTCTGGGAGCAAGGAAGGATACACAAAGTTGGAGTTGGGAAGGGATTGTTGTGACTACCTGGAGATAGGGCAGGAAGACAGAACACCATCTGTGACCTCTTTTAGGAAGCAGATGTGTGGCTGGAAACTGGACACAGCAGTGTATACTTAAAATCCAATGTTTAGCATTTCACTCCAGATATGTTCATTTATGTTTCATCTTGCAGCAAATATTAATATTTTGTATTTAATCTTTTTTCAATTCTTTCTTCAACAAAAGGGTTTAAATATAAGCATTATGAATGCCAAGCTGTATTTGAAAATATTAATCAAATTTAAAGCCGTACATAATTGTGAGTGCTTGTAAACTGGATATTCGCATGTTGAGTCCTTTAGTTTGCTTTGTAATTCTGAAATTTAAGTTTGATATCAGTCATTTTCATGAATTATGCATGTGTTTATGTGCGTCTTATGATTTACTAAGTGCTATTACACTTTTTGTTCCTTGTGGAATTACACAATGAAATGCATCAGATTTGTAAGCAGGTATTGGCTACAGGCAGAGATAAAGTTGTTTATATGATATTGCAAACTGATGTATTTGGATTTGAGTTGTCCAGCTGTGATAAATGATTACACTGACTGGTTTAAACCTCCAATGTCTTTCAAAAGTTGGCTTTTTCACCCAGAACTTGAATTAATTGGCAGCTATATCCAAGCGGCATGTATAGATCCACCATGATAAATTATATAGAAGCAGTATGCCTGTTTTGCCAGAATTTTGTGGCAGCATCCTGAAACACAGAAGACTTGTGCCCCAGGTATAGATGTGGTTGTGTGGCTGCAACTGCAAAACATACATAAACAAATAGTTGAAGAATCAATCAATTTTGGCCAGTTATTACCCCATCAGTCTATTTATTATCAACACTAGGCCTATTTGGCTTCTGATCTTTTTACGGCCATGGTCCAAGCGTGGACAAAAATGTATGTTCAGCATTATTAATTTGACATCAAGGCAGCATTTGTCTGACTGTAGCAAAAAAGTAAAGTTGAAACTGAGGGGAAATGTATTACATGGCTGAGTAGTGTATAGTGTAATGGGGGAAAAAGCATAGTAGGTGCCCTCGACTCCAGAGAGCTGGGTTCTGATGCTATCTCTGCCTTTCCCTAAGAGCCTCGATTTTCCCCCTTTAGCGCAAATATGTGTTATTGGTGGGTTATTAAGCTGCTATTGATTGGCCGATGAAAGAATCAGGCATGTTCTAAATAGCATGTGTGAAAGTAGTGGGGAATTGGGACTGATGGGCTTGCTTTGAGGCGCAGCAGTGATATTATAGGCTTCTAGTATGATGGCATAACATTCTCAATGCTCCTTTTGAACATGCATATCCAGAACCTTAATGGAAACAGCAGAGTTTGCATGGCAAAAAAATCTGAGTCTTTATTGTGGCATTGAGCAATTGGTTGCAGTCTACCTTTGCTGCAATGAAAGGCTGAATCTCTGCAAAAATGTGACTGGGTCCACAGCGTTGATTGAAGAAGACCTCTACGCCTGTGCTGGAAAGGATGGGTTCAAAGATAAGAATTTGTCACCATGAGTGACAAAATATTTGTTTTGCTTTCTTGGTGCTGTAATGCTGAGGTATACCAAACCTTTGGCTATTTGAAGTAACAAGGACACAAATGTAAGAGCATTACGAGCAGAAATGTGAGGAGAGGATTAATTTTATGAAGACATCATGTGCACTTGTGTATATGGACATCGGTTTTGAAAAGCAGATTATACCCAGAAGGGTGTGGAGGCTATCGGTGGATATTTTAAAGGCAGAGATAGATAAATTCTTGATTAGTACAGGTGTCGGGGGTTATGGGGAGAAGGCAGGAGAATGGGGTTGAGAGGGAAAGATAGATCAGCCTTGATTGTATGGCGGAGTAGACTTGATGGGCCAAATGGCCTAATTCTGCTCCTATCACTTAAGAACATGAACATATCACCTATATTCTTATTCACAAGATGTTCCTTTGTCGAGGTCAGCATTTATTTTCCATCTCTAATTGTACTTGAAGAGAATGGGTTGACAAGTCACTTTAGAGGTTTGTAAAGAATCAGTCACGTAGCTCTGAGCCTGGAGCTGTACATGAGCCATACTAGATAAGACATTCCTTCCTTAAAGGACTATTATTGATCCAGTTAGTTTTCCTGATGGTCTATTAGTTTTGCATTAGGCATTACTAATAGGAACATTTTTATTCTCGAGTTTGTGTTTCCACTCTAGATTTAATAACTTGACTGAATTGAAAATCTCTTGTTGACCTCAACATACCCCTCCACCTCCCCAGTTTCCAACCATCGATTCAGATCTCAGAGCCAATTTATCCAGGGACAATTTGCTAACTGAAAACAGCGTAGAAGTATCAAGCAAAAGCCAAATTGCTGGAGGAATGCAATGGGTCAGGCAGCATCAGTGAAGGGACTGCACGGTCAGTATTTCGGGTCGGGACTTTTCTTACTGATTGGAGTTGGAGGGCGAAAGCTGGAAGGGCGAGAGTGGGGATTGGACAAAGCCTGACAGGTGATGGGTGGATATAGGTGAGGGAGGTGGGTGGTAAATAAATGGAGTAAGTGACAAAGGCCATAGATGAAAAGGAGACAAAAGGGTATCGGATAAGGAAAAAAGAGGAGTGAAATGTAAAGTGAAGAAGGGATATGGGTGGAAGGGGAAGGGAAAAGAGGGAGGGATTAAATGGAACCGTGGGACTCTGGAATGGGGGGGGAAGGGTCATGGCCCCAAATGTCATCTGTCCATTATTTTCTCAGATGCTGCCTGACCCGTTGTGTTTTTCCAGCATTTTTATATTTTATTCAAGATTTCAGAATTTGCAGTTGCATCAACAGTAGGAGCAACGAGTTATTTTAAACTTTTGCTTTCCTCTGATCACAGTTGGGACCTTCACTATTTACAGTCTATGGTTAATGAGGTCATAAGATCATAAGTGATAGATGCAGAATTTGGCCATTCGGCCCATCCAGTCTTCTCCACCATTCAACCATGACTAATCTATCTCTCCCTTCTAACCCCATTCTCCTGCCTTCTCCCCATAACATCTGACACCCGTACTAATCATGAATCTTTCTATCTCTGCCTTAAATATATCTACTGCCTTGGCCTCCACAGCCTTCTGTGGCAAAGAATTCCACAGATTCACCACCCTCTGACTAAAGAAATTCCTCCTCATCTCCTTCCTAAAAGAATGTAATTTAATTTGGAGGCTATGACCTCTAGTCCTAGACTCTCCCTCTGGTGGAAACTTGGATCCACTATATCCAAGCCTTTCACTGTTCTGTACGTTTCAATGAAGTGCCCCCTCATCCTTTGAAACTCCAGCGACTAAAGGGCCAATGCAGTCAAAAGGCCATCATATGTTAACCTCATTCCTGGGACCATTCTTGAAAACCTCCCCTGGATCCTCTCCAGAGCCAGGACAACCTTCCTCAAAAATGCTGCCCAAAATTGCTCACAATATTCCAAATGGGGCCTGACCAGCGCCATATACAGCCTCGGCATTACATCCCTACATATGACTGACTAAGTGCAGTCTGTCGCTGTTAAGTGGGAACGTTTGTGAGGAGGATTCAGTCTGCAGAGGTATTACAATGAAGGAAAATATGAGGTTATTTATTTTAGTAGGAATAATAGTAAAGCAGCAGATTTAAAACGTGTGAAGTTATTAAATGTTGGTGGTGAAAGAACTGGCTATTCTCGTACAAGAAATAGGAAACAAACATTCATAGACAAAAGTAATTAGGCATGTGAAATGTTAGCCAATATTGTGAGAGGAACAAGGAAATGAATAGTTGCTACTGCAGTGCAAGTCTCAGTGACACAGCAATTACAGTGCTTTGTCGGGATAATGGGGATTGGGCTGGAAGATGGAGTTGAGACCAAAGAACATACCACCCATTGGTTGTATTAAATTATTAAAAAGGAGACCCTTTCTTTCTCCGCTGCAGTAATAATTTTGCCATGGAAAAAAACGGTGCTACCATGCCCTGAAGACTGCATCATTGCCCTTTCCTGTGAACTGTGAAGCGCCACTGAGTGTACACTCTTTTGTGGCCCACTCGAATGACAGCCAGTACCTGAACCTTGAAGCAGCATTGTTGATGGTGATGTTCCTGACCCCATTAATTTATTGCTGCCGGCATCAATTATCTGCTGCTGTATCTTGCAGGAAGGAAATGCAATAATGTTGGAATGTGTCTATTTGATATGGCCAAGAGGCAAACCAGGAGTATGTCTACACGCTCTGAAATGTGCATTTCAGTACAGGAATAATGACAAATATTTGAGATTACGGTGGAGCATAAATTGTGATTGATGGAATTGCGAATTGGGCTGAGAGTGGGGGTGGAATCTATTGCACGGACCTATATGATGGTAGCTGTGCAATGTGTGGGAGACAGGATTTTCTGGTGTTTCCCATTCTAAGAGACGAAATTAAACCTGTCCTGGCATTTCTTCCATGTCATCAGTCCTTCAATCTTCTGAACGAGGGTCTCGACCTGAAACGTCACCCATTCCTTCTCTCCAGAGATGCTGCCTGTCCCGCTGAGTTACTTCAGCTTTTTGTGTCTATCTTCACTTTTCACATTGATTTAGGCAGTGACTTCCCCCCACAGCCTCTTCATTACAGACTTTAATGGCTTCCTGGGTATAGGTTGCCATTTGTGTCCATTCAATTGACTACTGAAGGCATTTGCAGCCTTATTTGAAAATCCTGCTCTTTATGTCTATGCTACCAATCACATTCACAAATAAATTCCACCAGGACTTGAAAGTGATCAATGCTCCCTTTTAAATGGTGCAATCATGGTTTCATTAGGTCCCACCATGCATCTACTGGTGTTCATTACAGCGTGAATAAATGTTATCACAATAGGCAGCACTTTTTCATTGGCTGGATATGACAATTATAATAGAAAGGGGAGCATTAATTTGTTGATGTGCTTTACTGGGTAGACAGGTGCAGATTATCTATGCCTTGCACTTCCAGTTTAAAAAAAACTATTGCTCTCCAACACATTTTTTGACATAGGAAGGTGAGAAATACACTCTGGCTGGAAGATGGGTTTGGTAAATTAAAGACCATCAAAGTTTTTAAAAATTGAAAGCCATTGTTCAATGTTATTGCTTGGAACTGTGTTTAGCAAATATAAACATTATATATAGCAGAGTTCAGTAAATATAAAGTGAGAGTTATTACACATCTAAAATTAGAGGGGGAGGCTTCTATTCATGTAATATTCATTGACAATCAAGCAATCCCTGCTTGAAACATCTAAGCTCTGGCTTTATATGACATTATAGCTTGGTAAATCAGTGGCTTAGCTTCTGATATTGCTTGGATGCCAAGTTTGGCAAGATTATTCAGCCAGTAATGATGCTTGCTTCTCCTATGCAATGTGACTTGTGATGTCAGTCATATTCTGTATGGTTCATTTTCAAGTTCAAATTGAGCTTCTTGTCACATGCACAAGTATGATGAGGACAGGTAAAATAAAAAAAATGTTTGCAGCAGCATCACAGGTACACAAACCCGACTCTCAGTCTGAAGAAGGGTATCAACTCAATACGGCACCTATTCCTTTTCTCCAGTGATGCTGCCTGCCTGACCAGCTGAGTTACTCCAGCATTTTTTGTCTATATTCGGTGTAAACCAGTATCTGCAGTTCCTTCCTACACATGAAAACATAAATTGTACAACATTTCTAAAAGTAAGAAGACTGCAAAAATCAAGGCATATTAGTGCAAAAGACATAGTAAAATTATATCTTGCCGTAAACTCGTATTAATAACAATACAGAAGGATATATTTCGGGTCTTTGGGTCCATGCTGACTCCTGGGTAGCAAAATTCTATTTCTCCTTTTCCTCCTTTCCCTTTTCTTGGTGCCAGTTAGAATCCGTCTTTGTGAACTGCTTCCTAATTTTAAGCATTGCAAACACTAGAGGATTACCAAGGACTATGGAGAACTGGAGTAAGTTAATACAAACTCTTTATTAATATTGCTTGTATCATGAGGACAGATACATATAATCAAAAATCCAAATATGAAACTTCTTTAGTATCTTGGTGCGGTGCTGGTTGTCAAACTGTTGGTGCTCCAATGTTACTAATCAGTGTTCCAGTCATCAGCTTCATTTTTTTTCCCTGTATGTTCCTAGCTTGAGAACTCTTCTATTTTTGATCCTGGCCCTAAGTGTTGCTTCAATTCTCCATAGAAAACATGTTGTAAACCTTTGTTTGACAATGTTTTCTTCGCATGATCTGCAAGCGCTGGAAGTTGTTAACAACTCAAAAATCATGCAATACCTGTTTATGCTCCCGTTACTGCAAATAAACTGATCAATATCAAATGTTTGATGTTTAGACTGTTACAGTGTTTATTCTGTTAAGTGTAAAAATTAAATTATTATTCCAATGTCAAGCTTTATGACCCTTTTTTTAATTTTTTATTCTTGTATTCTAAAATTTGATGTCTACACCCCAAGGCTGGGGATAGCTCCTGCAGACATTCATAGTTTTGGTAGGGTTTGGAGGTACACTTTTATTTGAGTAAATTGAGAGCTTTACATGAATAAGTGAACTACTTTAATTGAGAAAAAGTTACATAGCAACAGTGCAATTTAAATACAGTGACTGCAGTATTTTTGTTGATAGGGTCAACTGTAAAGAGAATAGCTTGTGTGCTTTAGTGCATAATGAGGAAACCAATGTATATCCTTAATGGTTAATAGTGAAAGAACTCTGTGAGATTGATGGGGATTTTTCAAAATTAATTCACTACGCGACTATGCATGTAACAAATGCAGAATGTGAAATTTCAAGGAGTTTCTTGACAAAATGGCTGATATTTCTTGTTCTCGTCAAGTTAAGTATATTATTAACTGTACTTTGTGATAAACTGAAAAATTGAAGCAGCATCACAGGCACATAAACTCTCATTGCACAAAAACACAAATTATACATAAATTACACATTCTGCAAGTTAGTGAAGATGTCACCAGTATCTTATTACAATTTAGAACCAAATACTTAAGCCAAACCATTTGATACTTTTTGTGTTTGTCTTTATAAGCTATAATTGGTCAACTTGGGGGTCATTCTCCACCACTGCCAATTCCCATGCTTTAATTTCAGGCAGTTGGTTTACTATTGAAAATGTGTAAATATCTTTTAAATATTTACCGATTTCATAGTACCTGGCTCATTTTGCAGTGTAAAGCTTTGTTTGCCGTCACAGTCCATGCAACGGTATGTGACGTGCTCTGTGCTATTCTGACCCAGACATTTGTATGAAAGCTAATTGAGTACTTTGACGTGCATGAACAAATGGGTAAAGCAACATGATTAATTTAAATATTAGAAAAGGATGCAAATGCATATAATGAACACTGCATATTATAAATTCTAATTGCAGGCTGCTGTAAGTAAAGGTTTCTGAGAAGAGCTTGTGGTCCTGAATCTTGTAGGCTGTGCCAGTTGCTCGTGTTTTCCCGGCTGAACTCCACTGTCAGATTCTTTCTTGTAAGATTGGAGCGCCGACCTCCTGTATTTATCAGGCAGATATACTGAGAAATCAGCTTGCTGAGCCCATGCCAGAGTGTATGTGGTCATCTGCCAATCCATTTATTTCAGTAGAGGGGAAAGGCTATAAAGGAAGAGACATTGGGTTAATTGAATTATTTTAATATTTTAATCTTTGTTCTACCACATATTATTTAACAGCTGGTTAGTCTTGGGAGCCTGGTATAACTTGTTACTGCAGTTTCTAGTGCAGGGCTTTTTGATGGTACTTATTACCAGACGTCCCTGACCTGGACTCACTAAGCATGTTGGAGCTGTCTACTTTAAGTAATGTGCTTGTAGATTGACTAGGGGCATGAAGACCTGACTGGCTGTTGTCATGCAGCTTGCCCCTGCGACTAAATTCTTGGTTATTGTGATCCAGCAGCAAGAGAGCTCACTAGCTAGAATGGCAATCTTTATTCTGTTGCCCAAAATACCTTCCTTTATAGAATGTTTAAGAGAGAACTGCAGATGCTGGAAAAATCGAAGGTAGACAAAAATGCTGGAGAAACTCAGCGGGTGAGGCAGCATCTATGGAGCAAAGGAATAGATGACGTTTCAGGTCGAGACCCTTCTTCAGACTTCAGATTTTTGTCTACCTTTCTTTACAGAATGTAATGTTGGATTGAAATTAATGATGGGACAAAGAGCTCTCGGGTGTGAATTTTACCCAAATTGTAAAAAAAATTTCAGTAACTAATGTCTCTTATTTTTCAGAAAACTTAGCATTCGAAAATGTCCATTTATTGGCAAATATCAATTCTGTTGTAGAATAGCTGCAATGATTTTGCTGGTTGTATGTGGATCTGTTAATAACGCCATAAGGTATTTATTTTAGAATTGATAGTTGTCAAGATGTCCAACAGTCCTCTTAGAATTCAATATTTGCCCTTGGTAGTGAAGCTCCAGTGATGCTGGTTTGATTTTGACCCAGGGTCTAGTGTGTTTGGAGTATGCATGTTCACTATGATTGCATGGGTTTTTCTTCCAGATGCTTCAGTTTCCTCCTACGTCCCAAAGGTTTACACATGTTATTTGACAGCTGGTTAGTCTTGGGGGCTAGTTATAAGTTATTAAAGCTCTTCCTTGCGCAGTGCTTAGTTTGGAGTTCATTTACTACTGGTGTAGCTGGATGTTCGGAGAATTGGGAGGAATTGATGGGCTTGTGAGAGAATAGGTTACAGTGAAACAAGCATGAAGAGGGGCTGATGAAAGATAGTTCCGAGAGGCAGAAAATAGACTGTATACCTAAAATGGGTTTCTATGTTCTATGAAGATAAGATATATATATGCAGGAGCTGTAGAAATAATGTGACACGTTTGAGGCTGCATGTCTGCACCACCAATCATCAATTTCATGGCTGATCTTATCCTTGTTTGACACTTTCCTTACCAACCAGGTATCTTTGATTCACTGCCCTCTGGGATAGGATATATTTTCTCATTCAATGTTGAAATAACTGACCCTTTTACTTTGTGACTGCGATTCCTGAGTCTGTATGCACCAGATAGGGGAAATGTCATCTTTGTACCTCTCTGGTTCAGCCCCATAAAAAATATATAGATTTCAATGTGATTTGAATTTGAAATGATAGAGGCCCTATCTGTTCGATATTCAACAGTGTTTACTTGTCACATGTATCAAAACAGAACAATGCATTCTTACAAGGAAATGCAGCATGACAGGTCTGTAAACACAGCACTCAATAGATACAATAATAAACAAATGAAAAGTTCACTAAATTAGAAAAAAAACCCAATATTAGTGCAAAACAAAAGCCCAAAGGCCCTCGTGCAACCAAGTTAATTGTTTAGTTGTTGTAGTGTTCAAGGGCCTGATGTTTTTTGGGAAGAAACTGTTTCTGACCCTGGAAGACAAATTTAACCTCTTCTCCTACACAAATACCTCCCCATCTTAAGAATCACTCCGGTGAATCTTTGCTCTCCCTCTGTCACAAGTATATCATTCACTTTGTAGGAAGACCAGATCCATGCACAATATTCCAGCTGCAGTCTCATGTTAGCTTTGTATAATTACAGGAAGAATTCTTTAATAAATATAAGTAATGCTGGAAACAAATAGCAGGCCTGACAGGTGAAGGGGAAGGGGAGTTAATGTCAATCTAGTTTCGCTTCCCATTTTTTAATTCTGTTTTCCCTTCCTGTGTCTGACCTGCTGGATATTTCCAACATTTTCTGTTTCTACTTCCCGCTTCTACATTTTTGTATATTTACTTTTGTACTCATCTTTTTGTAATATCGACCAACATACAATTTTGTCTCCCTCATCCCTGCGTTATTTCTTTATTCTTCCCCTTCTCCATTTCCTCCACCGTCCACACTACTGTGCAGCTGTAGGCTGAACACGTGGAATTGATGTCTGCTTCAACAGTCCAAAAGTGCATTCCATCCATTCCATGTCTTCTGGACAAATCAATTCTCCTCTTGGTATTTATTCTTTTGCTAGGCTCTGAATACTTGGAAGTGGTCTATTTCTAACTATCCTGTGCCATCTTTCAATAATCTGTACGTGCATTTCACATAATGTGGTAATCTCTTTAAGCTGAATAGTGATTGGAACGTATCAGAGCTGTAGGTTCGCTGTCATATGTTATGTCACTTGATCATGATTGAAATGTGCGTGATTTATTCAGTAGCAATTTGGGTATATTAAAATATAATTGGCACTGAGTAAAGTTAGACAGAACCTGATGCTGCAGCTTGTTATTATAGAGCACAGATGGCTCTCAGGAAGGTGCTAGACATATATCTCCAAAGTAAAATTGTAAGAGTCACTCACAATGGGAGTGCTATTTGCGGGTCTTAGCTGCTTTTAGAGTGTCTTTGGCATAGACATTTTCTGTGCTGGGGAAGTTATTGGAGCAGTTGTGACTTGAGAATTTATAAACTATTTTGCTTTGGCAGAAAAGATAATTAAGAGAGCAACCCTTGCCGCACCACATCGTCTCAGAAAAATTAAAGATTCTTGGTCGTGGAAAATATGGGCTTCCTCCCCTATCTTTGGAGCCACCTCTTTATGAAGGCCGATGTTGCTGTGAAATTGCGCCACTGTGCCAATAGAGCCATTAGTCAATAGAGGAAAAGAATATTGAAGAATGAGACCTCAGACCTGGCTGAAAACTTACTCTGTGTAAATTAAACTGCAGATGCTGATTTAAATCGAAGGTAAACACAAAATGCTGGAGTAACTCAGCGGGACAGGCAGCATCTCTGGAGAGAAGGAATGGGTGACGTTTCGGGTCGAGACCCTTCTTCAGACTGAAAACTTACTCTACTGGGTAATCCCTGTTTAAATCCCTGCTGAACTGATCTCAGGATAGATGTGATACTGAGATTATTTCAGCCTTTTCTAAGTGTCTATGACAGGGAATTTTTGGCCCATGGTTGGTTTAAGTGGAGGAGGAGTATTTGGGTTTATTGAGAACTTCTTGGTCTTGCATTAGGGGCAAACAGAGTCCCTGTATGTGCAGTGTAGGAGCAGATCATCTAGTATCTAGATGTACCTTGAGTATCTAGAAAGGCGCTATATAAATCCCATCCATTATTATTATTATTAATCTACACCCTTGCCCCATCTGCGGAAGAATCTGTAATTCCCACACTGCCATCTTAGCCAGTTGAGTGGAAGTAATTTCTCCTGTGGGGATGTCTAAAAAGAGGAGCCATGAAACTGACCCCCTAATAATAAATCCTAGGCTTTCAATCTGTTACCGAACTTTATATTTAAAAAAAAGCCGGTTAACTTGGAAATGACACAAGATTAATTAATGCAAGGTTTGGATAAATTGACAGATATTTAGAAGCATACACGTTTTAGGAATAATAACTTCAAACTTGACTAATTCTTCCACACTTGAGCAATGCATGGAGGTGACTTCTGGATTGAGGGAAAGAGCTAAAAGCTACAAAATCAATTAACTGGATACTATTTATGTGTGAATTACTTGGATGTGCAGTGATGTGCACCGACCCCTGTGGCACTCCACCAGTCACAGGCCTCCAATCAAAAAAGTAAACGTCTCAACTACTCTTTGACTCCTTCCTGCGAGCCAGTTTTGAATCTAGTTGCCTAGCTCACCGTGGATTCCATGAGATCTAACCTTGCATGTGGGACCATTTCAAAGGCCTTGCTAAAGTTCACATAGACAGTCTTCACTGCCTTGATCTCAGTGAAGCGTTTTCAGTTTTGTGGGATATGATTTCCCATGCCAAATCCATGCTGACTACCCCTAATCAACCTGTGCCTATGCAAATGCTGATAGATCTTATCCCTTAGAATTCCCTCCAACAACATTGTCGCCAGGCTCACCAGTCTTTCGTTCCCTGGCTTATCCATGCTGCCCTTCTTAAATAATAGTAAATTACACTAAAACAATTAACCACCGTCCAGTGTTCTGGAACTTGGCCTGTGGCTAAAGATGATGCAAATATATAACTGATGTGCTTAGTTAGGTTCATATATACAGTAAGATGTTATGTCCATGCCTTATCTGGACATAAGAGACTTGCACTGCATCCAAAAGAGCTGAATTTGTGAAATTGAATGACATTTTATTTTGTTACAAACTCCATTTAATAATAAAAGATGGTATTTTTTGTTTCAGGAAAATGTGAACAGGCTATTTATAAAATGTTAAAAATGTTCTGGTGAATAGGTCATAATAGATCTTCCAAAATATGCTTTGAAATCCTTCATAGATTAAGGGAGAAATTGCAAATTGGAGCAGCACTTGGCACTTTTTGCAGGGTATATTTTCTAAAATATTTTAAAATGCTTCTTATAAAAACAGGAATTGCCGGACACACTCATTGGGCCAAGCTGCAACAGTGAGGTGAAAAACAAAATCGGCTTTTTGGGGTCAAGAATTCCTCTGTACTGGGAAAGTGAGAAGAAAAACATGTTTTCAGTTGCAGAGGAGGAGGGTGGAGGGAATAGAAGTAAATGTTGTGATAGATTGCACATCAAAATAGTATTGTAGTGCACACGTGACAATAAAGGACCATTGAAAGCAAACAATTGCTTTAAAAATCAGAAGTTGGAGACCAAGGGGTGGAAGTAGTAGAGTTGTTGCCTCATTATTCCAGAATCCTGTGTTCACATATGACATTTGGTGCTGGAATGTGTATGTTTTCTGTGACTACCTTGGTTTCTTCTTGATGTTGTTCCAGTTTTCTTTCAGACCCCAAAGGCAGATGGCATGCAAAGTTAATTGACCACTATAAATTGACATATGTGGGATGATGGAAGTGTAGCATCTGGAGGGGCTTCAGAGGAATATAGGGAGAATAAAATATCATTAGTATGAGATCAGTGCAAATAAATGCTTGATGGTCGCTGTGGGTTGAAAGGCCTGTTTCTGTAATTGCGGCTTACATGGAGGTACAATTGCATCTGTCGAGAGGGAGAAGAAAAAAGTTTGTGAATACCAGAAATATGTAAATGTTAACTCCCAAAGGATTGATGAGGAGTTGTTTCTCAAAATCTGGGCAACATTGGGTTCAGCCTTATCATGGGGGCCAATCGAAAGAAATCAGAGTAGGACTCAGGTGGGAAATTAAAGAGATCGGTGTCTGGAAGCATGGAGACATGCTTGTGGAGTGAATGGGGGTGTTTTGAAAAGTAGTCCATAATCTGTAGTGGAGACCACATTTTAAGTTCTGATTATTCGTCTGTATCTTCTTTGGGCTCATTTTATTATTGAGAAATATTGAGGCAATTCAATATTTGAAAAAAAAAACACAATATTGGATACAATTGGAATTGATTTAAATTTTGTTCATGGCAATATGTTGCACTTGAAACAAGCAAAAGGTATGATCAGTGCTTTAATTATATCTCCCAGATTTAATTTCTTGAATGGCTGTGTTTGCCGACACAAGAATAACAGTTAGTAAGAACTGGCACTAATTTATTGTCTGTGCTCTGAAGATTTTAGAGATCATTGCCAAAAGTGATGTTACACTTGGCTGTGTTTCAGATAACCTTCTTGTTCAAGACCAAATTTGAAGAATTGGATGTTCCTAGTGCAAATACTTAATTATGTGAAAGGTACTTAATAAATTGTGTTGGATTGGTTAGTGGAGATCCTGGAAGTGTGACAGACTGATATCATGCTCGTATGTTGTAGAATGGCATCTGGACATTAAAATGTTGAGCAATATTTGTCATTTGCAAGGAAGGGGCTGGGCTTCCATAATCATAATGGAAGAAAGGGAGATGTGCCAGGAAACTGATGCGGTCAAGGATCTTGCATGTGTTGGTGCTAATGTTGAATTTCTTGAGACCTTGTTGCTGGATTGGAATTCTGGCCTTCCTCTGTGCCACAGGCAATAATTGAATACGGCTTTAGACACGACAATGAAGCAACCAACTGCGCCCAGTAATGTCCACAAAGCCTTCACGGTCAGTGGGCTGTTTTTTCTCAAAGAGCTCATTGGTGATACACTGGTCCCACATGACTCCAAGAATATTTCCTGACACAGCAAAGGTGGAAACTGTACAATTTAAGTGTTTCAGCTTTCTCACACAAGTAAATTGGGGGTAAATGAGAACACAGGTTGGAGAGCAACTTAGCTCGATGGTTGGCATTGCCAATTCTACCATCTAATTCTTTGTTGCAACTAAGTTAATTTGAAAATGTTGAGTGGAGAGAGCAGATGTGATTCGTCTGATCCGGAGATAGAATGTTGCTGATGTAGAACATGTTTTTCTCAGGACTGGTTATCATGTTGAACTTGACAGATAGTTCATCAGAACAGTAAGTCTGATGTGCCGTTTGCCCTGAAACTGATGAATGTCAGATGCCTATTGAAATTTGACCAATGATCACATCAAAAAGATTGCCTTTAAGGCAAATGATGAGAAAAGGGAATAATATACCAAAGATCATTGGTGCTAAATGGGTTTTGTTTCATGCCAGCACCAATGTAAAATTGAAATGGTGATTCTTTCTCAAGCAGGATGGTTGCCATCATTTTCTTGTCATTTCTCAACAGGGAGTGCACCAATTGTGGATTGCAAATTTTCAGTAGGATCTTTGTAGATGCTTTTCTGGCTAATTATGCCTTTGGTCTTTTGTAGGTTAATGAATGCCATGTGTAGAAGTGCCTCTTGTTCACGGCCTTTAAGTTACAGTGAGTGCAGCATGAGAGTTGAGAGTGAAGGAACATTTAGTAAAATCATGTTGCCTAGCATTGTGGACTTCTCAGCAAAACCCTTCAAAGTACCTTGCTGACCAGATTGAGCATTCAGTTTATGCGATGATAATATAGGCATAGTTTAAATCCTGTAGAACAGGTGTAGAGAAAAGTGTGGCCATTGCATTTACAATTCTGTAGGCACCTTATGATTGTTTGCTATCTTTCAAATGCTTTATTTCTAATTTCTACGTGTTCAAGAGGACTTCTCCAGCTCCAGTTCCTACTGTATGGGCTATGCAATGGGAATTTCCTGAAATTGAGCAATCTGGATTTTGAAATGGGTTAGAACGGCAGATATCCAGGCTGTGGCAAACAGCCTGCCACTAAGCATGGGCATTTGGGCATCTGAACCAGTGAGGGATGCTCTACTCCACCTTGGCACATTGTTATGCCTCATTGCTCAGATACTGCAAGTCACTTCTCCTGTTTTTATCAATGCCCTTTTAATATTTTTAAAATATAATTCCTTTTAAATCACATGCTGGGGTCTGCACTAAGCCACTTAATATTAATATAATTCCTCATGAAATCTCATTTAACCTTGCCATTGTTGCAATGTGAATTCATCAATCATTTGAGACCTTGTTTAAGCCACATCTACTTTGCTTTTTTTGCATGTGCCTGCAATTGGGGTGAACCAGTTTGACCTGCTGAGTATTTCCAGTATTACAGTGCCCTCCATAATGTTTGGGACAAAGACCAATCATTTATTTATTTGGCTCAGTACTCCACAATTTGAGATTTGTAATCGGAAAAAATCACATGTAGTTAAAGTTGACATTGTCAGATTTTAATAAAGGCCATTTTTATACATTTTGTTTATTGAGAAAGGCACGAGAGATGATTGCAAATGCCTTGACGAAGATCATGGCATCTTCTCTAACCACAGGCGAGGTCCTGTAGGACTGGAGAGTAGGAAATGTAGTTCCTTTGTTTAAGAAGGGCAGTGGAGAGAATGCAAGGAATTATAGGCCGATGACGCTCAGGTTAGTGGTAGGGAAGCTATTGGAGATGATTCTTTGAGATAGGACTTGCTCCCATTTGGGAGAGAATGGGCTAATTAGGGTCAGTGGCTTTATATGTGGCAGGTTGGGTCTTACTAACTTGATTGAGTTTTTTGAGGAGATGACGAAGGTAGGGTGGTAGATATTGTCCACCTGGATTTTTCGAAACTATTTGATAAAGTTCCCCATGATAGGCTGATCCAGAGGATTAAAATACATGGGATGACCACAAGAAGATTATGACCAGTGAGTTCTGAAGGTAACTGATCTGGGACCTCTTGTTGTTTGTATAAAAATGACTCCGAAGGATCTCATAGTATACAGCGGGATATAGATTGGGAACAGGGATGGGTGGAGAAATCTGAGAAAGTATATGATGTGTTGCACTTCAGGAGGTTAAATGTAAGAGTGAAAAGTACAGTTAATGGCAATACCCTTAACAGCGTTGATGTACGGAGGGGTCTTGGGGTTAATGTCCATAACTCCGTTGAAAGTGGCAACGCACGTAGATAGAGGTAAAGAAGGCTCACCATATTCTTCCCTTCATTGGTGAAGGCATTGAGTCTGGAAGTCGTGATGCGGCTTTATAGGACTTTGGTTAGGCCACATTTGGAGTATTGTGTGCAGTTCTGGTCGCCCCATTACAGGAAAGATGGAGACGGTCTGGAAAGGGTGCAGAGGAGGCTTACCAGAATGATGCCAGTATTAGAGGGTATTAGTTACGAGGAGAGGTTGGACAGATTGTGATGGTTTCCTGTGGAACACTGCAGGTTGTGAGGGGACCTGACGGAAGTGTATGACATTATGAAAGACGTAGGGTAGATTGTCAGGGTAGACTGTCAAGGGTGGTGGTGCAGGCAGATATAATAGTGGTGATTAAGAGGCTCTTGGATAGGCACATAGATATGCAATAAATGGAGGGATATCGTTTATGTGAAGGCAGATAGGCCCTGACATCATGTGCACTATGGCACAGACATTGTGTGTTGAAGGACATGTAGCTGTGCTGTAGTATTTTATGTTCTGTGATCAAATACCGTTATGGGCCTGTCCCACTTACGTGACTTTTTCGGCGACTGCCGGCACCGTCATAGGTCATTGCAGGTCGCCGAAAATGTTCACCATGTTGAAAATTCAGCAGCGACCAGAAAGACGCTATGACTCTTTTGGGCGGCCGAGGAGACTACTCACGACCACAGTGAGTAGTCGCCCAAAGAGTCGTACCTTGTTCTGGTCGCTGCTGGATTTTCAACATGTTGAAATTTTTCGGCGACCTGCTGCATTGATGACTTTCAAAACATTATGCTGTCAAACACCTACAGACACTGTAAAGACTTAGTTGTTTGTTAGCAACCTGAACAAAATCTAGGCTGTTAATACATTTTAGAATTTGTGTCCTGGTATATGCGAATAAAAAATCAAATCTAAATATTTGCTGTCAGAAAGAAACATGTTTTACATGAGTGGTTCACAAGTGATTTTGATTATTAATGTGGCTCTCCCTACTAAGGAAAGTTGTGCACCTCTGCTGTTATTTCATTTACTGAAAAATAAAATAAGAGCTTTGCACATATCCTGTAACTTTCAAAGATTCTGTGTATTGTTCAGTGGCATAGTTTGTCCAATCTTGTAAATCATTATCTATTTTGAGCAGATTGGTGATCTGAAGGAAGCAAACTGTAGTATTTATCGATTTCCGCACACTTGCTGCCTTGCATTTCCTGTCCAATCTGAATTTGTTTGCATTAAATTATAGGTAGACACAAAATGCTGGAGTAACTCAGCGGGACAGACGGCATCTCTGGAGAGAAGGAATAGTTGACGTTTCAGGTCGACACCCTTATTCAGACTTTAACTTATTAGATCATGACTAAATGCTAATACTGTTTGGGTAAGATGCCTAGAAAAAAGATACATGAGGAGTTCTGGCTCCATCTTGACCCTGCCAACCTTTTTCTAGTCATTTTTGCTGAGAGCTCGGGTGAAGTGATTTCCCTGTTGCCATTCTACTTGGGCCTTTCCCAACATCCATAGTTAATGTAAACCGTGTTTACTTCAGTTATAGGATAGCACAGGAATACTAATGCAGGCACATTATGAGGAAAATGAATTTAGATGCATTAGAGCGAACCGCTGTCAAGTTTCAATGTGGCTGAATCAAGAGGAAATGAAGTTGTAAATGGATTGGTGTCGAAGATGATGCATATTAATAGTCAAGGCCAGCAATCCTAGCACTCATCATCAGGCATGTGAAGGATATCTGTTATATAAATAGTTTATACTGGCTTTTTATATAATTGACATAGAAAGTAATAGAATTCAGTATTTCCATTCTGTGGCAGGTGGGAGTGGTAAGGTGCCATGTCTAGATTAATGAAGGTCAGAATGGTGAATGTTTGTAGTTCAGCTGAGGTGCAATGCAGATGGAAGATCATGACCGCATTCGCCACTGGTTTTAAAGAAAACTACATGTATGTATGTGCGTGTGTGCAATCAATAACCTTTAAATGAATCTGGAGCATGGTGAGTTGGCTGCGTGGGTGACATTGGATTTGTAAGCTGTAAAAAGTCATAAACAATTTCCATGTTTTGTCATTTTTTTTTTTGCCTGGTCTCCTGGGGCTGAGTTTCTGTTGCAGTGATTTAATTCAGAGTGACTATGACTGACCTTGTAAACTTGCCTGTAGATATTATAGCAGTCGTGCTGGAGAAGATAAATGAAACGGGCTTTTTTATTGTGAAAGGAAGAATTTGGAGATGGAAGACTTGGATTTTAACTCCTCTTCAAGATCCAAATGCATTTTTCATTCTTGCTCGTAGTGTTTTAGAAATAGTAGAATATCATTCAACCCATTGAAGCTAACTTCCTTAATATTGTTTCCATATTATGTTCAATATGCATTTTGAATAAATTTATGATATTTGAGATGTTAGGGATACATTGGGTGTAGTTTGTGTGCAATCTGTCAATTGAACAGCCCAGATAATGACTAATTATTTGGGCAGGATTTGTAAATTGTTGCACCTCCAACATTTTTTCTCTGCTGATGGAAGGTCATGGACCTGAAGTATTACATCTCTGTGTCGTAGAGCAGCAGGGGGGGGGGGGGGGGGGGGGGGGGGGGGGGAGGAGCAGAAGGCACTTAATTAAGTGTACAAGGCATAAAATAATACCTTTTGTATGTGGGAAAATAGGATTAGCATGTGCAGGAAAATCCATTAGTATGAGGTGCCTGGTATTACCCTGTTTGTGTCTCTCTCTCTGTGAATAGCCTAATGGCTACTCAAGTCTGCTTTATCTTTCACCAAGATGGTTTCTTCTGAAACCCATTGATTATTTATTATTGGGGTATTACTATGTCTTCCACTGTGAAGTTTGGTTTAAAATAATTATTTAGAATGTTTGTCATTTTTCCATTTCCTATTATTCAACTCATTCAAGTTTCTGGGCACCTATATCTGCAATAATCTAAAATGGCACATCAATGCAGACCACATCATTAAGAAAGGACAACAACGCCTATACTTCCTCAGACAGCTCAAAAAGTTCAGAGTCCACAAACACCTCCTGGTCCGTTTCTATCAATCCATTATCGAAAGCATCATCACCTCCTCAATCACAGTCTGGTACGGAAACACTGACAGTAACTCACTACACAGAATACAGCGCATTGTCTCCAAGGCCTCTAGGACCATCAACTCCCCCCTCCCCTCAATCCATTCCATTTACCTCCAACGTACCTCAAAACGGGCAATAAAGATCATCTCGGACCCCTCCCATACAGCAAATCACCTTTTCCAGTCTCTCCCTTCAGGGAGGCGCCTCAGGTCACTTGCCACAAAATCCACCCGTTTTAAAAACAGCTTCTTCCACTCAGCAATAAGAACACTCAATTCCCTCCAATAACAGACAACACTAAGGACTCTTGATGTATATAGTGTCTTGTCTATGGTCTTTGTCTGTTCTTTTGCACTATGTTCGTTGGTGAGATTTGTGATTTGTGATGTGGTATGAATGCACTTTATTACTATGATCTGTGTTGTTATATGTGTTAATGTGGCTAAAGCAGTGTACCATCATATAACCGAACCCAAATACCACCAACCCTGGTTGCGTGGCAAATAAAGATTCTATTCTATTCTATTCTATTCTATTCTATTACTTTTCTAGTCTCATACTTCAGGGGATTATTCTTTACTTGAGCTACTTGCTTCATTTTTATTTTTGGGTTGAGGCAAAGATTAGTTGTTATTGGGTTGGATTAGGAAGATGAAAAATACTCATTTGTTGCAAAAAATGTCAGAGGATATGATTTTTTGTCAGCATTCTCTACACCAAAGGGCATGAATGATCTGTCACTGAATACTTTCAAAGTTATTATTGAGAGATCTAAGGGCCATGAGAGTGGGAAATTTGGGTCAGGTAGCAAGAAAGTGAACGAGGCGTGAGATTAGTCAAATTGCAGAGAGATATTAAATAACAGAATACTCAAGGTCTAATATTCTTCTTAATATTTTTTTAATGCAGCTTTATAGGACTTTGGTTTGGCTGTATTTGGAGAATTGCATACAATTCTGGTTGCCCCATTACAGGAAGGATGTGGAAGCTTTGGAGAGGGTGCAGAAGGGTTTCACCAGAAAGCTTCCTTGATTAGGGAGAGTTAGCTATGAGGACAGAATGGCAGACTTGGATTGTTTTTGCAAACTCTATTTCCAAGTCCCCACCTGGTCGGAGAGGCAGCTTTCCTCTAAGCAGCTTCTTCGCCCCCCCCCCCTCCCCCCCTCTTCGAGGCCTACCATCGGACTGGAGCGGCCTTTCCTGTCAGGACCGGCTGTGGCGCTCCGGAGTGCTGTGGCCGCCGACTTCAACATCTAAGGAGCTGTGGCAGCAGGCGTCCAGCCATGGGCGGCGCTGGATTTAAAACACCGCAGAGCCTGGGATCCGAGATCGCCAGAGTCGGAGCTCCAGCCAGCGCGGCCTAAGGACTACGGTAGCCGCGGTCTCCGGGGAGGAAGCAGCCGCTCCAGACATTTCCAAGCCGCCGAGGAGTGGCTGTGGAGGCCACAATAGGCCCGACTATGGGTGAACAGGGGATGGGACTGGACTTTGCTGCCTTCCCCCACTGTGGGAACCATTGTGGGGGGATGTTTTTATGTTGTTAAATTCTCTAAAGTTGTGTCTTATCTCTATTTGTGTGCTGCATTGGCAATTCAAATTTCGCTACACCATTTGGTGTATGTGATAATAAATGTCCTTTTATATCCTTTGTAAAGACATTGGTGGTTGAGGGGAGACCTGAGACAGAAGAATAAAATTATCAGAGGCATAGATATGGTAGACGGTCAGATCCTTTTCACCCCAGAGTTGAAATGCCAAAGGATGTAAAAAAAACTTGCCCCGCATATCATCATAATACTTTGCCCCTTTCACCTTAAAGCTGTGGTCTTTGACATTTCCACCCTGCACCATCTTCAAAGCCTCTACATCCTTCCTGTAATGTGGTGACCAGAACCTCAGGCAATATTACAAATGCAGCCCAACCAAAGAGGATGGCGAGTGCCTGTAATAAGTTGCCAAGCGTGGTGGTGGAGGATATGATAGTAGCGGTTAAGAGGATTTTAGGCAGGCAAGAAATGTAGGTATGAATCATGTGCAGGCAGGTTCGACCGGTTTATGTTTGACACAAACATTGTGCGAAAGGCCTGTTCCTATGATGTACTGTTCTAAATGTTGATAAATATGCGCTACTCACTTGGAACCTCTGAATTATTTTTTTGGTGTATCTACTTCACTTTGAATGGTCTTTGGTATTTTAGCGTTTTTTGTGTTATTTTTTTATGGTGCCTTCTGACACCATGAAGTGCTTTACATAATGAATTTATGTGTTGAGGGTAAGCGAGTATATCGGTTGATCTTTGACCATTGATCCGAGCAGTAATCATGTTAAATATATAATTTGCTTTGGAAAGGTCAATTGTTGAATAATGTTTCTGTCAAGTCAGAATTTGTCCATTTTCTTCCCTCCCCTGATTATAATCTCCTGGTTGATTTTTTTTTTGTGTGTGAAACTTGTCAGTTGAAGGTGATGGAGAGTGTCTCTTCTGCCCTTGTCCTCTTCTGTGGAAGTACTTTCAGGTTTTGGAGGTGCTATCTAAGGAGCTGTGGAAGCTGTGGAAATATTGCAGTGCAATTATGCAGGCATAAAGTGCTATTCAAATTGAATGTTCTGTGTGTGAATGACTGTCACTCAATCTGGTTGGTTTATTTTGGATGGTGTCAAGCTCACTCAATCAGGTAAGTAGAGAATATTCGCTTGCACACATTATGCCTTGTAGAGCTGGAAAGGCTTTAAAAAATACCACTTGCCACAGAATGTGTAGTTAGAGTATAAATGTGGCTTGTTCGTCAGATTTCTAATCAGCGTGAACATTCAACCAATCTTAATCATCCTACCACAATCAGAGAGTCCTGAACTACTGTCTACTTCATTGGTGACCCTCGGACTATCTTTGATTGGACTTTACTGGCTTTACCTTGCACTGAACATTATTCCCTTATCATGTATCTATACACTGTAAATGGCTCGATTGTAATAATGTATTGTCTTCTGCTGACTGGATTGTGCGCAACAAAAGCTTTTCACTGTACTTTGGTACACATGACGATAAACGAAACAAAACTTTTACAGTACACAGAACAGTACAGCAGTAGACCCTTTGTTCCATCATGTCTTTGGACTTCAGAATTTAGACTTTGGAGTTACAATGTGGAAGCAGGCCCTTCGGCCCACTGAGTACATGCCAACCACGTTTACTCCACACAGTAGTTCAACCCAACATGCTAGGAACAACTTACAGAAGCTTATTAACCTGTATGTCTTTTGAGTGTGTGAGGAAACTGTAGCACCTGGAGAAAACCCACGCAGTCACAGTGAGAGAGTACAAACTCCGTACAGACAGCACCCATAGTCAGGATTGAACCTGGGTCTCTGACGCTGTAAGGCAGTAACTCAATCGCTACAACATTGTGCTGCCTTCTATAACTACATCGCCATGTCTATGCTGAATATGATGGCAAATTAAACTAATCCCATCTGCCTGCGCATGAACCACATCTCTCCATTTCCTGTATTCATGGGTCTATCTAAAAGCCTCTTGAATGCCACTATCGTGTTTGCTTCTGCAACCCCCCCCCGTTGGTGTTTTCTAGGTAACTACTGCAGTACTCTGTGTTGGTTAAAAAAAAACTATGCCACACATCTCCTTTAAACATCCCCCCTTTCGCCGTCAAGTTATACAATCTAGCTATTGACATTTCCACCCAAGTGGAATGATTCTGACTGCCTACCCTATCTGTCTGTCATAATTCTATATATTTTCACCTCATATCCGATGCTCCAGGGGAAAAAAAATCTAAGTATGTAGAACATCTCCTTACAGATAATGCCCTCTAATCCAGGCAGCATTCCAGTTAACCTATTTTGCATCCTCTGCAAAGCCTTCACATCCTTTCTATAATGGAATGAAATCAGCTTGTAGGTTTGAGTTATATTGAAAGATTGGTTATTCTTTGGAGAGTAGGAGGTTGAGGGATAACATAGAGGTGCACAAAATCATGTGGGTAATACATACAGGGAATATTCAATTTTTTTTCTCAGGGTAGAAAATTCTAGCTGAGGTGAGAGGAGAGATATTGAAGTGGGACTTTGGGAGCAACCTTTTCACTCAGAGGTTAGTCTGTATCTCCAATGAGCTGCAGGAGGAAGTTGAAGAAGTGGATACAATTACTATTTTTAAAAGACATTTGGACAGATAAATGGATGGGTAGGTTTTTGAGAGCTATTTGGCAAATGGAACTTTGCCCAGTATGCTAACTCTCGGCATAGGCAAGGTGGGCCGAAGGGCCTGTTTCTGTGCTGGATAGCTCTGTGATTCTATATACAAAGGTGACATTTAATATTTTCTGGAGATTGCTCCTTTCTGTATATTCATTCTATGCAAACTACTAATCATGCTGTAATCAGATCTGTTTTTAATACTTTATTTTAAAAAGTCTCACTTTTGTTACATTTGCTTATCATAATATATTGTTCTATCATTTTGTAAACAGCTGTTGGCTGAAATTCTGGCACTTTGTCCTTGCTCATTGTAGACCAGTTGAATTGTTGACCTACATACAATTTGGAAAATGTAAATTGGAAGTCATTAGGCATGCCTGGAAAAAAGATTGTTCTAATTTAGTTCCCTGTTGGATCCTGCTGTTTACTGAGCTTCACTTTGACAGAATGGTGTTCATTTGTATGCCGTGGTTTCTGTTGTGTAGAAAGAAGTAGAGGCACTGCTTCGAGGTTAAAATCATAATATGTCAGATTGCTGAGCAACTAAATCTGAAATGAAAAAGATGTGGCAGTAGTCAGCATATTGGGCAGCATCCTTGGAGAGAGAAAAAATGAATTGACCTGCAAATGGATGGTCCTGAGTCAATGATGGAAACAAGATAATCTATAATTAGAGATTCAATATTGACTCATTTTGGGGGGGGGGTTGTTTTTGATGCTTGGGATTTACTGGGACAATGTAGGAGGAAGCAACCACTGGGAACGCGAAATGGTAGTGGGATGGAGATTTAGCGACGGGTAACTAGAAGCTCGGGATCACCAAGGTGTTGTGAAGTTTCCTCATATCTGTGCTTGGTTTCCTCATCAAGATGTGAAAGGACTAGTGTTCTCCAGTTGAAGGGGACATATTATGAGAAAGTGTGGTTAATGGAAATGGAAGAACAAACCACGAATCACAGAAATAAATGATTCTTTTGCAGTTCTGGAAGGGGAAGATTGTCTGTTAGTGGAACCTGATCAAAAGTGGCTGAAATTAGAGTAAATTATGCAAGGAATAGTGAGATGAAGTGCGTTGAGAACAACGGAGGAGGGGATTCAGCACAGAAGCGCGTCTAAAGAACAGACATGTTTGACGCTCCTGTCATCTTTAGTGGTGTGCTATGATTTGGGAAAATAAAAAAATACATCCTAGCACTGGTGTAGAAAGTATCATCAGAAACCAAGAGAATAGAAATTGTCTTTATATAAAGTAGGATGGGAGGAGGTGTAGTCAAGATAGACAAGACAGGTGCATTTTTTGAGTTCTCTAAGTCACTGATTACAGTCATGAATGTATCAGAAAAAAACTGAGGTGGGGGGGGGGGTGTGAAGGAGAACTGAAACAAGGACGTATCCTGCTACCGGACAGACATTGCTTGGGCTGATGTAAGTTCTGTAGCAACAACTTAGGTTTTGAAAAAGTTAGTAGAGTAAGAATTGAGTTCATCCTGAAGAATGATGTAAGATGTACGAAAACTGTTTGAGTCTTTGTTCAAAGTAGTGAAGATCTCTTGGCCATCCTGGTGTGGTTATAGAGATTATGAGAGATTGTATGTCTTGGTACAGATGAGCAGGTTGAGACTAGAGGGCAGAATCTCTGGAGAGTGTGGATAGGAGCTTCTTCTTTTTCTTAGCACAGATGTGAACTGATTTGATTTCAGATTTTCAATAGTTACTTTGTTCTACATCTCATAGTTCTGCCATGGTATTTAATTTTCTCTCATTTTTTTGCCAATGTTCATTTTTCTTTGTTTCATTCATGTAAGGAGATCAGCTTTGATTAATAATCATTCAACACCATCTCTTAAACGTTATATTTTTGTCTCCTGGGTAATCTTGGCTTTCACTTGCTGAGATTCTTTGTTCTCTCATCCCAATCTCCGAACACCTCCGCTCAGTCCGCAATAACCTACCTGAACTCCCGGTGGCTCAGCACTTCAACTCCTCCTCCCATTCCCAATCCGACCTCTCTGTCCTGGGTCTCCTCCATTGCCAGAGTGAGCAACACCGGAAATTGGAGGAACAGCACCTCATGTTCCGCCTGGGTAGCTTGGGTCCTGATGGCATGAACGTTGAATTCTCCCAATTTTGCTAGCCCTTGCTGTCTCCTCCCCTTCCTTAACCCTGGAGCTGTCTCCTCCCATCCCCCCCCGCCCTCGGGCTCCTCCTCCTCCTCCCTTTTTCCTTCCTTCTCCCCCCCCCCCCCACCCCCCATCAGTCTGAAGAAGGGTTTCGGCCCGAAACGTCGCCTATTTCCTTCGCTCCATAGATGCTGCTGCACCCGCTGAGTCTCTCCAGCAATTTTGTGTACTTTCAACTTTAAACATGCTTGCTTTCTACTTTGTTTAAGAAGGAACTGCAGATGCTTGAAAATCAAAGTTAGACAGAAATGCTGGAGAAACTCATCGGGTGAGGCAGCATCTATGGAGCGAAGGAAATAGGCAATGTTTCGGGTCTGAACAAGGGTTTCAACCCGAAACGTTGATCATTTCCTTTGCTCCATAGTTGCTGCCTCACCCGCTGAGTTTCTCCAGCATTCCTGCTTTCTACTTTATTTACTTCTGCAGAACAGTCATTGATATGAAGTATTAACCCTCTCCACATTTACCCTCTGACCACCTAAGTATTGCAGGATTTCATTTTTTTTTAAATTGCAGATTGCCACAATTCTTTTGCTTTTTGTCCATTTTGAAACTTTGGCTCAGCACCAGGTCTTATTAGAAGAAAAAAATCAGTCCACTTATTTCTTATGGGAAATGGTGCTCATAACTTGATGGTATGGTAGGAATCAATTGCAAAGTGTCTGCTCAAATGTTATCAGCCATTGGCTGTGTTAGGTAATTCAAGTTAATTCCAATTTACAATTGAAATTGTGAAATGAAAGGATGTAGCTGTGGAAGGGTCATCATGCAGTCACCAGATTGGCTCTGCAGTTTGTTGCATGATAAAAACAAGGCTGTGAGAATATAATTGTATAGAAAAAGAGTAGCAAAAATAAATGTATAACAACCATGTTCATGGCCATCGGGTGTCTGGTGGCTGTATGTGAGTGTACAGCACCAAGTGAAGTCTACTCACTGTTGAGGGCTTCTTCTGGCTTGTGGTGTGGTGGATTAACCAAATTGGCCTTGCGCATCTGACCCAGCTAAATGTAGAAGGTTGGGCACTGTTGGCATTTAGTCCAATCAATGTGGTTGATTTGGCTAATTGCCCTGAAATTTCTTTCAGGGGGAAAATAATGCTGTCAACAATTGGATGTTTGGGGCAAACTAGAATTTTCTCACATTAGAATCCCACTTTTGTATGGCTGCGCTCAGACACAAATCTCCTTTTGGATTCTAATGGGGAAGCACCTACTCCATGCAATTTGCCAGCAATTAAAGTTGGATAGTCTGCCTGTTGAATATGTATCTGGTTAAACTCTGCACATGTTCAGTGATTCCATTGCTTTGATGGAATGAATAGTTGCAAAAAAGAGGTGATTCTTAGGTAATTTAAGTTGTTATTTAAGGTAGATAAAAATGCTGGAGAAACTCAGTGAGTGAGGCAGCATCTATGGAGCGAAGGAATAGGTGATGTTTCAGGTCGAGACCCTACTGGTCTAAAGAAGAATTTTTCCAGCATCTGCATTTCCTTCTTAAACATAAGTTGTTATTTGAGTTGTTTAAACTGATTAGTGTTTTCAAGTTTTGTATAATTTTATAGATTAAAACAAAAACAAAGTACTAGTTCATCAGTGTGTGACACAGACACATACATTCAATCTATTTGACTGTTTTGACAACCTGTTAAGCCTGGGGCTTAATTCCACAAGCTGCCAAAGCATTTTCAGAAGGTGTTGGTGAGGAGGTG
Organism: Leucoraja erinaceus; assembly: GCF_028641065.1. NCBI lineage: Eukaryota > Metazoa > Chordata > Chondrichthyes > Rajiformes > Rajidae > Leucoraja > Leucoraja erinaceus. Next base: position 28,016,643 of record NC_073398.1, on the reverse strand, counting down.
GTGGTTGTGATAGGGAGGCTATGAGCTGTGTGATTTTGTTCATGAAATTCTTTCCTATGATGTGTCCAAGGCAAGAACAGTGGGCGGGTGGTGAGCATGGATAGTTTGCTGCTCCTCAAAATTTCTAAGTAAAAAGTGGTATTATGTGGCTTAGAAACCGTTGGCTAAAGATGGTTGTGAAGGTATTATTACGAGAGAGAGCAATGGAGAAATTGACGTTACTAAAACTAGGCAAATACTTGATAGCATTAAAAGAGGTGGCTGCAGATGTGATAGTTGCCTTATCATTTAAAATCGGCCAGTTAGCTGAATACCTGTGTTTGTCAGAAAATAAGCAGAACATTCTGAAAATACTCAGCAGGCCAAGCTGCTGGGAAGAGAAACATTTGACTTTCCAGTTTGAAGATTATTCGTTACATTTTTGACGAAGGGTCTTCGACCTGAAATGTCAACTATTTTGGGCCTGTCCCACTTAGGCGACTTTTTAAGCAGTTGTGCCACATGTTAGCGGGTGGTTGCCGGGTAGTCGCCTTTATGGTCGTGAGGAGTTCCCACATTCTGGGAATTAATCGCGGCCTCGTTATCGTTACCGCAAATTTTTCAACATGTTGATAAATTACCTGCAACCAGAATGAAGCCACCATGGAGAGTAGCGAGAATTCTCGTGCCATAGGTGCAGTGGTGTGGGTTGCCAGGAGGCTGAAGGTTGTTGTAGGTTGTAGCCGGTGCTGACCAGTGCATTTAATTCGCTCATTGGGTGAAAAAACGTAAGCAATAATTTTCAGAACCAAGGATAACCGACCGGTAATGTTAACGTGAGCGGACGTGGTGTCGAAGGACGAGAAGCCGAAGCCAAATAACCGAACGGAAACAAAGCCTAAAAGCCAACTAACCGAAAGGATGGGACGCCTAAAAACAAACTCATCGAAAGGCCGCTATGCTGAAACGCCAACTCACCGAAAGGCTGCGTTGCTACAGGCCAACTCATCGACAGGCCGCTCTGCCCGAAAAGTCAAATAACGAACATGACGTCGCCGGGGGGGACGGACGACTTGTCAGTGATTGGTCCAGACTCCCGCGTCCATCATATCACTGGCCGATGGAGGCGGGAGGGTGGGGGTCATTTTCCCACACAATCCATAGGTGACTGGGCACTCAGAACCCAAGCACCAAGTTGTAAGCGGCCGAAGGAGCGCATCCCTCGGGACAGTCCCCACTCTCCAATGGCCATGGCCGCCCTCTGCCTCGTCTCCCCCGTGCGGCAGCACTGTGACGGGCTGTGTGTTGGCAGCGCACGCACACACACACAGGGCCAGGTGAAACAGAGGTGTGGTACAGGCATGTCCCTCCCAGAGTCACTGACCGCGATGCACATTTGATAAGGTTCCACACAAAATAAGGTTGTTACGTAAAAGGCATGGACTTCAAAGTAATACTAATGTAGATAATAGTTTTGGTTAAAGGATAAAAAATATATGAGGGGAAATGTCTTTTACGTAGGTGATTATACTGTGTTTTGGTGGGCTATGAATATTCAGCAATTGTGTATGTTCAAGACTCGGCATAATAGATTTTTGGATATTAACAGCATCAGAGGATATGTGGCAGGAAAGAAAATTTGAGATGCATGCTCATTAATGATCTTATTGAGCAGAAGAAAACTCGAGGGACAGATGGGCTTTCAATTGCTAAATCTCATGTTATTAACTTCTCATGCTAATGCTTAACTTGATCCTTTGGAGGGATTATAATAAAGAGAAAGTGAGGCTGAACTTCAAATAAGGATCAAGACAGATGCATCTGCAGTTAATTGCCACGTTGGGCTTTTTGTGTGCGCGTATATAGTTTATTTTTAATAATCATGTTTGTGTTACTGTAACTTTCTTGGTGTTTATTTATTTTGAACCATCCTTTGCAATTGCACAACTGCCATTAAATAAGTAACTTTCCAGCGGTGGCGGTGCAATTCTTGTGGACTTCACAGACTTCTGTGGATTCTTTCCCTTGTTTTACTCGGTAGTTTTAGACAATAGACAATAGGTGCAGGAGTAGGCCATTCAGCCCTTCAAGCCGGCTATTCAATGTGGTCATGACTGATTATCCCCAATCAGTTCCCCGTTCCTACCTTATCCCCATATCCCCATATCCCCTGATCTTTAAGAGCCCTATCTAGCTCTCTCTTGAAAGTATCCAGAGAACCTGCCTCCACCGCCCTCTGAGACAGAGAATTCCACAGACTCACAACTCTGTGTGAAAAAGTGTTTCCTCATCTCCGTTCTAAATGGCTTACCACTTATTCTTAAATTCTGGCTCCTGGTTCTGGACTCCCCCAAAATCGGGAACATGTTTCCTGCCTCTAGCATGTCCAAACCTTTAATAATCTTACTTGTTCTCTCATCCTTCTAAATTCTAGAGTATACAAACCCAGCTGCTTCGCTCTCTCAGCATATGACAGTCCCACCATCCCAGGAATTAACCGTGTACACCTCATGAAATGCTTTCTGAAAGTCCAGGTACACTACATCCACTGGCTCTCCCTTGTCCATTTTCCTACTTACATCCTCAAAAAATTCCAGAAGATTAGTCGAGCATGATTTCCCCTTCGTAAATCCATGCTGAACCGGACCGATCCTGTTATTGATATCCAAATGTGCCGCTATTTCATCTTTTATGATTGACCCCAGCATCTTCCCCACCACCAATGTCAGGCTAACTGGTCTATAATTCCCTGTTTTCTCTCTCCCGCCTTTCTTAAAAAGTGGGATAACATTAGCTGCCCTCTATTTCACAGGAACGGATTTTGAATCTATAGAACATTGGAAAAATGAACACCAATGCATCCACGATTTCTAGAGCCACTTCCTTAAGTACCCTGGGATGCAGACCATCAGGCCCTGGGGATTTATCAGCCTTTAGTCCCATCGGTCTACCCAACACCATTTCCTGCCTAATGTGGATTTCCTTCAGTTCCTCTGTCACCCCAGATCCTCTGGCCACTCGTACATCAGGAAGATTGTTTGTGTCCTCCTTAGTGAAGACGGATCCAAAGTACCTGTTCAACTCATTTGCCATTTCCTTGTTCCACATAATAAATTCACCCTTTTCAGTCTTCAAGGGTCCAACTTTGGTCTTAACTAATTTTTTCCTCTTCACATACCTAAAGAAGCTTTTACTATCCTCCTTTATATTCTTGGCTAGCTTACCTTCGTACCTGTCCCCGTATTGCCCCCTTACGTTTTCTCCCCGTATTGCCTTTTTGGTTATCTTCTGTTGTTCTTTAAACATTACCCAATCCTCTTGCTTACCGCTCCTCTTTGCTACGTTGTACTTCTCTTTTATTTTTATACTGTCCCTGACGTCCCTTGTCAACCACGGCAGCCCCTTACTCTGCTTGGAATCTTTCTTCCTCTTATGAATAATCCTTCTGTATTATTCCCAGAAGTACCTGCCATTGTTGTTCCATTGTCATCCCTGCTATGTTTGCTATTAACTGTGAACGGAAGAAGAATGTACGAAGTTGGATGAAACTCTTGAATGGTATTTCCATGTGATGAGCTGCCTGGCATAACAGGGCCCGAAGTGTTCCAGATGAAAGATTGTTGATGCAATTTATTTTGTATCAATTGATAAGAATCAATTCACGGATGAAATCTGACCCGTTACTGCAGACATTTGTGTTCATGGACTGGATCTTGGATATTGCAGCGAAAATATAACAATTAATTGAAATTGCAAGCCCATTGATAGCTGATAAATAGTTTGGTAATAAAGCATGTAAACCTTTAGATTTTAACAAGACAATAGTGAACGCAATGTTTTCTAACTCCCAGGTGTTAGATGTTTCACTCTCATTCTTGCATCTAGATAATTGTGTATTTTTTTGCTTTTGAAAACATTATAAAAATATATTTTAAGTTATTTGTTTGTAATATCTTTCTCGTATTCCTTTCTCTACCTGATTTGACTCTTCTTTTGCTCTACCTTATTTTCATTCATTCAACTTCCTTTATGTTGGTCTGGCCAGTAAGACTGCAAGAAATCTAGTATTTAGGAAATGCAGGTAGATAGCCTTTGCAAAGTCTGATGTTTGTAATGTACAAAAGAGTTAATAAGCTTTATAATGCTCAATGCGGCACAGTGACAATGGTTGAGGTAATTTGTTTGCGGTCATAGAATTGCTGCAGCTGAAATGGAAGTCATTTGGCTGATTGAATCAATGTTGCTCACTGTAGAGCAATCTATTCAGTCCCATTTTCCTGCCCCCTTCATATTTCCACAGCTCCACAAATTATTTTCCTTCATGTGTCTCTAATTTGCTTTCACTGTCGTTGAATGAGTTTCCAGCACTCTTGAAAGCAGTTGGTTCCATATCATATCCATTCTATGCTTTAAGTTTTTCTTTAGTTTGCCCCTTTATCGTTTGACTGTCAATTTCAATCTGTATTCTTGTCTGATTTAGATGAAGGAATTAAAAGTAACATTAGCAAATTTGCAGATGATACAAAGCTGGGTGGCAGTGTGAACTGTGAAGAAGATTCTATGACATGCAGGGTGACTTGGACAGGTTGGTTGAGTGGGTAGAGGCATGGCAGATGCAGTATAATGTGGATGAATGTAACGTTATCCACTTTGGTGGCAAGAACAAGAAGGCAGATTATTATCTGAATGGTGTCAGATTAGGAAAAGGGGAAGTGCAACGAGACACTGGTGTCCTTGTACACCAGTCACTGAATGTAAGCATGCAGGTACAGCAGGCAATGAAGAAAGCTAATGGTATGTTGGCCTTCATAACGAGAGGAGTTGAGTATAGGAGCAAAAGAGGTTCTTCTGCAGTTGTACAGGGCCCTGGTGAGACCACACCTGGAGTATTGCTTGCAATTTTGGTCTCCCAATTTGAGGAAGGACATTTTTGCCATTGAGGGACTGCAGCGTAGGTTCACGAGGTTAATTCCCGGGATGGTGGGATTGTCATGTGAGGAAAGAATGGAACGACTGGGCTTGTATTCATTGGAATTTAGGATGAGAGTGGATCTTATAGAAACATATAAAATTATTAAGGGATTGGACAGGCTAGATGCAGGAAGCATGTTCCGATGTTGGGGGAGTCCAGAACCAGGGGCCACTGTTTAAGAATAAGGGATAGGCTATTTCGACTGAGACTAGACAAAATGGGACCCGTTGGGCCCTGTTCCCACATCGCAATATTCCACCACTCACCCGTTCCCCCAACTGTGTAGGCGCAGCTCATTTTCCCATTTCCCCTAGCATTCCCTCCCCCTCCTCTTCACCTTCCCACATTTTAAACTTGAAAATTTTGACTTTTCACTTCAAAAAATTCAATTGTACTTGCTGCCCCTGCCGTTACAATGTTACAAATGACAGCATTCCCAGTGTCCTATCATTTGTAACACTGTAACGGACAGGGGCAGCAAATGGAATTGCATTTTTTACAGTGAAAAGTTACATTATTTAAGTTTAAAATTTGAATAACTTGTAAAATATACCATCAATCTGAACGAATCTAGATACACCACACCCCAGGGTAGTGGTAAGTAAGGTGGGCCAAAAATTGTAACGCTATCATATACCGTTTTGGCGTAATCTCAGGATCATCCGAACAGACAGACACACAGACATAATAACAAGCAAGATGAGAGTTTTAGTTATACTTCCAGGTCTCGTTGTACTTCCCCTTTTCCAAACCTGACACCATTCAGATAATCTGCCTTCCTGTTCTTGCCACCAAAGTGGATAACCTCACATTTATCAACATTATACTGCATCTGCCGTGCATTTGCCCACACGCCCAACCTGTCCAAGTCGGGTTCATCTGCACCATCTGTCCTTTGTGGAAATGTTTTTTCCAGACCAACATCTTTACCACAAGTCTATCAGGCATGGGTCAGCACGGATCATCCTGGAGGCACTGCAGGAAAAGTACTCGATCCTGTGGTGTGGTTGCCTTAGCAGACTGCCCAGTTTGTTTGGCGAATTGCCACTGCCAGAACTCACCAAGACCATGCTTGTCTGGTGGTGAGGGGCTCTCTCCAAGTCAAATCCTTCCTGCACCATCAGATTCTTACTACCAGTGCACATTGCCCTCAAAATGGCTGCTATGGAGAGGAGACGGTTGCCCAACTCTTTGCGGATTTGCAAAAAGAGTGTAGAGAATGATGCAAGGGTCCTTGTCACGGTTGATCCTGAACAGCTCCGTAACAAAGGACACTCTGATTTAAAGACTGCTCCCAGGGACACATTCGGAGAATGACATCAAGTTCCGCTGGAAGGTCATCAACTTGTTGAAAATCACTATTTAGTTGTTGATCTCCCAGCAGAGTGAGATATCCATCTGGGAATGTTTCTGGCTGGCCCGCTGCGGACTGCAGGAGTACATGCTGAGGGACGTGCTGAAGCTTGGTGTAGCCAAAGGCAAGGCTCTGTGTGGGAGGACCACAATCCAGCTGCTGCACATTGGGGAGGGGGGGGGGGGGGGGTCTGGTGGAGACACCCCTCAAACAAGGGAAGGGATATCAACCCAGGGGGGCACATGGGTTGCAAGGGTGCGTGGTATAATGATAATTTTGTGAACACCACCAAATATAATGCTAATTAATGTATGTTTAGCCATTGGAATGTCAGAAGTGTTTTAACTTTGTTGTTGTTTTGTGTATTTTTTTATTATTCTGAATAAAATTTATTTATGGAAAATATCTCTCTGCTTTTAATTCTATGTCTCTATTTATGAAGCCCAGGATCTTGTATTCTTTACCCACCAATCATTCCACATGTATAGTGCACATTTTAGAATGCTGTCATGTAGCCCACATTGTCTCTCTCCTTTCTTTCTGCCAAAATGTGTTGCTTCACACTTCTGTAAAATCTCATCTGCCACTTGTCTGCCCATTCTGGCAGACTGTCTATGTTCTTTTGCTATCCTCTCACACCGTGCACCACACATTCTGAAATTTGTTGTTGCCTGCAAGTTTAGAAATGTTGTCTCAGCAAACTGAAAATGTATATCCAAAAAATAACAATGGTCGTGACGTTGACATTCAGGATACATCACTGTCTACTGCCCTTCATTCGGATAAACGACCAATTATCAGAACACTGGTTATGCCCTTGAGCCAATTGTTTTTCATTCAAGTTGCCCCGATTGCTTTTATTGCTTGAGCTTTGATTTTTCTAAAATGTCTTTTGAAAATCTGCTTCAATACCATAGTTTGCATTCCTTTCATCAGCCTTCTTGTTTACTTATTCAGTGTAGGGTTAATTTGGAACAGTTGGTTTTGGAAACAATGGAAAATAAGTTTGTTGTTCTTGTAGCAATGGGAAATGGACAGACATCTAAAGGGAAGTGTGGAGATCAGGAGATGCTGAATGATACAATTATTGGCTGAGGGCTGTCTGCAGAAGACACAACCAGCAGGAGATAATATCTAAAATACCAGAAGAAAGGATTTGACCAAAAAATACTGGAGATGCAAGGTGACGACTGGAAAAACCTGAATTTGTGGCTTTTGAGTCCCAAAGGCTGTTGTAATACACCATTGAAAGCTATTGTTTCTTAAGCTTGTATTGAGCTTGGTTGGAGCAGTGTAGGAGGACAAGGCAGAGGACAAAGTAGGATGATGAATCCTGTGACAGCCAACAGGAAGCTCAGAGCCATTCTTGCATACGGATTGGGAGCATTCTGCAGTTCTGCATTGGTTTCCCAAATATGAAGGAGGCCACCTTGTGATCATGCTATGCGGTATGTAAAATAGTATATAAGAAACACTACTAAGTCACCATCACCTGGAATGAGTGCTTGGATTGATGTACGATCAGGTGTTGCATCTCTTACAGTAGTAAAGTAAACAGCAGTGGAAAGTGTTATGTGTTGTTGGAAATGGAAGAGTGGCCAAGAGCATGAGAGGCAATAAAACAAAAGGGCAAGGAAAAGTTGAATGATAAGGGACTATATATGCATCACATTGCTGTTGAAAATTGTGGAGGATGATCATGTTGACATCCCATTGTATCATGGGCTCACACTGAACATTCAGTCATGCAGATCAGTTACTGATCTCAATTTTTTTGCGAGACCATTCTTCCCATCTCATCTGCTGTAATTTCATTCTGCTTTTGATAAAGGACGCCACAGGATGCGGGTGAGATACTAAAAGACTAATTTGTACTTGTATTTACCAAGAAGCAGTACATAGAAGCACTGTGGAGAATACATATGCAAGGGCAATTTGAGATCATGAAGGAGGTGTTGCTGGGGCTCTTGAAGTGGTGGATAAATTCCCAGGGTGTGATGGGAACTATGCCAGGTTAAGAGAAGAGATCACATGGGTCTTGTCAAAATTTCTTGCATCTTCTCGAGCCACTGGTGAAGTCCCAGAGGACCTGTAAATAGCTGATATTGTTCCTCTGTTTATGGAGGATAGTACAGAAAATCTAGGGAATGTTAGGCTGGTGAGTCTTGCGTGAGTGGTAGGAAAGCTATGGAAAAGGATTCTTCTGGATTGGATTTACTCCCATTTGAAAGGGAATGGGGTAATTTGTAACAGTCGGCATGGCTGTGTACGTGGCAGATCACTAACCTGTTGGAGTTAGTAATGAGGATAGGGTATTGGCTGTTGTCTACATGGCTTTGGGACAGCAGAGATCGGAGGCTATGGAGGGAAGACCTCCAGACAAAATACTGGAAAACAGTAGCTAAAGTTCAATGTTGAATTAATTCATGATCCAGAGGGAGAAATACAAAATTAGATGTGTTTCAGCCTCAGAGCCATTGATCAATTCCCCAAACATTAAATAATAGCACTGCCCTTGTCAAGTTTCTCGATGGTCCTCAGCTGTGAGATGCAGGTTCAGTTAAGGTAGTTAATGAAGTAGCGCCTTGACATTGAATTCAGCAATTTTAGATAATCAGCCATTTAAGTCGTGTATCTTATTTCCATTTTTTCTCTATCTACTTTTTTAAAACTTTTTCAGTTATCTGTTTATACAGCAGACATATCTTTCCCAGATTATTTAACTAATGGCACCACCACTTGTTTTTTCCTGTTGTTCACCAGAACATAAATTATTTATTTTCCCACTTTCCTTCCCCACCCACTGTCACTCCCTACACCTTTCTACAACCTTTCTCTGATGTAAGCTCATCAGCCTGAATTGCTAACTCGTTGAGTATATCCAGGTTTTTCACTTTTTATTTCAGACTTCAGCAACTGCAGCATTGTCTTTCTGTGTTCTTCAATAGCAGCATTAATATGGCAATAATCGTAGCTGATTTTGTGGCCTATATCAATTGTACATTTATAGAAAAATAGAAACATAGAAAATATATGCAGGAGGTGGCCATTCGCCCTTCGAGCCAGCACCGCCATTCATGGCTGATCGACCCCAATTAATAACCCGTGCCTGCCTTCTCCCCATATCCCTTGATTCCACTAGCCCCTATAGTAGGAAAAGATTATTTTAAAAAGAAGGAACTCTACACCATCATAGGAAAAAAACCCTTTTTTTTTATTTTACGAGGTGCCATTATTAATTTGGTTTTCCATAAGAATATTATTGAATCCAATTAGTTTCACTTGGTCATTTTAAAATGCGTTTAATCTTAATTGGTTGAGTTGGTAATTGTACTGGCCACAATGCATATCTAAGCCTTTGATTTCCCCTAAACCAGATATGATTTATTGTCTTTTGGAGCCTACATGACTTAAGTTCCCCTTAGGATCATGCAACAGAAATGCTAGAAAAATGATATATGGAGTTTTGTATTCTATCATTTGGATCAGTGCATTTAGTTTCCAGTATACTGCATCATGCAAATTGGGTGGTGCTGAATTAGCGGCTCCGATCATTCATGATAATAACGTTAAATAGGCTGGTAGTCTTTATCTTATTGCTGAAGGTAAGGTTCAGAGCCGTTTAACTGTAACATATTATTAGCATTTCATCTATCTGGAATTTACATGATTAAAATAAATTGCTTTACATTACTTTCAAAATTAACATTGATCACAAAATTGTAGGATTCTGAAAATGTATGCAGCACCAGAAGTTTTAAACGGTGAACAGATAAGAGGACAAGGTGCAGTGATCAGATTGTGCATCATCTGATAGTTGTAGAGTCATAGTTATACAGCAGCCTAACTTGCCCCTGCCACCCAAGGTGCTCACCTGCACTAGTCCCATTTACCTGCAATTTGCTCAGATCCTTCTCAGCCTCTTATCCATGTATCTGTCCAAATGCCGTCTGCTGTCCACTTGTCCACTTCTTCTGGCAGCTCATTCCATATAATCAGCACCCTCTGCGTGGAAAGACTTGCCAGAAGGATCTTTTTCAAAATTTCTCCCCTCACCTTATCTATTACCTTTTGGTTTTAGATGCCCATTTTGGGACAAAGACACGTACTATCCTATCTTTGCCCCTTATGATTTTATAAATCTCTATCATGTCACTCTCGGCCTCCTTCACTCCAGGAAAAAACAGTTCCAGCCTATCCATTCTTTCTTTATGACTCAAGGCCTCCAGCTCCGGCAACATCCTTGTGAATCGTTTGTGTACTCTTTAACTTAATCACATCCTTCCTACAGTGTGGCAACCAGAGCTGTTCGCAATGCTCCATGTATGGCTATAATAATCTTGGACAGATATATCATGATGGAAGTTATGATAGAAATAAATATAATTGTGTGGCTTATCAATAGGATAGACGGTCAGAATGGAAATGTCAAAGACTATAGGTGCATAACTGGATAGAAGGAATGGGTGACATTTCAGTTTGAGACTAGTCTGAAGAAGGGTCTCGACCCGAAACATCACCCATTCTTTCTATCCAGAGATGCTGCCTGACCCGCTGAGTTACTCCAGCCGTTTGTGTCTATCTTCAGTGTAAACCAGCATCTTCAGTGTAATCCATCAAGTTCCTTGATGATCCCTTTTTTGGAGGTGGTAATTTGACATGGTATACATTTGAATTATGCCATGTGGCAAGGCATTAATTTAAATCAAACTATTTGAAATGGTTTCCCAAACATAAGAGATTCTCGATTTAAAAGATGGGTTTATTGAAAAGAATATGGGTCTGAGTAGTTTCGGCGATTAAGCTCGCTGAAGGGAGCAAAGCGGAATATTGGGAACTATAGTCTAACTTCGGTGGTTGATAAGATTTTATAAGAGTTGATAAGAGTCCATTATAAAGGATGAGGTTACGGAGTACTTAAAGTTCACTATAAAATAGGCCAAAGTCAGCATGGCTTTGTGAATGGGAGGTCTTGCCGGACAAATTTGCTGGAATTCTTTGAAAAAGTAAGCAGCAAGACAGACAAAGGAGAGTCAGTAGATGTTGTATACCTTGATTTTCAGAAGGCCTTTGATAAGGTGCAACATGGGAGGCTGCTGTGGGAAATGAGAGCCCATGCTATCAAAGGGCAGATACCAGCATGGATATCAGGTTGGAGGGATGGCAGAAGGCAGAGTGGCAATAAAGAGGGCCTTTTCTGGTTGGCTGCCAGTGACTAGCGGAGTTCTGTAGGACTCTGTGCTGGGGCCGCTGCACTTCACGTTGTATATTAATGATTTGGATGAGGGGCTTTGTGGCCAAGTTTGTGAATGATACGAAAATATGTGGCGGGGCAGGTAGTGTGGAGAAAGCAGGGACTCTGCAGGAAGACTTGAACACGTTGGGGGAGTTGGCAGAGAAGTGGCAGATAGAAGAATCATTTAGAGTGGTCTATTCGGCACAGGAAATCCATCTGTTTTACTGGGATGATCGGAAGGTGGATGTTGGCATGAGGAAGAGTGTCAATTTAGGATATTCAAGGCAGTTGTCTCATGAGAGAATACTTTTTGCGTTCATGTCAAGAGAATGAAAGGGTTGCATCAACCTAGCCCTTTCTTTATCCTTCTAGGTCTGAGGGGAAATAGTTAGATGTTATATAATAAATTAGATGATAATTGATCATTCAGTTTCCACTGGGTTAGCATCTGCGTGACTCAGTGGATATCACAAGGGTGGCAAGAGCTACCAAGAAATGGTGCTATAGCAGCAGGCGTTTCTGTTATTCAATCATTCAATGTTTCATGGTTGAGCTGCATCTTACCTCCATTTATCTATATTCAGTCCTTTCACCCAACAACATGGTTTTTTAATTATCCAATTAAGAAAAAACTCAATCAATTTCAACTTTAAAATTTTGATTTGCTTATCTTTGATATTTTTTGAAGGAGCATTCAGCTTTGTGCTTTCATTAAGGTGGTTGAATGTGACGTGTGCCCCCAACTGATGAGTTTATTGCTCAACTCCAAAATTTGATCTTTCAATAACTTATATTGATTACAAACAGTATTTCAGATATCTGTCCTCGCGTTGTGATTTTTCTCTGTTTATGTCTCAAATGAGATTTTTTTTTTTTTTAAATATTTGATTTGGGTTTCAAATTTCAAGCACCTTTCTTGATCGGATGCAGCTGAATCTGTGGATTTTCTATATTTTCCTTGATTTATGGTGTTCACTTTCATTTTTATCATCTGATGTGATTTACAAATGCGGCCCCTTGCTGACAGAACTTAGATTACTTTGATATGCCTTCGTTGATCTCTTCTCTCATTCATTAGGTTAACGTGACAGTGGACTACATCAGGCAAGCGAGCCCAGCTGCGGGTGGAGTCCCAGCTTTTCCTGAACGCACCTGCTCTACGGTCACAATTGGTGGAATGTGAGTAGTAAAGCTGAAGCAGATCTCTGACAACTGTTAATTCTTTATCATTGAGGGAAGATAATAAGATCCCGGGAGACTTGGCTGTTGGCGGAAGAGGGGCTGTAGAATTTGGCTCGTGTAACAGTATCCTAGCATGCAGTTAACTGGATAATATTTCTGGTTGTTTAATTTGTTTTAACTCCATGTAGTCTGGACAGTCGCCAAAAAAAGGGTTATGTTGAGCTGTTTGAGAGGATGGCCGTAGGCGCTGTTGGTTTTATTCCTACAATGCAGTCACAATTGTAAACAAAAAAAGCGTCAATAATTCTGTTTTTATAGAAAACTAATGATTTGGCATCTGCAAAGAGTAATGTGCAGTGATAGAAGTTCTACAAATATCCGTGTTGAATAAATTTGTCATGGTTTATTAATCCAGTCGGGGCTGCCATTGGATTCTTACCCAATTCTCACCCAATGACGCATTCTTACTGCAGATGTCAGACTCTGCCTCATTCACTAGAGGGAAGGCAAGACCGCTCTCCATAACTAAAGTCCTCTAATCCAAGCAGCATCATGGTGAATCTGCTCTCCATTCGCTCCAGCAGATCCTTCTTAGTGCGGTTACCAGAATGGCACACAATCCCCTCAATGCAGTCTAACCAGTGTTTTGGAAAGTTGTGTGGTGCAGCGTGGGCCATTAAGAACAACAGAACAGTACTAGATTATCAACATTTTGGACGTTTAACATTGACCAAACATTTTGCAGGACCAGCCTTTTAAATACTGTGGCTTCACGAACAGATCAGAAGCTGGATTTCTGGGTTGAGTGACTCGCCACCTGACTTGAATCCTTTCTGGTATCGGCAAGAATCACAAGTGTGGGAATGCTCATCACTGGATGTCATTGTTCACTTAATACTCCAGAGGGTCAGTGAACAGCTTGATTGCACCCTCTCCTCCTGCCCACCACTATGACCACTTAACGTCCAAAGTGCTGATTGTATATCAACTTAAAAAATGCTTTCCATCAGCCTGCATCAAACTTGAGACCATTATCATCAAATGTACAAATGCATTTGCTACAATGTTCTGCTCCAATTCCCTCATCTTCTTGACATGGAGATATTGACATTGTTTCTTCACAGCTGAGTCAAAATCCTAGAATTCCTTATCTTCACATGATGCGTGTACCTTCACATCAAAGATAGCAGTGGCTAGGAAACTGGCTTACCAATACCTTGTTAAAAACAATTCTGATTGGGCTTTAACTGCTGACTCTGCCAATTTTTTCTGCATTCTACAAGTACGTTTAAAAAATGCAATACAGGTTTCTATTGTACAAAATATAAAATGTAATATCTAGTGTTGCTGGGTTTTTCCTTTCAGAAGGTGTTGAACCGTCATTGTTGTCACAATACATCTGATGAAAGTACTTCTGCAGGTTCAGGAGTTGTAGTTCTTGGACACAGTGATTGATCACATGTGACTAAAGGGAGAAATTGAAAGTACCCTTTCCCCTTTAGGTAATTGATGTCATTGGCTGCGAGGTGTTGTTAAAGTAGCTATGGCAAGCCATTGTAATGCATTTCAAAGTTGGTACACACTGCAATCACGGTATGATTGTGGAGCGAGTGAATATTTAGGGTGGATGAGATGCTCATCAAGCTCACCAAGACTGTGGGGGAATTGTGAGGTGGACCATTGCTATAGAATATTCAGCTTGGGTGGGGACTGCTCTTATAGCTGCAGATTAAATGTGACTGGGCTAGTTATTTTTTGTCAGTCCTGTCCCTACACAGAGAATATTGATCAAAGTGGAGGAAGCAGCGGTAATGTCATTGAATTTTAAATCCCTGTGGCCACATTTAGTTTCATCTTCACAAATGGCACACCTGTATTATTTGAAAGACTTGTGCTCAGTTGCTTTCTGTAATGTGAAGCCTAGGCTGCAGACAGGCGCTGGACTGTTGTTGGCTGTGGTATCTGCAAGCAAAATTTAATTAAAGACCTTGAGAGTGAAAAGTATATGTGGTTTGGCAATAAGATTTAAATTTCTAATACTCAAGTTTTCTAAGCCAGGATGTGCTTGTTTCCCTTATTTCATTGAAAATGGATTCTACCTGGACCACTTTATGGACACAACGGCCCCTGGCCAAAGATGCGGGGCCTTGAATGTTTTGGGGTTTGTTTTATTGAGGGGAGGTAAAAATGTTAGAATAGGAAAGCTTTTCTGGCTGAGTAATCAAGCAATGGCAGGGGGAATTGGCCACAAATATTCAAAAGACTCAAAGGGCTTGACATGGTAAGGGCTGTCAGGGTGATTGAGCAAAAACAAAGAGCAGAAGGAACTCTTTCGGGGTCAGTCAGCATCTGTGGAGTGAAATGGGCAAGGGTCAAGAGCATTTAATTGTCGTATGTATCAACACAAAACAATTAAATTCTTGCCTCGTCATAACAGGCAATACTCATAAAATACAATGCACATAATAAACAAACAAAAAAAAAAATCATAAATCTGTAATTAGTGTAAAAATAACTCAAAGTCCTTAGTGACAGTCCATAGTTGATAATTGAGGTTAGTTTTCTGAAGAGCCTGATGGTTGTCGGGAAGAAAGTATTCTCGAACCTGGTGGTCACTGTTTTCAGACTTCTCTCAGGATTACACTACATGGCCTTGCCCAGACTTGAAGCGCCAAGTGATCTTCTGTGTCTTACAAATTCCATGATTCGGTCTCGAAACTGCCTTTTAACTGGAGAAACAACTCCTGAAAACTCTACTTGGCAGGGAATTTCAATAATCACCGGCATTTAAATTGTCAAAGTCTTTGAACAACTCTAAATATGTCAATTCCTAAATAAGTTTCCCAATATCACTACTTGACATCAGATGTAGAGTTACAGTAATCAATGTTCATTATTTGTATCTGTACACTAGCAGCAATTTGTAAATTTGTTTCTGTTAATAAGATTACAGTGGAAAATACTGACTTTAATTTTCGATAAACTTTATATTTGAAAATCATCAAAGTTTTTGAGAGTTAATTCATCTTGTTTAAATTGCCTTATTTTAAATACTGTTGTTTAATCATGTACAGCCTATAGTTTAGATTAAATTGACAAGCTCATAGTCTATTACAAATTATTTCCTCGTGCTCTGAATGAGAATTGAAAACAGCATTGAATTTCCATGAGTACAGAACTGACAAATAAATCACTAAGTTACATGTTAATTTGGGGCAGACAAAAATGCTGGAGAATCTCAGCGGGTGAGGCAGCGTCAATGGAGCGCAGGAATAGGTAACGTTTCGTGTCAAAACCCTTCTTCAGACTGATGGGGGTGGGGGGTGGTGGGGTGGGGCAGATAGAAGAAAGGAAGAGTCGGAGACAGTAGGCTGTGGGAGAGCTGGGAAGGGGATAGGAAGGAGGGAGAAAGCAATTGGAGACCTGAAATTGGAGAAGTCGATGTTCATACCGCTGGGGTGTAACCTGCCCAAACGAAATATGAGGTGCTGGTCCTCCAATTTGCGGTGGGACTCACTCTGGCCAAGGAGGAAGACCAGGACAGAAAGGTCGGATTCGGAATGGGAGGGGAGAGTTGAAGTGCTGGGCCACCGGGAGATCAGGTTGGTTAGGCGAAGCGATCGCCAAGCCAATGCTTGGTCTCATCGATGTAGAGCAACTGACACCTAGAGCAGCGGATGCAATAGATGAGGTTGGAGGAGGTGCAGATGAACCTCTGCCGCACCCGGAAAGACTGCTTGAGTTCTTGGATGGAGTCAAGGGGGGAGGTAAATCGACAAGTGTAGCATTTCCTGTGGTTGCAAGGGAAAGTACTGGGGAGGGGTGCTTTGGGTGAGAAGGGACAAATTGACCAGGGAGTGACAGAGGGAGTAGTCTCTGCAGCAAGCGGAAAGGGAGAAGATGGGAAGATGTGGCCACTGGTGGGATTCTGTTGGAGGTGGCGAAAATGTCAGATTATTTGGGGTCGATAGTGTTTATTTGGGGTAGATAGTGTTAATTTGGGGTGGACTTTAAAATTCTGTGTTGGGAGGGATTTGTCTCCCAACATTACCTTTAAGTTAACTTCATTAACTTTATTTCCCATTATGCTTCTCCAATATACAAGGCTCTTGGGTTAACCATACTACAAACTTGCTCAGTTTTCTTATTTTCTAGAAATCCTTGTATCTCTGTGGGTAACTAACTGTTTAACAGAAATATTGAGTCCATATTTTTATTCAATGTTTGCAATTGATAGAGCTGTTTGAAATAATTGAGAAAATGCGCAGATATATCAAATAATATTTTAAGAAAAACTGTGCAGCTGATGGCAATACATTTAATAGTTGGAAGGACGTGGTTGATTATTCATCATCCTCGCTACTGAGTTACTGTGGTAGGAAATTGGTGGAAGTAAACAGGTATTTGGTCAAGCTAAATTAGACTAAATTGTAAAGGTGCTTGTGACTGTGACCAAGTCTGAGCAGCATTGAATTTCAAGGCAGATAAAGCTGCATAAGGATATCATCTGTTTCACTTTCATTCATACTTACGGTACATGTGTTTTCAGCATATTTTCTGAAAGGTTTTGTCCTTTAATTCAAATGTTAATGTTGAAATTGGAGGAAGCATCCACCAGCTTTTTTTTTGTTATTTGTTTACCCTCATCCTTTTAACTTCCACCTTGCTCCTTTAAAATATTAGTCAATGTGGACTCTATACATTAGACTGGGAGGTATGGGACCTGTCACTAAATGTGAACTATAGCCTTTGATTAATTGCTGTCAGTTTGCAGAGTATGGTGCAAAATGTAAACAGAAGTCCCAGAGTCGAGAACCACTTAAATAAAACTTACAACCAATTAAATAAGAAACAGACATTTACCAATAACTGTGCGATCCACAATAAGCCAATAAAAGCACTTGATTCTGCTTACAATTTATAGATATTTCTACATTTCTATCTTTTTTCTGGTTAGAAATGATTTCCTCTTTCGGTAACTGTTATAGATTTGCTGGCCTGTGCATGTCAATCACAATGACAGCAACGAACACAAGATTGTAAGTGAACTTGACATTGCTGATTCCCTGTCATGCTTCTTCAACAGATGGTGATCTTATTCTGCATGTTTTATTTTCATATTAACTGGGATTCATTTTTTTCTGTTCGAGTTTGATATATCATTTAGGTTTGGCTGTTATCCTTTTGAGTTCATGAAAAAAATTGAAGGATGCTTTAGGTATCTATTTGTACCAGACAAAAATTACAAAATAGCTTTCCGAATAAAAAAGCGGAGAGTTTGTGGCACTGAAGCATTTTTCTCTATTTATATCTTGCTAATGAGCAATACATTGTCACCATTGATAAGCTAGCTGTCAGGACCTGAAATAGAAAGATGATTTTTGTTTTTGGTGTAAAATAGTCCCAGAGGATTATTCATCTTTGAACCATGAACTCATCATTCTATTTCAGGTGCAGAACGTGTGCTTTCAATATTCTATTAGGTTGTCAGGAACTGAGAGTATTTGCTTTCAAGCTTGGTGAATTTTATAAAGATTGAGTTACTTTCAAGACTACCAAAGACCATGAGTTGCTGGATGTAATTCTCCAGAGGAATTAAGATGTGGACATTTACTTGGCATGTGACAAACTAGGCCAGTTGTGAATGCTCAATGAAAACAAACTTGAAAGCAATTTCAGAATTTTGCTTATGTCATAAACTTCTTGTCTGATTATGACTGAAATCAGTGAGTCTTGAATTTAAGAGGCCAAATTGAACAACCCAGAATCATGGATCAAGAACAGAATATTTATCATAATATATATCATATCATATACCTATTAAAGTCTGATCTTGGATGTGTGAGTGTTTATTTGTGTGTGTGTGTTTGTTAGTGTATAATCATATCTTCTCGAAAAAAACGATGCGCTAACGGTAATATTTTTACATATTCCAGTAGCAATTTTTTTCCGTTGTCGTAAATTGCCTCATCTGAAAAATTCATACTTTATTTCTCAAGTTATTAATGAAAATGTTCAAAAATCTGATGAGACTTTGAAAAAAAACCTGCTGTCTTCTTGCTCGCATTGCGAGTGGCGTGTGTGTCCTCCCCCCCCCTCTCTGATCACTCCCCCCCCCCCCCCCCCCCCCGTCCTCGGCCCTGTAGCCGGGAGACGCCAACCGGGAGCGAAGGTGTATTGCGTTTGGGAACCAGCCCTCCCCTGGGACGTGTGCTTTGGGGGAGCAGACCCAACGGGTCTGCACTTGGTTTAGTAACTATTAAAAGTCTGATCTTGGATGTGGATGTGTTTGTTCGTGTGTGTGTGTGTGTGTTTGTTTGTTTGTGTATTATCATTTCATGCTTTATTTCTCAAGTTATTACAAATGTTCAAAAAGTTCAAAAATCTGACAAAACTTTGAATTTAAAATGGACTGTCTTTCGCTGATATGTCACAATGGGTCTGCTGCGCATGCCGTCTTCCTCGCGCTGCGAGTGACGTCACTCTCCCTCCTTCCCCCCCCCCCCCCCCCCGTTATTCAAAAGACGCAGCCGGAGCTGAAGTTGGGCCCTGCACTGGAACTCGCAATCCTTTGGTTGACGCCTGCCTTGCCCGCTCTCGCCCGTCCGGCCCAGGCACGGAAATTACTATCAAAACATGGGGGATGGGGGGGCTGGGGGAACATAATTTCTTGGCGGCCATGCGCGCATGCGAATGCTTACACACACACACACGTGGTGCTTCGGAAGCTTCAGCCGTGGGCCCTGTGGACGGTAATTTTAGCTCAATCCAACGCTAAATCCAGCTCAACTCTGGTTAACCTACAGCCCTGCCTGGACTGACGGGACACCAGTCCGGAGCTAGTTCTGCTTCTCCGCGCTGGCTGTAAACCTGGGCCGTCGTTCCCATAAGTCCAGGCAGGGCTGTAGGTTAACCTAGCGGGACAGGCAGAGTTGAGCTAGATTTAGCGCTGCTTCTCTGCGCTGGCTGTGGCCCTGGGGGCACTGCTCCCATCTGACTCCCGACGTCTCTGGCCACCCACGAGTGTGGGGGGGCGAGGAGACACTCGGGTGGGGACAGGGATGGTCCAGTGGCGGTTCGGCAGTGATTGCGGTGCCAGAGACCCGGGATTGATCCTGGCTGCGGATGAGGCGCAGGTCTGTGTCCAGGGCTGCCGAGAGTGTTTTTCACTTGTGACCCTATGACCTGGGCATGCAATTCAAGCTCCGCTTTATGATTTTTGCTCCACGGAGGTCTCCCTCCTCCAATCACGGCACTCTATCCTTAGCCCACCCCCCTACTTCCGCCTCTGACCAACACCTCCCTCCTCCAATCATTGCACTGAATTATCATCTCCCCCTCTCCCCCCCTCCTCTCTACCCCCTCCCTCTCCCTCTCTAGCCACTCCCCCTCCCTCTCTACCCCCTCTCCCTCTCTAACCGCACCTGCGCAGTTGGGGGCAATGTGTGAGTGGATCGGGCGGGGGATGGGGGAACAGGATAAAATTAATAATATTAATATAATATCAAGGGGGGGGGGGGGGGTTAGTGTGTGTGTGTGATTCTGCAGGCCGCCCCACCCACAACCGTGCGTTGAGAGGACGGAACCCAACGTGTCCCACTTGGTCGTCTCTTAAAGTTTATCTCCACGGCCTCATCTGCAAAATATCTTTAAATTCCAGCAGAAGAATAATTTTTGAGCCTGTAGATTAATTGGCTGGCCAAGGCAGAACTAATCCTCTGCTGCCTAAATCGAAGATTACATTTCAGCACAGGAGGGTATTAGACAATAGACGTTAGGTGCAGGAACAGGCCATTTGGCCCTTCAAGCCAGCACAGCCATTCATTGTGATGATGCCTGATCATATTGTAGGTAATAGATTTCAGGTAACAACATTCAATTAGCGGGTATTGTGTTCAAGGGTTGAAATGAAAAGCGTGTAACTGTTCAGCAGAGCAATATATCAAACTCAACTCTGGTCTATTGTAAACAGGCTTCCAGAGTTGCATAAGTAATGAAGGACACATTAAAGTTCAAAGAACCTTCGGGGTTTCGACCTGAAACGTGACCCATTTGTTCTGTCCAGAGATGCTGCCAGTCCCGTTTAATTACTCCAACATTTTGTGTCCAATGCATAAAAGTATTGGATTGATTTAAATGGGTGTGGAGTAGGGATGTTCTTTAGATGGAGGTTTTTTAGTCCTATATAAATGCCTAAATTGTGTAAAATTATTAGTGGAAAGGGTGGGGATTTTGAGAGGTCTGGTATCGTGATTCTGTCTGACATGTTTTAATTACAATGTGCATATAGATCTGGTTTACTGCAGCAAAAGAAATAGACACTAGTGAACAGCCACAGCAATTAATTTTATTTAAGCTCAGATCACAGAAACAACAGGAACTGTACCTGCTTCAGAAAAGAATTACTTTTCTTGGCAGACAATGCTGAGGTTCCAAGTCGGACCTCTTCCAAGTACTGATTGCGCCTGGAAAATAATACTCCTACACTGAATAGATAACTGCAGTGACGTGTGTCGAACAAGCAAATGATGAGAATGCTGCATTGTTAAAAGAGCATTTTTTATGTCTACCAAGAGGTGTAGCATCATTTGGGGGTGGAATTGATATATCCATTTGTTTGTGTGCATCTAAGAGTGAAATGGAGAGCAAAACTGCATGTGGTATTAGATAATCTTAGTGATTCTCAGTGTTCTGCCCCATTATAGATCGGTTTTATGATGTTGGTTTCTGACCAATAAAATCTCACACAGCTTTATCACAGCAGAAAGAAGGGTATTCACTCGACAGTTTCTGCTAAGCAATTTGATGAATTGATTTCACACTTAGTAAGGAGCAAGCAATATTACTCCATTTGAAAATAATTAGTGAGATTAACTGAGGGGAATGTTGAAATGGTCACTTTTATTGTGAAATTTGTGGAAAATATTGTGTTAATTATGTAAATTTGCCCAGGAATACAAGCCTTGCAAATCAAAGCGTTGCAGTTTTCTCCTTTTGAATAAATTATCTCTTGGCTGCTTGTACTTTGCTTATGCCAAAATTGGCTGTTAATCTTGAAGACTCATCACCTTTGAAATGCATAAAGAACTGTTGGTACTTTCTTTTTTCCGATCTCAACTTGTATTGGAAAATTACAAAATTTATAAAAGTATAAAATTTAATAAAATTACAAAATACATTGAATCATGAACTAGGTGCTTACTTTCTGAGGTCTTACAACCCATTCACCAATTATGCTACATCGCAGGTTCCATACATTAGATTTAAATTAACTTTTTCATGAAGGACTATGACATAAAATGATAACATTGCTGAATGCCTTTGTATTTGTGCTTTTGGTTATGAATGCCTTGGACCTCCTTTGACACCACTTTCAGGGAACTATACTTGTACTCTTAGTTCCCCCTGAACTGCCAAAGGCCTTGCCTTTCACAGCCCCTTTTGACTTCCCAAAATGCTATACATCGCAGTTATCTGGATCAAATTCTATAAGCCATTCTTTGCTCATCTTCCCAGCTGATCAAAAGAACTGCAATTTTTTATAACAATTTTCACTATCTACGAAACCACCTACTTTAGTGGCATATGTAAACTTATTAATCATTCATAGTCATAGAATGATACAGTGTGGAAACAGGCACTACGGCCCAACTTGCGCACACCGGCCAACAATGTCCGAGCTACACTATTCCCATTTGCCTGTGATTGGTCTATATCCCTACAAACCTGTCCTATCCATGTACCTGTCTAACTGTCTCTTAAACGATGGGATAGTCCCAGCCTCAACTACCTTCTCTGGCAGCTTGTTCCATACACCCACCACCCTTTGTGTGAAGAAGTTACCCCTTGGAGTACTATTAAATCTTTTCCCCTTCACCTTGAACCTACATCCTCTGGTCCTCGATTCCCCTACTCTGAGCAAGGGACTACAAACCTACTGACTCCCATAGCTATCTAGACTGCACCACTTCCCACCCTGCTTCCTGTAAAGACTCTATCCCCTACTCCCAATTCCTCCATCTACACTGCACCTGCGCCCAGGACGAGGTTTTCCATACTAGATCATCCAAGATGTCCTCATTCTTTAGGATACGGGGGTTCCCATCTTCCATTATAGATGAGGCTCTCACTAGGGTCTCCTCCATATCCCATAGCTCTGCTCTTGCTCTCCCTCCCCCATCTCTACATCGGTGAGACCAAGCGCAGGCCCGCTGATCGTTTCACTGAACACATCCGGTCAGTCTGCCTTAACCTACCTGTTCTCTCGGTTGCTCAGAACTTTAATTCCCCCTCCCGTTCACAATCTGACCTTTCTGTCCTGGGCGGCCTCCATTGGCAGAGTGAGGCCCAGTGCAAATTGGAGGAACAGCACCTCATATTTCGCTTGGGTAGCTTACACCCCAGCGTTATGAACATTGACTTATCTAACTTCAAATTGCTTTCCCTTTCTCTTCATCGCCTCCCCCTTCTAGTTCTCCCACCAGTCTTACTGTCTCCGACTACATTCTATCTCTGTTCCGCCCACTCCCCTGACATCAGTTTGAAGAAGGGTCTCTTCCTGAAACGTCACCCTTTCCTTCGCTCTAGAGATGCTGCTTGTTCCGCTGAGTTACTCCAGCAGTTTATTCTGACTGATGATGGGCAAAATGCCAAAAGCCTTTTCGACCACCTGATCTACCTGTGACTCGACCTTCAAGGAACCATGCACCTGTACTCCTAGATCCCTCCATTCTACAACACTACCCAGAGGCCCACCATTTACTGTGCAGGTCCCGCCCTTGTTTGACGTCCCAAAATGCAACACCTCGCATTTCTCTGCATTAAATTCCATCAACCATTTCACTGCCCATCTGGCCAATCGATCCATTCCTTGTACATTCTCATCTAAATGTTCATAAAAGCCACAGATGGGCCCCAAACCAATCCCTGATGCACACCACTTGTCATAGGCCTCCAGTTTGAAAATTGTCCTTTAACAACCCTCTGCTTCCTTCCATGAAGCCAATTCTGTATCCATGATGTCGTGTTAGATACATGCGCATGGTATGTTGTGCACGACTCAACCTCTGAAGGCTCTTGATTACTTATATCATAATTATTGCTGGCTTAGTAAACAATCACCACTTTAATTGCCCAAAATAATAACCATTTATTTTGCAGGATGTTAAACAATCATTCTGCTAATTGGTTTAATTCTTGAAATGTGTGCACTGATGGATGAGATCTAATGGAATGAGGATGAGGTCTGAGTGCAGTGAGATATTGATAGGTTGCTGCAAGAGCTCTAAGTGGTGCAAGATTTACAGTTTAAAAGGTTTTTTAAAACACTTGCTCTTTCTGCATTCGAGATGTTTCCCACACATACGCAAGATGCATTTTGGTGACCATATAGTTCTTTAAGTGATGTTGGAGAAGGAAGAAGTAATAGAGAGAGAATGAGAAAGAACAGAATGTTTTGTAACATCTGCTGTTGGGTATGTTTTAAGCCTGTACAGCATCTGTGGGCAATTGCAGAGCAGGTCCAATTACAGTAATTTTGTTGCAGTAATGATGAAAGCCTGCTGAGTTTTAAACCCTTGTTTGTACATTCCCCAGCTCAATTTTCTCTTATTATTTAAGATGGTTGTCTCTTCTGAATTCCGTCCAAAAAAAAAATCATTGATTTGATAATATCTGCAGGAAAAAGATATACAAGATGAAGCTGAAGCTTCTGAGTGACAGTGCACAAAGAAACCACACCATGTTTGTTGAAATACAACAAATATAAGTTTCTATATTCATATTTTATACTTTGATTTTAAAGCTTACTTTCTGAGGTCTTAAAACCCAGTTTCACCAATGATGGTATTTATTACAGGTCACGTCCTTTCTGATTTATATTTTTCATTAAAAATTAAAAACACATCCCTCATCCCTCGTCAGGCTCACAACATTAGTCAATACTCTGCAGCCTGATCGAAACTTGCATCTTAAGGTGACCTCTGCAATAAGGGCAAGGAGTGCAGGGAGTGATTTGCATTCTGCATGATCTGCCTCGCAGTTTTCCAGAAAACTAAGCTGTTTCATCTGTGCGGGTTAGAAACTGCAAAGTGAAAAAAATGTTTATTTACTGTATTACATATCAATATCATGAGTATTTTTTTTTTTTAATTCTGAAACTCAGAATTTTTGTCAGTGATTTGTGAGGACAGATTTCCATTACCGAATTGCTGTAACACTGGGATCACCTGTTTACCTGTCACCCTTGAGCAGCAGCTTGATTTCAAAAATTTCATCCTTTTATTTTCAAACCTCTTCTTTATATTTTAATCTACTTCAGTACTGTAATAATTCAGTACATCTATGCTGCTCCAGTTCTGGACTCTTGAGTATCTCTCAGTTTAATTGCTTTACAATTGGCCACCTTGCGTTTAGCTGCCAAGGAATATCTAGTGGCGGGCCGAGCCACTTTGGTCTCGAATCATCGCTCGCCAGCTCGAGCACTCGTGTGGACTTGCGTGATCTGGGCCGACAATCAGCGCCGACCTGGATGGACAGCTGGCGGGGTGCAGCGGACAACGGAGCTAGTCCTCACTTCGCAGTCAACACATTAACTCACACACCTTGCCCTTTTGTACTCATTGTTGAGCTGTATCGTTTAAATATTAAACTGAGTGTTTATACAACACTTGAGCCTCTTCAGTGGAGACCCTGACGATCCAAAACAGCCTCTTTTGGATTTCATCATGTCTGGAGGAGACAACCCAGATCAGCAGTTTCACTCAAACTGCCCACCTTCTGGATATCACGGCCCCAAGTGTGGTTTGACCAAGCTGAAGCCCAATTCTACATCCATCAGATAACTGCGGATATTACCAACTACTACTACGTGGTCGGTGCGCTGGACCAGGAAACCTCCGGGCGCCTCATTGATTCCCTTCGCCAGCCACCAGCCGACAACAAGTACGAAGCGATCAAGATGCTCCTCAACAACACATTCGGTCTCAGCTGCCGCGACAGGGCGGCAAAACTACCGCATATGGATGGCCTAGGTGCCTGCAAACCGTCCGTGCTCATGAACAAAATGCTCGCGCTGATGGTTGAAGGATTTTCATCTTCTCGAAGCAAGCACAACTTAGTTATTAATCTTATTACAACAGTGGTTTTAGTTCGTATCGTGCATACCAATCCCTTAAAATCAGGCCTCCGTAACAATGACATGGTCGAAGGATCGACCTTCTCCATCATCTCTCCAAACTAATCTAAAAAACTATACTACTGCGCAAGCATCTAAGCTCCAAACACACCCAGCGAGAGGATGAAGAGATGCTCGCCTACAGCACCGCCATCTCAGGCCTGCTGTTGGAGGATGTGAGATTCTGGCCCGCTGACACCACACTCCTCTGCAACATTTCTACGGGACAGCCAAGACCCATCATCCTGGCTGCCTGGCGCCGCTGGATTTTCTACATAGTTCACGTCCTAGCTCACCCTTCCATCCAGACAACAAAGGCACTGATGGAAGCCAAGTTTGTGTGGCGCGGGTTGTGCCTAGACCGTGCATCCCCTGTCAAACCTCCAAGATTCAGCATCACATCAAGGCGCCGATGCAGAACTTTGCCTTCGACCACGTCAAAATCGTTGGACCGCTGCCCCCATCCAGAGGTGTCACCCACCACTTCACCATCGTGGACAGATTCACGAGATGGCCGGAAGCCGTTCCACCCTCGGATAAATTCATGAAACTTGATAAATTATTGGTTATGCCTCATCTGGAGCCCTTATCACCACACTGGGAAGGACGTGATTGCACTGGAGGGTATGCAGAAGAGATTTACCAGGACATTGCCTGGAATGGGAAGTTTCAGTATGAAGAGAGGTTGGATAGGGTTTGATTAATTATCCTGGAAGAGAAGAGGCAGTGGTGGTGATGGGGGGAGACCAGATGGAGTGATATAACATCACGAATTGTATCAATAGAGTAGATAGTGAAGTCAAATCTCTAAAACCATAGAGTTTAGGATTAAAATGAGGAGTAAGGAGTTACAGTGTAATATTTTCACCTTGTGGCAATCTGGAAAGCACTGCCTGGGACATTGGTGGAGGTCGTACTCTTACAGTATTTACGAACTATGTTTCAGACCAGTTTGCCATTTACACCAGGATGCAATGAAATTCTTTGTTTGCATGAAGCACACAGTAAACAATATATGGTGATGATAGATGCCACAATAAGTACAACTACAAATGTCATCCGCATGAGCATTGGAATTGCCAAAGCATTGTAGGCTATGGACTATGTGCTGGTAAAAGCATTAGTATAGATGAGTTCCCTTGGACATGGTGCTCCCAAACGGTCAGTTATCATGTTGCGTGTCTGTATGACAGCATTGCCATTTCCATTTATGGGCGACTGGGTGGCTAATTGTTATGCTTTTATACTTGTTTGAATTGATTTGCAAAAAAAAGTGGCAAATGGAATTCATTCTGGAGAAAATGAATCATGGTATGTACTGAGAAGACCATAAACCAGGCAAGGAAAATTGCATTAAGTGGTAGGTAGTATATTGAAAAGTGCAGAAGAATAGAAGACCATGGCTAGAATGGTTCAAAGCCAAGTGTAAACTGGGTTATAAGGGAAAGCGAATTACAAAGGCAAAGTACTGTGGTAAGAGTAGAAAATGCTGGACAGATCAGGTCAACACTCTTCTATGTGGAGAAACATTGTATATTTCAGATCAATATCTGATAACAACCCAAAGTGTTAACTTGTTTCTCTCTTTGCAGAGGCTGTCCCACCAATTGAGCATTTCTGAGATGTAATGTTTTTCTTTTAGGCTGACAGCATCTGCAGTTTGATGTTCAGTATAAGCCTGCTAGACTTTGCTGGAACTGTATAAGGTTCTGACAATTTTATTTTTGGCTCAGTTCAAGGATTTTTTAGTGTTTTGCAAAGCTGTTTAATGTGTTTTAGAAATATTTGATTGAATATCAACTTTTGGTCTCTAAAGTGCAATTTAATTGGAATACCATCAAATTTTATTTCATTCTTATTTTGCGCTCCAGAACCTTTTACCTACAAACATGCTTCTGTAGTAATAAATATTTAATGCATGTAAATAATAAAATACTTTTAGATTTAAATACAAAAATCCCGATTAAAGTCCTAATTTCTAAATTTAAGGTCAAGTTTTTGAAAATCCATTGCAGTTATAAAAGGGGCATGCATCTTTAATGAGATTGTACACATTGAAGTTCTTTATTTGTAGTCGTTGATGACGCATTTCTAAGATAATGTTCCTCATTTACACTAGCTGCTAAAAGATGAATTTTGCTGCCCTTTCTCGAAACTGGTGCTCTAGCATCTGATTTCTAGTGTATGGAATGAGCATAGGATTTATTGTGCATTTTTGCTTGCAAAATAGTTAGTCCAGACCCGTGCCTTTTCTTGTATACAAAATGGTGCTGGTATATGTATGAATTAAAAACTGAGCCACATCAACATTTTTGTTTTCCCCATCAATATACTGTTTTGATTTTGTGACCAAACAATGTCTAATTTAATAAACTAATAACTAAAAAGTATAAGGTAGACAAGAATGTTGGAGAAACTCAGCGGGTGAGGCAGCTTCTATGGAGCGAAGGAAATGGGCAAAGTTTCGGGCCGAAACCCTGGAAGGGTTCCTCCAGCATTTCTCCAGCAGTTTCTCCAGCATATTTGTCTACCTTCTATTTCCCAGCATCTGCAGTTCCTTCTTAAACTAAAAAATATAAATTCGGTTTGAAATTTTAAAAGTGGGAAAATCTGGTGTTTAACTTTTATGAGGTGCCAGTACGCTGTAGCAGCGCATGCTGGTCCAAACTCTGATCTTCAAAAATCATGAAAAAAAGCTTATTTCCTTGAAATTGCAATGAATATTCATGCTCATCAAAGCACCTTGTTATTGCCTGATTGTTAGAAAACACTGAATGGATAAAAGACTTAAAAGCTGCTTAAGATTTTAAGTTATTGAATAATGCAAAATATAGATCTGTAGTCACCAAAGCCTACAGGTTTATGATATTTTAATTTTTCTTTCTAGTATGGCATAAACTGAACATGGGGTGCTTCTCATTGGAAGCCTTTGATTCCATCACAGGGTTGAGTTTCTTGTTGAATACAGCCTTGTGCAAATTAAATTTATCAAACATGCACTCGGATATAACGTCAATGTACACGTTGAAGAATTTTTCATCGCTCTAGCCCAGCTGAATTATGGCCCTTGATGAGCTTCTGTCTCATGGTACAGTCCTTTCTTTTCCGTCTTGGATTGATAATTGATCACAAATTCTTAATTGGACTCGGGTTTGGCAAGTCACCAGGTCAGTCCAAGACCCGTATCCTCTTTTGCAGGAAGAATTGAGCCACCATCTTTGGTGTGTGGCACAGTGCTGGAATATTCTAGATCCACCTGGAAAAGTCTTTGCAATCTCCGGCACCTCTCTTCTCTGCAATACATTAATATATTGCAGCAACCTCATTTTATCAAATGGGTGCAGCGGACCAACACTCTTGTCGCTGAAACAACCCCAGAACATAAACTTTTCAGGATGTTTGATGGTGACAATTTCTTACCGGTTCTCTGACTAATCTCCAAACTTGTTGGCTACATTGGCCCTGAACCCGCTGAGTTTCTCCAGCATTTTTATCTACCTTCGATTTTCCAGCATCTGCAGTTCCTTCTTAACCATTTCATCTACTCCACTGCAAAATCTCCTCAAGATATGCCTACTTTGAAGAAGTTCTCCTCCTCTCTCCGAAGACAGTTTAACAGCCTCCGCTCTCCCTGCACCCCCCCCAGCCTCTTCCTGTGATTCCCCCTTCCCTCCAACTCTATGACCACATCCTAACCCAGATCCATTACCACAGCCACGTTTGCTTTCTCAGGACTTGCCTGCGCCTCCATCTTGTACCTCATGGTTTCCTGCTCCAGTTCCCTACCTCCCAGTTTGGACCCAACCCGGACTATCGATACCGAAGGGCTATCTGCCGCCATACACGGCGCTTCTTCTGTGCCCTGCGATCTACTCTGGCTGCGATGCGCCTGCACCAGCAGGACCTTGCTTTGACTCTCCCGAAACTTTGGGCCTCACTCACCCAGATCTGCAACGGACCCCAATCTACTTCATGCTACGGCAGATCCACGCCTTCAATAAACGATTCCTGGCCCACCTGGACTCCACCAAGGACCTTAAACTCGCCCGCCTCCAGGCCGCTCCTGCCACCGACACTCCGCGACTCGACCGCCTGCAGGCCCCTAGCCCCAACACTGGCACGCGCCGACTACCCGAACACCACCAGGCCAAGTTCCGCGGCGCTATCTTTACCATGAGGAGCGGCACCAGTACTCACCGCCTCCCGGGCCGACCTCAGGCCCGGACCACTGAAGGCGCCACTGTCGCCAACCTCCATGTGGCTACTGCCTGCCCACCGATAACGCCGACCCTCGCTGCCTCACCAGTAACACTGACTATCGTCCCCTCACCGATAACGCCGACCCTCGCTACCTCACTGCTTCCTCCGACTATCGCCATCAAAACGGGACCTACCCACCTCACCGCGATCGCCGAACCTCACCGGGCCCACCGAACCTCGCCGCCTCACCGGCCATCCGCTGTAAGAAGGAACTGCAGATGCTAGTTTAAACAGAAGATGGATACAAAACGCTGGAGTAACTCAGCAGGAAAGGCAGCATCTCTGGCGAGAAGGAATGGGTGACGTTTTGGGTCGAGACTCTTCTTCAGGGTCTCGACCCGAAACGTCACCGATTCCTT
Source organism: Leucoraja erinaceus (assembly GCF_028641065.1). Lineage (NCBI taxonomy): Eukaryota > Metazoa > Chordata > Chondrichthyes > Rajiformes > Rajidae > Leucoraja > Leucoraja erinaceus. Next base: position 27,986,127 of record NC_073398.1, on the reverse strand, counting down.
CTCTCCAGAGATTCTACCTGTCCCGCTGAGTTACTGCAGCCTTTTGTGTAGATCTGTGGTAGACTTTGAAACTCATCATATGAAACAAAAACAAAATCAGGCCATGATTCAATTAATTTGCACAAGGATGTTCAAGTTCATGAGTTTATTGTCATGTGTCCCTGTATAGGACAATGAAATTCTTGCTTTGCTTCAGCACACAGAGCATAGTAGGCATTTACTACAAAACAGATGTCTGTCCATATACCATAATATAAATATATATACACATGAATAAATAAACTGATAAAATGCAAATAACAGAAAATGGGTTATTAATAATCAGAGTTTTGTCCGAGCCAGGTTTAATAGCCTGATGGCTGTGGGGAAGTAGCTGTTCCTGAACCTGATTGTTGCAGTCTTCAGGCTCCTGTACCTTCTACCTGAAGGTACAGGATGTACATAGGCTCTCAAAAAATAAAATGTACTTTAAAATCTTTGGAACTGATTAAATTCTTTAGTCTGAGAATTTTGCTGCATAGGCCAAATTGTCTTGCAGAAATCTCATGAAAGCTCTCCAGTATTCCACCAATTAACTACTAATCTTGGCAAGAGAAAATCAGAGGTATTTTGACCGAGTCATGTTTGGTGCTAAGTAGGCATGCTTTAACTCTGTTTCATGCTTGAATAAAGTATCAGCATGAATGACAAAATCCACTACCACTTCAAAATGATAGTTTAAATAATAGTTGATTGTGGCACTGTTGATTGTTGCAGTGGACCTGCACGTGTATTCCTTTACAATGAGAGCAGTAGGTTTCAAATCAAGGAGTAACTTTCACCATGCAGGTTGCAAATGCAATAGATAGACATAACATGCGGTACTTTACTTGGTAGATGTATAAAGAACTTTACCAAGCATTGTTGTTAAAGAGAGGGAATTGCACAGGACTCTAGTCTTGGCAAGGGAAGATCATGCACATGCACAATCCAAGTAAACTACTAGGAGAACTCAGTGGGTCAGGCAGCATCTGTGAAAAAATGGACATACAGGTGCACAACCTTTTATCCGAAAGCCTTGGGACCAGACACTTGTCGGATTTCGGACATTTTCGGATTTCCGAATGGAAGATTTTTAGCGTAGATTAGGTAGGTAGCGCGGGCGGCTTGAAAAGTCTGGAGCGACTGCCTCCTCCCCGGAGACCGGGGAATCATTGTAAATCATTGCATAAATGTTAGTCAGTTAGTTTGGAGGGATTTTATGTGGTGGTGGTGGTGGTGGTGGTGGGGTGAAGGGGGAAACTTTGATTCTTAGTCCCCTACCTGGTCGGCGACTCCCAACATCGCGGAGCTGGGGGCTCCGACCGGCCGCGGGCGGCGCCGGTTGGAGCTCCGACCCTGGCAACTCTACCCCTGGCTGCGCGGCGCTCCAAATCCAGCGCCGCCCGCCCGCAGCCCCCAGCTCCGCGAATGTTGGGAGAAGGCGGCCTCAGCGCCCTGGAGCTTACCGCACGGCGACCCGGTAAGGCATTGCCCGCTCCCCGCTGGTATCCCAGCGCTGCGACGCCGCCGACTCCCAACATTTGCGGATCTGGGGCTGCGGGCGTCCGGCCACGGGCGGCGGTGGATTTGGAGCGCCTCGCAGCCAGGGGTAGAGTTTCCGGGGTCGGAGCTACAACCGGCGCCGCCCGCAGCCCCAGCTGGGAGTTGGCGGCCACAGCGACGACATCCTGGAAAAAATGGCCGGTTTTCGGAGTTTTTCGCTTTCCGGAACACCGGATAAAAGGTTGTGCACCTGTATTACGTTTTGGGTCGGGTCACTTCTTCAGACTGCCTGAATGCTAAGTTCTTCCAGCAGTGTGGTTTTTTTTTGTTCATGATTCCAGTATCTGCAGTCTCTTATGTCTGCTTTGTTCGTGCTGTGGAATGTAAATAGGATATTTGCAGCTGGATTGCAATGCATACAATATTTTTAGTATGAAATTGCTTTCAACCTAGGTTACATCTGATAATTTTCTTGTTGCTCAGGGCCTTTTGTGCAGCATTTCACCCAGGATGGTATCCATTGAATTTGCTGTGGTCCCAATTATTCTGTTACCCAAACAAATTCATGAGTCATGTCCTCCTTTTCCTCTTATTTTCCCTTGTAGTTGCATCTTCTCTGTTCATAGCATTTGTAGTGTTCCAAAAATTGAGATAGCGATTAAAAAAAACCCAAAGCATGCTTGGTGCTTTGAAGTCTGACAGGTAGGATTGTCAGTAAACTACACAGATTTCACAGCCTTGACCATGAATATTTCTTCACTTAAATCTCGTTATGTAATCATTCAGACTTTCATTTTTTCCAACTCATTTTTCAGTCATCGCAACCGAAGAGGGTGACTCATTAAGTCGTATAAATTTAAGTGGCCTAGATAGTTGACAGGAAACAGACAATTCAATATCCACAGATCATCAATTTAAATGGGTGGGATTAAATGTAGATGTGAGGAAGTTTTCTTCACCTGGAGATCCTGATATTACCATTCTGCTACTAATAATGCAGTCCTTTAGACTTTAAACTTTACTTTAGACTTTACCACTACTAATGCAGTCCCTTGTGATGGAGGATGATTTACTTTTACTGCATATCTGCGGGTTTTCAAGTGGTCAATGAGGCTTGCGTATGATCCCGATGAAGAGATTTGACGTACACGGTACCACCCCAGATCAGTTGTGATCATACTGAAGGGTGAAGTTACCTTGAAGGGCTGAATGGGCTACTCCTATCCTATTGTAATTCGTATGGAGGTTCATGAGGTCGTTAGGTCATAAGTGATAGGAGTAGAATTAGGCCATTCGGCCCGTAGTCGACTCTGCCATTCAATCATCGCTGACCTATCTTTCCCTCCTAACCCCATTCTCCTGCCCTCTCCCCATAACCTCTGACACCTGTACTAATCAAGAATCTCTATCTCGGTTGATATGCTCATATACATATTGGAATAATAACATGGTTATGTTTTTTGACCACAGTCTGTGCTCCAATTGAATCTGTTGATTAGAATTGTGGTTTGATGTTATCATATTGTAGATATTGACTGAAGATAAAGGTAGCTAAATTTATAAAATATATTCTCCATCGTCGTGATGATGCAAGAATCGGCAAATGTTGGAATCTTGAGTGCAAAACAAAGTGCTGGAGGAACTCAGCAGGTCAGGCAGCGTGTGTGGACAGACAACGTTTGGGGTCAGGATCCTTCCTCAGACTGACTTTTTCTGTCCATAGTCATTCTCAGTTGCTGGGTTCAGAAACGAATGCAAGGTCATAAATGCCGTGTACAATGATTGATGCTGTTAGCAGTATCTTTCTTATCTTTACAAATACTCAACTTTTTTGGAACCATAAAAATCATTGCTATCCGAATGGATGAAATCCACACTAGTTTGGAGAGCAACAGCTCACCCACTTGAAGGTGGTGGCAGGCAAGGACCTGTCCCACCAGCATGCGTCTAGCGCGACCAAACGTGGCTGCTTGAGGCGTACGGCCGCAAGGTCCCACTTCAAACCGTGGAGGCGCATGGAGTTGTGCGGGGCTGGTCCCGACATCGCGCGGGGCTCTGAAAATCCCACACTGTCCGAAATCATCGCGCGCCAACGGCCTGTCGGCCTGCAGGCACATTGAGGGCGGATGCAGCGTCTCGACGGCGTATGCAGCGTCTTGACGTCGTACACAGCACCTTGACCGCGTACGCCTAGTGCATGGCGTTGCGTGATGACGTCACCGCCCGGCGTGCCATTGCGTGATGATGTCACCGCCCGGCGTGCCATTGCGTGATGTGACCGCCAGGCGCCGTGCGACTCTTGCCCAGCTGATTGGTGAGTATGACGTAAATTACGTCACTTTGCGCGAGCTTAGCGCGTGCTTAGCGCGTACTTACCGTGAGCTTAGCACAAACCCCGCTTCCGTTTGGTCATGCTAGACGCATGCTGGTGGGACAGGCCCTTTACACATTTTCCATGGCAGAACGCAGGCATGCCTGAGGCTCCCGAGGTCCTTTTTTCGGATTCTCAGTCTAATGTGGCTGAAGCTTCTCTCATTTTTTATTGGAATTTAATTTGGTATTCTATCTCCAACAGATACCTAGTTGCTTTCAGAGGTCTGAACCAGATAGTTTACAGAGGAATGAAATCAAAGTCCAATTCTTCAACTTGCTCGTTCTAGGCGGCATCCTTATACTTGATAAGCTTCCCTGTGTCCTTGAGAGTTTGGGCTGTACATAGTCTTGATGGGATGTGAATAATCTATGCAATGTCATGGATATTGAAGAGTTGCTAGATCTCTTTATCACCACTATCTAGTCTTTGGGTCATGGGCGTCATACTACATCATGGTCTTAAGTTGCTCATAATTATTATTTTTTCCCATGACCCATTGTGACCTTTCCAATGCAAGTTATTTTTGAACCAGGTGCTGACATAGAATCATGTAATTGTCTCTGATAGAACAAGATGTTGGTTATTATATGGCTATGTTTTAAGCCATTTATAAGGAGGAGGATTCCATTGGAGTTATCTTTTCCAATACTCGTGCCTCTCTGGAGAGAACACAGCCAATTATTATGTGAGGGTAATTGAATTTGTGCAATTTACTGCTGGCAGTGCTTAACCTATCAATAGCTTGAAATATATATTCTTTCCCACCATGGCAGAGTGGAGATACAAACCAGTGTTTATATAGTGCATAACATGCATACACAAATTCGCTTGCAAGTGCTGCCTTGTAAAATAATTTAATAGAGCAGTAACCAGACCATGATAATTCAGTTGGCAGTACACTTATTCAATTGTGCCACAAATTCCCAACACTCATTGTGTTTGAAGCATATAACTTATTACCTTGGTTCACTTGACAACAATCAAGCTTCTGTGTTCTGCTTGGGCTGAACAATGTACTCTCCTGATATAAAATCCCTGTGGGGAAGAGGTAGCGTTTTGATACGTATCTTCAGTGATCCCAAGTATTTGTATATGCATAGATTGAACTTGCATATTCTTTTCAGTAGTTTGTAGGTACCTTGCCTAATTTTAAATGTTATTAGATAAATCGTACCTTTGATTGGAGTGAATGAGCAACCTGGATAAGTGCTAAACTGCAGGAGCAGGGTTGAACCCACAACATTGAGAACATTTCCTTTGAGAAAAACTGATAAGATGTAATAGGTTATAGAAATGTGAAAATTTGGAAATTTACTTGAATTTGCAGAATCATAACAATTAACTGTGGAGTTATTAGGTCATGAGTATATTATCTTTCTTGTACTTAACATTTTTTTCTTCACTCGTAAATGTATGGCTTCTTAGTAACTGTTTCTGTTCTATTTCAGTAACACTGCGGAAGCCCTAGTGAGTAAAGGCCTTGCCACAGTTATCCGTTATCGACAAGATGATGATCAACGATCCTCCCACTATGATGAGCTACTTGCTGCAGAGGCCAGGTAAATGATGATTGAAATTTTGGGGGAAATGGAAGATTTGACTTTATTGTAACCATTATCTTGTATCTGGACACTGGACACAAAAATATTTTCACTGTAACCAAGTACACCTGACAATAATAAACTAAACTAAAATGTCAAATACTAAAGAGCATAACTTTAAGTTAAGTGCGGCAAGAGGTACAAGACGTTTGAAGGAGATGTGAGGGGAACGTTTTTTAATGCAGAGAGTGGTAGATGCCTGGAGCGCACTACCAGAAACGATGATGAAGAAGAAACAATAATGCCATTTATGCACATAAATGCACAAATATGCAGGTATGTGGATCATGTGCAGCTAGGCGGGATTAGTTTAATATAGCATCATGTTCAGCCCGGACATTGTTGGACATGTTGTGAAAATATACATTTAATTTGGAGATTGTTCCTTGTATTTAAGTATGAGAATTTTCCTGGTAAAATAATTCATTTGAAGAGATTGGTTTTATCTCCTGCTGGATCAACGATGTGATTCATTAATGGTATGTGCAAATATTTTAAATTCTGAAGATTTTGACGATATTTGACTGTGATATGGGTCCCATGAGTTTGATGTTATCAACAATGTTATTTCAACTGAATCTGTTTCTTCACCCCTTTCTTTGATCAATGAAGCTGTGGATTGTGAGAACAATAACTATAGTTGCAACCAAGTAGGGAGTTTAATGTCATACAAGTTTAACAGTTACACAATCAAACAATTGACACCAAAGGAACCCTGCGATTGATTGCTACGTGTGCACTGCATCTTAAGAGGATGAATAAGTGTGGCGATTGGAGAAAGGAACAGCTGAAAGCAGAGGTGACAATGGTAGTGTGAAATTAAAGAAATGTGGTTGAAGCAGGGACATGCAGGCAGGGGAGGCAGAGCCTCACCTGTCATACTCTCAATGAAAATAGCTGTTAAGAAAAGTAAAGAAAAATAATAATAAAATCAAATAAATATAAAGATTTTTCCATTGATCTGTGTAATAAATGTCATTTCTATATGAATCAAATTATTTTTTGTAGTCAAAATCGCCAAATTTGCACAGCTCCGCTGCAAATACAAGAAGAGATGAGAGGTGAGGCAGCGATGAGCTGAGCCTCCCCTCTGATTGCGCAACCCCTCAGAAACGGCATGGAGCGCGGGCAATAAGTGTGTGCCTGTTACTATCCCTATGTATGTTACCAATGTAATGTGTGTAAACCCCTTCATTACATGTCCTCACCTTCCATAGTCCAGATTGCTTATTTCACATGTAAACATGTTACATTTGTGCTCACTGGTCTCACATAAAACTGCAATGAAAAAGCACCAGGGGAGGCAGCTATCACGTTTGCCTCACAAGGGGACGTGTCTTGAGCCCATTAGAGGGAGAGCGAGCGTCATTTACGTAGGCTCACGTAATTGACGCTGCCTCACTCTCCCTCCACATTAGCTAGCTTCAGCAGCAGAGGCGCAGACTGGTAGGTTGATTCGTTGATTTGTAGCGGCTGATTCGGAGGCTCTGGGCCGCTGAGACAGAGCTCCCAATTGGGCCCCACGCTGGAGTAATGTACTCTTGGCTCGGGACCCCGGCATCCACTCCCGTCGCCGGCCTCTCCCTTCCCTTCTTCCCTCCCTCCCTCCCTCCCTCCCTCCCTCCCTCCCTCCCTCCCTCCCTCCCTCCCTCCCTCCCTCCCTCTCCTCTCCCTTCCCTCCCTCCTTCTCTCTCTCTTTTCCCTTCTCTCCTTCCCTCCCTCCTTTCTCTTCCCTTCTTTCTTTCTCTACTTCCCTCCCTCCCTTCTCTCCTTCCTCCCTTCTCTCCCTACCTCCTCTCCTTTCCTCCCAGACACATCACGCAGAGACAACTAACACACACACACACACACACACACACACACACACACACACACACACACACACACACACACACACACACACACACACACACACACACACACACACACACACACACACACACACACACACACACACCGCTAAGTTAGGATGGGGTAGAAGCCAGTGCCTCCCCAGCCATTGACCTCACCGCACGTCACTGGGTTGAAGTAGTAATGACATATGGCAATCGTATAATGCCTTGGTGAAGTGACCCATGTCCCAGGGTGACAGAAAGAGAATTTATAGACCTAATTATTTTATTTCTGTGTAACTTATTGGCCTATAAAGCAAAGAAATTATGTAATAGAATGCAATGAGAACTGTGAGCAGCAAGGATTGGAGAGCTGCTATCTTTTAAGAGAGAAAGCTGGTAGAAAGAAGCCGAGCACCTGCAAGAGTTCATGGACAGCAGTTCAGATGAATATTCTTTTACATAAAACATTACCTCTTCGTCCACTGTTATGCTGGTAATCTCACTCCTGTAAATTTCTTGCATGTAAAATGGTAAGTTACTAAAAGGATAATTGAAACAGTGCTATTTTTTACTTTTGAATAGCTTCCTTTACTTCATGAATTATTTAACATTCATCATTTCTGCTTCAACTCATTTCTATTCAAGATTTTCTAGTTCTATTTGGTTTGAAATAATCATCCAACTTCCTGTTTCATTGTTTAGTATCAGATGTGGAGGAGTGCCAAATGGAACCAGGTATTTTCTCCAATTGAAAAGAGCAAAATTGGAGGGAAATGTCTTCTCATATAAAGGTTGAGCATGGTTTCTGGTGGGGTGTAGCTAACGTCACAACAATAAGGTGAATGCTGTAGGGTATTAATATTGGTTTGTTTATTGTCGTGTGTACCAATATAGAGTGAAAACCATTGTTCTGTGTGCTATCCAGGCATCATTAAGTTTTTACCATGCATCGAGCGGGAACTGGCTGGAAGACGTGCGTAGCCTCAAATCTTGCATTCTATTGTTTGCTTGGAGCCTTTACCTTTAAATCAAAGTTGAGAGAAACAATCATCTCATATCAGACTGAGGCCCAGTGAGCCAATTAGCAGACTTCAGTGAATAGTCAGATGAATTTCCTTGTGTGATGAGATGCTGATCTAAAAGCTGCCACTCACTTTGTAACTCTGCTGGCTGAGAACTGTGGTCGTACCCTGTCCTCAAATATAATCTTTCTTGATTTGTTCCTCCGGTCTTAAAATACAAACTCAAAGCAAGTAGGGCTTCAGCTAAAAGCTGTGAAGGAGGATGGAAAAATAATTGTCACTGGCATGTCCTTACCAATAAGACATATCACTGAACATTTCATTTTTTTCAAACTAGCCCCAAGGCTGACTATTGTGCAAGACATTTACAGTTTCTCATTCTTGAAGTTAATATTAATCACCAAGTTATTATTTTAAGTCATAATCTTAGTTAAGGGATTCTTTAGTGGCAGTTTTAATGCTAATAAGATGAAGAATAAAGGATATTTTCGAGTCTGAAGAAGGGTCTCAACCCGAAACCTCACCCATTCCTTCTCTCCAGAGATTTGCCTGTCCCGCTGAGTTACTCCAGCATTTTGTGCCTATTTTCAAGTTATGCTGCAGTCTAATTCAGTGGTTCCAAGTGTTTATAGATGTAATAATATCCAAGAAATTGAAAGGTTTTGCTGTTTCACTTAATGTTCAGTTATGGAATTAAGTCTAGTAAAATTTGGGGTTATTATATGACCTCTGTTTTTGAAATGTATTAATTACCAACTCATAACCACACGAAATGAGGTGTGTATTTAACAAGCATATAGATTATAATATGGAAAAAGCACCTAACTTTTTGCTGGTCCTCTCGTGTAATGATAAAGAGTAATGAGACTTGGACTCTGTTTCATTAAGTCACCAGAACTCAACAAAATAACTATTCTTTATATGAGATTAAAGTACTTATTGATTTGCATTTATGAACTGTGGATGGTGGTTTACAAAAATAACTCAGTGGGTCAGACAGCATCTCTGGGGAACATGGATAGATGACATTTCAGTTTGGGACATTTCTTCAGACATTTCTTCAGAGTGTGTGTGTGTGCGTGTGTATGTGTGTGTGTGCGCGTGTGTGAAATAAAGGCCAGCTATGACAAATAGCGTAGGTGGAATGAGAGAGGGAAGGGAGAAATAAAAGTGTCTACATGTGTGCCACAGGGGGTGAAGGAGATGTGGGGGGGTTTGCTTTCCCATCTATATTTTAATCAGAAAATTGGGTTGCAATACACTCATTCCCTTCATCCGACCCATTAATATAGCATAATTAGATGAGGCTTTGGAACTGATCCCTGTGGCACTCTACTGGTTACAGCTTGCCAACCTGAAAATGATGCATTAATCCCGGCTGTTTTCAATCAGTTAGGCAGTTGTCTATCCATGCAAATATATTTTCTAAATGCAGTTTTTCATCCAGCTGTTTATAAATTTGTAATTACCTTTTAGTCGAGTTAATCTAGTTTAGTAATCATAGAGTCATACTGTGTGGACACTGGCCATTTGGCTGACCATGTTTGTGCCGACCAGTGGGCATCATCTGCATCAATCCCATCTTCCAGTACTTACTCATAGCCTTCTATGCCAAGGCGATTCATGTGCTTGTCCACACACTTTAAATGCTGTCAGTGACTTTGCTTCCATCACTCTCAGTTCCAGGCTGTGAATTTCACATTCAGGTTAACCACCAAATTTCCTTTACCCTTAATTCCAGAGACTTTTCAGGTTATCTGTTTAACCCGACCAACAGAGGTCACAGCCTCCAAGAGGAGTCCAAGGGTTCTGGAACGGTCTGCTTCAGTCGCTGAGGAGGCCTGTAAAGTTACTCCGAAGTTGTCCATGGGAGCGGATCTACCAGCTCTGACCGGGCCAGAGTACTGGAGCCCTGTTCGCAGGGGGCAAATTCGGCTGCCGAGGCATCTGATGTCCTAGTACATCAGTCACTGAAAGTAAACATACAGGTACAGCAGGCAGTGAAGAAAGCTAATGGCATGTTGGCCTTCAAAACGAGAGAGTTGAGTATTGAGTATTGGAGAAAAGAGGTCCTTCTGCAGTTGTACAGGGCCCTGGTGAGACCACACCTGGAGGATTGTGTGCAATTTTGGTCTCCTAATTTGAGGAAGGACATTATTGCGATTGAGGGAATGCAGCATAGGTTCACCATGTTAATTCCCGGGATGGCAGGACTGACATATGATGAAAGAATGGGTCAACTGGGCTTGAATTCGCTGGAATTTAGAAGAATGAGAGTGGATCTTATAGAAACATATACAATTCTTAGAGGATTGGACAGAGTGGATGCGGGAAAAATGTTTCCGGTGTTGGGGGAGTACACAACTAGGGATCACAGTCTAAGAATAAGGGGCAGGCCATTTAGGACTGAGGTGAAGAAAACCTTTTTCACCCAGACAGTTGTGAATCTGTAATTCTCTGCCACAGAAGGCAGTGGAGGCCAATTCACTGGATGTTTTCAAGAGAGAGTTATAATTAGCTCTTAGGGTTAAGGGACTCAAGCCATGATCATATTGAATGGCGGTGCTAGCTCAAAGGACTGAATGCCCTACTCCTGCACCTATTTTCTATGTTTCTATGTTAACTCCTCTAAGATGGTGTAAATAACCATGCTCTGTGCCTGCTTCCTTCTTCCTATGATATCACACTTTGATTTGGTTTCCTAATATTGAAGATCTTGGTTTAGGTTGTTGGCATTAGTGATGCTTATTAATTCAACTTGCATACATGGCCCAGCCACGGATATCATTACAAGGTAACAAATTCTAATAAACTGCCTAATTAACTGATAAACTGCCATTGGTAGACAGTTTGTTAGCTGCAGATTAACTTTATAAAAATCGTTTTTTTGACAGTTCTGTATATAAAACTTAACTAAGTTTGATTATGAACTTATCCTCTTTCATGTCCCATTTCTTTGCCCAGTTTTTGACCTCTGCAGTCTAATGGATTTCGATGAAATGAAATGCATACATTATGCATAAGCAAAAAAAAACATTAGTTTTAGTGTTTCAGCTTCAACTGATGTGTTATATTGCTGTCATTTCTTTCACGGTATCCAATGTCATAAGTGGCACCACACAATATTTTTCTAAAATAAAAATTAGGGAAATGGTGCATAATCTCCATTAGTTGTCCAAGTGATGCATTTTTTCCAATGAACTGTTTGAGGTCAAGATTGTTTCCGGTTGGTTCGCTTCAGATTGACTTTCAACGTTTCATTTTAGAGTTTCACACCAATTGACCTTGAAGACATCCATCTCTCTCCTCTTGCATTTAATTTGCTTCCACCACGCCTGTTTCCTTCTAGTCTTCCATACCGGGACAGAGTTCAGTCGTGCTTCATTCCATTGCCTAATAATTACTGAACATGTTTTAATGTGCATTCAATTCCTCTTTTGACCCAGTTTATAATGGATGGAACTTCAATGGTTGGTTTATTTTAGCGAGACCCAGTTGACCCTCCTTATTTACATTCAGCTTGTATTTTCAACAAAAATTGAAAGGGAGACTATAAAAATTAACGTATAGCGAATATATTTATAATAAATGCTTTATTATTAATCTATTAAAAAAATAACTATCTTTAATAACAATAGTTGGAGATGTGATGTGCACCCCCCTGCCAATGCATTGTACTTACAAATTCATGCTTGAGCAGGACTGCACTTCTGAGACACCTCTCGCAGAGACTAGATGGATTATTTAATTCTTATGTATCCTTGCTAATATCATTTTCATAGCTCATTTAACAAATATAGTTAGGCAGTTAGCAGGGGTATTCATTTAACAGATGTGGACTGAGTTAGTGAACTGCGATTTCAATGGTACAAAATCAGTGGGTGATTGTTAAATTATTACAGTCGAGTGCCCATGAAATAGAGCTGAAGTACCTCCTGTGTTGATAACATCATCATGTGCATACTGTTGTACTCACAATGGGTCGCACTTTTGCTATTTGAGATGTGGAATTATAATCCTGACTCAGTCCAATAGAAGGTCCTGCAAATTCAGTGGATGTCTGGATCCAGCTCTGCATTGCCATTGGTGCATTTTTAACCAAATCTGCGTTGTGATCATTGATTAACTTTGATATTCTTTACCGTGCCAGTTTAAGTGGGAGCATTCTGAGACAAATTATTAAATCATATGTTTGAATTCCAGCATGGCAATTGTAGACTTTGTATAAATATTTGTATTGGATAATCAATACTGGGTGACCCTCATGTATTTGCGGGGGTGAGGTGCTTGTGCAGTCCTTGAAAATGTTTTGTATCACAATTTTGCATAACACGAGGCTGCATAATCTGCGCATGCATCAAGAAACAGTTGAACACAAAAGATTGATTACTCATTCCCTCACCCCCACCCAGATTACATGAGAACTAATGTTATTCTATTCCTCAAATTTTTGGGTAGTAATTTGTGAATTCTACCAAGAGCAAATTTTATCTGAACAATTGTAACACAGGGATCACCTGGAACTGTTCTTCCTTTCTGTGGTGAGAACTAAACTATTGTGTCAGTCATGACGCCGGATCAGCAATGACCACACTGTCACTCGCAGTAATGTGAACTGACGATATAGGCTCTATTTCCAATGCCAAACAGTAGTGTCCAAGGTTCAGGTCCGCTCAAGGGCACAGTCCCTCATCGTCAATGAGGAGGCACAGGCATCCTGGATTTGTCAGCTTCCCCGGGGCTTTGAAGGGCTGACGGTCTCAGGTTTGTCGGGGTGGCTCAGTTTTTTTCTGAGCATGGGAAAACAGTTAGCAGGAGATCTTTCACTCTCTCCTTTTCCTGTCCTCATTTCTCTCTCCTGGCTGGATCTTCTGGGTTTATAAGAAAGTAGGGCTGACCAGGTGAATTGATCCACTCATTGGACCCAGCTGTGGCCTCGGTTTACCCCAGAGCCGGTGATTTCTGTCTGTTGTTCCGGGCATTGTTTGTGGTGCTGATCATGGGCTTCCTCCTGCCTGTCGACTGGTGATGGGGATCGGAGTGACCTGAAGGGGGGGTCGTGCCGTTACAGTATGTAATATGCAGAACGTGTATGAAATAAAATATGTATTTGAACTGCAGAAACACGTGCTGTTAGAATGAATGATTTGGAAGATGTTACATGGGGCAGCTGCAATTGTGCACAGCCGTGGTGAGATGATGCCCAGAGTGATGTTCCATTTTGGTTTCTTTGGAAAGGTTTTTGCTTTGCTCTGAAGGTGACAAATGTTGATTCGTCAGGTTAACTCGTGCTTTAAGAGTGGTTGTGGTAGAAAGAAAAATTGAGTGGGACAGTATTTTTTGAGGTGCGTACAATGGCAACTTTTAAAATATATTTAACAGGCTGAAGGGCCTGTTTCTGTGCTGTTCTGGCTCTGACTTTTAGTATTTTTTCACTTGGGGATTGTGATTTTGAATTACCTGCACCAGTGAATTGTGTTTTGTCATTGTTGTCTGCCTTGCATACACTGAATTTTGAAGCTCGAGGAATTGGAAGAATGTTCATGCACATTTAACACAAACTAACATTAAAGTGGCAGTGTACAACACAGAGCCTTACATTATTAGTTATTCCAGCTTGAGTAGAGACAGTCATGTGATGACTGAATTTCTTTGAGGGGGCAGGGTTATCAGGATTTTGTTCCACCAATATTGCATTCACAATGAGATTGAGATAGTGTTGCCAGCAAACTGGTATACGCCGCACTCGTTGTCAAAAAGGAAAATGAGAAGTTCTGTGTGACATTGGCAGTGGATGTCAATTTTCATGTCCAGTAACTAAAAAGATTATTAGAGCTTGGTGGGGAGGCTGTAGCACATTAAAAGGAGTGGCAGTCCACTCTAAGCTCTGGCAACCGAGACCGTTGTGGAGTGAGGCTGAAGCAGATAATTGTATGTATCGATAACCCTAGCACCTCCCCAAACTGCTACTGTTCACTTTGAGGCTTGAGGATGCAGCGTAAATACCTGACTTCGATGTACATTCTGCTTAAATACTCTGGGCTGGTTCAAGCTGTGCTGGACTGATTTCATTGCTTTATCCAGGTACTGCTTGTGTCCTAGAACAGTGGCTATGCAAGAAGCTGCATGAACCTTAAGCAAAGCACAAAATATTGGAAGAACTCAATGGGTCATGCAGCATCTATGGAGGGAATGGACAGACTATGTTTCAGGTCGGGACCCTTCAGACTGATTGGGTATAAAGCTGGCAAAGAGAGGTGGGGACGGGACCTAGCCTGGCAATTGATCGGGCCTGTACAAGTACATTTAGAGTACTTTTAAATATGAAGAGGGTCTCACAGCTACTAACACAATTTTCCCTCCATCTCCCCACTAATTTTTTCATCTGTAATATTTTTCAGTCCTCTGCTTAGCGATAAGTATCCATAAAGGCCCCACATTTTTCAGAAACCTTACATTAATCCCTCTTCAACATGACACAGATTCTCAACCCAACACATCGACCAACTCTTTAACTCCATATTGCTGCCTGTCCTGCGAACTTCTTTTTTTCCCTCCTCAACCTCTTGCTATAAAGCAAATAACAGCTTTTCCTATCATCTAAAACGTTTCCTTTCCCGGCAGTATTCTCATTGATTAGCACATGTAACACTGTCGTCGCCTGATGACTCTGTGTTTCTCCCCCAGGTCCTTTGGTTCTCTCTCACATCCCAAAGTTGTACAAGTGAAATCTAGCAGTGAGGCTGCAGCAGGGATATAACTCAAATCGTATGGTCCAGAACGCTTGCATCAACTATGCAATGTTTCTGAAATTATTAACGACACCCTGATCCATAAAACTGCATCCCTGGTATAAAATGGCACACTGGCACCTGATGTTTTATTATTATATAAATATATATGGAACTACTGGAAAACTTGGATATGAACCTGGACCTGGAACTGAACAATAGCCCTAGCTCTTTGGTTCTTCAGCTGAGTCTAGTCCCCAGATCTCTTGCACAGGACTGGATAAAAGACCAGCTATGTTGTTACTGAGCAAAACCCAAAGTGCTGGAGTGACTGGACAGTAGGTTGGCAGTTTTATGGATCAGGGTACTTGAATATCTATGACCTGCAGGATTATGGACCTAATGCTGGAAAGTGGGATTAGATTGCATAGATTATTTTGACCAGTGTGAATGCAATGGGACAAATAGCATACTTTTGGGTTGTCAATGTTCTGTTAGTATTGACAACTTTATCTTGTCAGGCCCAACACCACACGGTCTGATTTTTCTCTGTACTGTTCCTTTTAATATTTTTTCTGCTGAAGTATGCTTATTCTTCACAGTTGACCAATTACAAATCGATCATGTCAAGCCTCTTGTTGCCAGGGATATGTGTTTTATTGCCTATTTCCCCCATCAGGCAATGTGACTTAATGGTTCACATGCTGTGATCAATCAACCTGATGGTTTTTGCCGAACTTTACAAAACACGTATCGTTTGATTTAGTTATTTTGAATCTTTAGAGATTGATTGATCTGTTTGGTCACTCTTGTCTTTCCCTTTGTTCCTATTAATCTGTATTATTTGCACATAGCTTTTATTGTTGCTTCTTTTTTATTGTGGAATGTTTTTCTAGACCAATAATCTGTGTGTCCTCTTTACTAAATGTATTTTCTCCATATGTGGGCTGAATGTATCAGCATTTTCAGTCCGATTTCCATTTTGATTTGATTTCCATTTTGTGCCTATAAAATTCTAAGTGTACATAGTCTTTTTGGCTAGGATGATCAGCAAGAATCTGGATTTAAAGTAGAAGATAAGCCATTTGTGGACCAGATTACAGAAATGTTTACAGGCATCTTTATCCATTCCCTACTCCAGTCTGATATTTCCACATACTTTAAGACGATTGCGATCATTATAGTGCCATAAAATAGTGACAAACAATGTGGTGTACCTTAATGACCACTGTTCCTGAAGACTCATGTCTCTGATATCCATCATCCAGTGCTTTGAGCGATTAGGCTGTTGTGTATATTAATTCCAGCCTTCCAAGAAAGCCTACATCCACTTGCAGTTCACCTACCATCACAACAGGTCCACAGCAGACACCATCTTTCTGGCCGTTCTCATCCCGAGAATATCTGGATAACAAGAACACTATGCCAGGCTCCCATTTATTAACTGTTGCTCCATCAACAATACTAATTCCAACCACGCTCCTCTCCAAACCCCAGGACCATATTTGCCACTGGAATTTTGATTTTCTGACCCATCACTGTAGCAATCACTATAGATAGGGGACAAAGCAACCTCATTGGTATGTCGCAGTTATGTGCCAGGGGATGGCAGGATGTAGGCTTGCATCTGAAATGTCAAAATGCGTAATTTGTTCTATTCATTTTTTATTTCTCACAGTACTTGTAAAATAGTCATAGTTTTACACCAAATCACTTCCTACCAGTTGAAAAGAATTTCTGGAATGCTAGCTGTAGACAGTGTGTTTCCACAAAACTTTGCTTGGAGAATACTTTGTCAGGAAAATGAAGTGGATTCTTTTGATACATATCAAGGTACCATTCTGATCTTCTAGCCCAAGGCTCCCAAACTGGGGAAATTTTGCCTACCCAGGGAGTACATTTATTGATTCTGGATCTGTACATATTTTTACTCATTTACTGGCTGTGTTTGGTTCTGTTCATCATTAGTTCATAAATAAGTGAAATAATATTGTTATGTGCTATTAAAGTTGCAGGGGTAAACGGGGCAAAAAAGGTTGGGAACCCCTGTTTTAGACTTCTGCAGGTCTGGGCATCTTTTCTGATTAGGAAAACTCTGATAGGAGCTCGGCCTTTTGAGTGCTACTCATCTTTTGCAATGATTTTGTGTAACTTTCACAGTGAAATTGAGGGTTGTGCTTGGTTCTTGAAACAATCTTATCAACATTGAGAACCTGGAGCTCATGCAATAGAAACAAAGAAATCTGGTGTATCATCTTAAAACTTTTGATCTACCTACCCCACAGGGCGCTCCTGTGGAAGCATCTGCAGTTGTCACATGTGCTTGTCATTCTCATTGGACATAGAGCGTAGAACAATACTGCACAGGGACAGGCCTTTCAGCCCACAATGTCCATGCGACCATAATGTCAAGACAATTCTAAATCTACCTGTGTATAATCCATACTCTCCTTTCCCTGTATATCCAAGCACCTTTCCAAAAGTCTCTTAAAATCCACTATTGCACCTGCCTCAACCGCCACACCTGGCAGCGCATTCCAGACACTCACTACCCTCGGTGTTTAAAAAAAAAAGTTGCTCTGCTCATCTCCGTTAAGCTTTGCACCTCCCATCTTAAAGCTATGCCCTCAAACATTTGATTTTCCCATTCTGCAAAACGGTTCTGATTGCCTATCCTCTCTATGACTCATCATTTTATATACTTCCACCAGGTCTCTTCGAAACCTCCATTGTACCACAGAAAACAATCCAAGTATGTCCATCTTCTCACTAATACCCCATAATCCAGGTATCATTCTGGTTAATGTCTTGTGCACTTTTTCCAAAGCCTCTGTCATTTCTGTAATGGGGTGACTAGAACTGCCTGCAATATTCCAAATAAAACTTAACTCTATCTACTTGAGTTGCCACTTTCAGGAGGTTATGGACTTGGACATCACAAACCTAGAGTGAAAGCAAATTACCATAGATCCTGAGGGTCAGTCGAGATAGAGAAACTTTACTTAACCTTGTGTATATGTTTGATAGTCTTATTTGCTTCATTTCACATTTTGAACACTTTGAAATGATGTCCTGTATGCCCAAGTCTGGATGATGAATGTGCTTCAAGAGAAAAGACAAAGGTTGCTCATGCTGCTGGTGGGAACAACACAGTAAATGATTTTCCTACCTTAAAGAAAAAGAACCATTTGTCATTGAACTCTAAATTCAAAAATGTTTACGGGGAAAAAATGCAGAGATATTATTATTCATTTAAATTTATTCCATATCTCTCAATTCTCTTGCCTGTCTTTCCCATTCTCTGAACCATGGTAGGATTCCCCTTCTTTGCTTTCCTTCCAGCCAGATCTCACATCTAGTGGATGGAAACTGAATATCGATTTTTGACCCCTCCAGTGGTATTCCACCAACGAATTGTGTTCTCCTCTTTTACTTGGAGGTTCCTTTGATAACCAGCCTTGTAGCCAGCAACCACCATTTCCTAATAATGGGGAAATCTGGGCTAGGGACAGTTGTATAAGCAAAGAGAAGCAGAAACTTCCAATGTAGGTTAAAGCAGGTGATGAGAGGGACCGTCGGATCAGGCAGACTGCCAACACATGGAGAAGTTGCTGTCAGTCCCTATTAATGCCTGTACTCACTGTACTAGCCAAAGCAATCCTGAGCCCCAAATTTAAATGGTGATTTGCTGCAGTGCTCATCCTTTCCAGCCCCAGCCTTGACAGGCTGCCTCTCATAGTCATACAGCATGGAAACAGGCCCTTCAGACCAACTCACTTTGTTTTTGGTAAAGTAGGTTCTAAGATAATTATTAGTTGTATTTTCTAGTATTTGTGATGTTAACTAAGAAATACCATATTGCTGAATGAGCGACATTGTATAAATTTGGTTTATATTACGGCGAGTGACTTGGCTTTGTATTGTTTTAGCAGCTCACAGTGTGCAATTAAAGATTCATTCATTTGTGCCACTGAAGGGAAAACAAATCAGTTGAAACTCAAATTTTCATCAATCTCTTCCAGTAATTCTTCTAGCTTTACACGTGCTGATCTTGGCAGGCACTGTAGTTGTGAGAGCAATTAAACAGATTTAGTGGTGCTTGATCCTTATTCATCGGCTCCTGCAATGATGAGCTTAATGCTGACATCTTTGCTGTCCTTTACTTCAACACTGACGTGGTCTAATGGGTAGGTGTTTTTGTCCGTCCGGACTGAGGACGGTGTCATGCTATCTATCCTTTTTATCACAGCACTGTTGATTATGGCATGATCATAGTCTACGTATTTGTACAGAGTGTTCTGTTGGAGTTGGGCTTTTCTATTTCTTTTCTGCCGTTTGCACCCTGTCAGAGGTTTCTATCCTTTACAATGATGTTGAATAGTCCAGTAGAATTGGCTTCCCTCCCCTTGCAATTTGGATCGATCATTACTCAGTTTTGATAGAATTTGTTATCTTCATTGGTTGCTTCCAGGAGTTTCGATGAAGACGCGAGTTTCATCATAATCACTCAAACTAAACTCAAACTTATAATGAGCTAAAGGATCTTGAGGTACTTGCAATTCCCACAATGGGGCAAGCTTTAAGAACAGGTTAGACAAACTTGTATTGTTTTCTCTGGAGCATTGAAGTCCAAGAGGAAACCCGATAGAAGTTTAAAAAATTATGCGAGGTTTAGATAGAGTAACCAGTCAGAATCTTTTTCTGAGGATGGAAAAATAAAATATCCAAGGGCATATCTTGAGTTGTCTTTCTTGAAGGTGTGCCTGAAATGTTTATTGTTGACCTGACCTTCTCTTGTCTGCAAATCAAAAAGAGCTGGAGGAATTTAACTGGTCAGGCACCATGCATGGAAGGAAATGGACTGTCAACATTTTGGGTTGAGAGCCTTCACCATTATCCACACCATTTATGTATGTAGTAAGGCATTAATATTTTACCTTCTGTTTTCCACCTCTTAATATTTAATCCATATATCCACGTTTTTGACAACCATCCCCAGCATATTTTCGGTTGAGCTGATTGATGTCCCATTTGGGGAACTAAATTTCATTAATTCCTGCCTTGCAGACTTGTTTAATTATTTTGTCCAAGTTGTCCCACTTTTGCATTCGACATGAATTAACCCTACAAACTTGCACGTCTTTGGAATGTGGGAGATAACCAGAGCACCCGGAATAAAACCACGAGGTCACAAGGAAAACATACAACTCCCCACAGGCAACACCAGGATCATACCCGGCTATCTGGCACTGTGAGGCTGCAGCTCTAACACTGTACCACTGTGATTTAATACATTCTCTTCGGCTTGTATTTTTGATTTAATTGACCATGACTCCATGTTAATACAGAGTTGCAACATACTATCATTGTTTTAAAGTCCCAAATCCATGTTGCAGTATACTGAATTTCACTACATGTTGTAGTGGTCTTAATCTATTGGGATTTTGCTGTTTTATAGTAAACATTAAGACACTAAATCAGTAAAAATTCAACTTGAGGTAATACTTTCAAGCCCCGGTACAAGTGGCTTGAATTTCGTAGATCTAAACATCACCATGCAAAGCTCCTGCACTGTATCCTAATAGACAGGGTTTTCTGTATCTCTCGGTCCTAGTGAGACGTGCAGTTCTTTTTTTTCTTTTTCAATGAGAGGTTGACTTAAAAATAAGTAAATTACTTTTGTAATGTGAACACACTTTGAACACTCAATTGGCTGGGCCACCTAAAGGCATAAGGAAGCTTTTGGTATTTTTAATACAATTTAGGATGGAGTGAAATCTTTTCATAAATTGTACAATTGCAATTGTTCCATGCTGTGGGCTAAAGTGCCAGCTTTTGGTGCTCCATATTTTCAAAGAATACCTGCGGACTTTCTATATCACCAGTGTTGCCCTAATGTCTGGTGAACATTATGCTGGTAACCATCATGCTGTTCTGTACAATATGCACTCAGTTGTAGCTTGGTGTATGTGTCATTCGATTAGATTGGTATTATGTCTCCTGCAAAGGTTTTATTTATTTTATTTCAATTTTTATATTGAGTTGTACTCAATTTGTAAAAGAAAATATGGCTGTATGTGGGTGGCTTTTGTGTATGGCTAGCATTTAAGATACACACCTTCAGTTTCATTTCCCAGTACTATTCATCATTGTTCAGATATTTCAGCTGGGAGCTGAATGACAATTATGAATGCAAAATCTAATGACCACATTCTTTTTTTTCTTCTATGGCGGGTTCTGAGATGGTTGATGAGGCTACTGTAGGAACAGATATTTCTACAGATATGTAACAAGGTTATTGTGGATGAGTAGTTTGAGGTGATAGGCTCCTTTTGCTGCTTCTGTGTAATTTTTAAACCTCAGTGTCATGGGTTTATAGGCCAAATGGAAGGAATTTAATGTTTAATACCTGTAAATTAATGGCCATTTAAATCAACTTGCCTGTGGGGAACGTTGCGGTTGCGGTGATTTTAGTCCCCATATCGGCAGCAAATACACTGCCGGTTCTTCGGGGGGAAAAATTACCGTTTCGCAACTTAAAATGTGAATTAAATGCATCTTAAGAAACACTTTTATACATAAAAATAAACTACTTTCTTTTACCTGTCCCGTATGTAAAACCCAGCCCCGTTGTCGGCATTGACGGCTTCAGAAGCTGATTTTAAAATGACTCCAGCGATTAAGTTGTCGGGCGAATTTGTTAAAAACACACAGAACGGTCGTCGGAACGATTCTTTAGCAACACCTTGCACTCCAACAAATGTAATCCAGGACCAAGTCGGAAAAAACGCGCTTTAACCCCGCACCCCCCTCAAACGCGCCAAAATTGCGCACACGGCCAGTGGCAGAATTGCAGCGCCGCTGAATGTAAGTATTGTAACATACCTATTTCTTGAAGCCATCTCAAATGCTCCTCTTTAATCATTAGTGCAGAGATGGAAGTTCCCAGGAAGCAGTGGAAGATTGCATTTGAGCATAGGTTTCTCAAGGTTTCCCACTGAAAGGAAGGTTTCTCGTGGAGAGCACAGTGGCGCAGCGGTGGAGTTGCTGCCTTACTGCGCTAGAGACCCAGGTTCAGTCCTGACCACGGGTGCTGTCTGAACGGAGTTTACATAATCTCCCTGTGACCACGGGTATGCGTGTTTCCTCCAACACTCCAAAGACATACAGGTTTGTAGGTTAATTGGCTTTGAGTAAATTGTTCCTAGTGTGTAGGATAGTGCTAGTGTACAGGGTGATCGCTGGTCAGCGTAGGCTCGGTGGGCCAAAGGGCATGTTCCCGCGCTGCATCTCTACAAGTTTAAGTTTGAGCACATTCTTGAATGTTTTTATCAGCCCGCTTGGTAATTTCCTTCCACGACAGAATTTGCAATAGAGTATCATTTTCTGGAGTCTGCTGTCAGGCATGCGAATGACCTGACCTGGCCAACATAGACAATTGACTGTTCGGAATGTTGGCCTGGAATATAAGGCTGACATTGGTATGCGTATCCTTTTGGAGTAAGGGATTATCTGCATCTAAGGTCAATGATCAGACTTGGATTCATCATGGTCTCTCATGTTGTAGAATTCTTTCCTGCTTTGCAAAATATTTTATTGGTATCCATGTCCCAAATTCCATTTACAAATCTCTTTACATCGTTACTCCTTTAAGGTACAATTTGAAATGCTTTATTTTACCAAATTTCTTTTGTAAATTGTATAAAATGAGCAATTTCAATGTTGCTTGGCGTTTAGGAGCGCCTGGTGATGATTTGCTACATATATGCAGGATGTTGTTTATTGTTGCTTGGATGTTGGTTTCTGCCCTATTTGAACCCTTGCATTAACAGTAGGCAGAATGGTCTCCTAAGCATTTGCTTTATTTGGACAAAATATCATTAGAGGACTTGAATTTGTTGATTGTAAACCTGGCACGTGCTACTGGGCCTGTGATACTTACATTTTGTTTCCATACTGGATCTTTGCACAATTATCAATGGCATATTTGAAAATAGTTAACACTGGAGATTTTGCATAAGGAGCAACAGAATTAACATTTAGGTCAATGGCCTTTCATTAAAACTTTTATATCCTTTTGTTATGTCTAGAGTTTGCATTGACAAGTTTAATGCTGTTTTTTTAATACATCAATCATAACCTGTTTAACGTCAGGTGCTGGAATCTAAACTAAAAATGGGAAACACAACAGGGAATGAGCAATAGAATTAACAATTCAGCTCAAATTTAGCATTACATTGTTCTGAATGGGGAAGGGATGGATAAGACAAAGAGATACTTCTGATTGCTAAACATTGTTTTGATCAGTCTCTTCATTATGTTGTTTTAGGGCCATTAAGAATGCCAAAGGACTGCATAGTAAGAAGGAGGTGCCAATCCACCGTGTTGCTGACATCTCTGGGGTGAGTTGTGTACACTGTTGCACAGGCAAGTCTTTTTAACATGACATAAGTGAATTTTATTGTTTGTTTGAGCTTGAAAAATCTTTCAAGGTAATCGTGTTTGGGGGGGATGGGAAGTGTTTGGAATTTTCGGTCCTGAGCACACTCTCTCCATTGTGGTTTTAGAAATGGGCGGAATGGTGATAAACTTTGTAATCTACATTAGAATGAAGAGTGGTACATTTTAGCCAGAAAGTTATGCAAGATAAGCTGTTTTTATTTCCTTTGAACAAATGTTGAACGGGGATTTGAGAGGGATACCTAAATGTTTCCCATTAGCAGATGGTTCAAGGACTAAGAAACACAGAATACAAATTTTAGGGAAAAGGTGCAAGGGGAGGAGAGAAATAAATTGCTTGCAGAGAATAATTATGACATAAACTTGCTAACTGTGAAGCAGATGGAAACTGGCTTTCAAATGGGAATTGAATAGACACTTGAGAGAGAAATGTGTCTGATGCGATTGCTCTGCTAGGAGCCAGCATAGATTAGATTGGTGGTCTTCTGTGCATTCATGACTATGCTCAATCCCATTTCATACTCTTTGATTAATGCAAATCTCCATCAGGGCCTTGATTGGTTACTAGCTCTGGGCTAATATATTACACGAGATTGTCTGGTCTACATTTGTCCTGAATCAATATAACCCAGCAATGTGACTGTCCCAGTCCAGCTATCAAGAATTTATCAGCAGTTGTGTCATTATTACTTTTACTGCCTATCCCTGTGCGGCAGAGTGCAGCCATTTGCTGCGCAATGTTGGGCACATACACAGTTAAGCAACTATTATACTCCCAATTTAAATCTCTCAAATGAAACTCCAAGGAATCAAGAGATGAGTTGCTCCTTTCAATCTCGATCCCTTGGAGTTTCATTTGGAAGCCTTAATTGGGAGTACAATTGTTGCCTAATAGTGTATTTGCACAACACTATGAGCAAACGACTCCACTCTGAAGCACAGGAATTGACCGTAAAAGTCACCACTGATTAAATTGACTCTTCTATCTTGATAGTAGCTACTTGATCAGTATTGACGTACTGTCCACTGCTGAGCAATAATTTGCAAGCAATGTTGATACCCAGCTTTACGCTCTGACTGAGGGTGTTGGAAATATTCCCCCAGATTAATCAAAAATCTGAAGCAAACCTTAGAATAGAAAAATCCCCATAATTATGTTAAATGTAACATACATTATGCAATTTAAAATTTGTATCCCTTTTATTTCCTCAAGTCTTGCAGTGGTACGTGGGGCGTGCCCCACAGGGGGGCAATTTGATTTTTAAGGGGGGCTATTACAACCAAGGTATTGGTGTTTTAAGCTTCTTCAGCTGAAACGGAGTTCACTTTTTAAATGATAAGAATTATATATCACCGCATGGGGGGGGGGGGGCATCAGGACTTTAGAGGTGATTAGGTGGGGCATGGCCAAAAAAAGGTTGGGAACCACTGGTCTATAGTGTTATTGCTCTAGATATTGCAAAGCTTGTGCTTCCCTTGCTACCGTCTCCATTGCCTGAGTAAAGCAAATACTTCTTGAATACATCCAAATCTGTATGCCTTCACACAACACCATGTACTACGCCTATGTGTTCAATAATCCATCGTGTATCAATGACTGAATCAGCAAAGGTTTCATCTGGATGCTGGCGTCAGCCATTCTACTTGTTTCATTAACGTGTGGTGTGGCATCCTGCTGTTCAAATAGATTATTTCTTGTAATGCCCCACATCGTGGGGCATACCTGCAATATTTTCTTATCAACGCATTTATCTTCATCTACAAATTCAAGCTACACATATTCTGATCTTTTCTATGTATTCGGTTCATTTAACATTGAAAGAATCTGTGGATTTTGGTCAAAACTTGGGCAAGCAAATGCAAATTACTGATTTGATGCAATCAGTAAATTGTGCTACTCCACAGCTTCAGAATGAACCACAAATCTTTTACACCTATAGGCACACTATACTATGAGCAACATTACTACAGGGTCAGCATGGATCAGATGGTTGTACTAGTTATTGTAAATGCTGTAGAATAAGTCCTTTTGGTTAATGTCAAGAAAAATTAAACCCAATCATGCATCATCCAAATCAAGGTTTCATTAATCTATAGCTATATACTTAAAATGTGATCTTGGATGTGTGTGTGTATTCATTTGTTTGTGTATAATCACATCTTCTCGAAAAAAAGACACGATAACGGTAACATTTTTACATATTCTGGTAGAGATTTTTCCCATGGGGCCCGAAATCGCCTCATCTGAAAATGTCATGCTTTATTTCTCGAGTTATTACTGAAAATGCTCAAAAATCTGACAAAACTGAATTTTAAAATGACTGTCTTTCGCTGATGATGTCACAATGGGTCTACATGCCCTCTTCCTCGCACTGTGAGTGACGTCACTCCACCCCTCCCACCTCCCTCCCGTTATTCAAAAGACGCAGCCGGAAATGAAGTTGGGCGCTGGACTGAAGACCAAAGATCATAGCTGAAGACTGCGGCGGCTCAACTCGCGGTCGTTTGGTCAACGCTCGCACGCCTGCTCACCTCCCTGCCCGCCCCTCGGCGCCTCATGTCGGTGCATGGCGGGGAGGTTGCTGCGGCGCCCTCTCTCTGCGTCTGCCCATTGCCCCTGCCCTCTGTCTCTGCCCGCCCTCTCTACCCCCCTGTCTCTCCCTCTCTAGCTGCGCCTGCGAGTTGGGGGCTTTGCGAGAGTGGGTAGGGCGACGGATAGGGTAAAAGGAGCGAATTAATAATATTAATAGAATATCAAGGTGGGTGGTTTGTGTGTGTGTGTGGGGGGTGGTTAGGGTGTGTGTGACACTACAGGCCGCCCCACCCAAAACCAACTCCCCGCAACCGCTCGTTGAGGGGACGGGACCCAATGGGTCCCATTTGGTCTAGTACTTATTAAAAGTCTAATCTGGTATGTGTGTATGCGTGTGTATGTATGTGTCTTTATATCTTCTTCAAAACGCCATGTGTTAGCGCAGAAATTTTCGCAGATTATTAATCACATTAACCCTGTCGACAAAATAAACTGCTTTACTTCATATTTCATGCTATATTTCACAAGATTTAGAATTTTAAAAATAGCTAAAACCAAGTTTTTAAACGGCAAACGTCCTTCAACCCGCTTCCAGTGACGCCAGGGGGCGGGCCGCATTTAAATGAATGTTCCACTTTTTTCGACCCGGGCTTCTACCCACGACCCCCCAGCTGGGGTTTTACGCGGCCATGAAGGAGGCCTCGAGATCGCAGCGGTGAAGGACACATCAAGACCGCAGCGGTGAGGCCTCGCGACGATGGGGCCACTGGGGAGGTGAGGAGGCAGGGTGGGAGGATTAAGGAAGAGGAGGGGATAGGGGGGGTGGTTGCCACGTCTACACTCCCTCTCTTGCCCCCTCTCTCTCTACCCTCCCTCCCCCTCTCTTCCCCCTCCCTATCTACCCTCACTCCCCTATCTCCCTTATCCCCCCCCTCTCTCTCCCTCACCCTCTCCTCTCTCCCCCCCCCTCTCTCTCTCTCTACCCTCTACCCCTCTCTCTCTCTGCCCCTGTCTCTCTCTACCCCGCTCCCCTCCCTCTCTACTCCCTCCCCTCTGACCCCCTCCCCCCTCCCCACCCTCTCCCTCTCCACCCCCCTCCCCTTCCCTCTCCTTCTCTACCCCCCTCTCCCTACCACTCTAGCTCCCCTCCCTCTACTCCACTCACTCTCTACCCCCTCTCCATCTCTACCACCCTTCCCTCTCTACCTCCCTCTCTACCCCCTCTCCCTCTCTAGGGATTGAAGAGGGAGGGTGAAGAGGAGGAGGGAATGCTTGGGATGAGGAGAAACGAGCTGTGCATGCGCAGTTGGGGGTTATGCGTGAGTGGTGGAATATTGCGTTGGGGGAACGGTGAGTGGTGGAATATTATGTTGGGGGAGTGCACTTGGTCTAGTTTCTAATAAAACTGGACCTGGCTGTTACCAACACTCAAGGCCAGACATGGTTTTTTAGTAACTAACAAATATAACATGGCAAAATTCAATTTCTGAAGAGAACATTTTTTTAAAAGTAGGATTACGTTTAATCGTGAGAGTTAGCGGAAACAGTGAAGTTATGAACAAATTCTTGACAAGAAAAAAAATAGACTGGCACTGGGAGATTCAATTGGATAGGATACAAAGTATTTATATTGGGGAAATAAGTAAGAAGGCTTGGCTGTTCAATGAGATGTTTATGGCACACACTAGCCTTGAATATCTCTCATTGTTTAGTTCTTTCAAAGTATTCTTTTATACTTTTCCCAACCACATTCTGAGAATTCTGTTTTGGAATCTTTGTTGGTACTCTGATTAAATTGTAGTTAGACAATAGACAATAGACAATTGGTGCAGGAGTAGGCCATTCGGCCCTTCGAGCCAGCACCGCCATTCAATGTGATCTGGCTGATCATCCCCAATCAGTACCTCGTTCCTGCCTTTTCCCCCATATCCCCTGACTCCGTTATTTTTAAGAGCCCTATCCAATTCTCTCTTGAAAGCATCCTGAGAACCTGCCTCCACCGCCCTCTGAGGCAGAGAATTCCACACACTCACAACTCTCTGTGAGGAAAAAGTGTTTCCTAGATGAAGTTGTATCTTACATAGGACAGAATTTGAGGGAGGCACAGTGGTGCAGCTGGTTGAGCTGCTGCCTCACGGCCAGGGACCCAGGTTCGATCCTAACCTTAGGTACTGTCTGCGTGGAGTTGTATGTTCTCCCTGAGACCGCGTGGATTTCCTCCAGCAGCAATGGTTTCAATACACAACCATAAAACGTGGGGTTGTTGGTTAATTGGCCTCTGTAAATTGCACCTCGAGTGGATGAGAAAGTGGGATAACATTGAACAAGTGTGAATGGGTGATCGATGGTCAGCGTGGACTCGGCGGGCAGAAGGGCCTGTTTCCAAGCTGTATCTCAAAGCTACACTAATGCTACATAAAGTATCATGTTGCACTGAATTTAT
Organism: Leucoraja erinaceus; assembly: GCF_028641065.1. Taxonomy (NCBI): domain Eukaryota; kingdom Metazoa; phylum Chordata; class Chondrichthyes; order Rajiformes; family Rajidae; genus Leucoraja; species Leucoraja erinaceus. The sequence continues at coordinate 27,957,604 of NC_073398.1, read as the reverse complement.
TAGTCCTTCTTTGTCACAGGCCCCCTCTAACTCATTATAGCTTGCACTTTTCTGTCATTTGAACCTTAAAATAGTACTCATGTTCCATTGCAACCCAACTTCCACCCGCTTCCATGGGCGAGATAGTTTTGATGTATTTCAGAAAAAGGTAAGGAATAAAAAGAAATGTACACTGTCTGCAGATATGTTTGAATACATAGGATTGGTGCATTGGTCAGAAATATAATATTGGCATTGAAGTTAACACTTTACTTTAAATAGCATCTTTAATTCTTGGTTGTTAATTAGCCACAGCATGGTGTGGTGAGGAGAATACACCTCCTCATTCCCTTAACCCTTTGAAATGATGTCATGTTGAATATTTCCCATTCATCACAGTGTGCAGGCCTTAGTTTAATATTTCATTTGAAAGATTAGTGCTTATTGAGTACTGTACTGGATATTTGGCAGCGTGTGACAGTTCACAAAGTTTGCTGTTTATATGTAAGAGTTGATCCATTTTATTTATCACTGGCTCTTCAGGGAGTAGCCCAGTGCGTTAAAGAGGATGAATTGTGCACAAAGGAAAATCTGACACTAATACTTTTCTTGCTGCTGCACTGATCAGTTGTGGCACTCCCTGGGGTCTGATACTGTTTAACTTTAATTATAAAGAACGGTAAACTGTAATGAGAGCTCAGGTGATTTTGGGTAGGGTCGAAATGTGGGTTGAACAGATTGGATTGCATTCAATGAGTTGAATTGGAGATATGTGATTTTTAATAGCAGGGAGCAGTGATGTTCTTTACGTGCAAACTGAAAATGCCTATACAGGCAGTGAATAATTACAAGCTTTGGATGACTACAGTGAAGCTGATTCTTGCGGTGGCAGGAGTTACATGAGAGTGGAAATGGTGCGTTAGGTGTGGAAAGGGGAAGAGATATTGAAGTCAAAATTACATTTTACCCAGAAGAGATGGGAGGGTTAATGGAGAAAATTAGTGATTTTGCAACCACATCTTATGTGAGAGTAGGCTGAACTAACGAGTGTTGGAGTCCTAAGGTGCCTATTGGTGTCAGATCTGGTTTGCAGACAAAATATCTGTGTAAACCCTACCACAATTTTTTTTAAGTGCTGCCTCATCAGCCATTTCAGGAAAACATTATGGGATTATTTCATTTTCTGTGATTCTATATGGTTAAACCAAAACATTGTCTGCCCCTAGATGGGTGTGAAAGCTCCTCCAAGTGTACTTGCAGAAGAATTATTGACTTTGGGATGTTATTCTTTCATCCAACACCAAGGACGTCAGACATTTATTAGACATTTATTTCATTCTTCGTTATTGTTTTTGTGTAGTTTTGCTATGTGTGGATATCTGTACAGATTTTTTTTGCAATACAAAATTGAGCTCTAAGCTTTTTGGGATGTTTTTAATCATGGAAGATACTTTACAGGTCAAAATTTCATTGTGCGGATGATTCTATGATGGAACAGTGTTGTATAGAGAGAAAGTGTGTGTGTGTGTGAATCCCTGGCATGGTGTGTGTGTGAGAATCACGGAGGCTTGGTGGTTAAATTACTGGACTGCTAATCCAAAGGCTTGGAGTAACACCTGAAGGTGCAACAGCATTTAATTACAATAATGTGGAATTAAAAAAAATATATATATAGCTTCATTAATGCTGATCATGTAACATGGTATTGTAAATTATCTTATTGACACCATGTGCTATCCTCATTTGGTCTGGTTTTTGTGTTTCATGGGATGGAGAGGACAAATGTTGTCAAAGTATACAGTGTGGAAGAGATCAACTACAAAATTGGGTGGGGAGATGGCAGTTGGAGTTTAGTCTGAGCAAGTGTGAGGTGTTGCCCTTTGGGAGGTCGAATGGAAGAGGAAGGTTAACAGGTTAATAATGGTTGATAGCAAGACCTTTAACAGCATTGATCTTGTATGGTCAGATCCATAGCTATCTGAAAATGACAACACATAGATAGAATGCTAAAGAAGCTGTGTGATATTCTTGCCTTCATTGGTCGTGACATTGTGTATAAGAGTAAGGAAGTCATGATGCCATTATAAGACTCTGGTCAGGGCACATTTGGAGTATTGCATGCTATGCTACTTGCCTCATTATGGAAAAGATGTGGATGCTTTGGAGAGGATGTAGAAGCGGTTTACCAGAGTGCTGCCTGTATAAGCGGGTATTAGCCACAAGGAGCCGTTGAGCAAATAGACAATGGACAATAGGTGCAGGAGGAGGCCATTTGGCCCTTCGAGCCAGCACTGCCATTCAATGTTATCATGGTTGATCATCCCCAATCAGTACCCCTTTCCTGCCTTCTTCCCATATACCTTGACTCTGCTATTTTTAAGAGCCCTATCTAGCTCTCTCTTGAAAGCATCCAGAGAACCTGTCTCCACTGCCCTCTGAGGCAGAGAATTCCACAGACTTGGATGATTTTCTCCAGAATGTCAAAGGTTGAGGAGAGACCTGATCGAAGTATATAATATTATGAGGCATAGGTAGGTAAACATTCTGAACCCTTTTCCAAGAATAGAAATGGCTCCCACTAGAGGGAAAAACTGCAAATGCTGGTTTAAATCGAAGGTAGACACAAAATGCTGGAGTAACTCAGCAGGCCAGGCAGCATCTCTGGAGAGAAGGACTGGGTGATGTTTTGGGTCGAAACCAAGAGCGGAACTTGCTATCAATACATGGAGGGGACGGGGGACACCGTTTTTTGGCGGCCACGCGCGCATGTGCACACTCACACACACGCGCGCGCGAGACTTCGGAGGCTCAATCCAGTGCTAAAAACTGAGATTTTAAAATCGGGATCACAAAAACTTGGGGGGGATGTCCCCCACCTCTCAAAACATGGGGGGGACGTGAAAAACTAAGCGGAGGAGTTGGGCCAAGCGATCGCCATGCTTGCACTTGCCTAGAACAGCGGATGCAATAGATGAGGCTGGAGAAGATGCAGGTGAACCTCTGCCGCACCTGGAAAGACTGCTTGGGTCCTTGGATGGAGTCGAGGGTGGAGGTAAAGCGACAAGTGTAGTATTTCTTGCGGTTGCAAGGGAAAGTACCAGGGGAGGGGGTGGTTTGGGTGGGAAGGGACGAATTGACCAGGGAGTTACAGAGGGAGCGGTCTCTGCGGAAAGCCGAAAGCGGAGGAGATGGGAAGATGTGGCCGGTGGTGGCATCCCGTTGGAGGTGGCGGAAATGTCGGAGGATTATCTGTTGTATGTGACGGCTGGTGGGGTGGAAATTGAGGACAAGGGGGACTCTGTCCCTTGTTACGAGTGGGGGGGGGATGGGGAGTGAGAGTGGAACTACGGGAAGAGAAGACCCTGGTGAGAGCTTATATTATTATTACATTATTTTATTATTAGACTATAATCTTCAACTTTTTTTTCAAGCTTTGTTTAGACATTGAAGAAGTAGATATTGAGGTTATTGGAAGTGTATCCTCCATTCAGCGAGTAGGCAATTAAATGATAGAAGACTATGATATGTGTACTTGTGGGTGACATAATAAAACTGGAGACAACAATATTGCCAGCTCCTAATATCTGAACTTTTACTAATTTTGGAGCGCGTCTGTGCATGTCGAGTCTCATTTGCAGACTTGCATATTGTATATAGAAATCATCCACCAAAACTATGGATTAGAAAACAATCCAATGTCCATCTAGATCAAGAATGGCAGATGTATTTATTTGGTTACTATTATATTTGGTGGTCTAACAAAGTTTAATTAGGTCCGCAGTGGGTCATTGTTAGTGATAGGGAATAAATGTACTTACTTGGCACGTGTATTTTTCACAAACAAAGTTATGATACCTTGTATGATAATTGTGGTTAATATCATGTAAGGTAAATTAGCAACTAGTGAGTAGTGAGTGTTATGACATTTAGTAGGTTTACATGTCACTGTATAAAATATACTGGTTCCTGTTCTGTGGAGTGGTGAGCATATGTTACAGTATCACATCAAACATTTGAAGCATAGTATGTTAGTGTATTTGAGATGGCTAATTGCAGGGTGGACTGAGGTAATTGGGGTGGGTGGAGGATAAACATGATAATAGACCAGTAATGCTGTATATCTGTGTATGTGCCGTGGAATTGCCTCTACCTGATGGTATTAAGGTCACCAAAATACCACAGCACTGAATAAATAGATCGTGCTGTCTCGAAAAAGCTTTGTGTTTAAAGGTGTGATTGTGATCTGGAATGGATTTAATCTCATTTCTATTCTGCCCTAGTCATTTCATGCAGACTATTATTTCCTTTCTTTAAGGATATTTGAATTTACCTGTCTTAGGTATGAGAATGTTGTGAAAACCGTAATGTTGGTTCTTGCTGTATATCCATATACTTGACCTTGGAGCATCCATTTCTTTGTTTCGGTTCAACAAGGTTGCTTATCATGTTTGCCCTCATTGTAATTTAAACCAGTGAGCAGAATTTGTTTAGTGTGTTTCTTTGAAATGATAAATAGGTATGAAACAATGCTGGCTGTCACTTTTCTACAGTGTTTCCGATAAGAACAGAGAGGTTTTGCTAGAATGGTACAGAGCAGCAGTCACTGAGAGAATGCACTGTGGATATATTTGGTTGACCTAAGGTCTGTAAAATTGCAGCGTTGAAGAAAGTTTGGATAAATTAGAATTGTTTTTGTTGAAACTGTAGCTTATAACAAGGGTTCAGGTATTCGATGCCTCAATGGAGTAAATAGAAGCATCTGTTTTCTGATCCAGATTAGTCAAAGAGTAGGGGGAATAACTTTAAAACAATTGGTAGAAGGATTAAATAAGAGATGGACAGAATAAAACCTCCACTGAAGGTATAATGGGGTCTGGACAGATTTCCTGGAAAGGCAGTCGAGGTGGATGCCCACATCAAATTTAAACAATACTAGACCAGGTGCGGACCCGTTGGGCCCGTTGCCCAAGGCAATATTCCACGGATGATGGGTTCCCATTGTGCCTCCAGAGATCCCCGTTGTGACGCGAGTCATGGCAACCTTCCCCCAACTGCTTCCCCCTACCCTCAGTCATTCCCTCCCTCCATAACCCATCTCGCCTCCCTATCCCCCCTCCTCTCCCTCTATCCGGTGCTCCCCTACTCCTCACCTCCCCCCTAAACCACCCCCCCACTCTCCATCCTCACCTCCCCCATTGTCCTCCTCTCCCTCTATCCCCCACTCCCTCCCTCCCCTACTCCCACCTCCTCTCCCTCTATCCCCCCCCCCACTCTCCCTCCTCACCCCCCCCACTTTCCCCCTCTCTCCCTCCCTACCCCATTCCTCTCCCTCTATCCCCCTGCTCCCCCACTCCTCACCTCCCCCTATCCCACCCTCTGCCCCACAATGAAAATCACATTTTTTTTTCATGCAACCACCCCCTATCCCACCCCCCCCCAATGAAAACATCGATTAAAAAAAAGAAATTCTCAATGAAAATTGCGTTAAAAAAATAAATAAAATAACCTAAACACAATGTCTGAATATGAATTTGATTAAAAATCACTTTTCTTTTAAAATCACAATTTTTTTTTTAATGTAAATGAGATTCGGGGTCTCATTATGACGTCATTCTAATGCGGCTGACAGGCAGGACACGTGGAAAAGTGGTTTGAAAAGTGATTTTTGTAAAATTTAAATTGTCAATAACGTAAAATATAACATCAATCTGATGAATATATAGATATAGATATATAGATGTGTATGGCATATGAAATGCAGATCTGCAGGGTGAGAACTCAAGAAGATAGAAACAGGAGTAGGTCACTTGACCTCTCAGATATGTCATCACCATTCGGTATAATCATGGCTGATCTGACCCAGGCGTCTTGTTTTAGTTATCCATAGGCATCAATTCCTTCTATCTTTCAAAAATGTATTTACTACTTTAAATGCCCTTAGTAAGCATACAGATATAGCAGGCAGTGAAGAAAGCTAATGGCATGTTGGCCTTCATAACAAGAGGAGTTGAGTATAGGAGCAAAGAGGTTCTTCTGCAGTTGTCCAGGGCCCTAATGAGACCACATTGTATTGTGTGCAGTTTTGGTCTCCGAATTTGAGAAAGGACATTCTTGCTATTGAGGGTGTGCAGCGTAGGTTCACTAGGGACAGTCATATGGTGAAAGAATGGAGCGACTGGGCTTGTATACTCTGGAATTTAGAAGGATGAGAGGGAATCTTATTGAAACATATACGATTTTTAAGGGTATAGACCCGTTCGCGCAGGAAACATTTCCCCGATGTTGGGGGAGTCCAGAACCAGGGGCCACAGTTTAAGAATAATGGGGCTTTCTCACGGGGCGACTTGACGCAAGATGTAACCAGAGTGAAGTGGTCGTGGTCTAGCACGATATCACACGATATAACGGGGGGTAGATAAAGAGTTCCCACGGGTACTCGGCATTTCTGTTATTTGTGCGAGTGACTTGTCCGTCTCCCAAGCTTTCCCGTTAAATCTTGAATGAACATTGTGAACTGTGAAGTGTTGTTAAATCATCACGTGGCACAAATGATGTCACTTTTTTTCCCACACACTATAAATATCCTCCCTTGGTTGAATTGGCTCATTTGGAGACGTGCCTGTACTAAGTAGTTTCGAGTACGGGATGGTGGTGTTTTTCATTGACGCGCTGTATGCAGCAGCCCTCTATGTGAATCGAGGACGCTTGCGTGAAGGCAGAAGGGTGAGATTAATTAAAAAGAGAATTAAGAGGAAGTCTCGCTGGGTGAAGCCCATCTTTCAACGGAGACCTCTATTTGGACAATATGATTCATGATTCCAACTTCAAACACAGAGCGTGTAAAAGCTGTCTGCGACTTTTTTACTTTGCACCTGCAGGGCACAGACACACTTATAAGAGAAGTTTAAGTTAACTGCAAAAACAGCACTTTTACATCAATAGCAATGTATGTTTTTAAATCATGGATAACATTAAATGGTTTTCCTGTTGATGTACTAATATATCGTTTTATATATATACTCACACGAGCACCCGGGATACTCCGCAGCCTTCGTCTCCAGCAGGTTCAGTTTTTTCTCCCTTGTTTCTGTAATCCTCTCTGGATTTATCGTAAAGAATTTTGTTGAATTGGTACCATTCTACAAGTTCACCCTCTTGTTCCCTGGTGAAGTTATATGGCCTTACCTTCTGCCATCTTCCCTTTATATACGCGTCTGTTGAGGCTATTCCTACAACGGCTACTGGGGAGGCAATCTGAAATCCACCTTGCTCACCCTCTCCCTGCTCCAAGGAGCCCACAGGCAGTGTTATCTGTGGCATCTCCTGTTGCCTCTCCACCTGTCTCTCTTGCTGCGTCTCCTCCTCATTCTCCTGCATGGCAAAAACCTTTCTGACATGCTTTACCCCCTTTGAGCTTTTCTGGGAGCCATCTCTGCAAGTGTTCCAGTGAAAAAGATTCTCCAACAATGACAATGAGGTGGGACGTCCTCGATGGACACATGTTCCATTGGCGATATTGAGACCACCTTTTTTACTCACCTTCTATCCCCTCTGTCCAGCTTCCGGGTTCACCGTTCGCAGGAGTTCCCACGGTAAACGCAAGAGTTATTACGGATATCGCACTGGCTACTACGTCCATATAATGTTTCAATGTTCAACCACAAGTGTACAAGTCACTCTTGGAGAAATTCAAGCTTGCTTGAATTGTCTCCCGAGTCAACAAGTTACACGAGTACCTGCCGTTAGCGCCACGGTGGTCCACGAATGCCGTACGGTTATCGTACGAGGTTCCCACGATGTTCAACTCTGGTTACCTCTTGCGTCAAGTCGCCCCGTGAGAAAGCCCCATAAGGAGTAAGCCATTTAGAACGGAAATGAGAAAAAACGTTTTCACAGGGTTGTGAAACTATGGAATTCTCTGCCTCAGAAGACAGTGGAGGCCAATCCTTTGGATACTTTCAAGAGAGTGTTGGATAGCACTCTTAAAGATAGCGGAATCAGGGGATATGGGGAAAAGGCAGGAACGGGGTACTAGTGTGGATGATCAGCCATGATCACAGTGAATGGCGATCCTGGCTCGAAGGACCGAATAGTCTACTCCTGCACCTTTTCTCTATTTCTATTGTCTGTCTAGCCTCCACAACCCATGGAGAATTCCAGAGATTCAATATCCTCTCCGAGTTTTCCATACACACGTTAGTGATTGTTGATTAATGATTGTGCCCTCCCCTCATTCAATATTCACCCACGAGTGTAAACATTTGACATCCTGTTGTTCTCCCGAAGGATTTTGTATGTTTCAATAAAATCACCTGGCCCTTTTCCTCCATTACCCCACCATTCATCTCAAAAAATAATATTACTATTTTCTTACTGCTCATGATAGGATTGCCTCCAAGGCCAGAATATCCTTTCCTGGACAAGGGGACTGAAACTTTGCACAGTATTTCTGGTACAGCCTTAGCATTACCCTATACATCTGCAGCTAGGCTTAACTATTTTTAAACTACAACCCTGTTGCAGTGGAGGGCAATATGCCCTTTACCTTTCTAACCACTTGTCTGCCACCCTATTGTGATTCATGAGGTAGAACACCTAGACCCTTCTACACTTGTCTGCAATCTGTTCTGAACTAAGTGCCATAAAATAGGACTAAATTGGAAAGCTATTTGTCAACCAGCACACACTTTAACTGCCCGATTTATATTGTACTATATATATATATATTTCCAAAATGTTATGAACATTGTTGAGCACAGTTATCTCCTCCAATATAATGTAAAAAAAAATTATGGATTATGATTAATGCAAGGACATCAGTCCAAAGTATGCTCATTGATTAAACAATTGAATTTGCAATTGTATATTGTTTTTGAAAATGCTCAAGGTCCAAGCTGCAAAATACTACCTTTTAAGTCTAGTGTGCCATTATATTGCTCTACAGTTGAACTTAATTTGAATGCGTGTTGTTTAAGGGGGAAATCCTTTTAAAACCGAGATGAGAAGAACTTTTTTTCACACAGAGAGTGGTGAATCTCTGGAACTCTCTGCCACAGAGGGTAGTTGAGGCCAGTTCATTGGCTATATTTAAGAGGGAGTTAGATGTGGCCCTTGTGGCTAAGGGGATCAGGGGGTATGGAGAGAAGGCAGGTACGGGATACTGAGTCGGATGATCAGCCATGATCATATTGAATGGCGGTGCAGGCTCGAAGGGCCGAATGGCCTACTCCTGCACCGAATTTCTATGTTTCTAAATATTTGTTTATCAAACTGCTTGTATTGCAAATATTCCAGTCTCTAGGAATTTTTATTTTGCCTTCCACCCTCCATAGCTTTTTCTTCTATGTCCCTGTTGTGGTTCAGTACTGATGATCATGGTAGATATGTTTGAGCAATGTATGTATTTTCTTCCATTTCCCATCCGCACACAAAAATATCCACCTTGCAGTGTTCACTGCTGTCATTAAATGGTATATATTGAGAAATGTAGTAAAGGAAATATCACCTGAAAATTCTAGGAACATTATGGATAAATTATGCTGAGTGAAGCAATGGCTGATTCCTGTTAAAACACATCTCGCACATGAGCCAAGAAGAGGACTCCAATGGGAATTAAAAATCTGCTTTTATCAACACATTTGGTTGTAAAATTGTCCTTTGAGACACAAATTAAGTTTATGTAGTAATGCTGGATAGATTATCTGCACAACTGGAATGTGTCTGCATCAAACAAGTTCAAACTGTTCTGAAAGTTACATTTTTAACCTACTTTTAAAAATGCAATTATCTAACATACTTAAAAAATATATAATTCCCAAGCTTTAGAATTGATATAGTCAATGTAATTAATCTGGTTTGCCTCGGGCTTCGGTGATGTTTGACGGGCAGATTTTTCACACTGCCAATTGAATGTTTTCCAATTGATAATTCGGTGCACTTTTAATTGTATTATTTTTCCATGTAATGCAGTAGTATAACATTTCCATCAATCCCTGTAAGTTTAAAAAGAGTGTGGGAACCAGGGCCCTTGTAGCGTAAGAGTGTGGGAACCATAGCCCTCATGCAGGAAGATTGTTCTCGATGTTGGGGAAGTCCAGAACAAGGGGTCACAGTTTAAGGATAAAGGGAAAATCTTTTAGGATGGAGATGAGAAAAACATTTTTTACACAGAGAGTGGTGAATGTCCAGAATTCTCTGCCACAGAATGTAGATGAGGCCAGTTCATTGGCTATATTTAAGATGTGGCGCTTGTGGCTAAAGGGATCAGGGGGTATGGAGAGAAAGCAGGTACAGGATACTGAGTTGGATGATCAGCCATGATCATATTGAATGGCGGTGCAGGCTCGAAGGGTCGAATGGCCTACTCCTGCACCTATTTTCTGTTTCTATGTGTCAAAGGGAGCATGTGAACCCATGGCCTTTCAATGTTAAAGGGAGTGTGTGAAGCGTGTCCGAGGTGTGTATAAGGGAGGACCCATGGCCCTGGATGGGCTGGGACCTGTGTTCCCACGGTGTGCAAAGGGGTGTGGAAGTCATAGTCATCTTACATGGGATGGATGCCTGGTGAGCCCAGTGCCAAACCACTGAATACACAAATAATTATAAAGTGTTACTGTGCATTATCAAACTGCTACTGTGTTACTGAGTAGAGATGCCCTTATGTTTTATATAAAACAAACCAAATGTATCTGTATCTAAGATAGTCACAAAATGCTGGAGTAACTCAGCAGGACAGGCAGCATCTCCGGAGAGAAAGAATGGGTGACATTTCAGGACAAGACCTTTCTTTCGTCTGAGGAAGGGTCTGGTCCAAAAACTTCACCCATTCCTTCTCTCCAGAGTTGCTGCCTGTCCCGCTATGTTACTCCAGCATTTAGCGTCTATCTTCAGTGTAAACCAGCATCTGCAGTTCATTCCTACACATTGTATCTATCTAAATCGTTGACGGCCATCAGCGTTTAAACCAATGCTTGAAAGTGAACACAAGCAAAAGAACAAAGTGATCGAATCATTTGAAATTTTGTAGTTCTGATAAGATTTGTCTGTGCTGACTGTAAAATCTAAAAAGTATTCCATATTAATCTCTTCCTGAGATAGTGTTATGATTGATGCATTAATTTAGGATGTCATGGTTTTTTCACTGCTTACATTTGTTACATTAATGTGGTTCAGTTTTTAGCCATGTTTAATTGTGGGCTTTTTTATAGGTGGTAAATGTGTACCAAAATATTGCAGATGCTGGAAATCCAAATGAAACCAGTAAATGCTGGGAATACTCAGCAGGTCAGCACATCTGTGGAGAAAGACATTGGTTAATAACATTTGATGAAAACTTGCAATAATTATAGATTAAACTTTGAACACCCTGAGAAGGGAGGAAAGAAGCCAAAAGAGGTTTCTGATTGTGTGGAAGAGAGAGCATGGGTTGTGCAATATAAGGAACAAGTTGGGAGGAAGCAAAGTGCAGCGTTACGATCTGAAATCACCTAAGACTGCGAAAGCTGGAAATCTGAAATAAAATTGGTTGCAATCCTGATTAACTGAAAATGTTGAAATCAATATTGAGTCTGAAAAGCTGGGAAATGCTTTCCTCAGGTTTATGTAGATTTTGGTGGAATAGTGTCAGATGCCAAAAACTGAAATCAGAGCTGGAGTGAAATGAAGGATTATAGTTACAGGAGACTTGAAACTTGGGGTCATGTGGACAGAATGAAGTATTTCTATAAAGTGCCACATAAGGTTAATAAACAAAATGAGAGCATCTGTGATTGGGGTAATTTAAACAAGTGTGGAATAAGAACTGGCTAACACACATAAAACAGGAATAAATGGGTCATTTTTGTGCTTGGAGGCTGTGATTAGTGGGATACAGGAGGGATCAGTTCTAGTTTATATGAATGATATAAAAATATATGAGTCCTGAAAACTGTAAATGTGTCTAGTTGGGAAATGATTTTCCATCGCATGCCAGATGAATTCCCTCTGGAAATGGAAGATTGATTGTTTCCGTTACTTTTATGTGCAATAATTTGCAGATCATACACGGTGTGAGTTTTTCTTCTCATTCCATTGCCTCCCCCCATCTTGACCCTGTCTTGGTAGTTTCGACCCAACACTGTTAAGGGGTTGTCCCACTGTGGCGACCTAATATGCGAGTTTGGAAGAGTTTGCCCTCGACTCAAACTCGCAGTATGGTCGACACGTGGTCCTAGGAGGTCCTATGAGGTCACTGGAACTCTCCTTCATGCTCGAGGGAGGTTCCTGCAGACTCGCAACCTCCGTTTGGGCGAGGAAACATTTTCAGCATGTTGAAAAATATTAAGTGAGTAAGAATTGGTCGGCATGGTTCTTTTGAGCTCGTAGTGCAGTGGAGTGGGGTCGCTATGTACCGAAAGGAGCGGCAGTTCAGGAATACGGTGTGATTTAAAAAAAAAAATGTTTTAAGTCATTCACATTTAATAAGGAATTCCTGATGAGGGTAGTAAATTTCTCATTTCAGAAAGACCTGCATTTTTTTTGAAAAAATACTTCAGTGACTAAATGAAGCTGGTCGTTCAATGCAAAATATAGACAAAGTTGAAGAAAGCAAGATATTTAATGAATGAAAATGGAAAAAATACAATAACCATTTTCTAACATTCTGTGTTTTAATTTAATTTAAATTTAATTTAAATTTAATTTTATTTTATTTTGTTTGAAATGGAGTAATAACTTCCAAATGTAAGGATATCTTTAATCTATTGTTTTTAATTTGTTGTTTTAGTGCTAGTAGACAGAGAATTGTAGAGAAAGGGCATGATTAAAGCCCTAATGCCAAGAAATATCACTTCATCTGAATAATATCACATGATATTGAATATCCAATACAAAAAAGAGAAAGCTTTATATCTTAACTAGACCAAGTGCAGACCTGTTGGGTCCCGTTCCCCCAATGCAATATTCCACCATTCACCCATAGCCCCCAACTTCGCAGGCGCGGCTGACGTTATTAACGTTTAAATGGCAAAAACTTGTAAAATATAAGATCAATGTGAACGCATCTCACTCTCCATCTTCAATCCCCTAACCCTCTGCTTCCTCACTTCCTTCCTCCTCCCTCCTCCCTCCTCTCCTCCCTCTTCCTCCTCCCCTCCTCAATTTCCTTGCCCTTCCTCCTCCAGTCACCCTACCCATGTCCTCCTCCATTCACCCTCATCCCCCAGCACTCTCTCCCCCTCCTCTTCACCCTCCCTCTTCTTTCCCCTCTCCTCCCCTCCCTCACCTCTCCCTCTCTCTCCTCTCCCTCCCTCTCCTTTCCCCTACCCACAGTCACTGCCTCACTCCCTCCATAACCCCTCTCCCTTCCTCTCCCTCAATCCCTCCAATCTCCCTCCTCACCTCCCCATGATCTCGATGTAAACCACCGCCGACCCCGTTTGCTCCACCACATCAGCGATTAAGTTGTAATTGAGGCGGGGGCTGTGGGGGGGACGAGCCGAGCGGTCTGGAACCACGGGAGGGAGAGGCCGAGGTTGTGGCCTAGTCCTTTCCCCGGGTCCCACTCCTCTTCCTCCCCACGGGCCCACTGTGGACGCGCGGGAGACTTTCATTTAATTTAAGATCCACGCGCGCGAATTCCCTCAGTCACTCCCTACTCCCCTCCTCTCCCTCTATCCCCATGCTCCCCCACTCCTCACCTCCCCCCTATCCCATCCCCCACCCCACATTGAAAATCAAGATGTTTTTAAAAATGAAATTTCCCCCCTTTCCCATCCCCCCACATTGAAAAGCGCTTTAAAAAAAAAATTGGAATTTGCGATGAAAACCGCGTTTTTTCTTTAGCCAACCTAAACACATTGTAAATGGAAGAATTTGATTAAAACTGATTTTTTTTTTAAATCGTGATTTTTTTTTAAATGTAAATGGGATTCGGGATCCCATTGTGACATCATTGTGACGCAGCTGACGGGCAGGGCATGTGGAAAAGTGTTAAAAAGTGGCTTTTCTAAAGTTTAAAATGTCAATAATTTGCAAACTATAACATAAATCCGAATGACACTTGTCCCTTTTACATCCCAGGACAATGGTGAGTAATGTGGGCCAAAAATTGTAGTGGTATCGTGTACCGCTTTGGCGGAGTTTTGAATCGTCAAGCACTCACGAGCTTACATACAAACAAACAGAGAGTTTCAGTAATAATATATATGGATAACAATCTTCCCATGTTTTTTTTCCATGGTCAGTTAATTATTTTTGAGAGCTGGAATGAGATCTGATGAGAACAGGGATAGATACTTGGTGACATTAAGTAAGTAAACCGTTTGGTATTTTCGTTTGGTGGGAGAGGTTTTGATTAACAATTTAGGTTTGATGAACTGGCTTCAATATTTTTGCAGTAGAAGACAGCGATTCAAGTGGAACATGCTTTCTTCCCCTCTCCATACCCTCCATTCTTTGTTTGTGTATCCACAAATCTTTAACAGTATTTTTTCGTATCTTACTGATTGCCATTGCGTTTGAACTCCTGTTTGTGGGCAAATGACTCAAAGCTTTGTCATATTTAGACTGAGGAAAATTTATATATTCTATGATTGTAGATAAACAAAGATACTTGTGTGACTGCCATTGCATAAAGTGAGGAGGAGTATTGAAATGGATATTGTTCCACTTTCTAGAATTGAATACTACATTTGCTGATAGCTTTTTATGACGTACATAAAGCAAAGTGCCTGGAGGAACTCAGCGGGTCATGTAAGATGTGTAGAGGGGAATGGACAGACAACCTTTCTGTCAGGGAAGGTCCTTTGCTTTTTTATGCAAGGTTTCACAGTCTCTTGACCCTTTGCTTATAACATTGTGGCTGATTCCTGCAGCTGCTTAATTGGAGAATATCTACATGTTTTCAAATAAATATTGAATCTTCTTTCTTTGCAGTATTATACATCATCTAACTGGAAAGTATTTTGTATATGGGCAACCAGTGGGTCAATATATGTCTCCTTTTGAAAAATGGTATTTTGCAAAAGTGAAATCCTTAAGATATCTTTGTTCATGAGAAATGTGATCGCAGTTCCATTTATGGCAGGCTCACTGTGGCTATTTACCAAATTTAATGTGCAGAATAATAGCTGAACATTTTCGAAAGCCATATTGAACTTGCAGGGCTGAGTTACCTGGTAGGAGCTGCTTGACTGGTTATCCCAAACCAGAAATGTGCCCTATTCAAGTGGAAGTGGAGTAACATCACATCCATTTAGCGGTAGCTCTCAATATATAAATCACTTTAAAGTGTTGTATCTGCAGGTTTAATATGAAGCGGCTTTGAAATAACCTAACTCAAGTTCCCTTCAATGTTCCATGGAGCAAAATTGCTTATCAGACTGGCAGCATATTGTCCATGGAGATCATTGATATGGAAAATGAATTCCACAATAATAACGAGTTATTTTGCAGCTTTAGCTAAAACAGATTTTCTGACAGCAAAACCTTAATTTGTGATTGATAACACCAGCTTGGCTGTACCACTCATTACAATTAATGTCAAGACGATTGCACGTCTAAATTTCAGTTGTTCATCATTTCTCATTGCTAGCTAGTGGCAAAAACAAAAAAACTTGCTGACCATGTATTTTGTGACTTTGAAATGACATTTTAACTTCGTGCTCATACTTAAAAAGCGACTAGATTTTACTTTTGAATACAGTGAGCTAGACCCCATTTTTTGTTGGTTAAAGTAAGTAATGAATCGGTAAACAGTTTTGCAACAGACATTTGTAACTATGTGGAGAGTGAATACATCAAAGACTAATTTGATAGCTACATAAATAAAGAATGACTGAGATCTCTATTCCGTAATAAATAGTTGGATGTAATCCATGCCATATAAACTAGAACATAATCTTCATTAAATTCTAATGCAATGCTGAGAACTCCCTGTATATTTTTGTAGCTCGGCAAATTAATATAGTATTCACAATAGAATATCAAACAAAGCTTGGAGCTGAATTGAACAGATAACTGATTAGACCATAAATATTGCTTTAATTTCTGCAAATTTAAGTGAATTTTGATCAGGTTTGTGAATAGAATATGAACTTTAATGACCTAATGGAAAACGAATGAATAAATAAAAATAAAATAATTTCTATCCTCTTTAAGATTTTGAGATTGCTACCTTTATTGGAGTTTTTCCAAGATGATGATCAAGTTTACATGCTGCATACAAACCTAACCTCAAAATCCTGTTCAAGAGTAGATGAAATGAATATTCCAACAAATATTTTAGCTACAAACTAAACAATTGGCAATGTGGCTAGTGCATTAACAACAGACAGCTCTCCCATTGTGTGTGCTGTGTGCATTGTTGCTGTTTGCAGCTGTCTGGTTCCTGCACAGATCTGGCAGTAATTCGCGAGCAGGAGCACTGCTCAAGACTGGACAGTGTGTATTTGGGTCGGTCATTTTTGTGGGAATGGAGGGTGATAGGGTGAAGACAGAAGGGATTTCATGGTGGCATCAACTTTTTTAAAAATATTTTTTTAAAATTTTATTAGAAGTTAATACAGTACAAAACAATACAGTGTACCTAATTTTAGGTGCCAACTATGTCATAACGTATACATTATATGTACAACCTCTAGTTTTATGTTTTTGAAAAGGAAGTAAAAAAAACAAAAAATAGAGAGAAGAAAAAGAGGAAAAATAGACAGTAGAAAATAGAAAAACGTGAAGTGTGTATGTAAGGAAAGAAAAAGTAGAAAATAGAAATAGGAGAAAAAGACCCTTAAAAAAGAAATTATCAAATATTTGTTCGGAGATGTAAATCTATCCACGACCTGACCTGAAATCAGTAATCTTTACGGTACTGCTGCATCACATGATTCCAAAAAGTCGATGAAAGGGGACCAACTCCTTAAGAATTGGTCATATTTATCTATTAGGCGGAGTCTCATTTCTTCAAGATGTGCTATGTCCGTCATATTCCTAATCCACATTTTAATAGTTGGTATAGCTGTATTTTTCCAAAATTTAAGTATCAATTTCTTTCCAATTATTAACTCATAATTAAAGAATACTTTTTGGTCTTTGTTTAAATTGATATCTTCTACTATTATTCCAAATATAATCCATTCCGTATTAGGTTCAATTCTTGACTTGAAGAGCTTTGTAAATATATCAAATATATCGCTCCAAAATTTATTCAACTTTGCACATCCTACAAATTAATGTGTTATATTGGCATTTTGAAACAAACATTTATCGCATCTGGGAGAGGCGTTTGGGTAGGATTTATTCAACATCGTTTTTGAATAATATAGTCTGTAATAATTTAAATTGAATTAAATTATGTCTTGCATTAATGGAACAATTATGTGTGTTCATCAGATACTTTTCCCATCTATCTTTCGGGATCTTTATCATTAGTTCATGTTCCCAATCTTCTCTTAGTGCCTCTGTTGAGGGTAATTCTCTATTTAATATATTATTATAAAAATATGATGTTAGTTTTTGTGAATCAGCCTTAATATTCATTGCTTCTTTTAAAGGGTCTAAAAATATAGTTTAAAATCTATGTATATATTTCTTCATAAAGTCACATATCTGTATATATTTAAAATATTGATTATCCTTCAGTTTAAATTTTGATTTTAATTGTTGAAATGATAACAATTTGCGCAATTCATACATATCTCCTACTTTCCTATTCCCCAGTCTATCCCATTGTTTATATGTTTTGTTGATAAGAGATGGTTTGAATGCAGGATTGTTCAATATTGGGGTTAGTACTGATAGATTATTTAATTTCAAGGATAATTTTATTTGTTTCCAAATTCCTATTGTATTGTGAATAATTGGGTTCTTCTTATATTATACTATTCAATTTTATCAGTGAGAGCAGGATCGTTCCTATATCGTACGGGAAACACTCCTCTTTCACCATTCTTATCCACTCCGACTGGTGAGTGGAACTATCCAACCAGTACATTATGTTCTTAATATGCACTGCCCAGCAGTAATACGTAAAGTTAGGTAATGATAAACCCCCAACTTCTTTAGGTTTACACAAATGCTTTCGTTGAATTCTGTGTGCTCTATAATCCCATATAAAATTAGTGATATTAGAATCTAGTTTTTTTGAAAAAATATTTTGGAATATATATTGGGATCGCTTGAAACAAATATATTAATTGTGGTAAGAAAGTCATTTTTATAGCGTTAATTCTACCTATCAATGAGAGCGGGAGCGTTTTCCAAAATTTAATCATAACATTCAGTTTATTTAATAGTGGCATAAAATTGGCGCTAAATAATGATTTGTGTCTTCTCGTAATTTGAATACCCAAATACTTGAATTTTTCTGTTGTAATTTTAAAAGGGAATTTTAATAAGTGTCTCGCATCCTGTGGTTTTAAAGACATAATTTCGCTTTTATTCCAATTTATTCTATATCCTTTTCCTTCATACTAAAAGGGTAAGTTGTATAAAATGATCTTTTCATTGACCAGCAAATAAGAGGTGCCAGTAGTGGGAAAAGGAGGTCTTGGCTTAATTTAAGTTTTGTTGGGAAAGTAGTATTTTGGATGAGTTGGAAAAGAAGATTCATTAGATTACTTTAACTGTATGGCTAAATTCAACCACGTGTCATTTTCCTGAGCAAATAGAAGGACTGATGCAATATATTGCTGGAACACACAGAATCGTTTGAAAGTTGGTCATCTGATGCAATAGACTTAGATCAAAGCAGACTGGATTCAAACAACAGATCAAGTCTGTCACCTTGTTCATTCTATTTGGTATAAATCCTCATTTTGCCAAGACTTGTCAAATTAGTTCTGCATTTATCTAGATCTGACTGTTCTGATTGAGCTTTGATTTTATTATTTCATATTCATTTATAAGTCTACAGTAAATCTGTGGAACTAATCATAGAGGTGGTGCTTGTTTTTTTAAACAAATTGGATTACTACAGGGCCTTATTGAGACAATTTGTTCCGTTAAGAGCTTGGTTTTGTTTCTATGTAAAACAAAAAAATAAATATAAGAGAAAATAAATCTGTGGAATACGTAATCAATGTGGCTTTCTAATGGAGCAAGGCAAGATTGAAATAAATTGCTCAGTATTTTAGATATTTTAGGAACAATTTACCAAACAAGGAAGTCAAAAGAGTAAAGATAGACATAGAAAGCTGGAGTAACTCAACGGGACAGGCAGCATCTCTGGAGAGAAGGAATGGATGACGTTTCGGGTCGAGACCCTTCTTCAAAAGGGTGATTTGCCTTCTATTGAAAATACCCAAAGAAATACCTGCCCCATATTTTTGTTCTGAGCATTCGCTCCTTGAAAGTTTATAATCTGAATGCAAGCTGTCTGAAAAGAATGAAATTGTTACTAAACCCAATTCTTCCAGGGATACATTGCAACCAATGACTGAGAACTGGATAAATTAATGCGTCTTTAAAGAAATCAACTGTCCCATGTTTGCATTATGCATATATAGGAGGTATTGTAGACCAATGCAGGCAGTTGTCAAGAAATACAGTGGGATCTTGATCAGTTGGGCAAGTGGGATGAAGAATGGTTTATGGAGTTTAATGCAGGCAAGTGTGTGGTATTGCATTTTGGAAAGTCAAAATAGGACAGGTTCATCACAGTGAACGGTGGAACCCTAGGGAATATTGTAGAGCAGAGAGATCTAGGAGTATAAGTACATAGTTCACTGAATGTAGTGTCAAAGTTAGATAGGGTGGTGAAGGAGGCTTTTGGCACAGGGGTCTTCATTAGTCAGGGAATTGATGTCAATTGGATTGTTAGGTTACAGTTGTATAAGATGTTGTGAAGCCTTACTTGGAGTATTGTGTTCAGTTTTTGCATCCTGTTAGAAGAAGGATAACATAAATCTGAAAAGAGTGCAGAGAAGATTTACGAGGATGTTTCCAGGACTAAATGACCTGAGGTTGGGGAGGCTAGGACTTTATTAGACAGTTAGATGGGGAGGAAAGGTTTAGAGGGATGTGGGACTGGTTTAAATGGGGCATTTAGGTCTGCATGAACATTGGTGTTTGGAGCAATTTTCCATTTTCTAGCTTTTGAACAGGATGGTAATGTACAGCGTTAAGCTCAGTGTGAACTAATGGCTCTTCATACGCTGAAGATATTCCTGCATCCCTGACCTGTACATTTTCAGCTTTATGTGAGTGTTGATGCTACTTTCTGGATTGATTCATAATAAGGAATTTCATCCATTGGGAACTTGATGAAGGAAGTTCATTTCTATTTGGGAATGCTATATAGCCAGGAGTCTTATCTAAATGGGCTGGAGTCCCAAAAGTGAAATAAATTAAGAAAATTCAGTTCACAAGAGTTTTCAAATTCATTTTTCGTAGCAATGTAGCTGAAGGTGAAAATGTTGCCGGTCTCCATTATTTATTTTTAAGGAATTGTCAGCATTTTGCCATTGGGGAGCCATTATTTAAAAAAGTTTAAATTATTAGGGACTATTCCTGTAATTTGTATTCATATTTTTCCAATCCACTAAATAAGTGTGTCCCAAGAGCATCCACAAAAAATGAAAACTCAAATTGTAACTGTTAATTAATCCTCATAAAAATGCAAATTAATGTGTTTCAAGTGTTGAACCCAGGCGAACAGTGGTGAAGTTGAAATATGTACTCTCTTAAGTATCTGATAACAGATGTTGTTTTTTGTAGACTTTATAAAACGTTATGAATGACTTTGAACATGAGATAAGAAACAGAAGCTGGGTAAGCCATTCGGACCCTCAAGCCTTTTCTGCAAATCGACAGGATCCTGGCTAATCTTCTACCATGGACATAATTTTTCTCCTCAAGCTCAATCTCTGTTTTGAATGCAATCAACGATTGCGCTGTTGCATTCCTCCAGATTAAAGAATTCCAAAGATTCACTGCACTCTGTGCAGAAAATGTCCTCCTTTTCATCCTTTAGGAAGAGAATATGTCACTTGGTCCTAGACTTGTGAAACCTCTTTCCTCCAATTACACTGCCAATCCTTGCGGCAGGCCGGCGGTCGGAGCTCTTCTCCAGGGATCCCCGGTGAGGGATCCCAGGCTCCGGAAGGTAAGTTCACACCGCGCCCGCAGCTAGAAGCTCTGCAGACCACAGTTTCAGGGTGTTATAGGCCGCAGACTGGGGGTCGGAGCTCTTCTCCGGGATCCCCAGCAAGGGATCCCAGGCTCTGGATGGTAAGCCCACACCGCGCCCGTGGCTAGAAACTCCGCAGACCACGGCTTCAGGATTCAGCGATCGGAGCACTCCTTTCTGGCGTCCCCCGGTAAGGGTTCGCCCGCTCCGAGATGGAAAAGTCCACGCTGCTCCCGCTGCTGAACCTCTGGGCCCGACTCCGGGAAAAGCTGCTCTAATCCATGCTCCCCACCACCCACCACATAAGATATACCACTACACTATACAAACATTTGGACACACTAAAAAAGACAAAAAAAGTCAAAATAACGAACACGCTGCTGACAGGGCAGCCGTCTCACAGTGCCCCCACCAACCGACTGATGGTCCAAATGGCCTAATTCTGCTCCTTTGACTTCTCTTGAACACATTTTGAAGGTAAATAGTCTCACATTTGGTTTGTTAAAAAAAACGAATAAATTCACAGATGAGCAAACATTGGATATCATTACTTGAGTTCTGTTACGTAGAAATGTACAAGTTAGCAGCCATCAATTCTGCAAATGTTGCTACAATTTGGTTTATTACTGGCTAATTGATAGAGCAATGTAAGTGTGGTTCTGCTGAGTCATTTCCTCTTCTGGTATATGTCCAACTGCAAATGTTCATCTGGTTGCCAAACATTCTGCCCATTTAATAGTTTTATTTAGATTATTGATGTTCACCATTACATTACACTCGCACATTTTGTTGGTGAGATCTCACTCGGAGTATTGTGTGCCATTCTGGGCACCCGGCTTTAAGAAGGATTTCATTAAGCTAGAAATGGTGTGGAAATTACTCACGAGGATTTTACCGGGGTTGGAGTTATGAGGTGAGGCTGGTACTTTTTTTTGCTCAACTTGCAGAGGTAGGGATTAATCAAGGATATTTGGTATGGCTTTGTTAAGGGGAGATCCAGTCTGAGTAATGTGAATTTTTTGAAGTACCTAATGAGGGTAATGTGGTTGTTATAGTCTATACAGTCTTCCCATGTGGGAGACTTGTTCAAATTGGAAAAGACCATCGGACCAAGGGCTTTTTGACAAATTGACTCGGTAATTGGAGGCAGAGGATGATGGTTCAGGATTATTTTTGTGGGTTGGAAGCCTTTGACCAGTAGTGACCCACAGAATGTTTGCCGTTTGTTATATTCGTCAATTATGTGTATGTAGGGAGTGCGATTACGTTTCCAAATGACACAAAACTTTGACATCAAGGAGGTATTTTTCAGCTACAGAATCCACTATCAGTTGGTATGATGAGTAGAGCAATGGCTAAGGTGATTAAGAAGGATACTTGCCTCGATAAGCTCGAGCATAGACTTGAAGAGTTGATAGGTTATAATACAATTAAATAAATCATTCGACGGGACACAGTATCATTGGAACTCTCTTCCCTCTTAGGGGAGCAATTATAACCAGATGATATCGGTTTAAGGTAAGTTGTGGGAGATTCAAGGGGATTGGAAGGAAGAATTGTTTCAGCCAGGAGTTGGTTGAAAGTTGGAAGCACTACCTGAGTGGGTGGTGGTGGCAGGTATTCTTGCAACACTTCAGTAAAACTAGATCAGGTGCGGTCCCGTTGGACGTGTCCCCCAAAGCAATATTCCAACAATGACCTATAGCCCCCAACTGCCCCGGCGCGGCTGACGGGTTCCCGTTGTGACGCCAGAGATCCCCGTTGTGACGCGAGTAACAGCAACCCTCCCGCAACTGCGCAGGCACGACCAGCAAGTTGGAGCGCGACTGCGACGTTTTTAAAGTTCAAAATGGCAGTAACCTGTAAAATATAGATCAATGTGAACGCATCTCAGTCTCTGTCTTCAGTCCCCTATTCCCCACCTCCATTATCCTCACCCCCCTCTCCCCACGCTCCACCAACCCTCCTCTGCTTCCACCCCTCACCCCCTCGCTCTCCTCCGCTCCTCTCCTCCCCTACTCCCCTACTCCCTCCCTCTTCTTTCCCCTACCACAGTCATTCCCTCCCTCCATAACCCCCTCTCCCCCACCCTCCTATCCCTCTATCCCCCTGCTCCTCCACCTCCCTGCTATCCCACCCTCCCATTCTTCATCCTCACCTCCCCCACTGCCCTCCTCTCCCTCTATCCCCCCCCACTCCCTACCTACCCACTCCACCCTCCTCTCCCTCTACCCCCCCCCCTCCTCCCCCACTCTCACTCCTCACCTCCCCCACTTCCCCCTCCATACCCCTCCTCTCCCTCTATCGCCCTGCCCCCCACTCCTCCCCTTTCCCACCCCTTCACAATGAAAATCGTGTTTTTAAAAAAAAATGGAATTCTCAATGAAGATCATGTTCTTTCTTTAAAATAACCTAAACAATGTTAGATGTTTGATTAAAATGTTTTGAAAATCGCGATTTTTTAATGTAAATGAGATTCGGGATCCCATTGTGACGTCATTGTGACATTGAACGCTGCTGACAGGCAGGTCTTTTACATCCAAGGACAATGGTGAGTAAGGTGGGCCACTAATTGTAGCGCTATCATGTACCATTTTGGCGGGGTTTGTGAATATTGCACACATGCACACACGGGTACATACAAACAAACAAACAAAGATGTGAGTTTTAATAATATAATTATAATTGTGTGTGTGTGTGTGTGTTTTTGTATACACACTAAACCAAGTGGGACCCAACCCCTGTCACATGGGAGGCCTGATCCCCCAAAGCAACCCATTCTCCAACGTAATATTGCACCACTCACCCATAGCCTCAACGGGTGGCCTGGTCCCCCAACGCAATATTCCTCCACTCACACAGAGGCATATCCCCCAGCACTGCCTCCCCATCCTCTTGCTTCGAGGACTTCAAAAAAAATAATGCAAAAGCAGTTCCCCTGTACTGTTTTTAAATGTTAAAAAATTGCTGGCAGGGCTGAGTGTTCCTGGATTGCACCTTTGTTGCAAGCAGGTCCAGCAAAGATTTGGATCCCAATAGCTCCTAAATTTTTCTTAAACTTGAATTTGTAAAGCTGAAAATGTTAATAAAAATATAACATAAATCTGAACTAAAC
The DNA here is from genome assembly GCF_028641065.1 of Leucoraja erinaceus. Taxonomy (NCBI): domain Eukaryota; kingdom Metazoa; phylum Chordata; class Chondrichthyes; order Rajiformes; family Rajidae; genus Leucoraja; species Leucoraja erinaceus. Next base: position 27,933,410 of record NC_073398.1, on the reverse strand, counting down.
TTGTTGTCAGGATCTCACTCACACGCTTAAGGACAGACATCCAAACAAGATGAGAGTTTTAGTAATATATATACTAGATTAAGTGGGACCCGTTGGGTCGCTGTCAGACGGGAGACCTGAATCCCCAACGCAACGCATTCCCTAAAGCAATATTAAAACACTCACCCGTTTCCCCCCCCCCCCCCCCCACCCAACTATTCAGGGGCGTATCCCCAGCACTGCCTCCCCCTCCTGTTCAGGTAAAATCCTGCTGGATGGACTGAGTGTTCCTCGATTGCAACTTTGTTGCAAGCTGGGCCAGCAAGGATTTAGATCCTCATAGCTGTTACATTCTTCTTAAACTTAAATTTTCAAAGTTAAAAATTATAAATAACGTGAAATATAACATCAATCTGAACGAAACTTTTTACGAACGACCACAGTGGACATTAACACATACACCTAATCCGTTTTGGACTACATAAAATTCTGCACCGTCACAACCCACAAACAAATAAATACCTTCCGTAATCAGAAGCCGTCGATGAGCAGAGAGGTCAGACTCTTGCTGAAGGCTCGCTTTTAGATCCGGCGACGCTGAGGGATATAGCTCATCCAGGGCCAACCTGAAAAAGGGAATCAGGAGCGCAAAACTCAAATACAAACAGCAGATCGAGGAGCATTTTCAAAACGACTCCGACCCCAGACGCATGTGGCAAGGCATCAAGTCCATTGCCGACTACAATAAAGTTAACACCAAGATCCCCTCCCCCCCCCCCCCCCAGATAACACCTCCCTTCCTGACGAGCTAAACTACTTCTATGCTCGCTTTGATTGGGACAATAAAACACCAGCTATCAAAGCTGCCCCACCCCAGAATGAACAACCCCTCAGTCTCTCCACCTCTGCTGTACAAGGCGCACTGAGCAAAGTGAATGAGCACAAAGCTGCCGGCCCCGATGGCATCCCCGGGCGTGTGCTGAGGGCATGTACTGGACAACTATCCCTGGTCTTAACTGACAGTTTCAATCTGTCACTGGCCCAGGGTGTCGTCCCTACTTCCCTCAAGACCTCAACCATTGTGCCAGTGCCCAAACAGTCAGCTTCAGGGAGTCTCAATGACTTTCGCCCAGTGGCACTCAGCCCCGTCATTGCGAAGTGCTTTGAGCGGCTGATCTTGGCTCACCTCAAAGCCAGCCTCCCCCCCACACTGGATCCCCATCAGTTTGCCTACCGGACCAACAGGTCTACAGAGGACACCATATCTGCGGCCCTACACTCTGCCCTGACCCACCTGGACAACAACAACTCCTACATCAGGTTGTTGTTCATCGACTTCAGCTCCGCATTTAATACTGTCATCCCCGCCAGCTTGATCACCAAACTCAGCGGACTTGGCATCACCACCTCCCTCTGCAATTGGACACTGGATTTCCTCACCAACAGACCCCAGTCTGTTAGGATCAACAACTTCACCTCCTCCACTCTGACACTGTGCCACAGGTGTGCTCAGCCCTCTCCTCTACTCCCTCTTCACCCATGACTGCGTCCCTATGTATGGCTCCAACGCCATCATAAAATTTGCCGATGACATCACGGTGGTAGGACTGATCAGGGACAAGAACGAATCAGCCTATAGGGAGGAGGTCCAGAACCTGGCAGCCTGGTGTACCAATAATAACCTCGTCCTCAACTCAAAGAAGACGAAGGAAATCATCGTTGACTTCAGGAAGACCAGAGGTGGCAGACATACCCCCATCCACATAAATGGGACTGAGGTGGAGTGCGTCTCCAACTACAAATTCCTCGGGGTACACATCTCAGAGGATCTGTCCTGGTCCCTCAATACCACCAAACTGATCAAAAAGGCGCAGCAGCGCCTCTATTTTCTGAGGAGGCTTAAGAGAGCTCACCTGTCCCCCCAGATCCTGTCCAACTTCTACCGCTGTACCATCGAAAGCATCCTGACCACCTGCTTCACGGTATGGTACAGCAGCTGCACCACAGCTGATAGAAAGGCACTACAACGGGTGGTGAAAACCGTTCACACATCATCGGTGCCCCGCTCCCTGCCATGGACACCCTCCACCGCAAACGGTGTCTGAGACGGGCCGGGAAAATTATCAAGGACCCCTCTCACCCTAACCATGGACTATTTGCCCTCCTCCCATCAGGGAGGCAGTCACAGGAGCCTCAGGTATCGCACAAGCAGGCTGAGGAACAGCTTTTTCAATAACACCATTACACTGCTGAACTCACAGTCCCGACGCTAGCTATCTTTTATACTCTCCCATCTGTATACATTTATTTGCCTATGTACCAGTTTAATTCATCCACAGTGCACATATTGTTTAACCAGTATTTTTTTATTTCTGCTATCTTGCACTCTGACCAGACAGTAAACTGCATTTTGTTGTACCTGTACTCGTATTTGTGCAATGACAATAAAGTTGAATCAGGACAAAGTTGAGTAAGGTGGTGCAAAACTACTGTGTACTGTTTTGACGTAGGTCCCAGATCACATAGATAGATAAATAGAAACAAGACAGGACTTTTGGTAATATAGAGAGGGGGAGAAAGAAGTAGGTACCCAGGGCCATTGTCGACACGGTGGACCTAAGGGCCTCTTTCTGTGCTATTTCACTCCATAACTTCAATCCGCTATTTGAGTATTTTGGTTTTACAATTTTGGCATCGGATGGCAAATAATCCTTTTAGAGACATGTTTGGAAAATATCCTAATATGGATTTTTGCTTTGGGATGGGATTGCCTCAATCATATACATTACTCTGCTGCTATGCTTTTTTTAAATGTGGTTCTGTAACATAATCCAGGTTTAGCCTTGAATTTGATCTGTGTTGTTGAAAAAGCAAACAAATATGGAAGAGATTATACTGTTAGGTTTAAAGACTCCATCCCTGATGCCATTTCCTCTTAATTGACAGCTTCATAACCACTTTATATGAAAGCATGAAGCCAATTGTGTTTTTGTGCTGATTAAAGAAAATGCTTTTAAATAGGAGTAAATTATAACCTGTCTTTTAGTAGTTTAAAAATGATTCCTCTGTCTCCCTGAAATAAATATACCTGTTCCTCTAGTGGCAGTGTCTATTTGTACTTTGTTTATGTGGCCAGATGAGAACAAACCTGATGTGATTTGGCAGGATTGAGAGTCTGCTGATTTTCTTTCTGACTGCAGTGCCAATTTCAGTTGCAAATCAAGAGTGTTTTAAAAAATACATATTCAGTTCCCTTCATAATGTTTGGGACAAAGACCCGTCATTTATTTACTTGTCTCTGAACTCCATAATTTGAGATTTGTAATAGAAAAAAATCACATGTGGTTAAAGTGCACATTGTCAGATTTTAATAAAGGCCATTTTTATACATTTTGGTTTCACTATGTAGAAATTACAGCAATGTTTATTCTGTACATAGTCCCCCCCCCCCCCCCCCCCCCCCCCCCCCCCATTTCAGGGCACCATAATGTTTGGGACACAGCAATGTAATGTAAATGAAAGTAGTCATGTTTAGTATTTTGTTACATATCTTTTGCATGCAATGACTGCTTGAAGTCTGCGATTCATGGACATCACCAGATGCTGGGTGTCTTCTCAGGGGATGCTCTGCCAGGACTGTATTGCAGCCATCTTTAGCTTATGCTTGTTTTAGAGGCTAGTCCCCTTCAGTTTTCTCTTCAGCATATAGAAGGCAGGCTCAATAAGTGAGTTTGGTATACCGACTGCGCATGCCCAGGTCAAAGGTCACTATGCATAAACAGCCCTGGAAAGCAGTGAAGCAGTTGACCTGCATTTCTTCCGTTTTTTCCAGCTTTGTTCCTGCTAGGTAGGAAAATACTGCTTTCAAACTATAAAATAGTTGTATTTATTGTTCCTTTGTTAAAAGCTAAGATTATTTTGTTGTTTTTATTGCTTTATTATGCTTTGGTGAGTGAGCGAGATCGTGCTCGTCCGTGGTCGGTGTTGGGCCCAGGTCTGTTGAGTTGCTGCTGGGCCATTCCCGTCCCCGTCCCCTTCCAGGTGTCCGGGCTTACATCCGGCGTGGAGACAAGGCCGAGTTGCTGCAGTGCCTTGTGTGGTATGGCTGATGCTCGACTTTCGCTGGCGCCGGGGGGGTTGGCCGCTGGCGGTCCCTGGCCCGACGGGGAGCGGGGTCGGGCTGGGGTTGGCACTTCTCCACACTGGCTATGGGCTTGGAGCTGGTGTCGTCGGTCCTGGCCTGTCGGATGGCCCAGCGAGAGTTGAGCTGGGGTTTCCGCTTCTTCACCGCACTGGTTGTGACCGATGACACCAACGGCCCCAGGCCCACAGCCAGTGCGGCGAAGAAGTGGAAACCCCAGCTCAACTCTGGCTGGGCCAACAGACAGACCCGGGAGGGACGGGAATGGCCCAGCAGCAACTCAACAGACCCGGACCCGAACCGACCACGGACGAGCACGATCTCGCTCACTCTCCAAAGCATAATAAAGCAATAAAAACAACAAAATAATCTTAGCTTTTAACAAAGGAACAATAAATACAACTATTTCATAGTTTGAAAGCAATATTTTCTTACCGAGAAAAAATGGAAGAAATGAAGGTCCACTGCTCCACTGCTTTCCAAGCTGTTTATGCAGTGAACTTTGACCTGCGCATGCGCAGTCGGAATACCGAACTCGCTTATTCGGTTCAGATCGGGTGATTGACTCGGCCACTCAAGAACTTACCGTTTTTTAGCTTTGAAAAACTCCTTTGTTGCTATAGCACTAATTTTGGGATCATTGTCTTGCTGTAGAATGAACCGCCGGCCAATGAGGTTTGAGGCATTTCTTTTTTAACTTAAGCAGATAGGATGTGTTTATACACATCAGAATTCATTATGCTACTACCATCAGCAGTTGTATCTTCAATGACATGAGCCAGTACTTTCAGCAGCCATACATGTGCAGGCCATGACACCCCCACCAACGTGCTTCACAGATGAGGTGGTATGCTTTGGATCTTGGGCAGCTCCTTCTCTACTCCATACTTTGCTCTTCCCATCACTCTGATATGTTAATCTTTGTCTCATCTGGCGACAACAGCTTTTTCCAGAACTGTGGTTGGTCTTTTAAGTACTTATTGGCAAACTGTAACCTGGCCATCCTATTTTTGCAGCTAACCAGGTGTTTGCATCCTTTGTATTTCTGTTCATGAAGTTTTCTGTGGTCTGAAGGCCTGTGGTCATTGACAAATCCACACCTGACTCCTGAAGAATGTTTCTGATCTGTCGGACAGGTGTTTGGGGATTTTTCTTTATTACAGAGAGGATTCTTCTGTCATCAGCTGTGGAGGTCTTCCTTGGCCTGCCAGTCCCTTTGCAATTAGTAAGCTCACCAGTGCTTTCTTCTTAATGATATTCCAAACAGTTGATTTTGGTAAGCCTAAGTTTGACTGATGTCTCTAACAGTTTTATTCTTGTTTCTCAGTCTCATAATGGCATCTTTGACTTTCATTGGCACAACTTTGGTCCTCGTGTTGAAAACAGCAATAAAAGTTTCCAAAGGTGATGGAAAGACTGGAAGAAAGAGTAGGTGCTGAGAGCGCTCTTATACCTGCATTAAGGAGGCAATTAAACACACCTGAGCAATTAGAAACACCTGTGAAGCCGTGTGTCCCAAACATTATGGTGCCCTGAAATGGGGGGACTATGTATAAACAGTGCTGTAAATTCTACAAGGTGAAACGAAAATGTGTAAAAATACCCTTTAATAAAATCTGACGATGGGCACTTTAACCACATGTGATTTTTTACTATAACAAATCTCAAATTGTGGAGTACAGAGGCAAATCATGTGATTTTTTACTATAACAAATCTCAAATTGTGGAGTACAGAGGCAAATCAATAAATGACGGGTCTTTGTCCCAAACATTATGGAGGGCACTGTATCAGATTACCCCAAATGTTTTTATGAGCAACATATTGACTTTTCACTTCCAGTTCATTATAAATGCTCCACCTGCAGCTATAGATAATGAGCTCTGAAGAGATTGTTCTTGTTTTTTTGTTTCACCCTGCTCTACATTCAGCAAGTATAGTTGGCTCTAGAAATGCACGACTGCCACTGACTCCCCAGGGAGATTGCAGCATTTAATATTGTAGCTGGAGGCTGTGTATAATTATTTGGTCCTGTGTTACATGACAGTTTTCAATAAAAGTTTCTCCCTTTATTCTCACAAATAAGCTACCCAGTAATGGTAAATAATTTTGATGCAGCTTCCTTATGTAGTTTAAAGCATATGGATCCAAGTTGTTTGTCTTTTGTGCCGCACACATCTACTTTCCCAGCAGTTTCTGTATATTTCAATGTGTTCAGCATCAATGACACACCACTGTGGCAAAATGCACTTTCCGGAGATAGCCTATTCAAAAATGTCGTCTTATTGGCTCTGAAAGGCAGCAGCACTTAATTTACCTGGAACTATTGAAATGGAACTGAATTGTCTGAAATGCAACAACATTCTGAACTCACCTGATTTGTGATTTATAAATGCGCATATTGTTCACAGAAATTTACAGCACATGGTGAGCTATTAGACCTGTCATTCCCCTGCTGGCTGAAAAACAAAATATCTGAATGAGAATGCAAAAACCAAAAAAATAGAAGCAGGGATTGTATCACTGGCCTTATAAACCTGTCCCATCATTCATTTAGGGCATGGCTAATGTGACATTAGCTTCTGATCTACACTCCTGTCTGTTCCCCATCTTTCTAGGCTCCCTTTTATACTCAATCTTGCACTTGCATAGAACAGTATAGAGACAGGGACAGGCCCTTGGCTAACCATGATGCCAAACTAATATATCCCATGTCTGCACATAATCTGTATTCATGTATTCAGTCCCTGCTTGTTCATGTGCCTTGTCAAAATGCCTCCCAAATGTTACTGTTGTGCCCGCTTTTACCACCTCCCATGCAACTTATTCCAGTCAACTATCACAGACTGACGCTTCAGAGAAAACAACCCATGTTTGTCCAACCTCGCCTTGTGGTTAATATGTAAAATCCAGGCAACGTTCTGGTGAATCTCTTCTGCACTCTCACCAAAGCTTGCATATTATTTCTTTAGTGTGGCAACCTGAGCTACAAATGTGGCTTAAAATAAAAGTTTTGTACAACTGCAACATGGCTTCCCCACTTTTATCCCCTGTGTCCCAATTAATGAAGACGGGCATGCCATATGCTTTCTTCATCAACCTACCTATGGGCACGCCCTTTCAGGGAGCTATGGACCTATGCACAAGATCCCTTTTTACATCAGTGCTACTAAGGGTCCTGCCATTTATTGTGTACTTTCTTCTTACACAAAGGCACAAAATGCAAAACCTTAAGAATATTAGAGTCCACACGCCATTTCCAAACTGATTTGTATTCACTCTCTTGGTGGGGGGAGGGGAGGGGAAGCTCTCCTAAAGTCTACTATCAATTCCACTGTCTCAAGAGCATTGAGCTCCAGGTTGTTACGAAGGCACCAGGATGTCAGCTGTGTTACTTCTTGTATTACTGTGTTACCAGCCTCACATGCTGCTTCCTGTCTGTCAGGAAGTTGGTGATCCACTGACAGAGGGGTTCAGGCACAGTCAACTGGGAGAGTTTGGAGTGCAGCAGCTCTGGCACAATGGTGTTGAATACAGAGCTAAAATCCACAATTAGTTCCAAATTTAAAGTATTGGGAGCAATCATTTGGGAAGGCAAATGGCATATTGCTTTTCATTGAACAGATAATTAGGTCTTATTGGAAATGTCATGACCCTGATGAGACCATGCATAGACCATTTTATGCAGTCCTAGTCTTCCTGCCACACAAAAATATATACTTATGATTGAAGGGATGCAAAAAATATTCACCAGATTGATTCCTGGAAGGTGGTAGATGGGTTCTTCTTTGCAGAGATATTGAAACGATAGAAGAAGATGGAGGTTTGATGTCTCCCTTGGCTGCAGTTTTGAAGCAATGGGTTGCAGTCAGGAAATAAGGGGTCAGTCATTTAGGACTGAGATTAAAATATTTTTTGTTATCCAGAGAGCAATGAATTTTTGCTATTCTTAATATGACTATAGGCTCAGTTGGTTGGTACATTCAAGGCAGAAACTGATAGAGTTTTGAATTTTAAAGGAATAAATGGAATGATATGTGAAAATGATACTGTGGTAAAAGGAGAAAGTAGAACAGGCATGATGGACTGAATTACCCTTTCTGTTTCTTAAGTTATGTTATCTGGTTAAAATTTATCTCTCAATCATTAATAAAATAATTTCTACTGTTATATTATGGGATCTTGTGTGTGCGATGTCGGCCATGTTTCCCAGAATACTCAAATGAATACACTTCAGAAGCATTTCATTTCATTACTAAAGTAATGTTCTATTTTATATCTTACAGGATACTCAGAAAGCCAAACAGTTCCTGCCATTCTTACAAAGAGCGGGGCGTTCGGAAGCCGTGGTTGAATATGTTTTCAGTGGTTCCCGTCTAAAGCTCTACATGCCAAAAGAGACCTGTTTGATCACCTTCCTACTGGCAGGCAAGTGGTTAAATCATTAGCCTAGCCTGCTATTAATAATGCCACATCTGTGGTGTGGAAGGAAAGTTGTGGGTGGTTTAGTGTAAATACCTGTCACTTATCCGTTGTGTTAGTCTGTTATGATTTTAGCAATGCAACTTTAGTTTACCTCATGATCTGAAGTCGGGGGGTGGGGAGGAGGGGGGTAGGGCCAAATGAGTTGTGATGCTTTACATGTCATTTTACCAGCATTATGAAGATTGTGGGGGGTTTGAGAACGGGTAAAATGTCAAGATACTAAACACCACACATGTACCATTGTCTGTTATCCCTTGATCGTCCTCAACTCCAATGTTTCCAATATCTGTGTCCCATCCACATGCTTTCACTCTGTTTTTACTTCTTGTGCCTCGTTTCCTCTTGACCCTAAATGATAAACTGAGAAAGCTAGGCTGCTCTCCTTGGCACCGAGGAGCCGGCACAAAGACCTAACAGGTATCTAAAATCATGAAGGGTTTAGCCAGAGATAAACTGTTCAGTCAGTTTTTATATTCTCTGCCTGAAAGAAAGCTTGCAGGGAATATAAAAACTGCCCGTAAACATTTCTTTAGGTATGTAAAAAGAAAAAGATTAGTTAAGACGAAAGTAGGTCCTTTACAGTTAGAGACAGGTGAATTTATATTGGGAAACAAGGAAATATCAGAACAGTTAAACAAGTACTTTGGTTCTGTCTTCACTAAGGAAGACATAAACAATCTCCCAGAAATACTAGGGGACCGAGGATCCAGTGGGAGGGAGGAACTGAGGGTAATCCACCTTAGTCAGAAAATGGTGTTAGGTAAGCTGTTGGATCTGAATGCAGGTAAATCCCCAGGGACTGATGGTCTGCATCCCAGAGTACTCAAGGAGGTTGCTCTAGAAATCGTGCATGCATTGGTGATCAACTTTCAATGTTCTCTCGACTCTGGATCAGTTCCTGTGGACTGGATGGTAGCGAATGAAACTCTACTTTTTAAGAAAGGAGGGAGAGAGAAAACCGAGAATTATAGACCATTAAGTCTTACATCGGTAGCGGGGAAGATGCTGGAGTTGATTATTAAAGATGTTATTAGCAGCGCATTTGGAAAGTAGTGACGGGATCGGTCAAAGTCAGTATGGATTTATGAAGGTGAAATCATGCTTGACTAAGCTTTTGGAATTTTTTGAGGATGGAATAAGTAGAATGGATAAGGGAGAGCCAGTGGATGTTGTGTTTCTGGACTTTCAAAAAGCCTTTGACAAGAAATTAGTGTGCAGAATTAGAGCACATGGTATTGGGGATTATTATCTGAATGGTGTCATTAGTTACTTCAAATAATTCACATTACTCGGACTGGATCTCCCCTTAACAAGGCACACCAAATATCCTTCATTGATCCCTGCCTCTGCAAGTCTAGCAAAGCAATTCACCCTTGCTGTGGTCAATTCGAGAGCCTGATAACAACAGGAACAAAGCTAGATTCTTGAATCTAGCCATATGTGCTTTCAAGCTTTTGTATCTTCTGCTCAATGGGAGAGAAGTAAAGAGGAACGACTGTAGTATGAGTAATCCTTGATTGTGTTAGCTGATTTCCCTGAGGTAGCATGAAGCGTATGTGGGAGGGGGCACAGGAAGAAGGCTAGTTTGCATGATAGGTGGTGTCCACACCCCTCTGCAATTTCTTGTGTACCAAGCCATGATGGGTACAGAAGGGATGCTTTCTATGGCACATCTGTAACATTTGGTAGGAGCCATTGGAGACATGTAATTCCTTAGCCTTCTGAGGAAGTAGAAACACTGGAATGAAATCTTGACCGTAGAATCTATGTAGTAGGACTAGGACAAATTGTTGGCGATATTTTCCCCTGCAACCTGAAGCTCTCGATCATCTCCACTTCAGCACCACCCCTTCGTGTTGCTGACACTGAGGGAGAGGCTGTTGTCTTGACACCATGTTACCAATCTCCTTCCTGTACTCTGGTCTATTATTATTTGATGGGGTATAATAAGGTGCTGAGAACATTGCATTGCAGGGGACTGCTGTTGCAAATTATCTTGGAGGATCTTTGACACCTATCCTTACTGATTGATCAGAAATGGAAGGATCCAGTTGCAAAGAGGGTGCCATGTCCTACGCCCATGAGTTTGGTAGGAATTATGGTGTTGAATGCAGCCATAATCAATAGATAAAAGACTGATGTAAGTGTGCTTGTTACCCAGATGTATCCGGGCTGGTGTAGGGCCAAGGAAAAGGCATCTATCCTGATTACATTTTGGGACTCTGCATGCAAGCCGTGCATATTTGTTAGAAAATATATGGTGGAGCTGTGCAATTAGTATTTGGTTTTGGAACACCTTGTGACTTTTGAGATATACCTGTCAGGCTACTGTAATTCATGTTCCAACTGGCACAGTCACACAAAGCGATGCCTGTGGAAAGTTTTCATTTTTTGTTGAAGATTTGCCAAGAAGATTTACTGAACCCAATCATGAGCTGAATTAGCTTCAGTAAATCTCACTACTCCATGGTCTTCAGTGACTTCAGTTGCCCTATTGGGCTGAGTAATGCTAATGGGATGTCTCTGGAAATTAGATTATTGGTAGTTTGAAAATGTGTTGAAAATTATAAATTATGTTTATTATGAGGATATGGCAGCATTATTATTCTTAAATTAATGATCCATTGAATCACAGTTCAATTCCCACAGTGGTAGTTTAAAGCAAATGTATTTAATTCACATAATAATCCAGCCACGGGGGGAGCCCATTCTGTCAATTGCTGTCCCCTTTTAAAGGTTTAGAAACAAAATCTGGAATAAAACATCTGTGTTAAGCTGTCAAATTGCCACCAAAATCCCAACTAGTTAAATAACATCACCATCTGAGGAAGGGTTTCGGCCCGAAACGTTGCCTATCTCCTTCGCTCCATAGATGCTGCTGCACCCAGCATTTTTGTGTACCTTCGATTTTCCAGCATCTGCAGTTCCTTCTTAAACAAATAATATCACCATTTGGTCTGCCCACGAGTCTAGTCCCACACAAGAGTAGTGACTCTGAACTACCTTTGTAAATCACCTTGCAGGTTACTCAATTGTATCAAACCATTATGGCGAATGCTGTTTGAATTGTAACATTCCATGAAGGCCCACCATCACCATGGCATCTGGGGATGAGCTATTAAATCTGGATCTAGTCCATTTATTTAACAACAAATCCACGCACATAATTTGGGTGAGTTCAGCTGCATCTGATGGCCTCTTTTATTCCCCATTCATTTTAGAAACTGGGCTAGGATAAAATTACCTGCCAGCCTCATACTCAGGTCAGGAAATTTTGTGTTTAAAGTGGCTTGGCACCAGCAGTTGAACTTTTGTGGTGTTTGATTGCACTTGTGGCAAGAATTTATCTGTTTCACAACTTCTTATTTGAATATAATCTTAATAGCGACCCGTTAGCTGAGTTTAATTTGGAACATATTGGCAAAGGAGCAATTTGCAAAGGTTGCTATATGGATGGTATAACATTGAACCATTCTTTTGAGCTCCTTTTAGTCATCCTATTTTTTTAAATTCAAAATCTCCTCAATCTTGTATCTTGCCATTAGTTTCCTGTTGTAAACCACTGAAATGTAGGGTTGTAAATGTACATGGTAGATAATGATTCATTGGCTTTCAACTGGAATTAATGTGAATTTTTGTTAGAGAGAGAGAGAGAGAGAGAGACAGAGAGACAGTATGAAGATGATATAGACTGGAACAATGAACGCTGTAAGACCTTAGCAGGTCCAACAACATGTGTAGGAAGCAAAATTTTCAGTCGACGCTTTAAGTCAAAACCCTACATCTCTGCACCTTCATCTCCCTGTTGGGAGGCATAGTCTTGAATCAAAATGTCAATTTTTCTGCCTCCACAGATGCTATTTTCTTCTCTTCTCTTTTATTTTTCCTTGCAATTTATTTTCTCTTGCTTGGCCATTAGCTTTCTTTTTAATTTATTTTCCACCCGAGGGGTAATTTACAGTACCCATTTTGAGAGGAAATTGGAGCACCTCGTGGAAGTCCATCCTTTTATGGGAGTGTGTACAAACACCAGACAAACAGCACACAGGTTCAGTATCAAGAGCAGGTCCCGGGAGGTGTGAAGGGAGCAGCACCAGCTTCTGTCCCGCCATGTGTAAGGAGATAATAAAGCAGACAACCAAAAGAGTGGTCAGAACTAGATTTTGGGGATAGTCGTACAAGAGACAGGATAGAGAAAGAATGATTTTGATCAACAATTGCGGTGAAGGCCTTGACATCTGAAGGTGTTGGAGGAATTGGATTCAATGATGACTGAATGCAGCTGGAGATAGAATGGGCTGTTGTGAAGAGATAAAAGTAGACCAAATTAAGGTGTGCAAGAGTATTAGAACACACCAGGACAGATATGCATAACCATTTATTTAAAAAATGATTATAATAATGTTATAGTCTTGCTTCCTGACCATCCCCTGATGATTTGGTGAGCTGATTGACACTTTATCACATTTATATTTTGAGTCTGTATTTGGTCCAAGTTTATCAAATAATTCTGAGCTGACATTTTGGTTAGAGAGAGAGGTATTGATTACAGTGGGCCCCGTTAAAAAGTCTTTTACTGTTAATGAAGTCATTTGGAAGCATCTTTATTGTTTAATGCAGGCATGTGTGATTTTTACATGCCATCTACCACAAATGGCAATGTCAGTGGCATCATGTTGATTGATAGATTATTGGCCAGGTTACTAGTATTCTGTTGGTTTTCTGAAATGCTGTCATTTTGTTGAGGAAGCTAACTGGGCATTGGTTTAATGTCTCATTTAGAAGATGGACCCTTCAACAATGCAGCTCAAATTTAAGTCCTACACCAGAGTATCAGCCTTCATTTCGTGTTTAATTCTTAGCAATGACAATGAAGCCAGAATATTGTGTCTCAGGATGGAGTTTTGCTCTTTATGATTGAGCTGTTGCTTTATTCTGCATGTTATTTGGCATTGTAAACTCTTCAGAAATGGATGCATGTTAGTAGGTGCTGGGAAATATAGGTGGCTGAGTTTTGAAGATGTTGTAATCTACTGTGACCAAGACATAAACCCTGAGTGTATGCACTTGTATATAAACATAATGCCTATGTTTATATTTCATATGTGCCTCCTTCCAATCTATTTAATTGAAAGTTGTTTAATTATTTGTTTTCTCCTGAAGTGTTTACTAAGATTCCAGTTATCTTTATCAGTATTGTTCACTCCAGCTGTTTTAAGTAGAAGCAAGTTTCATCTTCAAACCATTCCCTTGGTGGTGAGTCACTTTCGTCAGCTGTTGCAATCTTTTTGATGGTTCTCAGGAGGGATTTCTGTGATTTTAATACAATTCGTGTCAGGATATTCAATACTACAAAAGAGAACTTTACCTTCTGGCCATTTCTCTCTATAGTCAAATGGGTCTTTGAATCTTGATTTATAGTGCCACTTTACCAGTGGTACAAGTCGAAACACGTTTTCAACAATGTCTGGATGGATCTAAAAACTGCCCTGCTGAATTAGGTTAGTTAGCTAGCATAGGTTTTGTGTTCTTCCCTAAAAGAGGAGTAATTCATTGAGCACAAATGTTACTACACATTGGGCAATGTCGCATACTTTTCATGTTATCTTCTGGCATAGAAGAAAGCCGCTGGTCTGCCGCAGCTTTGCTGGCATTCAGAGCAAACAGCCCAGTCCCGTTTCCCCATATTTCCCTGCAGCCTTTTTTCTCAACCTACCCATCAACTCTCTTCCCCCACCCGTCTTCATTAAGGGTAATGTACATTAGCCAATTAATTTGCATATCAGCAATGACAAATACCGATGGCACCAGAGTACCACTCAAATAAGAATTTGTCCTTTTGCTTCTTTACATAGCAGTTTAGGACAAAATCGTTCATCTGGATTCTGTGCCTCCTAGGTGCTGGTACTTTCCAGATGCTAGATCTATTCTTGTATGGTGGTCACCAATGTGTTGATCTGCAGATATATATCACAGGATTTTTCTCATGAACCAATAACTTCCGTGTTTGCACATTTTTTTAAAAGAAACTTCCACTTTTTTGTGTAGCTTCTATGACCCTGTTGGAGGTAGTGATGAATGTCTTCACTTTTATGCTTTTTAAAGAATCCTTGGATTTCTTTTGCACTCACCTAAAACTAAGCACCTCCTAACACGCTTCAGTACAAGTGATGTACATTTGAAGTGTTATAAAAAATAATAGGAGCAGGAATAGGTCTTTCTGCTCCTCGTGCCCCTTCTACTGTCACTCAGTAAGATTATGACTGGATTTTATACTTCAAAAAAACTGTCCTGGATATCACCAAATTCCTAGTTTTTCTTAATATCCAAAATATTAATTCTCTGTCTTGGATATGTAGTGACTAAACTCGACAGTCCTCTTGGCTAAAAAAAAAATAATGAGCTCATTGGTCTTTTTCTGAGCTCATATTTCGGCCCAATATTTTTTATATTTCCTAATAAGATAGTCTTCCCTTCTCAGGAATCAGCGGTGCACTCTCTCCTTTGTAATGGCATCCTTTTTTGGGTAAGGTGATCAAATCTGCGCTTGATATTTCTAGTCCAATCTCACAAGGCCCCTGTACAATTGCAATAAGACATCTTCAATCTTTTTGCGGTATGGTCAACATGCCATTTGTCTTTCTGCTACTATAACCAGCATGTTAAATTTTAATGATTCATGTACAACCATACCAAACACCCCCTGACCACCAACGTCTCAAGAGTGTTTTATTCTCGTATGTCCTGAAACGGCACATTGAAATTCTTATTTGCAGAAGCAGCGTAACAGGTTTGTAAACACAGTACTCAATAGATAATATAACAACCAAAAAAAGACATTCAATAAATGCCAGAGGAGATAGATGAGGTGGGGACTATCCCATCTTTTAAGAAATAGTTGGACAGGTACATGGATAGGACAGGTTTGGAGGGATATGGACCAAGCGCAGGCAGGTGGGACTAGTGTAGCTGGGACATGTTGGCCGGTGTGGGCAAGTTGGGCCGAAAGGCCTGTTTCCACACTGTATCACTTTATGACTCTTATGACTTCTATTCCCATGATAACAATGAAATATCCAGAATCAAGCCCTCTCCCTCCTCCCCAGGGAAAAATACATAACTGCAGTTGATGCTAATTAAAATAAATGTTATTTCCACATTTTCTGGCTTTTTCTTTTGAACAATTTCTATCACGACCTTGACTAGAAAATGTTGTTAATTTGCTAATTTAAAATGTTGTTAATTTGTTAGATTGCATGATTTTATTTCAAATTGCATGATGCGTTTGGTGTTATGTAAATAACAAACCTTGCATATATCTGGATGACAGTGCTGGTTTAATGAGACAATGTATGTGGCTCAATTGTATCCAAATGTTACATCTTGAATAGCATATTTAAATTTATTCAGTTGCATGCATTAATATGCTCTAGCCACTAAGTGACGTCTTACCTCAAGACATTTTCTTTTTATCCACAAAAAATTCTAACTTGCTGCTGTTGAATACAAAAATATATATATTTTGCAGAATTCCTTCATCTTTGGTTTAATTTAGGAAAGGTGAAAAAAACCCACTTGAAGTTACAGCTAGCGCACCAAGCCTAAAGAAAAACTGCAGTCACCAGTCTAATCCTTGGAGGCTAGATTCATTGTGTTTACAGATTGCCTAAGAAAATTATGTTATTGGGCAGATTCGCTCTTAAACAGCATCTAATAAACTAGCACCTTGCTGGGTGAGAGGTGGATTATGTAGAGGTTGTAAGCTTTCTTATTAACAGTACACTTTAAAGTTGTACGATTTGATTATAGGGAAGCTATTTACGCATTCAGCTACAGTGCCCTCCATAATGTTTGGGACAAAGACCCATCATTTATTTATTTGTAATAGAAAAAGTGCACATTGTGGTTAAAGTGCACATTGTCAGATTTTAACAAAGGCCATTCTCATATATTTTGGTTTCACCGTGTAGAAATTACAGCAGCGGTTATACATAGTCCCCCAATTCAGGGCACCATAATGTTTGGGACACAGCAGTGTCATGTAAATGAAAGTAGTCGTGTTTCGTATTTTTTGTTGCATATCCTTTGCATGCAATGATTGCTTGAAGTCTGCGATTCATGGACATCACCAGTTGCTCGGTGACTTCTCTGGCGATGTTCTACCAGGCCTGTATTGCAGCCATCTTTAGCTTATGCTTGTTTTGAAGACTAGTCCTCTTCAGTTTCTCTTCAGCATATACAAGGCATACTCAATTGGGTTCAGATCGGGTGATTGACTTGGCTACTCAAGAATTGACAATTTTTTAGCATTGAAAATCTCCTTTGTTGCTTTAGCAATATGTTTGGGATCATTGTTTTGCTGAAGAATGAACCGCTGGCCAATGAGTTTTGAAGCATCAGTTTGAACTTGAGCAGATAGGATGTGTCTATACACTTCAGAATTCATTATGCTACTACCTCAGCAGTTGTATCTTCAATGAAGATATGTGAGCCAGTACCTACAGCAGCCATACATGCCCACGCCATTACACCGCCACCACTGTGTTTCACAGATGAGGTGGTATGCTTTGGATCTTGGGCAGTTCCTTTTCTCCTCCATACTTTGCTCTTGCCATCACTCTAATATGTTAATATTCATCTCATCTGTCCACAAGACTTTTTTTCGGGACTGTGGTTGTTCTTAAGTAAACTGTAACCTGGCCATGTATTTTTAAGGCTAACCAGTGGTTTGCATTTTGCAGTGTAGTCTATGTACTTCTGTTTATGAAGTCTTCTGCGGACAGTAGTCATTGACAAATCCACACCTGAAGAGTGATTCTGATGTGTTGGACAGGTGTTTGAGAATTTTTTCTTTATTATAGAGAGAATTCTTCTATCATCAGCTATGGAGGTCTTCCTTGGCCTGCCAGCCCCTTTGCGATTTGTAAGCTCTCTGGTGCTCTCTTTCTTCTTAATGATGTCCCAAAACAGTTGATTTTGGTAAGCCTAAGGTTTGGCTGATGTCTCTAACAGTTTTATTCTTGTTACTCAGTCTCATAATGGAGTCTTTGACTTTCATTGACACAACTGAGGTCTTCACGTTGATAAACAGCAATAAAAGTTTCCCAAGGTGATGGAAATACTGGAGGAAAGACTAGGTGAAGCCATGTGTCCCAAACATTATGGTGCCCTGAAATGGGGGGTATAAACACAGCTGTAATTTCCACATGGTGAAGCCAAAATGTGTAAAAATACCCTTTTACCACATGTGATTTTTTTTTATTACAAATCTCAAATTGTGGAGTACAGAGGCAAATAAATATATGATGGGTCTTAGTCCCAAATATCACGGATGATGTAAACTGAAGTATTATCAGTGATGAATTGTATGTTATTTCGACTGTGCGGTAGGAATTATGTTAGTTAGTGTTATTTGAATTCCATTGATAAGAAATCGTAGCCTCATTTTCCTCGGCTAGAAAGGCATATTTTTGCTTCACTGCAGACACATATTGCTGTGAATATAAATTTCCTACAGGCATTGTAATTTCACAGAAACATAAATACAGTGAAATGCCATGAGGATAAGTATTTGCAGCATTTCACTAAGTCTCCGACTGGCAGTTAGATAAGGAAAGTAAGTGGGATTGTCATCTTTTGTGAAATAATATGTTATTTTTCTAATGAGAGTTCGCAACATTGCCTTATCTTCAGATTATAAAAGATTAAGAAAGAATAGGAAGAGACTATTATACTCATTGAGCTGTCCCATCATTCACTAAGACCATTGGCAACTGTTATCATAACTTCAGTCGCCTGTACATATTTTTGGTTTGGTTTATCTAAATCAAAAGATTTTTCACAGATCTAAAGAAAATTGAAAATGCTGAAAATATTCAACGTCAGGCATCATCTGTGGAAAGAAAAGGTTCATATTTTATATTTTTGGTTTGGTTTATCTAAATCAAATAATATTAAATTAACTAATATCTTTTTTGCAGGAGAGAATTACATATTTAAGCCTTGCTTAGCGGAACAGTTTCTTCCACACTGAATATACAGAGTCTCATTTTAATGTTTTGTTGCCAAGACACTTCTTCCACACCTTTTACACTAACTTCTTTCAAAATATGAAACTGAAGTTATTATCCCAGAATTTACTGTATTCTAGGGAATGCAAGTCTAATATAATTTGTACCGATAAGTCAATCATTGGCGAAGCGTGAGATGTTGTTTCCTACTGAGGCTCTGCGTAAAGATGGTTCTAATCAACGATACAAGCTTTGATGTATTCAGCACTGTAATATTCTTTGCATTTAGATGAAAACGTTTTGTTATTTGCCATCAAATATCTTCTATGCTGGCTTTTTTTTTTAATGTTAAATTAATCCAAGCTTTGAAAATCAAAATAGGATAAGGGAGAAAATAGAAAAAATGTATATAAATGATAATTATTTTGTAATGAAAACAGAAAATGCAGCAAACAAGAGGCAACTCAAGCAGTCTCAGTGGGTAGTGAAGACCAAAAGGTGCAGGTGCTGGGAAATACTATTGGAAATGCAAGGAACTACAAATGCTGGTATATCCAAAAAGGGCAGTCTGAAGAAGAGTCCCGACACGAAATATCGCATATCCATTTTCTTCAGAGATGCTGTCTGACCTGCTGAGTTACTTCAGCATTTTGTCTATCTTTGTACTGATGAAGGACCTTTGACCTGAACCTTTTCTTTCCACAGATGATGCCTGACGTTGAATATTTTCAGCATTTTCAATTTTCTTTAGATCTGTGAAAAATCTTTTGATTTGCCTGTGCTAAAATAACAATAGTTTTGTACAAATCATGAAGAAGGTTAATGGAACTGTTCAAAATTGTGAATTATTTTTCTTCCGCAGCTATTACAATACACATTAATGACTTAGATGAAGGGATTAAAAGTAACACTAGCTAATTTGCAGATGACACAGAGCTGGGCGGCAGTGTGAACTGTGATGAGGATGCAGGGTGACTTGGACAGGTTGGGTGATTGCACAGATGCATGGCAGATGCATTTTAATGTGGATAAATGTGCAGTTAACCACTTTGCTGGCAAGAATCTGATAATCATTATTATTATCCGAATGGTGTCACGTTAGGAGAAGAGGAAGTACAACGCGATCTGGGTGTCCTTGTTCATCAGTCACTGCATGCAGGTACAGCAGGCAGTAAAGAAACCAAATTTGAGGAAGGACATTCTTGCTATTGAGGGAGTGCAGCATAGATTCACGAGGTTAATTCCCAGGATGGCGGAACTGTGATATGTTGAAAGAATGAAGCGATTGGGCTTCTATACACTGGAATTTAGGATGTGAGGGGATCTTATTGAAACATAAGATTATTGAGGGATTGGACATGCTAGAGGCAGGAAACATGTTCCCGATGTTGGGGGAGTCCAGAACCAGGGGTCGCAGGTTAAGAATAAGGGGCAGGCCATTTCGAACAGAGATGAGGAAAAACGTTTCCACCCAGAGAGTTGTGAATCTGTGGAATTCTCTGCCGCAGAAGGCAATGGAGGGTAATTCTCTGGATGCTTTCAAGAGCGAGTTAGATAGAGCTCTTAAAGATGGCGGAATCAAGGGATATGGGGAGAAGGCAGGAACGGGGCACTGATTGTGGATGATCTGCCATGGTCACAGTGAATGACGGTGCTGGCTTGAAGGGCCAAATGGCCTACTCCTGCACTTATTGTCTATTGGGGTGTAGAATAAAGACATAAGTGTGGGGACCAGTTTATACTTTCAGGTTAGGTGGGGAAGAATTTGCGATTCTCCAGTGGAGTCAGTGTCTAAATTTAAAAAAAATGTATTGTGTTCAAATTCCTCCATGCCTTTTTTATCACCACCATTAGTCAGACGTTTCAATTCTTATAACATTTTCACTTGCATATTGTTCCCTTTGTCATGATATTGCGAGCGACATTCAGGCATATTGATACCGAGTTGTGGAATTTTGCCTGAGTTTTTCCACTGCTTTTAAGCTTCTATTCTTTAACATGTTTTTTGAATTTTACCAATACTATCTTCATCATTAACGCAGTGGTTTCTTCTATTTAATTATATCTCCAACAGTTTTTATTTGTTCTTGTTTCCAGCACTTGCACTCTCTTGTCTCCTTGTTGTTAGTGGCGTTATTTAAAATTTAATTGGATCTGAAGGCCTGTCAGTGTGTGTAGTATGTAGTAGTGTGCTGACGGGGTGATTTGATGAAGTGGCAGATCTTTTGTAACTTGTGTGTATTTTGAAGATCGTCTATAAAATCAGAAAGCAGATGTTCCAACTGATGTGTATATGAACAGCTGTTTCAATCCAGAATTCATAAGTTCATAAATTCAAAAGGTATTACTTTTGAGATTTCATTATTTGATTGCTAATTGTGTACATCATATTAGAGCCAGGCCCAATTGTGATGTATGTTTATTGTTGGATAAAGGCCAGAGATGAAAAGATGTATAATGTGCCATACAGCTAGAGGAGGCACAAATTGTGAAGCCAGAAGAATGAATATAGGTAGATGGGATCGGGGGGAGGGGAGAGGAGAAATGGGTATCAATCCAGGTGAGGTGGGGGTGGGCGGGATGAGGGGATGATTGTAGGTTAGATAACATTCTAAAGGTTTTTGAACAGTGGGTGCAGTAGAAAATGATTCTACTTGTGGAAAATAGCATAACAAGAGAACATTAATATCAAATGGTCACCTGGAGAACCATTATGGAATTCAGAGAAACCTCTTTATCCAGAACTCACTGCCAGAGGAAATGGCTGAAGTTGAAAAAGGACAAACAATAAAAGGGGGAATGGAATAGAGAGTTATACTGACAGATTTAAATCATGAAAAAGGAAGGTTTTTGTTGAGCAAAAATGCTGCCAATGACTAGTCAATCTAAAGGGCAAACGAGCATGCTGTAAATCAGGGGTCGGCAACATTGTTCTGCATAGGGGCCGGGACGCATGTCTGTGAATGGATGACGGGCCACATTTGTCACGTGTACACATGGATCCCAAAATGTTGGAGAAACTCAGCGGGTGAGGCAGTCTCATGCAACCCTTGCATGTCCCGTCCGCTGAGTTTCATTGCTGTGCCCCAAACATTATGGTGCCCTGAAATGGGGGTGACTATGTATAAACACAGCTGTAATTTCTACATGGTGAAACCAAAATGTATAAAAATACCCTTTAATAAAATCTGACAATGTGCATGTTAACCACATATTATTTCTTCTATTGCACATCTCAAATTGTGGAATACAGAGGCAAATAAATAAATGATGGGTCTTTGTCGCCAAACATAATGGAAGGCACTGTACGTTATTACCACACTTTCTGCCAGAAATAAAGTCAGTAAAATGTAACACAGCCTTATGAAGTTGAAAAGCTGGCAGAATCCCCAGCAAACGGAGTCTGATGACTTCAGACATGTTGAGCCATTCAGATTCAAACCAATGTCTAAATTGGGAAATCAATCACTGATTGACCTGTGAAGAAGATTTGTAATATTTATCTTTTCATTGCTGAATCTCTATGTTCAGCCAAATAGGGGTGCAAGGATATGTAAACATTTAAAATAGTTTGTCCTGTGTCAGCTTCTGGATTGGTCTCAATGACTTTGATTAGGTGTTGAGTGAAATTCCTTCTGTGCTAATCTGGTCTCAAAGCAATCACGAGCTGCTGCACAAATATGAGGTGTTGACCTTCCACCTCAAGCATCCCTGTACCCAAGTAAAATTTGTCAGCAAAATTGTAATTTGCAAAATTGCTCAGCAAGTACCTGCAGGGAAAACTGCTGTTGGTTATGAGTTGAATGTGATTGATTGTGTATGTGTGGATGTAGAATGCAAACATTAATTTTTAATAGAAACTGGCATTTTATTTCACTTCAACATCTATTTATTTATTAAAATGTGGGACAATACAGGCCCTCATTTTGGAAAACTTTCGAGGATTTCAATGATTCAGTGATACTTTATTGTCAGATGTATCTAGGAACAGTGAAATTCTTTGTTTTACGTACAACCTGGTAAAGTCACACTGCACACCTCAGCTAGGCAGTACTCAAGAGTTGCCTCGTTTTGGCTCCGACACAGATCGCTGGTCGGTGCAGACTCGGTGGGCCGAAGGGCCTGTGTCCGTGCTGTATCTCTAAACTAAATTCCCGTCTACTGACTGCCGCCGTACGTGGAGTTCAGAGTCCACGAGCCGTGAGCCGGACCTACTGCGGGTCCTCGTCCGCACACAGCGGGCAATCTTCGGTCCTCTGGCCATGGTGGGCGGGTACGCAGTCCGCGGCAGGGAGCAGGGCCTGCTTGGTGGGACATCTATGTGTACCTATTTAGTTGGGGAGGGGAGGGAAATCAACAGGAAATTTAATATCAGCCGTGCAAATTGTTTGACTTTTGTACTCAGAGCTGCGCGACCTAGTGATTCTTACTAAATACTTAAAACTCTGTTAACATTGTACTTCAGTGGACCGTGGTTGCGAGTTGAACCTGATGAATTGCATAGATGTCCATTTGTTAAATGTTGTAATTTCACTACCAGCATGCTAATGCATGGACAGAGACACATGAGTTTGCAGATGTTGAAATATGGAGCAACAAGCTGTCAGCCAGAGGAGTGCTGATGATTCTGGTCAAAACCCTGCATCAGGACTGTGAATGGGGCTGGGTAGGAGGAGGAAAGGAGTGGAGTTTAGGGCAGAAGCGGGAAAATATATGGATGGATGGAAGCAGGTGGAAGAGAAAGGAGAAAAAAAAGGGAGGCAGATAGAGGCATGTAGGGGAGAGAAGGAGAGAGTGAAGGAAGATACAGCTATAATGAATCTGCACAATGCTATACAGTAAACCCTTGTTTTAACGGACCTATTTCTATTGGATTTTGTTTATAACGGACGAACCTGCCGATGCCATCCCGGCTCACACGGCCCAACCTGCCCAGGCTTCCAGCGCTACTTCCGGCTCGCCGGTGCGCCAAAGGGCCCTTCTTCACCCATCATGTGATCCGGTCAGCACAGCTGTTCTTGTGGTTCACGTTGTAGCCCCTGGGGACAGCACTTCCTTCACACCGCTGACGCTCAGTTATTGTTGGACACCCTCACCTCCTTGCCTGCTCCTCCTCCAATTCCTGCTCTTCCTGTCGAATTATCCACTCAGCCTCTTCCTCCCTCCTTCAGACCAGCGGCATTGATGTTTAGTTTTAAGGTGAAATGACACAGTGCTGGAGTAACTCAGAAGGCTGAATCAGTCTGAAGAAGGGTCCCAACGTCACCTATCCATGTTCTTCAAAGATGCTCCCAGACCCGCAGTGTTACTCTAGCACTTTGTATCCTTCTGTGCATTTACCATCATCTGCAGTTCTTGGTTTCAACTATATACTATGATAAAACTTACTCGATGATAACGGACAATTGGTAATAATGTACGCCGCTCCGCAAGCTCCGTTACAGCGAGAGTTTACTGCATTGCTGTCTTTTGTACTATTTGCACTGTTGGTGAATAAGTGGGAATCTCATTGAATTCTACTCTCGGTACACCCATTTTTTTTGCTGTTTACAAGGAACAAATATTAAAGAGTTTTCTTTAAAAGCATTCTTAGAGTTTACATTGGCAGGTCATTATTTTAATGATTGGTATCCTTTTTAAGCATCAGATAATATAGTTTTTTTTTTCGCTTTGAGCATATGGAGTTTTTTTTAATGCTCTGAGCGTATTCTCAGTCAGCTTGGTGGTCAGTTGTTCAATTGGGCCAATATTTTATAAAGCTAAAAGAGTTCCTGGAAAGACTTCTCTTTTACGTAATGGTAATTGAATCCCGTCTATTGATTTTACCATAACACTAAGAAGTGTTTGTGGTAGCGCTCCATATTTAGGTAAATATAAATGACACAATCCCCACCCTAATTTTAACTATTGTGTTTATGAAATGAGAAATTCCCTTTTTTAAGAATCAAATTTCTACTGCTCTGCTCCAGCCAATAGGTCAGGAATGGAATCTTCCTAAAGTGGTCTGTTGAGTATGGGACTGGTGTTTCTTTCATATAGGAATGCAAAGTTACTATCTCTTCATGCTCTTCTTATTTCCTCTCATGCCTTCTCAACAGATACATGGTTAACTTCTATATGGGTTTGAGCACAGAATTTCTAAATGTCTTCTACTACCCACTGGCTATTCTGTCAAATATCTCTGTAATATATTCCCATTTTTAATGGTTTTCTAAACAGTGGCTGTCTGTACAGATCCAATAGGTGAACTAGACTGGCAAAAGATCCTTATTCATTGATCCACTGCACAAAGGGGCTTGACTGTATCACCTGCCATGGCCTGCAGTCATCCCAAAGTAATTTACAGTCACTGGAGTATTTTGTGACGTGTGGTTGCTGCTGTAATGTGGAAAGGCATGAACAATTTGTGCATAATTGCTTCTAGTACCTCGTGCTAGTGAAGCTTAGAATAGGGAGATAGAGGATATGAATGTACCTCTCAGGAATAAAAGCAGTCACCTCTGTGTGGAGCCAAAGGAGATGGGCAAGGTCCTCAATGAGTATTTCTCCTCTGTTTTTACCGAGGAGAAAGACAGTAGGATGGAGGAAATTGGAGCAGTCACTGGAAGTGTCATGAGAGCAGTCAGGGTTACCATTGAGGAAGTACTGAAGGTACTGTCATGTTTGAATGTAGACAAATCTCAGGGGCCGGATCAGATATATCCAAGGACATTGCGGGAAACTAGTGAGGAAATTGCGGGAGCCCTGGTTGAAATTTACGAGTTGTCCTTAAATACAGGAGAGGCGCCAGAGGGTGGCAAATCTGGTGCCTTTTTTCATGAAGGGCTGCAGGGAAATTGCTGGGAGCTATAGGCCAGTGAGCTTAACATCTGTTGTTGGTAAGTTACTGCAGAGTATTCTGAGAGATAGGTTATACAGGCATTTGGATGGGCAAGGGCTGATTAGGGACAGCCAGCATGGTTTTGTACGTGGGAGGTCGTGTCTCACAAATCTGATTGATTTTTTTTGAAGATGTGAGCAAAAAGGTCGATTTGGACAGAGCTGTAAATGTTGTTGAACATGGATTTCAGTAAGGCTTTCGACAAGGTGCCGCATGGTAGGCTGCTCTGGAAGGTTAGATCTCATGGGATCCAAGGAGAGATAGCAAATTGGCTCCATGGAAGGAAGCAGCGGGTGATGGTGGGAGGTTGCTTCTCAGAATGGAGGCCTGTGACGAGTGGTCTGCCACAGGGTTCGGGACTGGGCCCGTTACTGTTTGTCATCTACATCGATGCTTTGGATGAGAACATACAAGGCAAGATCAGCAAATTTGTTGATGATACAAAAGTTAGTGGTTTTGCAGATAGTGGTTGCGGAAGGTTGTGAAAGATTGCAGCAGGAACTGGATTGATTGGCCAGGTGGGTGGAGGAATGGTTGATGGAATTTAATACAGAGAAGTGTGAGGTGTTGCATTTTGGGACGTCGAACAAGGGCAGGACCTACACAGTAAATGGTAGGCCTCTGGGTAGTGTTGCAGTGCAGATGGATATAGTAGTACAAGTATATGGTTCCTTGAAGGTCAAGCTGCAGGTAGATAAGGTGGTCAAAAAGGCTTTAGGCACTTTGCCGTTCATCAGCCAGAGTATTGAGTATAGAAGTTGGGAGGTCATGTTGCAGTTGCGTAAGACGTTGGTGAGACCGCATTTAGAATATTGTGTTCAGTTCTGGGCACCATGTTTTAGGAAATATATTGTCAAGCTTGAAAGGGTTCAGAAAAGAATTACGAGGATGTTGCCAGGACTGGAGGGTGTGAGCTATAGAGGTTAAGTGGGCTGCGTCTCTATTCCATGGAGCGCAGGAGGATGGGGGGGGAGATTTCATAGAGGTCTACAAAATTATGCAAGGAATAGATCGGGTTGATGCACAGAGTCTTTTTTACCCAGAGTAGGGGAATCGAGGACCAGAGGACATTGGTTTAAAGTGAAGGGGAAAAGATATAATAGGAATCCGAGGGGTAGTTTTTTCACACAGAGGGTGGTGGGTGTATGGAACAAGCTGCCAGAGGAGGTAGTTGAGGCTGGGACTTTCCCATCGTTTAAGAAACAGTTGGACAGATACAAGGTTAGGACAGGTTTGGAGGGTTATGGACCAAGCGCAGGCAAGTGGGACTAGGGTAGCTGGGACATTGTTGGCCGG
Organism: Leucoraja erinaceus; assembly: GCF_028641065.1. Classification (NCBI taxonomy): domain Eukaryota; kingdom Metazoa; phylum Chordata; class Chondrichthyes; order Rajiformes; family Rajidae; genus Leucoraja; species Leucoraja erinaceus. The sequence continues at coordinate 27,906,621 of NC_073398.1, read as the reverse complement.
TGTGGGCGAGTTGGGCCGAAGGGCCTGTTTCCACACTGTATCACTCTATTACTCTATAATAAGATTCCATAGACAGCAGTTTAATGATCAAATAATTTGTTTTTGTGATATTGATCCAAAGATCGATATTGCCCAATAATTTATCTATTGTACTTTGAAATACTGCCATGGGCTTTTTATGTCTACTTGAGTGGACAGAGAATGCCTCAGTTCAATTTTTAAAAGGAAAAGAGCTGCTGTTGCTTGAAATCTGTCTGCAGCAGGTGTAAATAAAAGTAGACATTTATAAATGGAGCAAAAAATGGATAAGAATTAATGCCAGTACAACATGTACCACAAGACACATCATTCCCTCGAGCACTCAAGTTTATTCTTGCATTGCCATCCTCTATTCTTCTCAAGGCTTTCCCACTTCATTTCAGGAGATGCAGCATCTGCCCCTTTACCTCTCACCTTCCCTCTGTTCAGAGACCCAAAACCATTTTCCACAGTGCACTCAAAATATGGTCTCCTCTTCACTTGATAAAATGAGTTTAAACTGGTTGACTACTTTGCAGGGTACTGCTGTTCAGTTCAGCCACAGCTTTGGCTCTTTAGTTCTCCATCTCAATTCCACTCAGAACTCAGACTTTGGTCTCCTGTGTTATTTATTCAAAGCCCATTGAGAGCTTGAAGAACAACGTATCATTATCCAATTTGGCACATTGAAGATACAATTCAATGACAATTGAATTCAACAATGTTAGATTATCCCTCTTTCTAGTTGGATAATTGTAACAAAACATCCAAACTTCTAGACTTAATTCCTTGACTGATGAAGGCCAAAAGCCTTCGTCACAACCCTTGGTTATTTAGGGGAACTAGATACTTGTTCTCCTCAATCTTCTAGTCTACAAACTTCCCATAGCCTTACCATTCACTTTGTAGGTCCTGCCCTGGCTTGACTTCCTGAAATGTAACACCTCACACTTAATTAAACTCCATTTGTCATTCCTTGGTCCACTTGCCCAGCTGATCAAGATCAAGCTATAATTCTTGATAACCATGTTCAGGTCAGGTTGGAGGGAGTTCTCCCCCCCCCCAGCCACGGGTACCATGTAATCCCGTGGTACCTGTTCCATGGTCGGATAGTCGGCGACTAATCCATCACCCCCACCTGGTTTGCCAGCAGAACCCCCAGCAGGACCAAAAACAAGACCTGTCAAAGGGCGGATGAGCTTTCATCGAGACAACGGCCATCCACACTTCAGTAGAAGTTGCGCTTACTGTCGTACATAACATTGTAAGGAATGATGATGAAGCGCACACATCAAAATCCGATACTTCCAGCGGCGGAAGTCCGCAGGAACTGGAGGACAGAGATGTGTGGTGCGTCCGTCACCGTTCTCGTCGGAAACCAGCACCACCACGTTGCTAATGCTTTCAATGATGATGAATCTTCACTGCCTAGGATACCACCTATTTCATTGTCATCTGCAAACTTGCTAAATAAGCCTTGTGCATTCTCATCCAAATCATTGATATAAATCACAAACAGTGGTGGTGCCAGCACTGACTCCTGAGGCACCCCACTAGTCACAGCTCCAGTCCGAAACACAACTTCCCATCACACTCTGTTTGCAAGCATAAGGCCAATTCTGTTTTGCTTCTCCGATTTGTATCTCTCAATTCCAGCACTTTTTTTTAATCCTCCTTGGTGTTCATTCAGTTCCTATAAGTACTGTACCTCCAGACAGATTACCTGCAGTTAACCAATCTTTACTGTCCTCTTAACTGGCACCACTTCAGCTTGTCATAACTCTCCACACAATCACCAACAATCCCTAATCTGTAATTTAAACCTACTCTCGGTTCTGACGACAGGTCATCAAACTGAAACTGATGTTGGAAATTTGAAAACAAATACTAAATGCTGGATGTGCACAATGCAAATCAGTCAGCATTTGGTAGTGGGTATATGGAATGAATTATAATGGAAGTGGGTACAATGACAATGTTTAACAACTTTATGGATGGGAAAGATATGGGCTAAATGCAGGCAAATGGGACAAGCTGAGGAAGCACCTGTTTCTGTGTTGTATGACTTACTCCAGCATCCGGGGGAGGGAGAAACTGAGTTTACATTTCAGCTTCAATTTTAGTTTCAGAGGGATGTCAATCTTATTGACACATAAGATTATTAAGAGATTGGAGAGTGCGATAGAGGGATCTCTCTGATAGGGTAAAACATAGACCATTTCCAGCACCTGCTGTTATTTTTTAAAATGTTCACCCATAAAACTTTTAATGTTGTAATTTGTCCTATTAAATGCAAGTTGAATAACATTTGGATATGTCTAGGGTGAAAATAAAGCTTTGTCGCATCTCTAATCCCTCTACCAATTTATATGAAACCATACTGTCTGCTGATGGAAATAAATGCATTCTTACTGGATTGCAGTGTCCGCCTGCGTTTGGAGTGTTAAAGCCATCTTTGCATTGAAGCCATCTTCGAGTAGAGTGTAATCAACTGCACAAAAATGATAATTTAAAAACAACTGATGTGCGTTTACATGTTGTCTTGCGCATTCTAGAATATCCCAAATCATTCTTTTTGCCCAGGTGTGGTCACTGCATGAAATTTGCTATCAATGCGTATAGCAAAGTGATGATAAGGAATCAGATTTAGGTACATTTAGGTTTGTCGTCTCCCATTAAAATGTACTATTCGATTGTTTTAGCATTCACCTGTGGGAACAGACTGTGTCTTGATTAAAGGTGGCATTTATGAGACAGTGCCTCTAGTAATTTGCTCATTGCTCATTAGATTGTGCATATCGTTTTTCATACTCAATGTATTACACTTGACTGTAACATACCGTTCTGATTTGTGGCAAGGGAGCCAAGAGTCGTGCCTAAAGTTTAATAGAAAAATGCAAATCTATTAGGGATCATCTTTACTTTCTTGTTTAAAATTAGGTCTTTCATTAAATTAGTTCAAGGTAACAGCAATGTACAAAAGATGGCTTTGTAATCGGGCTTTGCTAGTTCTTGTGTGATTGAACTAAAAAAATACTCAAAAGATCAAAACGGCACCATTAGCAGGATTATATTAAGGAGCTGTGGACAAAAAGTGGCGTTGATTTTTCAAAATTTATTGAAGATCTAGACCCGTAGTGAATTGTAAGCGTTTCGGGTTTTGCTTACTGAAAACAAATGTCATTGTAGACACTACGGGAGTTGGGTGGTTTGAAATAAAGGGAAAAAGCAAACGCAGTGCCCTCCATAATGTTTGGGACAAAGATCCATCTTTATTTATTTGCCTCTGTACTCCACAATATGAGATTGGAAGTTGTGGTGTTTAATAGCCTGATGGCTGTAGGGAAGAAGCTGTTCCTGGACGTTCATTTTCAGGCTTCTGTACCTTCTTCTCAATGGCAGGGGTGAAATGGGTGTGTGGCCAGATACCTCATAAAATTCTAACAGGTTGCACTGCATCTATAAAAAGGGAAATAAAGTTAAACATTTCTAGTCAAAGACCCTCTTCGGAATTAGGAAGGAGACGAAAGAAGTTGGATAAATTGTAGGGGATTGTAGGCGTGGGATCTCATAATGTAAAACATGGACATTTCCAGCTTTTGTAGCCTTTTTTATTTTCACGGCATAAAACTTAATGTTGCCATTTACATACATTTGCACTTAATATCACAGTTAAATTGTTGAGGTCAGATGGTTCAAGTGGATTTAAAATATCTTTTAGTATAATTTGCTTTAGATTTCATAAAATTGTAAGTATAATGAACATCTTATTTGAAACTAAAGCATGCGTTTAGGGCAACTTTCATTGAGAAAACTTGTCCTATTTAAAAAATAATAAATACCCAAGGGGATAAAATGGTTCAGTGGGCTAACATTCTCTCTCGGGCTCTGAAACCTAGATTCTATCCAGCAAATAAAAGTCGGTGGAAAGACTGCTGTACTTCACTCCAAGGGTCCTGGTTTAAGCCAATGTAGCTTTGTGATCAAATTGATATGTGGATCGAAGCATGCACCTGTCTGAAAGAAGGTAATTTTACTCCAGTGACAGCAGGTTGGCATAATTAATGAGATTTCTATTCTCTCTCAGGAGGAAATTAGTGTCAATCATAGGGACTCGCTAGTACTGTATTCTGTAGAAAATATGAAAATTATAAGAACATAAAAATTAAAGTAGGAATTGCCCATTTGGCCGATTTGAACTATTCTGCCCTCGTTCATGGCTAATCTTCATTTTTTTCTGCGTGTATCTCTGGATTCTCTTATTATCCAGAAATCCACTGATCTCTAATTTGAGTGAAATTAAATTATTGTGCCACCACAACCTTCTGGAATAGAGACTTCCATAGATTCACCACACTCTGCAGGAAGAGGTTTCTCATCTCACTCCAAAATGGTCTATGCATTCCTCTGAGCCAGTGACTTATAGTTTGATTTTCCTCAGCCTGGGGAAGCATCCTCTCTACAACCTGACGATTAAACACTTGGAATATTGTAAGTTTCAATGAGACCTTTTATTCTTCTGTACGAGAGAACACAAGCAGTTTACTCGATATCTCAATTGGCCAACTTGCCATCTCTGCAACTGGTATATTAGCTCTTGCAGCACTATGCCAAGTAGATACTTTTTTATCATAAGAAGACCAAAAATGTACACAATATTCCATCAAGGCCCTTCATTGTTGCAGTAGAACATTTTTACTCCTGTTTGCAAATCCTTTCTTATTACAGTCAACATACCAATTATTTTCCCAATTGCTTGCTGCATCTGTATGTTAGCTTTGTGACAAGGACAACCACATTTCTTGGTTAATGTTGATATTTTAAGATGTCATTATTTAAAAATAAATGTGCTTATCAATTCTACTTGTCATGTTCTCGTAGAACTACAGAAAATTAATACATCCGGCATCATGGCGTAGTGACTAGAGCTGATGCCTCGTGGCTCCTGAGACCAGGCTTTAAGTCTGACGTCTGGTGCTCGTTGTGTCTAGTTTGCACATTCACGCTGTGATTCATGGGTTTCCTCTGGGTGCTCCAACTTCCTCCGACATCCCAGATTAATTGGTAACCATGATTTATTTATTTTTTTTAGTTATGAAGACAAGGCATCTTGGTCAGATCCTTTAGGTTTACTTTCTTTTACACGGAGAGAGTGCCTGGAACAAGCTGTCAGGGGTGGTGGTGGCGGAGGCAGGTTCAATGGTATACATGAATCTGCATAGCCATGTGTCTATCCAATAAAATAGGTTTTAGGATAGTCACATGGATATGCGACCATGTGCAGGAAGTTGAGAGTTTGTCTTGCCATGATGTTCAGCAGACATTGTGGGCTGTAGGGCATGTTGCTGTGCTTTTGTATGCTCCAGGTTGCCTGGAAGTGCATCAAATGTAAGGAACAGATACTCAATCTTTTATTTTTGTGATAAAACAAACTGCTGGAAATTATCAGTAGGTCTGTTAACTTATTTGTAAAGTGCAAACGTTTATATTATGGGCTCCTTCATTTAAACTGGGAACAACTATTTCTCCTTGCAGATATACTGCGTGTCCCACTGAGCATTTCCAGCTGTTTTTAATTTCAGCTTTCTCACATTTATGGTTTTTGATTTTGTGTGTGTGCCTTTTAAAATAGAAGGTATTACTCAACCTCAGGTTTTGGGGGCAGATGATTGTAACCATATTGCAAGAATCTAAAGCTGGGAAGAAAGATGAGCTAGAAGATATTGCATTGCAAATTGAATTTCCATGGCTCGATTGGTAGATAGGGATTTGTTTTTTTATTTATTTATATAATATCTTAACATGCTAAAGTGTTGCATGCAGCTTAATTGTTACCTCTCGAAACCTATCTATTGTATTTCAGCATATGATTGCTTATTAAATCAAAAGGCAAAATACCTTGATATTTTTTCCTTATGTACATATGTGAAGTTTAATGAAGGCAAAGAGTGGGTTTCTGCTTGCCTAATTATGACAGCCTTGTACAGTCCCTCTTGTACAGAAGGTGCAGTTGTAAACAAAACATCATAAATTGCATCCATTGCACTGCTAATGGTCTCACGTTGCCCTCCATAATGTTTGGGACAAAGAACCATCATTTATTTATTTGCCTCTGTACTCCAAAATTTGAGATTTGTAATAGAAAAAAAATCACATGTGGTTAAAGTGCACATTGTCAGATTTTAATAAAGGCCATTTTTATACATTTTGGTTTCACCATGTAGAAATTACAGCAGTGTTTATACATAACCCCCCCCCCCCCCATTTCAGGGCACCATAATGTTTGGGACACATGGCTTCACAGGTGTTTGTAATTGCTCATGTGTGTTTATTTGCCTCTTTAATGTAAGTATAAGAGAGCTCTCAGCACCTCGTCTTTCCTCCAGTCTTTCCATCACCTTTGGAAACTTTTATTGCTGTTTATCAACATGAGGACCAAAGTTGTGCCAATGAAAGTCAAATAAGCCATTATGAGACTGAGAAACAAGAATAAAACTGCTAGAGACATCAGCCTTACCTTAGGCTTACCAAAATCAACTGTTTGGAACATCATTAAGAAGAAAGAGCTTATCGCAGAGGGACTGGCAGGCCAAGTAAGATCTCCACAGCTGATGACAGTTGAATTCTCTCTATAATAAAGAAAAATCCCCAAACTCCTATCCGACAGATCAGAAACAATCTTCAGGAGTCAGGTGTGGATTTGTCAATGACCACTGTCCGCAGAAGACTTCATGAACAGAACTACAGAGATGACACTGCAAGATGCAAACCACTGGTTAGCTGCAAAAATAGGATGGCCAGGTTGCAGTTTGCCAAGAAGTACTTGCCAAGAGAAAAGGAACTGCTCAAGATCCAAAGCATACCACCTCATCTGTGAAACACGGTGGTGGGGGTGTTATGGCCTGGGCATGTATTGCTGTTGAATGTACTGGCTCACTTATCTTCATTGATAATACAACTGCTGATTATAGTAGCATAATTAATTCTGAAGTGTATAGACACATCCTATCTGCTTAAGTTCAAACAAATGCCTCAAAATTCATTGGCCGGCGGTTCATTCTAAAACAAGACAATGATCCCATACATACTGCTAGAGCAACAAAGGAGTTTTTCAAAGCTAAAAAATGATAAATTCTTGAGTGGCCAAGTCAATCACCTGATCTGAACCCAATTGAGTATGCCTTTTATATGCTGAAGAGAAAACTGAAGGGGACTAGTCCCCATAACAAGCACAAGCTAAAGATGGGTGCAATACAGGGCTGGCAGTGCTGACTTCAAGCAGTCTTTGCATGCAAAGGATATGCAACAAAATACTAAACATGCCTTCTTTCATTTACATTACATTGCTGTGTCCCAAACATTATGGTGCCCTGAAATTGGGGGACTATGTATAAACACAGCTGTAATTTCTACACGGAGAAACCAAAATGTATAAAAATGGCCTTTAATACAATCTGACAATGTGCACTTTAACCACATGTGATTTTTTTTTTCTATTAAAAATCTCAAATCGTGGAGTACAGAGATAAATAAATCATTGATGGGTCTTTGTCCCAAACATTATGCAGGACGCTGTATTTTCTTAAATTGTTGCTATAAATTAAAGTTAAATCTCTCTAGACAACACGTAACAATTAAGGGAAGGTTTTGTTTGACTGAATCTTGGAGATTTGTCATGAAGCCATACCTGCTGCTGATGTTAATTTGGGAATTTATATTCTAATAGGCATTGTTTAAGTGCTCTGGCTTGATGCATCACAAACTTTGCCGATCAACGCTTCAGAACACGGTTTAATTTTGTCAGTTTTCTTCAGGATTTTTGAATATTCCTCAATCTGTGTTTAACTTCTGCTTGGGGAAATACCAAAAAGTTGAGACCATTATTTGTTCTCTCCTGAAGCAAAGTTCATTGTCACTGCCCCGGTGGTGGAGGTAGATTGGTGCCGCAGTGATAACTAGGATTTCTGCTCATTGTTCGCATTAGCCTAGTAAACTTGCCCCTCCAAGATTTTTTAAATGACTCAACGATCTTTTTCTCAGACAGCATGACAACTCCCATCCAAAATGAGTTATTAAGAGTACACAGTGGCTGGATTGCCCTTCAGTTCACCAGAATTCACATCTCGAAAGAAACTGTTAATTACACGAGGACTGGCTTGAGAAATGACCAGGAGATCCAGTAGCTATCTAACCACAAACTCATGGCATTCTTGGGTTTTAAGCTTCATCTCCCCTCAGGAAGCCTGGGCAGAAGTGACCAAGAGGACTGAATAGCTCACTCTTTTCCCAGTTTGAGTTTTATGGTGCAGATGAAAAACAAGGCATCTGATATGTGTTCAAAAGTTCTGCAATAAGGTGGAGAGTTGCTACTGCCACATTTGTAGACTCATCGGCAATAAAGGACCTCAGTGGATCCTGTAATCATGCGAAAATTTGAGTATTGGAGCAGGGAGGTTCTACTGCATTTGTACAGGGTTTGGTGAGACCACACCTGGAGTATTGTGTACAGTTTTGGTCTCCAAGTCTGAGGAAAGACATTCTTGCCATAGAGGGAGTACAGAGAAGGTTCACCAGACTGATTCCTGGGATGTCAGGACTGTCTTATGAAGAAAGACTGGATAGACTTGGTTTATACTCTCTAGAATTTAGGAGATTGAGAGGGGATCTTATAGAAACTTACAAAATTCCTAAGGGGTTGGACAGGCTAGATGCAGGAAGATTGTTCCTGATGTTGGGGAAGTCCAGAACAAGGGGTCACAGTTTAAGGATAAGAAATCTTTTAGGAGCGAGATGAGAAAAACATTTTTCACACAGAGAGTGGTGAATCTCTGGAATTCTCTGCCACAGGAGGTAGTTGAGGCCAGTTCATTGGCTATATTTAAGAGGGAGTTAGATGTGGCCCTGTGGCTAAAGGGATCAGGGGGTATGGAGAGAAGGCAGGTACAGGATACTGAGTTGGATGATTAGCCATGATCATATTGAATGGCGGTGCAGGCTCGAAGGGCCAAATGGCCTACTCCTGCACCTATTTTCTATGTTTTCTATGAAAACGACAAAGGCATCTTCCTGCGGGGAATGAAATCCCGAGAGTTTGCCTCATCTGCCTCCTTGCAATCCTTGCAGTTGCTGAAGTTTCCCCAAATTGCAGTATATATTCCATCCATTCAGAAGCTCAGCTGATGTTTTTTTGCCTTGCCTGACTGCCAAGAAAAATGCAGAAGGCAGCATATTTGAGGTTTTCTTGACCAAACACAAACCTTCACCGCTTCGACCTAATGGTGCTGTGGAGAATCTTTCTCAACTTTGTTGGCATTCAAAAGTTTGTATTCCATTTGTGCCACGCAATAGACAATAGTTGCAGGGGTAGGCCATTTGGCCCTTCGATCCAGCACCGCCATTCAATATGATCATGGCTGATCATCGCCATTCAGTACCCCCTTCCTGTCTTTTCCCCATATCCCCTGACTCCACTATTTGTAAGAGCCCTATCTAGCTCTCTCTTGAACGTATCCAGAGAACCCGCCTCCACCGCCCTCTGAGGCAGAGAATTCCACAGACTCACCACTCTCTGTGAGAAAAAGTTTTTCCTCGTCTCCGTTCTAAATAGCTTACTCCTTATTCTTAAACTGTGGCCCCTGGTTCTGGAGTTTCCTGCCTCTAGTGTGTCCAAACCCTTAACAAACTTATATGTTTCAATGAGATTTCCTCTCATCCTTCTAAACTACTCAACAATGTACCTCGGTGACTGCCAATCACCCCCCACCGCCGGACACTCCTCCCACAGGAAAAACACTATGTCTGTATACATGTAAATAGATTTCTTTATTAAAATCATATTCTATGTCGCTCTTCAAGGGAGATGCTAACTGCATTTTGTTGTCTCTGTACTGTACACTGACAATGACAATTAAAGTTGAATCTGAATCTGAATCTGAAACTCCAGAGTGTACAAGCCCAGCTGCTCCATTCTCTCAGCATATGGCAGTCACGCCATCCCGGGAATTAACCTTGTAAATCTTTGCTGAACTCCCTCAATAGCAAGAATGTCCTTCCTCAAATGAGGGGACCAAAACTGCACACAATACTCCAGGTGTGGTCTCACTAGGGCTCTGTACAACTGCAGAAGGACCTATTTGCTCCTATATTCGATTCCCCTTGTTATAAAGGCCAACATGCCATTCGCTTTTTTCACTGCCTGCTGTACCTGCATGCTTACTTTCATAGACTAATGTACAAGGACCCCCAGATCCCGTTGTACTTCCCCTTTTCCCACGACGCCATTTAGATATTAATCGGCCTTCCTGTTTTTGCTACCAAAGTGGATAACCTCACATTTATCTGCATTAAACTTCATCTGCCATGCATCTGCCCACTCCCCCAACTTGTCCAAGTCGCCCTGCATTCTCATAGCATCCTCCTCACAGTTCACACTGCCACCCAGCTTTGTAACATCTGAAAATTTGCTAATATTACTTTGAATCCCTTCATCCAAATCATTGATGTATATTGTAAATAGCTGCGGTCCCAGCACCGATCCTTGCGGTACTTCACTAGTCACTGCCTGCCCTTCTGAAAGGGACCCGTTAATCCCTACTCTTTGTTTCCTGCCTGCCAACCACTTCTCTATCCATGTCAGCACTGTACCCCCAATACCATGTGCCCTAATTTTGCCCACTAATCTCCTGTGTGGGACCTTATCAAATGCTTTCTGAAAGTCCAGGTACACTGCATCCACTGGCTCTCCTTTGTCCATTTTCCTAGTTACATCTTCAAAAAATTCCAGAAGATTAGTCAAGCATGATTTCCCCTTCGTAAATCCATGCTGACTCGGACCGATCCTGTTACTGGTATCCAAATGATCGGCTATCTCATCCTTTATAATTGACTCCAACATCTTCCCCACCACCGATGTGCACTGCATGTACTGAATGTGCAATTGCACTGAAGTCATAAATCTGGTCAAGCATGTCCTCAACAGACGCAACCACATCGCAGACTTCGGTTAACTCAGACTACAACATTTTGTCAACCCTCTTTTGCTGGACATTATGCATTAGATTACAATTATGTATTGATTAGTATTTTTTGAGCTACTGAGAAATCTGCACTAACTTCAATCAGTCAAGATATCAACATAATTTGGAAACTTACTATTTGGCATCAATACAAAATCTGTTTTGAATCTTTTCATAAGGAACTCAGGATAGGTGTCGACCGTTTAGTCCAGGGGTCGACAACCTTGTTCTGCATATGGGCCAGGACGCATGTCTGTGAGCGGATGGCGGGCCACATCTATCACATGAACACATTGACCCTGCCCCGGAAGGCGGGCATCAAATCAAATGTTCACAGAAGGTAGACAAAAATGTTAGGGAAACTCAGGGGGTGATGTAGCCTCATGCAATCCTTGCATGTGTCACCCGCTGAGTTTCTCCAGCATTTTTGTCTACCTTCGATTTTTCCAGCACCTGCAGTTCGTTCTTAAACGTGTTCACAGAAGGTGCGCGGCCATGCGGGCGGCTTCGCGGAGGATGCGGTACAGACAGAGCTCGGCCGCTGCTCGGGGCGCTCGGCGGGCCTGATGAATAAGGGGGGAAAAATCCGCTTGCGGGCCGGATGATTTTGGGTTACGGGGCGCATTCAGCCTGGGGACCGTTGGTTGCTGACTCCTGGTTTAGTCCCTTGAGCCATTTAATCCGATTTTACTCCATGTACATGTGCCTTAATAGTTAAACAAGTCTATTGCTTAGATTTGACATTAAGCAACATCAATGGCTGTTTGCAATATAGAGCTTGTAATCTCAGTGAATGTGACTGTAAAAACAATTCCATAATTTCACTCCTGAAAGACTTGACATCATTTTTTTTATAACTAAGTCTCTTAGTCCTAGACTCCGGAGCTGCAGAAATAGTTTATTTCCATGTACACTATCAGTTCTTTGTGTCAATTAAGACATTCCATAACAGATACATTCTAGAGAATTCAAGCTTTTTTTTGTTTGTTATTTTAACCATTGTTTCAACATTAATCTGGGAAATTTACAATGAACACTCCAAGGGCAATGTCTCTATCATAGGTTGTGATGCCTAGAACTAAACACACAACCTGTAATTTGCTTTGAATAGCTGCAGTATTACTTGTAGCTTGCCCCGTTTCACCTTCTACCCACTCCACATTATCAACTGCTTCAGTCCTTGAGACCTTAAGGCCAGCATTGCAGTTGCCTTTTTGATTAGTACGTGCCAGGTCTTGGCAGCAAGGAAATATCAGAGATAACCATTAAGGATAAGACCTCATGGATAACAATGTATGGTTGTGTTCTTTTAGTTTAGTTTCGTTTAGAGATACAGCGAGGAAACAGGCCCTTCGACCCACCGGGTCCGTGCCGATCAGCGATCCCCGCATATTAACACTATCCTATACCCATTAGGGACAATTTTTACATTTACCAAGCCAATTAACCTACAAACCTGTACATCTTTGGAGTGCAGGAGAAAACCGAAGATCTCGGAGAAACCCCACGCTGGTCACGGGGAAAACTTATAAACTCTGTACAGACAGCACCCGTAGTCGGGATCGAACCTGGGTCTCCGCTGCTGCATTCGCTGTAAGGCAGCAACTCTACTGCTGCGTCACCATTTTATACCAGAGAAATAAAACATTAAAATATTTTTCTGGAATCGTGGGTTTTTTTTAAAGAAGGGATTGGGACCTGCGAGCACCGGCAGAAGATCCATCGGAGTAGGGCGTAGTGTAGCTGGGACATGTTGGCTGGGTCAATCAATCAATCAATCAATCAACCTTTATTGTCATCTTGCAAGCAACAAGTACAGTGCAAAATGAAAAGACGTTTCCCAGTGAATAGCGGAGCCTCGTCTAATATTTAAAACACTTCTCACATTAACATTCAAAAACAATCCAGTGTGAATAGTTAAACATCAGGTAAAAAACACATGTTAATTACATTAAACCAATAATATAAAAAATGTCCGGAACAGCGATTTGAGTGGCCAAAAAAAGTTTTAAAGTGTCCGTAAAGCCGCAGAGTCAAGTCAAGTGACTGTGAGTGCAGAGTGACTGTTTAGCAGCCTCACAGCCTGTGGTAGGAAGCTGTTTAGCAGCCTCGTAGTCCGGGCTTTGATGCTCGATATCTCTTGCCTGATGGCAAGAGAAAAGGTGTGTGTGGAGGGGGGGGCAGTTTGTACTGGCAACTCTGTGCTTTCTTCAGACAGCGGCTCTGGAACAGTTCTTGTACCGAGGGTAGGGAGACGCCAATAATCCTCTCTGCTCCCCTCACTACCCTCTGCAGAGCCTTCCTGTCCGAGCAGTTGCAGGTGCAGTACCACGTATTGATGCAGTACGTGAGTACAGACTCCACCGTGCCCCTGTAGAAAGCGCAAATAGTATATATATATATATATATATATATATAAGAAAGGAGATAGAATCTAGAAATGTAGATCTAAACTCCAACATCAGGATGGATCAGAACACACTCTGATTCTACCCGATTCTGCATTGTGGGAGGTGATGGCATGCAAGCCCTGCCACAGCTGTTGAGCGTCCTTCTGTGATTCCTGCTTAGTCCATATTAATTGCTCCCATATTAAGGGAAAATGTAGTTCTGTTTGACATTTGCACGAACAGTGTCTTTGGTATTTCCTTTGACTCACAGTCTGTTTGAAAAGTTCAGTATAAATCCCTCTGTTCCTTAAGGTACACAGAGATATGAAGCTTGATCAGTGTTTGTTCTATCTTGATTTACGATCAAGGTTTGGCAGCAAACATGCAATGTGGTAAAGTAACAAAAAGATAACTTTTAAGACAAAAGAAGTGAAGAATAGTTCTGGGTGAGAAGAATTACTTAGAATAGCGGAAATATTGGGATTGGTTTATTATTGTCACATGTATTGAGATATAGGGTGAAATACATAATTTTGCGCTTTCCTATCAAATCATACTATACATGAGAACAAGCCTGCCATAAACAAGTACAACAGGTAGTGCAAAGAGAAAAATACCAGAGTTCCAGGCCAACATTATGGCATTACAATTACAGAAATGCAGGTGTGCATAAGGCTTGCTTGGAACTGAAATTTCTTGCAGTCTTGGATAAAGTTGTTGCCAAACCAAGCTGTGAAGGATCCTGATAGAACACTTTCAACAGCGGGTGGGCTACCAGAGGAATGGCTGTTGAAACAACAGTCCACAAGCTATATTAATGATTTTGATATTGGAACCAAGCAAGAACAGGTATTCAATTTGCAGATTATACGGACCTGGGAAAAGTGGTAGGGACTGCTAATTACAAGATGAACTTCCAAATGGCATGAAATGACATGGGTTTTGTGCAAAGATGAGTGGATAGTATAGTTATGAGAAAACAATTGAAAAAAAAATCATTAGGAAAATAATCAAAATTGGTTAATGGAATAAAGAGATCTGAAAGTACATAGAGGTACAAATCAGAGATTATGAAGGTTATTAAAACCATATAAAAATAAACCAAGCAAATGGTTTATTTCTAGAGGGCATAGAAAAGAAAAATGTAATGCTAAATATGATAATTTTTTGATTGTACTTACCTGAAGTGCTTACCTGCTTTATTTACTTTTGATCATTAAAGTTGATAACAAAGCAAGGAGGATGTATTTAGAGATACACTGTGGAAACAGGCCATCCACTGAGTCTGCCTTGATCAATGATCACCCGGACACTAGTTCTATCCTACACATTAGGGACAATTTACGGAAGCTGATTAAACTATAAACTTGCATGTCTTTGTAGAGAGTACATGGTCACAGGAAGAATGTGCAAACTCTGTACAGACAGCACCCGTAGTACGGATCGAACCCGGTCTCTGGTGCTATAAGTAAACAAAAGTGCTGGAGAAACTCAGCGGGTGCGGCAGCATCTATGGAGCGAAGGAAACAGGCAACGTTTCGGGCCAAAACCCTTCTTCAGACTCTTCTTCAGATTCGGGTTTCGGCCCGAAACGTTGCCTATTTCCTTCGCTCCATGGATGCTGCTGCTGCACCCGCTGAGTTTCTCCAGCACTTTTGTCTACCTTCGATTCCAGCATCTGCAGTTCCTTCTTAAACACTCTGGTGCTGTAAGGCAGCAACTCTACCACTGTGCGTCCCTTAATTGATGATCTCAAGAATAATACCAGACTAAGCATCCCTTTCAGTAAAGGACTATAACATTTGTACTGCTTTGAGTATGACATTTTTTGGTTTGAATAATGTTTGACCCGTATTGTGTCTTTGCATGTCTAATGTCAGTTTGTCGTTTTATTGAATGATGCAAGCTGAAGGGTGATCTATTGGATATTGATGGAAGTAAAGAATGCTTCGGTCTTTGGAGAAGAGCAAAACTGCAGGCTTCTACACCAGGTTATAAGAAATAAAATAGGGGATTTGGGAGAAATTACTTTGTTCATTGTCAGAATGTAAAATCAATGATTCTTGAATTGTTTGCAGAAAGCCTGACAAGACCTCCAGAATGCTACCCAAGGTCATTTTATCTGATTAGGACAAATTCTTGAAAGGAGCATTAATGGGAGAATAGATTGGTTAGCTGAATGGCTTCTTTCTATACTGCATGGTCTATGTAATTTTAAAGATCTGCAGATCTTTAATTATCTGGAGACTACTACTCTTTCCAGTTTTTCATTTTTCCACTTTTCGGATGTTCTCTGACTTATTATCATCATATCAGAACATTTATTGTCAGCATTGTCAGACAGTGAGTTGAAGGTGGGGCAGAGAGTTTTGACTCGCAGTGCTCTTCCATTATGCAGTAGACACGTCAGGTTCATGACTAACTATCAATCTATTTAAAGAGAATGAACAAAATTACAGCTGCTTTTGCCAGTAAAAGTAGGTTAATGTTTTCAAAGAAATGTAGAGGTGAAGGGTATAAATTACATGAAAAAAAATCAGTTGTTCGGTTTCTGTGGTTGACTGACAGGTGAATTACCCAGTCTGGTCTACTCTGGCTGGCTGTAGCAATGTTCCCCGATGCAGCCTATTATTATGACCTGATTGGTATTTATCAAGCAACAGAAAAGTGCATCCCAGACTGACTGACGCACCCACTTCACTGAGTCAAGTCAGCTCATTCAATTAAGTATTCGGTAGATCTATTTACAGTATACATTGGGCTGTATTTATGCTATTTAGAATCTCGTATCCATTTCAAAAGCACATTAAGTATCCTGGCACAACAGATTTGTTTAATGTGGCTTAGATATGTTAAAAGACTAAGAACAGTTCATTACATTACACCAAAGCCTCAATCAGCCTGAGAATATCAGATACGTCACTAATCAAATGGTTCTGTGGTATATTTAGCAGTGATCATGTTTCAGAAGGTCATTCTATTATAGTTATGCATCAAAAGAGATATTTTGTTGTGTTGTTGGAGAATTGCAAAGATTTTAATTAAAACTGTGCTTTATTATTATTTCTCAAAAAGTACTCATTTTAGTTGGCTGGTAGACAAAAATGCTGGAGAAACTCAGCGGGTTTCTGAAGAAGGATTCGACCCGAAACGTCGCCTATTCCGTTGCTCCATAGATGCTGCCTCACCTGCTGAGTTTCTCCAGCATTTTTGTCTACCTTCGATTTTTCCAGCATCTGCAGTTCTTTCTTAAACATTTTAGTTGGCTTGTTGGTTTGTTTAATGACATGTATGATCTTCCATTTCCTGAAGAGATCATGCACGATGCATGATGATATATTCTGGTAAAATGATGCATGAGGAGAGGTTTTTATTACTTATTGCCATATTTACTTAGACTTCGAAGCAGAATATATCTGTGGGGAATGTGCCTCCCACAATTATCAATGTGACAAAATAGTTTTGCAAGTTGAGGTATAGGTTAATCTTATTGGTATACTTTGAGGCTTTGGATATAGACGCAAGAAAGATATGCTAAAATTTACCAAGATGTTAATTAGATCACAGATGGAGTTTTCAGATTATAGCACCACACTTCAGGAAAGTTATCAAATCACTAGAGAGTCTAAAGATGAGATTTATAGAATGGTACCAGTGATAGATATTCTCTTACAAAAAGTAGGAGAAAAGAGAGGTTAAAGTTTGGTTTTGCACCATTCCAGTTATATGAAATGAAATTATTGATGCAGATTCAATGAACTTATAAAGGGGAATTGGATAAAGTACTAGAAAAATAAGACTGGGAAGAGAATTGGATTGGTTCATTCTGCGAAATGACGCAAGCACTATGGACGGAAACATTTAATGTTTTTGGGCGTCTGATCTTCTGTCTTGGTATTGTACTACTTTTGTCTACTAATTATTTCCCCACCTATTATTCTTCATCCTTATTATCTTTATAATAAGTTCCACTGGGAGTGCTCTTGAGAATAATCTAATATTCACCAGTTTAGTAAACTTGGTTTATTTTAATTATTAGGAAATCTGTTGAGGTCAAGCAGGTTTTCTTTGTAGTGGCTGGGGGAACTTCAAGAATTTGGACAGGCAACATTCTGGGTAGTCAGCATAACTTTGTGTGTGGGAAATCACTCAACAATTTTAGTTTTTTGAACAGGTGACTGAGGATATTGACAAGGAGAGTGCGATAGACGTTGTCCTCATGGACTTTAGTAAGGCCTCTGACAATGAACCGCAAGGCTGATCTGGAAGCTAGGATTGCATGGGATCATGGGCAAGCTACCCAATTGCATAGATAATTTGTTTAAAGTTAGGAGACAGAGGGTGGTGATAGAGATTTGTTTTTTTTTCACACAGGACACCTGTAACAAGTGGTGTATTGCAGGATTCGATGCTGATTCCACTGTAATTCATTGTTTATGATTTGGATGTGAATGTAGTCACCGTGGTTAATAAGTTTGTGGATGAAACTAAAATGTGGGCCCCTCGAGCCAGCAATGTGATCGTGGCTGATTATCCACAGTCAGTACCCCATTCCTGCCTTCTCCCCATATCCCTTGACTCCGCTATATTTAAGAGCTCTGTCTAGCTCTCTTTTGAAAGCATCCAGAGAACCAGCCTCCACCGCCCTCTGAGAGACATAGTATTTTAAAGCAAGAAAACAGGCCCTTCAGCCCGATTTATCCATGACAACCACGATGCTCCAAGCCAGTCCCATTTGTCCATGACTGACCCAAATCCTTCTAATCCTTCCCGATCTATGTACTTGTCCAAATGTCTTTCAGGTATTGTTATTGTGCCTGCCTGCCTCAACTACAGTTGCCAGCCAATTGCATATACTCGCCTCCTGTGTGAAAAAAGTTTCCCCTTTGGTCCCTTTTAAATCTTTCCCCTCTCATCTTATTATCATAGTAACAACCTGTGTTTCTGCCTGATGCCCTGGCCATCTATGCCATTCAAGATATCACTAAAAGACGATGACTATTGACTTGTTGCTCCCTATTTATTAGCCTTTGAGACTGTGTATTCTTATGACGCAATGAACTTCCCAAATTACAGCTGTTACTTAGTGAAGCTTTTTAATAATGTTTTTTGGGATAATTTCTCTTATTTCATGCCAGTTTAGGTCATCATGTAGCTGTGTTTATTTCAGAATCATGATTACCGTTGGTCGTTTACTAAAACACTTTCTGATTTGAAATCCTGCAATCATTCATTAATGATGATTCACTTCACTCCTTGAGTTGTCATTATCAATCTCATTGCTGAATTTTTATTAACATTCTCAGAGAACTCCATAAACCATCGAGGTGGTAACCTTCAAATGTCTATTAAGGTTGCACACAATATTCATGCTTCTATTTTGTGATGGCTGCCTCTTTGACTGCAACAGTTCAATCAATATAGTTGCCATTTGGATATAACATGACAGGTTATAATTCCCCACATCAGTGGGTTGCCTTGTTTGATTTAAATGAATCGATGTCCTGTATTTGAACCTTATCATACCATTCAATTTCAGGGAATCATTTTCAAATAGTGGTTGATTTTCTACCTTATTTTTCTATCTGTTTCCAATGAAAGGAGATGCCAAAAGAATAGAGGCAATGTAACGGGAATTATTGAAGCAAACTAACGTTAAGGTTAGCTTGGAGACACGAGGTAAAGCGTTCTGACCTGAAATGTCACCTAGCCATGTTCTCCAGACACGCTGCCTGACCCCCTGAGCATCACAGCATTTTTTAGCATTTACCGAGTGTGGAAACAGGCCCTTCAGCCCACCGGACACTAGTTCTAGTCCTACACACTAGGGACAATTTACAGAAGTCAATTAACCTACAAAACTGTAGGAAGGAACAGTAGATGCTGGTTTAAACCGAAGATAGACACAAACTACTGGAGTAACAGCTGACAGGCAGCATCTCTGGAGAGAAGGAATGGGTAATGTTTTGGGTGGAGACCCTTCTTCAGACTGGAAGCTGCATGTCTTTGGAATGTGGGAGGAAACCAGAGGACCCCAAGAAAACCCACGCGTTCACAGGGAAACTCTGTACTGACTGCACCCGTAGTCAGGATCGAACCTGGGTCTGTGGCTCTACAAGGCAGCAATACTACCACTGTGCTGCCCTACTCTAGCACTTTGTGTCTTTTTAGGGTTAGCTTATTGTTTTTTTAATCATGTACCGTTGCAAAGGAAAAATAATACAAGAATGAATTTCGGTGATAAGTCGTATTTAAACTTCTGATTTTTCTGTGCATGGAAACTTACATGTGTGCTTGATCACATGACTGGGCAGAGTGGTTTATTTACCAATCTTCTGTCTTTTGCCTCCCTCTTCTGTTACTACTTCTAAATCTACTCTACAATATGTAAGACTGATGCTGTAAATTTTCCCCTCTATTTTTCTTTTTTGAGCAGGCCCATATGTTTTGCTTTGACGATCTTAACAATTTTGAGATTTCCGCTTGACATAATTCAATAGATTGCTGTTCTTCAAGGTGTTAATGGAAGATGTGATATGGAGGAAGGGGGAATTAGCATGAATGGATAAAAATGAGGAAGTGTGGGGAATTAATGTTTGGAATTTGGCACAGGATAATTCTGGATATTTGATTAAATTGTTCCATGTCGGCCATTAGAAAATTGTCTCCCTGTTACAAAAGAATAAATTTTGCAGATTTTTAGATTGCTGTCACCAAAAGTTAATGTGAGTTTATAAGAAAAGAATTGTTCTTTTTAAAAGAGACGATTCAGCTAGAAAATCAGCAGATACCAAGTAACTTGACTTTCAAAATTCACTTGACAAGGTCCCTTACAAAAGATATCTGAAGTGAAAGCTCATTTGGGGATTCGCGCAAAATCTGTAAGTTGAACAGAAAATTGGCCTGACAATAGGCAGCAGAATGTGGTTGTAAAGGGTAATTATTAGAGTTGAGTAGGCGTGACTATTGGGATTCCCATAGGGAAATATGCAAAGACTTGTGCCGTTTATTAATAACCTTGACAAATGAACAAGTCAGAGCCACTAAATTTGCTGATGATACAAAATATCTTGCTTAGAATTGATGCGCAATTCTTTTTTGATATATAGGAACTTGATGTCTGGGGAAGTCTGTAATTATAAAACAAACATTGAAGCGCTTTATGGGCCTGCCCCACTTATGCGACTTTTTAGGCGACTACAGGAGACTATGAGATCGCCACAAGGTCACCACATGTTCGCCAAAGGTTGCCGGGGTGTCGCCTGCATGGTGGTGAGTGGTTCTTCATTCTGGTCGTCGCTAATTTTTCAACATGTTGAAAAATTAGCGGCGACCAGAATTTTGACGCCATGGAGAGTAGCAGAATTCTCGTGACGTAGGTGCAGTGGTAGTGGGTTGCCAGGTTGTCATAGGTTGTCGTAGGTTTTCGCCACTGCTGACCAGTGAATTTCATTGGCTCATTGGGGAAAAAAAACGTAAACAGTAGTTTTCAGAACCAAGGATAACCGACCGGTAATGTTAATGTCTTCTTTAAGAGGTTAGTTACTCTCTTCTTCTGATAAAGCTCCTGATAGCAGACTACAAGATTTTCCATCACATAACTGCATTAAATGCTGCACTCCATGCCAGGCCAATTTGCTGCGCCCTGTGGAATTTATGGAACTGTGGTCGCTGGTCCCAAGAGGCTTCACTGACACTTCAGTCACTTGCTCATCCCAATTTCTGGAGAGTAGGTCATGCTCTGTCTCCTCCCGTGCAGCGCCCTCTACAAATTGCCAGAGGAAACTTTCACTTGACAGATGCCACTGTATCTAACCTCTTGGCATAATGGCAGTCCCAGTCGATATTGGGAAATCTCCATCCATGACAACTCTATTAGTCTTACAGCTGTCTGCAATCTCCTGGCATATTTGTTCCTCTAGTTTCCATATTTGAGGGGCGATGATACAATCCTAATAAAATGATCGTCCCCTTTTTATTGCTCAGCTCTATCTCACTTAACAACCCCTGAGTAATGTTATCTCGGACTACTGCCATAATGTTCACCGTAATAAACAATGCAACTCCTCTTCTTTTATCCCGACCTCTATCCTGCATGCAGCGCATGTGCCGTGGAACATTAAGCTGCCAATTCTGTCCCTCCAATGTACTCAGATCAACAAACATCACTATTGACTTGCTGAGACTCTAGGTTGTTGTTCTGACATCAGGACACAAGGCTCCCTATTTCTTTCCTGTAATTTGTCTCATCATTGTTGATCACAGCGGTGGTATCATTAGCGGACTTAAAGATTGAGTTGGCACTGTATTTGTTACCCGGTTATGGCTGTACAGGGAATAGTGCAGGGGGCTGAGCACACCCTGAGGTGCAAGGAGTATGTGATGACAAATGATTGAAACTTGCTGGTCAGGGGTCCCGATACCAGTTGCATTTTAATGTTGGTGTTTTAAGGCTGCGCTGAATAACATCCTGACGTGGGTGTTCTTATAGTCAAGGTGATCCAGAGATGAATGTGATGGTGCAAGGAAGATGGTGTCGTCTGTAGACCTATTTTTGTTGTAAGGGGTCTGGATTATTTTGGGAACTGGTGTGTGGGAAAGAACTGCAGGTGCTGGCATGCACAGCAGATGAACACAAAATGCAGGAGTAACTCAGCGGGCCAGTCAGCATCTCTGGATAGAAGGAATGGGTGACGTTTCGGTCAAGTCTGAAGAAGGGTCTTGACCCGAAATGTCACTAATTCCTTCTATCCAGAAATGCTGCCTGTCCTGCTGAGTTACTCCAGCATTTTGTGTCTATTGTGGAGACTGGCCCGGATGTGGACCATTATCAGCCTTTCAAAGCACTTCATTATGGTTGATGTTCGAGCTACAGGGCAACAGTCAGTGCTCATTGTACTTTATCCATAGGCTGTTATATAAAGGACCTTGACTAAGTAAGCTGCTTTCGGAGAAGATGTGTGTCTCAGTTGATTTCAACTGCTTAGGAAGGAATTGCAGATGCTGGTTTAAACCGAAGATAGGCACAAAAAGCTTGAATAACTCAGCCGGTCAGACAGCATCTCTGGAGAAAAGGAATAGGTGACGTTTCAGGTCGAGACCATTCTTTAGACCTGAAAAAGGGTCGCGACCCGAAACGTCACCTATTCCTTTTCACCAAAGATGCTGTCTGAACCGCTGGGTTACTCCAGCTTTTTCTTTTTGTCTTTGATCTTAGCTGTTACTGTCCTTGAGAAATAGGAGACTGTCTTTCACGACCCATGGGGACAGCTGGTTCATTGGAGAATTTGGTACTTTCTTACAGTAATTAACAGTTGGTTTTCCGTGTCCTCTAAAATTATATTCATGCATCTGATTTTAATTTACTTTCGCTTCAAATGAAGTGCACGGGAAGAATGAATGAATAATTTACTTTTTTCCTTAAAAAAAAGTATATTCTGGCACAATTAGCCTGCCCTTGAACCAGTTAAGAATATTATTTTAAAAGGCAATAACCTTTGTATTAGTATGCTCATGTTACAAAACGCTTGTGTTGCAAGAAGTATTCCTGCATGCTGGGAAATATTTCAGATCTTAATGGGCCTGACTTAACTTTTCAAGAAGCCAGAGATAAAACGGCTGTG
Source organism: Leucoraja erinaceus (assembly GCF_028641065.1). Lineage (NCBI taxonomy): Eukaryota > Metazoa > Chordata > Chondrichthyes > Rajiformes > Rajidae > Leucoraja > Leucoraja erinaceus. Next base: position 27,883,575 of record NC_073398.1, on the reverse strand, counting down.
AAGCTCGTCAGAGGACATTTACACACACACCAGTTGGTTATCCGTTGTTTCTGCAAAACTACTTGCTTACCGGTTTTTTATGCAGGCCCCAATGAGCCAATGAAATTCACACGGTCAGCACACTGCGCTACAACTTACGAGTTAAATCTATGAGAAACTTCGATCTCCTGGCAACCCACTAGGACCTCCTGGTAACCCACCTACGGCTCGAGAATTCTCGCTACTCTCCATGGCGGCTTCATTCTGATTGCTGCTAATTTTTCAACACTCCTCACGACCATGAAGGTGACACCCCGGCAACCACCTGCGAACATGTGGCGACTGCGTAGTCTTCTGCAGTCGCCTAAATAGGTCGCCCAAGTGGGACAGACCAATAACTTTAACTGAGGCAAGAATATGCCTTTTAATTATTTTGTTGGGAAGATGTTGACCTGGAAAAGTTGTATTGCCACGTGTGTGGCAGCATTTGTAGTAGGGTAACCTTGCAGAGAGAGATTTGATAACATTTCACCTTATCATATTTAAAGCTAGATTTACTGCTAATACTTAAGAATACGAAAACAAAATATTGTGGATGCAAGAAATGTGAAATGAAAGCAAAAATAAATTAAAGCAATCTGCAAGGCAGTGAGCAAATATGAAGAATGCAACCGTCTAACTGACAAAATTAGATATAAATTTTGAAGCAAGCATAGACTCAGATAAACAGGTGATTAAAGTAGCATTCCATAAAGACCCGAAGAGACTGCCAAGGTGGAAGACAAGAATAATTAAATATTATTTGCTATGCATTTTGGATTTCTAGGTGATGTTTGATTTCCAAAACAGTCTGCTTAACATTGCTGCTGTAAAACCCCAAAGTAGGAGGAGTATTTTGAGCAGATTTTGACCAGATCATTCTGACCAGGGCTTGCAATTGCTGCCTGTATACGCTAATCTGGGCCAGATGCCGTGGATAACCAAGTTGACTCTCTGTACCCTAGAGATGGATAGAGAGCTATAGTAAGGCCTTGCGTCTGATTAGGCCTCGGGTGGTGCAGTTAGGGTTGCCACCGCAGAAAACCCAGACGGTTAGGGTTGCCAAATGTCCTGTATCAGTCGGGACATCCTGTATATTGGGCTAAATTGGTTTGTCCCATTCAGGACTGCCCTTGTCCCATTTTTGACTGCTACTACTCGGATCGAGGGGACTGTCGGGTCGGAGCGCCGCACCCATCCCGACATAGTGGAGCCCATGGAGTGCAGCAGCAGCACCTCGCCTGTGGCCCCGTCAGTCGGCAGCCTGGCCAGTTGTCTGAATTTCGGACCTTCGTTTACCACCGACACTACCACCTCTCCTTCTCATGGCCGATCATTGGTTCATGAGTTGGATGGGGTGCCGGACTTTGCGCACGAGGTCGCACGCAAAGTCTGGTGCCCAGGCCAGAACTCCTCAGCTGGCCCGCCGGCTGGGTTTTGTGTGCAGTCCAGCACCGGGGCCAACTCATCATTCACCCAGCCATGGCTGAGTCAGTCAATGAATTGCCGTTGGGAATTTGTCCCTTATTTTGACCTTTTGTCTCTTATTTGGGAGTGAGAAAGTTGGCAACCCTACTGACAGTGTTAGACAAGAAACCACACTGAGGCCGTGACATTACTTTATTGTTGTTAATTGTGCATGATATTGATGGATTAGGATTGTTATAATAATTTGGAAAATTTACCAAATCAAAAACACATTGAAATCATGAAAAAATAATCAAAAAATAAAAATAAAAATGTTCCTTTAACCAGACCAAGAATCTCCATTCAAATGAATATGATTTCTGATCTTAAGCCAGGCTGCATAGATGTAAGATTGGAGAAGCCAATTTCCTTGCATAATGCTGAGAAATCCCTGTAAAACAGAGCACAGTTGTTGGATTCCATGTGGAGTTCTGCATCAATGGCACGTCAGTCAGCATATACAGCTGGGACTCAACTATGTGGGAATGATGCGGAAAGCTCTTGTTCCCTTCGGAACAGTCAGACGCAACCAACATGATACAGCCAGTCAAATTTCTAAAATAGGGAGAAATTAATGAACCAGTAACAATCATTTCCCTCGATAGACACAAAATGCCAGTGTAACTCAGCGGGACAGGCAGCATCTTTGGAGAGAAGGAATAGGTGACATTCTGGGCCGAGACCCCTCTTCAAACAGATCAGGGTCTCAACCAGAAACATCACCCATTCCTTCTCTCCAGAGATGCTGTCTATCCCGCTGAGTAACTCCAGCATTGTGTCTATCTTCGGTTTAAACCAGCATCTGCTGTTCCTTCCGACACAATAATTTCCCTAATCACTTTCCCCTTACCAATGCCTCCACCACCTCTGCCTCCCTTTCACTACTCATCCTCCACAGAACCTTCGTTTATTAGACTAATTGCTTTCTCTGATGCCAGCTTTAAATCGATACTTTGATCAACCCTCGTTTATGTGTTTGCTCTTTGCAAGTACCCTTCCTCTAGACTTCCTGCCAGAATACAAGCGATAAAAATGAATATCCTACCTAAACTACTATATTTATTCCAATCTCTCCCAATTAATGTTCCCCGAGATAAATTCATAGCCTGGGATAAAATGATCTCTAGATTCATTTGGAATAGCAAAAAACCAAGAATAAAATTAACAACACTTCAACTGCCGAAAAGCAAGGGTGGAATGGCTTTACCAAATCTGAAGAAATACTTTTATGCAGCTCAACTCAGACCTCTGGCTTGTTGGTGTAGACCTGATTATGAATCTCGATGGAAAGAAATGGAAAGGGAGATACAGGGTTACCAGACCCAGATTTTGGTGGGAGACAAATATCTGAGAGGGGCTTTGAGACATGCTATGGATCCAATAGTAGCATTTACGTTAGAAATATGGAATGTTATAGTGGAAAAATACAAATTAAAAAGAGGGGTTCACGCATTGAAGTGGTTCGCATATGACTCAAAGTTTAAGCCAGGGGTGTATGATTCAAAATTCAAAGAATGGGCACAAAAAGGCATAACGGCAATGTATACAGTTTCAGAAAATGGCGAGTTTATGAGCTTCCAAGAGTATGGTCTCGAAAACAAAGATTTTTTTAGATACTTGCAATTAAGAGACTACTTTATAAAAGAGATAAGGCCAGAACTAGATGAAACTTCAAATAATGTGATCAAGGTGATTGTGGGTGCATACAATCAGAAGGGGTCTCGGGTCATCTCTGCTTTCTACCAAGCTCTGGTGGAAAGCGGGGGAGAATCAACGCTCTACATAAAAACAAAATGGGAAGCAGAATTAAAGATTCAAATAACAGAAGAAGAATGGTGTCAAATGTGTGAAACACAATGTTCATCCACAAGCTCACTAGTATGGAGAGAATTTTGCTGGAAGAATCTATCTGGCTTTTTTATAACACCCAAAATAAAAAGCAGACAACTTGCTGTCCAACAACACTGTTGGAGGCTGTGTGGGAGTACGGAGGCAGACCACTCGCATATTTTCTGTAACTGTGTAAAGATAAGGCCATACTGGGAAAATGTTAATGCAGCTGTAAATAATATCTTGGGTTATAAAATCCCAAATACCTGCCCTGTGATGTATCTGGGGCGTATTAAAGATAGTGTAAAAATAGAAGATACATATTTGATCAAAGTTTTGCTTGCAGCAAGTAAGAAGGCCATTACCAGGCAGTGGCTTAATGAAAAAAGTCCAAAACAGGAACAGTGGTTAGAAATTGTGCGAGACATCTTTAATATGGAGAAATTGACATATTCCTTGAGAGTCAAGGAGAATTCATTTGAGAAGATCTGGGAAAAATGGACTGTTTATTTGAGCCATGACACCAACTAGATAAATGCCGAGCTGGATATGGGAAGATTGTGTTATATAGAACTAGATGGTATGTTTGTATGAATGTTGAATTATCTCCAGATAACTAATCAATGTAATGGTTTTTCTTTTTTTAATTTGGTAAGTGAACCACACGGTCTTATTCCAATTTTTTTAATTTTTTTTTTTCCCCCCATCTACTATTTTTTTATTTTGATTGCTGTTTTTCTTACTTTGTTTTATTTATGGTGATGGTGTTGCATTGTTTTGAAAATATCTCTTAAAAATCAATAAAAATTTAAGTGAAAAAAAAAGGAAGTGCCTGTTCTTCATTCACCACAAACATTTGTTGAAATTAAATTTTTCTGGGGATTCCATGTTATACACCAGCATTTATTATTGCTCATTTGATTTAAGAAATGCTATATCGTGCTGGGCCATAAATTAAATAAATAAATTCCATGTTGAGCAGCGAGAGATCGATTTATGTTTGCTGAATTGTCCAACCTTTGTTGGCAGGGGAAAGGAACCACGTTACACCCAGTTCTAATTAAGTAGGCCACAAGTGGAGTTGTTTCGAGTGGCAAGACTGCCAATTGCAATTAATGTGATGGTTGCAACATGCATGACCAACACTTTAGCATCCTCTCCGGGACTTGAATGATAATTTGTGGTAAACTAACAAAGTAGCATTGCTCTAAACTTGTGCTGCAACTAAACTTGGTTCAAATTTAAGGGTCCTTCATGTTAATAGGGACACCTCTAATGAGCTATGATCTGACTTAGTTTGTGGCGAATCCGGTTAATTAGGAAAAAGTGATTTCCCCAAGAAATTAGATAGGAAGAGCATCATTATAAGATTTCTAAATATAATCATCATATAGCTGAAGAAAACCTATAATTATGTTAATGATTTAATTTGCATATTTGATTGTGAGATTTAACGTTAGATAAGGAATGGTAGTCTGATATAATCTCGACTGAAATTTTCACATTCTGAATATCTTCAGCTTCAATCTTACTGATTATTGCTTTGGAGAAAATAGCTGTAAGATATTAATTGTCTATTTGAAAAGAGAATCTTTGTAGGTTTATTGTACAAAATAATTTTCACACATGTTGTCGGGGTGATTTTAGATTTTTGTGAACCTTGAATTTGAAGTTTGGTTAAAGATTAACATAGATACTAATCAATGCATTATTGGAAAAGGAATATTCTAAAATCAAACATATGGTTTGGGGATATTTTGAAGTTGCATTTAAAGTTGGACTTTGCATGAGTTTTCTTTCCTATTTTGCACTTTATGCCGAATTATAGAGTTCCCAGCAATGGAACTTTGCTTGTGATTAGAAGGCTTTCATCAGTTTAAAGCTAGGTCCTATTACATGCACTTGATTGAGGCAGCCAGAGTATTAGCTTTGTATTTTAAGTCATCTAGATTTTATTTTAAATTAGATTTTATTTCTGTATGTCTCCAGCCATACACAATTCCCTATAATCATCCTTTAATGATTACATTTTCTTGTCCTAAATGTAATTGTAGCAGTAGTTTTAAATGTCATGGTTCTGGGTCATTATTGAGTCCACTATACATGTAGAAATTTAGTGCTACTGAGCACTAATCTGAAGTTTAAACCATTTATTGCACAAAAATCTTGTCTATTGATTATAAATCAGGATTATCTGCTTAATTAACTTGCTTTTTGAGTCATAGTTTCATTTCAGTCTTTGACAACATAACCTGGTAATCTCTCAGTCCAATATAATCAAGGCAGTCTGCTTTTTCCAGCAGTTAATGTCAGAGGAAATGTTACAGTTGAGAAAGTACTTGTTCTGAGGTCTGTCGTTTCAGTAAACACCAACTATATGTGTGTCCAACCACAGACTGTTTCAGTTAAGCAGTATATTAAGAAAATAACAAATTCATCTCATTTGTCAGGCCTTGCGGTGTGCAGTTTGGATGCTGCATTAGATTTTTAATTAAATATGATGAGCTTTGAACTAAGTGGTTAGCTATTTCAGAAAGCCGATATTGTCATGGTGCCTCCTTCTGCAGCCTTTGATTCTGTGATTGATGAGGTACTCTGTAAGTAAGTCTTTCGTTCAAGTCGAACACCTCTATTCTATTGACTCAATCAGAATGTTGCCATGCAATACATATGTTGAACTTGAATCCCTCATGTACTTGATTACTGTGTAAATGACTGAAAATAGCCTCTCCTGACAGAATTTCATCAACTTGCCAATCACCAATGGAAGTATTCCTCAAATAATGTTGTCCATGTTGCCACTGGGTTGGATACCCCACATAAAGATGGCATTATATGGAGCCAAGTATATCCTACTCCACCATTTGGTTGCACCAAACTTGAACTGAATTTTTGTAACGAATGTATTTCATTCGTCATTCAAGAAGTTTTAACACTCACCCAGAGCCTTTTCTCGACTATCTTTTCCACAAGTAAAAATTCTGGCTAAACCTTTTTGCCATTAAATTGGTAATATTTGGAGAGCTAGTCCGTAATCTCAACCTATGTATTTAATCTGGTTTTACTTTAGTGAATCTTCCGGCAAGAACCTCTTCAAATAGGATAGACACAGTCTGAACAAGTATAAATCTGAAGAAAGGTCCCAACCCGAAATGTCATCCATTTTTTCCTCCAGAGATGCTGCCTGGCTGGCTGAGTTACTCCAGCACTTTGTCTATTTTCGGTATATATCAGCATCTGCAGTTCCATTCTACACCTCTTCAAATAAGTCAGCTTGAAGTTTATCCCCTTTGCCTGACTTCAATTGCCAGATTAAACCAGCTATCAAACAACTTGAATGCTTTATTGATAGCATTAAACAACTTTTAAGTTAATGTTAAAAGTTCACTTTTAAAATTTAAAATACTAGACAACAAACTGTTAAATCCATTTTTGTGAAATTATTTCGTGAAATTATTTCCAGATTATGATAACTAGTCCACAGTTTGACTGGTATGTGATGGCAGAAGCATATTCACTGGAGTAAAGTTGGGGAGTCTCTGCCCAATTGGGATCCTTACAAGTCCAGAGATGAAACAAAATGCCAGATGCTCTGGAATCTGTCATTAGGTGCTCATAAACTTGTAGCTGGTCCACGTGAGTCTGGTACTAACTGAGTTTGATGAAGACGCAGCCAGCCCATGGAGGCGCTGTATCTGTTTCTGGTGCAATCTGGCAGTTTTCCCAATATTGCACCTGGCAAATGACAGAAAGTTCTTGTATTTTTAGCTGGGGTCTTGCGGACCTAAACTTAGAACACAATGATAGGCAATGATCACCTACGCACGACTTTCAACTTTTTCTTGCAGGTGCTTATGACAATTGTTGATCAAACTGATAGTCCTCCTAAGAATGTTGCCTCACTTTGTGCCAATTTTTACCCTGACCAGTGTTTATTCCTTTATCAGTATTTCCAAAACACACTTGTCAATCGCCATAATTTTTTTTTTGTGGGAGCTTGCCATGCACAAATTGACTTCAGAGTCTCCACATTACAATCATGGCTGCACTTTGAAGTATTAGTTCAGAGATATAGTGGCCCAATGAGTCCGCGCTGACCAACGAACACCCATACATTAGTTCTATCCGACACTCTAGGGACAATTTACAGAAGCCAATTAACCGACAAACCTGTATGTCTTTAGAATGTGGGAGGAAACCGGAACACCCGGAGAAAATCCACGTGGTCACAGGGAGAACACGTGGATATACAAACTCCACAGAGACAGCACCCGTAGTCAAGATCGAACCCAGAGCTCTGGCACTGTAAAGGGTCTGCCCCATTTTCCCCAGTTATTCACAAATTCTCCCGAGTTTTCAAACTCACAGAATGTTTATAATGAGTCTGTAGGAGTCCGTGGATATATCGTAGCGGCTCGTTATGCCAGCAGTAGGTACTCGGGGCATCAGGTAAGTCGGGACGTTTTTTCAGCATGTTGAAAAATGGCCACGAGTAAAAAAAATAACCCAAAAAAAGAGTACCTACGGCTGGCATAACGAGCCACTACGATATATCCACGGCCTCCTACAAACACGTTACGAACATTCTGCGAGTTTGAAAGCTCGGGAGAATTTGTGAATAACTCGGGAAAGTGGGACAGGCCCTTGAGACAGCAACTCTACCGCTGTGCTACTGCGCTGCCCATATAAACTATGAAAAATAGGTTATCAAGTTAATTAGCATTTTCTGAAATGTATGAGATTGAAAGTATATAAATGGAAATGTTGTTATATACATTCATCTTTTTAATGGCTTTATTTGCAAGTGATTTGCTTTTTTGAATTTAGAAGTTTCCTCTAAACATTCATAATCCCACGCACTGTCTTAATTTCCTAAGTCATTTTCTTTATTAGAGTTTTGATGAACCAACTTCAATTGTAATTCTTCTGACATATAAAATTAATCATGTCATTGCAAAAATATTAGTAATATTTTTTCTGTAGAATATAATAAATACTTTTAAGTTTATTTCTTAAAACTATCCTTCGGCTCATTGCTGCGTGTCAGATCTCCAGCTGCTACTCTTTGTTAGCTCACTACTCAGCTTTGTTACATAGAAACATGGAAAATAAGAGGGTAGGAGTAAATAGATCATTTTCAAGTAGCAGGCTGGTGAGCTATCACTGCTTGCAGACCTTGTGGTTCAGCTACTATTAATACATATAAATAATTTAGATGTAGGACTGAAATGTGATATTTCCAAGTTTGTCAGCAACACAAAACAGGGTAAGATTGTGAATTGTAGGGAGAATATATCGAGGCTACAAATTACTTTAAAATATTGAGCAAGTGGATCGGACCATGGAGATGCAGGCTAATGTGGATAGATGTGGAGTTATCCATGTTGGTAGAAAATCCAGAAAGAGTGTACTATTTAAAAACGATATATTTGCTGTAGGGGGAACATGGGAATGCAGTATAAGGATTGATTAGTTTTACGAGGTTCATATTGACCAGAGTTTTGAAGAATGTGAGGTGTTCTAATTGAAACATTAAAAATTTCGACAGAGCTAGCCAGACTGGATGCTTGGCGGATGATTCCCTTGACTGAGGTGAAGTAGCCAAAAAGGACCAATATTTTCTGTGTTTCAATATTAAATCTCAATTTCAAAGGCTTCCGTTCACAGGAATGGAATTTTTGTAATCCAGGAAGACTTGTTGTGATGTTTGAGATATTTAACTGCAGATATTGCACTTTCAAAAGAACGTGTCATTTAAGATGCGTGGTAAGTTATTTTAATGGTAACAATGTATATTATGCATAGGTTCACTTGCACCTCTTAAAATATATCTTGGCATTAAGTTGGGCCCAATGCCATGTCAGGTCATTGAATTGACTGGATGTTCAATTTGGTCATTGCTAGAAAAGAAAAGTATGATATTCAGCTGCAATACATGCTACTCAAAGCCAGGTGTTGCCATTTAGTTTTATTATTACTATTATGGCTATTTCAATGGGCTACAGCCATATAATCTAATCAGGAATGATTTGGACAGTGCACTGTTGCTTCCTGTCCTGAACAACTTCTTGCATATAATTTGTAAATTAATTACAGTGTCTATCTGTACAGTCGATGTTACTTTAAAAGAAGTATCTTTATTAGGAAACCTAATTATACCATAACACGCATTGTTATAAGATGTAAATTTGATGCTTCTGCACTTAAAATTATGTGGAGGACAATAATAGAAGTTTTATTTTTACTGCTTTGTTTTTCAGTTACATCTGAATAAATGTCAACAAGGGCTTTTTAAAGAACAAATTAAAGACAGATTTGCATTTATTCAGTGCCTGCCTCACACTTAGGACATAGCAAACTGTACTGCAAATGACGCGCTATTAAAAAGCAAATGTGTTTCTATTGTAGAAAGCTTAAAGAAATAAAACTCTTTGTGTTGCTGCACTAAATGTGAGTATTCTTATTTGACAGGTCTGAATACTGATGTTGAAAAGGAAATGGCCATGTCACTAGGCCAAAACCCATGTTTTGTATGAATAGTGCTTTAGGATATATTGTAGCCACCCGAAACCAGACAGGGTCTTAGCTTAATCATCCAAAACATGGTGCTGATTCTGTCCAATATTTGGACAGAACACTTGGCTGAGTGTCCACTGGGAACATTGTATTCACATGCACTTTCAACAAGGGTGACTGGTTGATAACCGAGAACAAGGGCCTTGATATCTTGATCTTAACCCAGAGACATGATGATGTGTTCCTGCTTTGTTAAGCACAGACCAAATACTGAAATATCATCTAATGTCCAGGTGCTTGGAATTAAATCATTGACCTGCAGAGAATCCTAATCATAATTGAGAGTTGATGATACAGTGCATTGGCAGAGGGTCTTTTGTTAATGAAACTAAATCCACACCAAATAATTAACATCAATATTTGTTCGAAAATATTTCGCTATTCATTTTAAGGTTCTTGTGTGATAGTTCTGACTAATTTTACCAAAATAAATTGGTCTAAAATTAAATTGACATTGATGCAGTCGAGGTGCTTTGCAAAAATTGTGATTTGCAGATGTTGCTAAGATATAGTAGAGGACGTTTAATTTGCTTCTTGTCTGCCAGCCCTTGCTTAATGCACAGAATCCAGCAGAAATGCTTCATTTCATACCACAAAATTATTGATGGAAGGGGGAGTGAATTGGTGATTGCAAATCTTTAGGGTGAAAGAAGAGCGAATGACCTTCCCACTATCCTGGAAATCCTGAATTATGCAACTTCCCCATTATTTTATCACGCTTTAGAAGCCATGTAATAAATGAATATACTTTGACTTGTCGCATGATTTCATTCTCAATAATTCATATTCAGTCTAATTTTCCAAATGCAGATATGTATGGCAGGTGGCAATAGGTCATGATGTTTCTAGCCCAACAGTGATTTGGGGAATTTAATTGGTTGGGTCTTTATAATGCTACAGTTCTGGGGCATTAAAGTATACTTTTATTATCTTTGGAATGGAAATCTCTATCTTGGTTATTGTTTACCACTTAGAGATTAGAAAAGATGTAGAAAAATATCACTATCAAAATTCTTTCTGAAAGCTATAGATACATTGGTCTGAATAATTATTTCAGTTCCCAGACTTTTGTTTGCTTATATTTCTTAGAATTAACCTAATGAAAATCTTGATTTTAGTTTTCACATTTGTTTAATTCCATCCAGTAATGATGTAGGTTTGAGTTAATGTGCCTTTATTCCAGAAGGAGAGCTCTAAACTAATATAAGCAACTAAAGGCTGGTGAGCCTTGCATCTGTGGTGGGAAATTTATTGGAGAATATTCTGAGAGACAGGGCTTATTTGCATTTAGAAAAGCAGAGCCAGGTGATGGATAGCCAGGATCACTTTGTGCCTGGCAAATCATAGCTCACAAGTTTTTGAAGTGGCAACCAACATGAGTGATGTGGAGGATATAGTCCTTGAATATTCAGAATATTCAAACTCCAGAATGTTTGAACAAGTGGGATCCAGAGTTTGCTAATTGGATTTCAAATATTTTTGGTGATAGTGGAAGGTTCATAAGATCATAAGTGATAGGAGCAGAATTAGGCCATTCAGCCCCTGAAGTCTACTGCCATTCAATCATGGCTGATCTATCTCTCCATCCTAACCCCATTCTCCTGCTGTCTCCCCATAATCCCTGACACACATTTTAATTACGAATCTATCTATCTCTGCTTAAATATTTCCACCTTAAATATATCTGGCTTAAATATTTGGTGGCTTGTGACCAGTGGTGTACCTTAGGAATTGATGCTGGTCCCTCTGTTTAGCATATATATTAATTACATGGAGAATAATATAGATAGATGGCTTGATCTGTAAATTCGTAATGTTGTGGACAGATAGAAAGGTTATCTAAGAATACGACAGGATATTGATCAATTTTGAAAGTGGGAACAAATGGCAAATAGAATTTAAAGCAGTATTATGATGTGATTTTGAGATAAAGAAAAGGGATGTTATTTACATTTCCAAAGAAAATTGGGCTAGAAGCTCTGCTTGGGCCAAATGGGACAATCTGTTTTTGGGGTATGGCTCAATCTCAGCTTTAGGCACAGGACTAGTGATGAGGGTACAATGCTTGAAGTTGGGGGACAATTATAATGGTATTGTTGTGGGGAAGGTACATATCCCTTATTTTAAGGTATTTTAACAGTGTGAATTTATTCTATATGCCTATCACACAAATTGGATATAGAAGGTCTCTTGCATTCAACAACATTGTAATCCATGTTCCGGATTTGATAACAAATGTCAATTTGTTTCTTTTATGCACAGTGATGGCTGATTTTTTTTTCCTATCAGTGTGCAGCAACACATCAAAATCTTTGATTGAGTATGCTACATTCAAGAAACTTGCTGAATTGCTATGTCAGTGCAAATCTTTGCTTATCATATAAAGTTGGATCAGAGAAGGATTTTATGCCAATTAATTCACCTTCCTGTCATTACTATATGTTAGAGTCCAATGCTTTTCTTTTTCCACATTAATGTCCAAATTGTCATGTATTTATCCACACTAAATCATGCATTTTGCGTGGAATCTGTCCTCTTTGGTGCATGAAATGATAATGCTGTAACCAGACAGTGTGAAGTTAATTGGGTAACAGCACTGCCTATCAAGTTTGATGGTCACAACCTTAAATCTAACAGTCCTTTGCTCGTTGGATTTTTCTAAAAAAAAGTAGCCTGCTTTTATTTGGAGACATATCCGTATTTCCTGTTGATTCTGCTCTTTTAATGGTCTATTTTTCTACATAAAGTGACTTTTGAAGTCATACTGTTCATCGAATAGCAATACCAGTATTGTCTATTGTAGCATTGTCTATTGTGTATTGCGAGGTGTGGTGGCGGAGGCAGATATGATAGTGGCGTTTAAGAGGCTTTTGAAACAGCCACATGGAAGTACAGGGAATCACGATATATGGATCATATACAGGCAGATGAGATGTGTTTAACAGCATCATGTTCGGCATAAACATTGTGGGGTGAAGGCCACATTCCTGTGCTGTACAATTCTAGGTTCTATTCCACTCCCCCACAGCTGAAACAGTGTTTTCAATAAACATGTTGTTCCTGTCTTGGCTCTTCAACTTTTTTCTGCCTTTAGCATAATCTGGCTATAACTTAATTGATGCCAGTTAATATTTTAAATCCCAAATAAGATTCTTGATATCTTCCTAGCCTTTTTCATTTGTTGTGTCATTATAATCCAGGCAATTGCTTGCTTTTTTAATCAGAAATGAAGATAGGAATCCAAAACTGATCTAACCTGACTAATATGTTTCTGTAAAAAATTTGGTCATATTTAATTGCCTCCCAGTAATTGCCCTCTCTCTCTCTCCTGTTCCCCCTCTCCTGCTCTCCCCTTCCTCAAATTCTCCCTTGTTGCTATTCTGTGCGATGCCTCCCTCCCGCCTGCAAAATGATTTCTGTGTCTTAAGCCCCTGTCCCACTTAGGCGATTTTTTTCAACGACTACAGGTGATTAGGCTGTCATGAGTAGTCTCCTCAAGCCGCCTAAAGAGTTGTAACGTTTTTCTGGTCGCCGCTGGATTATAGAACGTTCAAAGCTTTTCGGCGACTGTGGGCTTGACGTAGCTTGTCTTCTCCTGTCGTAGGTGCTGTTGCAGGTTGTCGCCAGGAGGACGCAGGTTGTCGCCAGGCAACGTTGGTTGGTGCTGACTGCGGTGAATTCCATTAGCGACTACCTACGTCAACCGGTGACGGGTACTGACGACAATTGTCTTCAGTTGTTTTCAGTTGTCGCCGACAGGGTCGTTGCTTGTCGTAGTTTGTCGCAAGTGGACATAGGTTGTCGTAGGTTGTCGCCTGTGTTGTAGGTGGACGTCCTAATGGGTCGCTGGTTGTCGGTAGCTTGCCATCGACTAAGTAGTAGGTTGTCGTAGACATTGTCGTGGGGGAGGGGAGACCATTTGCTGCTTTTTGGGCTACCTGCTATGACTGTGACAGTCGCCAAAAAAATCGCCTAAGTGAGACAGGCCCTTTACGTTATTGCATATCTAAGTGGGTGCAGCCCCTGACTCATTCATTTACATACATTATTGTTACTACTTTGCACAGTGAGTGTCACTGACAAAGTTAATATTTATTGTATCTCGCTCATTGCTCTTTAGATGGTGTGAGGCATGCTGTAGAATTATTACACTGTGTTTGGTAAAGGAACTTCAAGAGCTGTGAGATAGAAGTTCCAGGACTCATAAACAGTGACAATTAAGCAGCGGCAGTATATTTGATGCTGTGTGACTTGCAGTGGAACCTGTAGCGGGTGGAATTGCTGCTCCCTTGACTGGTGCAGGATTTGAGAGTTACACAAGCCTGGACTAGTATTCTTGAATGTTGGAACTGTATCCAAGCAAATTGTGTGCATTGCACAAGTTGGTAATGGTCATTTGGATGTGAGCTGCTTACAACCTGATGCTCTGTTTTTGGGCTGTTATTTGGGTAACGGTAGTTTGATGTCCTGTCCAGTTGCATTTATGGGGTAGATTTTGTGTTTAAAGTGGGGTAGTTGGTCAGGCTTTCGCCTCATTGGAAACGGTCATTGCCTGCATTCTCTGAGGCACAAATGTTACCAGCCACTAATCACCTCATACCTGGATATTGTTGAGGACATGCTTCATGCAGATGTGGACTGATTCAATTTCTGAGGAGTTGAATATGAATAAAATTGAACATTAGTGATTTACTTACTTGAAAATGTCTAGATTGTATTTAGCTTTTATTATGTATTGATTCTTGTTGCAAGATATAACGTTAGTGTTGCTCTTTGTAAATTTTGACTGTCTCAACGAGTGAGCATTTTGCTTCACTATTTTATTTGCCGAAAACCTAACACAGGGCGATAATTGGATCCCAGCATCCATAATATCTGTTAGAATTTGAATTGTAAATCTGCGTTTTTTAAAAATATTTTTGAAAGTTATAATTATAATTCCACAGCTGTCTGATAATTATATGCTGAAAGGAAAATTATTTTCTGCAGAAACACCTTAAAAGTTATTCATAACCATATCCTTGTCACAAGAAACACATTTTACAATAACCATATTGATTGATATTTTCACATGCTCAAAGGTACAAGTTGCATAACTCTTCCTGTTTCACTTTTTTCTGTCTTGTCTGCTGCTATATTATTAATTATTTCTGGTGCTCTTTTCCAACCTGCTAATCATGTGCCCACTGGTACAGTTCACCTGAGTATAGATCTGGCTATGAACCAGGGTCTGGACGCAATTCCTGCCTCTCTTCTCCTTCTGATAATGGCCCCTTGTCAAGTGAACCAATGAAGCCGGATTTCCAGCCTCCAGCGAGTCCATGGTCTTGGTCCTGCCATTGGGAGGGATTTGTGTGGATGGGGGGGAGCAGACATATATTGAGAGGAATTGAGATATTTCTTGGTTTTTTAGCCTCTACCTTAATCTCCATGCGCCTGACCTCATGTCATCACTGGCTGCTCCTTTAGTGAATTGGAACCATTCTGGAGATTACCTGCTTTGTTGATGAATCTACAAATAGTATAGAAGAGACCAGGCAGGATATAAGCAGTGTTGGGGCTGAATGGACCCACTGTGTACTGTGGCACTATCAAAAGTAATAGAACTATTTCTTCAGTGCAAAAACCATGTGTAACAATAACACAAAATAAATTATTTGTTCACTAATACCACCAACTGTGAAGAGGAATAGGGCGAATGTGAATTAAACAATTGAATTAATATTAATGTTGCTCTTGATGGACTGAGGGCATTGAACATAAATCTGAGATGCAAAACATTGCGGATGCTGGAATCTTGTGCAAAAAGCGAAGTGCTGGTGGAACTCAGTGGGTCAGGCGGCATTGGACCAAGGCTATTTGTGGTCAGGTCCCTTCTTCAGACTCAACATAAATCACTGTTTTGAATTTGGAATAACTCTGGGGTTTTCCTGCTTTTATATCTTTTTCTTGGTAATTGGTAAAACATGATTTGTCATGAAGCACCTTACAAAGATGTATATAATGAAAATGCCGCTGCTTTATATATAGATAAAGAGGTTAGGAGCTAATTGCTGAAATTGGGAGATATAGAGGAGGAGGCGTACAATGGGTGTCATTGTAGAATATTAACGTAGCTGCAGGCAGTCTGTAATAACTAATTACTGGTAGGAAAATAACTGAACATGAACGTGAGAAACACTGACAGTGCTGGGAGATGTAGGTTTTGTTTAAAGCGCTCATTTACCAAAAGGTAAACATTTATCTCTGTTGCATACTTAACCTTAGGATTGTGATTTATCTGGCATCTTGCAGTATTTTGTCTCATCCTCCATCTTTGCTTCTTATTCAAAGCCCTCTTGAACCGCCATCTCTGCACCATCTACTCTTATGCTACACATAGGGTTGCCAACTGTCCCGTATTAGCCGGGACATCCCGTATATTGGGCTAAATTGGTTTGTCCCATACGGGACTGCCCTTGTCCCGTATTTGACTGCTACTACTCGGGTCGAGGGGACTGTCGGGTCGGAGCGCCGAGTCCGGCCCCGCCTTACCTGTCCCGACGTAGTGCAGGCCATGGAGCGCAGCAGCAGCGCCTCGCCAGTGGCTCCGTCGGTCGGCAGTCCGGCCAGCTGTCCGACCTTCGACCTTCGCTTACCGCCGATGCCACCACCCCTCCTTCTCATGACTGATCATCGGTTCATGAGTTGGATGGGGTCCTGAACTTCGCGTGCAGCAGAGCACAAAGCCCAGCCGGCGGGCCAGCTGAGGAGTTTTAAGGAGGCGTAAAGTCTGGCTGGGCTTTGTGTGCAGTCCAGCACCCGGACCAACTAATCATTCACCCAGCCATGGCCGTGTCGGTCAATGAATTGCCGTCGGGAATTTGTCCCTTATTTTGACCTTTCGTTCCTTATTTGGGAGTGAGAAAGTTGACAACCCTAGCTGCACATGTACATCTCTCACCCATCCTTGCCTTAGGCCCACCCTCTGTCTCTTGCTCATTCAACCTATCCTGAGAAACAGGCATGCCATCCTCTTAGGACTTTCATTGTATGTTCTGAAATGTAAATATTTCAAGTTGCAACAAGCACATCATTGGTACAGATTCTCACAAAGCATTTTAAAATATGTCTGTTAGCTGTAGTCAAATTTGCCTCCTAGCTTTTAATCAAATACATTTTGAAAATGGAACAGAACAGAATCCTTGCCATTTGAGTTATTTTCTGCTGGTACACTGAAAGTCATTGATATGGTCTGACTTGCTTTCAAACATCAAACATGCAGACCCGAGCAGTTTTTAAGTAAAAAGATGAACTAATTCCTGAATTCCTGAATTAAGAGTGTGTTCATTAGTATCTGATCCATTCAGACATGATGACAGTACACGCTCGCACCTGTAACAACATGGGTTTGATACTGACATTTGGTGTCATCTGTGTGAAGTTTGCACAATCACCCTGCAACTATGGATTTTCCCTGGGTGCTTTGATTTCCTCCCGCTTCCCATAAACTTGAGTTGGTAAGTTAAGTGGGCTCCTAATGTAGCTGAGAATTGGTCAATCAGAGTGAGGTTGATGGATATGTGTGAGAGAATAGGATATTTGAAAAAAATTGGAAATGAGAACGAGGATGGAGTTGAGGGGGTGACTCGGCACCTCCATGTCGTGCAACAATGAAGCATAAGAATAGGCCCTTCGGCGCACAATGTCCGTGCCAAACATGACGCCCAGATCTACTTGTGCATAACCCACATCCCTCCATTCCCTGCTAATCCATATGCCTATCCAAAAGTCTCTTAAATGCCACTATTGTATCTGTCGCAACCACCGACTCCGGCAGTGCGTTCCAGGCACTCGCTCCCCTCCGTTTAAAAAAAAAAAGTTGCACCGCACAACTCCTTTAAACTTTGCACCTCACACCTTAAAGCTCTGCTCTCTAGTATTTGTCCTAAGAAAATATAAAAGAAACACTCCCTACACACTAGTGGCAATTTACAGAGGCCTGTTAACCTACAAACCTGCATTTCTTTGGGTTGCGGGAGGAAACTAGAGCATCAAGAGGAAATCAAGGTGGTTACAGGGATAACATGCAAACTCTACACACACAGCAGCTGAACTCAAGATTTAATCTGGGTCTCTAGCCCTGTGAGGCACCACCTCTACTAGCTGCGCAACTGTGTCACCTACATATATCCATCTCGGTTTCTAATCCCCATCCATCTCGTACACATGCATGCACAAATGAACACACAGAGTGTAAGCTGGTGCAGCACATTGTAAATTGTAAGGACAGCACGAGTGAGCAACACACAGTTGACTATCATATTAATTATATTATTTAGACTGTCAGTGAATCAATTACTGGCAAGGGTAATACCTGTTTTTGTTCAATTTGTTTTGTGTCTTTATTCAGAAATATGAAATATCCAGTGGTAAAGACTGTTATTCAGCCTCCTCCATTTATTATTTCAAATAAGCAAAGTTTAATACATGGAAGCTTTTTCTTTGGTTTTCATTTGTACAGCTAGGCTAGGAAGATCCAACTATCAACATTCCTTCCTTTAGACATTCCAGCATTAAAGAATACTGTGTAGCAGGGTGTATTCCCAATAGAATTTTGCCTTGAGGGGTGTATGAGTTACCGGAGGAAGTAGTAGATGTGGGTATGATTACAATGTATAAAATACATATTGGTGGGTACATGGATAAGAAAGGTTTAATGAGATATAGGCCAAATGTAGACGAATGGGATTCACTCAGGTAGGTATGGATGTTGGATTAAATAGTCTGCTTCTGTGTGGTATAACTATATGACATCATTAGATGTCATGTTACCAGAGGAAGTGGTAGATGCGGCTATAATTACGATGTTTAAAAGACAGTTGGCCGGGTACATCGATAGGAAAGGTTTAGTAAGATGTAGGCTAAATGCAGGCAAAGTGGGATTCCCTCAGGTAGGAACCTTTGTCAGTATGAACGAGTTGGATCTAACAGTCTGTTTGTGTTGTCATTAGACCTAGCTTTTTGTTTCTCTTACAGATTTTCCCATTAATCTGCTCCCAACTTCAATTGTAACCAATAACAGATTGTTTTTCATATTGAATTTTACAGAGCTGTATAGTAGTGGAGTTATAGCACCAGACATCATTGCCGTGTTTATTATTGGTTCCTTGTATTCTTATTCATATGTTAGTGCCGATCGCACAGTTGTCTGCTACTCCATGGTAATTGCTGTTATTTACACCATTTGATAGGCTTTGCTGCTGAATATTCACCTGCCCACTTATACGTCTCAGACATTTGTTGTATAGAATTCCTGACACCCTTATTACAGATGGAATCCAATGACATGTTGGCTTAGAAATCCTGGTGCTTCCATAGAATTCATTGACTAACGCTAGACTGGGGTGTTGTTAACAATTTATATTGTGGTAATCCTACATTCCCAGTTTCAACTTTCATTGCAACAATGGACTCAGGTTCTACTGAAAGCAATGGGATTGAGACTGGTTTGGAGGTTGGGAAGGAGCAGGGGCTGTGGCACGAGAAAAAAAAGCATCTGTACCTGGGATTGTGTCACTGAGGAAGACAAAGGGGTAATGTGGGGATACATTCTGAAATGGTTATGGAAAGATTTGTGATAGGGAGACCAGAAGAGAGAGAGTGATGCTCTTTGGTGGAGACAAATTAAGTAGGAAAATTACAAGCAGAGGGAGGGAAGAATGAATGCTGGCAAAGTGAGATCAAGGCTTAGAACCTTTGTGGTTGTAAATAGTTACAATACAATACAATACTGTTTTTGTTGTCATTTGAGACCCAGTGAGACTCAAACGAAACAGTTGTTTCCACAGCCATACAAACAAACACTGACACTGTCTTACAGACATAACATAATTTGTTTTCACACAAACATCCATCACAGTGAAGCCTGTGTGATGTAAGGCAAGTCTTTTAGCTCCCCTGACATCCGTGTCTCTCCCGATGTTAAGCCCCAGGTTCCTTGTATTCTTATTCATACGGTTTTAGGCCGCGCGCACAGTTTTACTGCTACTCCCGGTCTGAAAGTCCAAGGTTGGAACCATTTGACGGGCTTTGGCTGAGTCCCATGAATATTCAGCCTGCCGGGTGATGTACTGTCAGACGGGTTGTTCCAAATTCCTGACACCCTTATGGAGAAGTCGCGTTCCAATGAGCTCCGGGCTTAGAAATCCTGGTCTCCTCCCATACCCGCGAGCTCCCGATGTCATTGACCATGCTAGACTGCGGCTGCGTGCTGGAGCCTCCGATATTGTGGTAATCGCAGCACATTCACCGCAGTTTCCCACTTTCGATTGCACCCCCGACGATGGGAGTCCGCAGTTCGCAGTCTCCCGAAGCCCCCGGGATTGAGACTGGAGGCCGCTTGGAGGTTGGGAAGGAGCAGGGACTGCCGAGACGAGACAAAAAAAAAGCATCTGTACCTGGGATTGTGTCACTGAGGAAGACAAAGGGGTAATGTGGGGATACATTCTGAAATGGTTATGGGAAGATTTGTGATAGGGAGACCAGAAGAGAGAGAGAGTGATGCTCTTTGGTGGAGACAAATTAAGTGTAAAATTACAAGCAGAGGGAGGAGAAGAATGAATGCTGGAAACGTGAGATTCAAGGCTTAGAATGGGGTGGTTGTGTAAAATTGTTGGAATCAATGTTTGAAATCGAAAATATTCCAATGTAGCGAGCCATAAGCTTATATTGGAGCAGAATAGGAGTCAAAAGCAGGGAGGCTAAATTGGGATTGAAGATTTAAGTGACAGGCAAATGGAAATTCAGGGCTACTCATTGGGACTGCAAAGCACCATAGGATGTTTTATGTTCATCTGAGGGGGCAGGAAGAGCCTTGGTTTTACATTTCATCTGACGGGGGACATCTTATTTTGAAATTACTACTCCCTCAACATCGTCAACTGTGGGGAAAGATACGGGCGCTAGTGAACTTGCAGAAGGTCAGAGCAATATTTTGCAGAGTCCACATGACAGAAGAGGAGGTGTTGGAGGTCTTAAAATGCATTAAGGAAGATAAATCCCCAAGACCTGTTCAAGTATTTGCTAGAGTAGAAATACTTGCATCAACTATAGTCACAGTAGGTGCCAGCAGACTGAAATATGGCTCATATTAAGAAAGGCTGCAAACCAAAAATCTGCAAAACCAGACTTGCATCAGTGTTTGCATCAAGTTATTGGAGGGGATTCGGAGAGATAGGATTGATATTCATTTGGAATGGGATAGTCATCATGGATTTAAAGTCATAGTCATAATGCCCTTCCCCCCAACTTGCCCAAGATGCCCCATCTGCAATGGTGCCATCTGCCAGCGTTAGGTCCATATCTCTCTAAAACGTTCCTTTCCATGAACCTGTCAAAATGCCTTTTAAATGTTGTTATAATACCTGCCACAACTATCTCCTCTGGCAGTTCGTTCCACATACCCACCGGTGTGGAAATTTGACCTCTCGGGTTCTTATTAAATCTTGTGGGAAATTGTGTCTCTCCAATTTGTTTGAATTTATGAAGAGTTGACCAAGAAGTTGACGAGGGTAATGCAGTACATGTACTTTTGCAAAGCTTATGAGGAGGTACCGTATGGTGGGCTGGTTCGGGAGGTTAGATCACATGGCAACCAGAGCGAGCTACCAACTTGTATACAAAATTGGCTGAGAGGTGAGAAACAGAGGGTGGTAATAGATGAAATGTGTAGGAAGGAGCTGGTGTAACTCAGCGGGTCAGACAGCATCTCTAGAGAAAAGGAATAGGTGGTGTTTCGTGTCGAGTCCCTTCAAACTGAGCGTGAGAGGAAAGGGAAATGAGAGTTATAGATGGTGATCTAGAGAAACACAGAACAAAAAAATGAAATATGCAAAATATTAACGATGATAAATGAAACTGGCCATTGTTAGTTGTGGGCTAGGTGAAAATGAGTTACAGACAATGGAACTCACCAGGACAACATTGTTAGAGTGATGGTAGAGGATTATTTTTCAGACAGAAGGCCTGTTACAAGTGGTGTACTACAGGGGTCGGTACTAGATCTACTACTGTTTGAATGATTTGAATGTGAACATTGTTAGCATGGTTAGTATGTTTGCAGATGGCACTAAAACTGGTGAACGGTGAGGAAGGTTATCCATGGCTGGATCTATTGGATCCTATACATTTTGAGTCATTAGTTCCCAATGTATTGGAGAAAGGAAATTGGCCCCTGTAAAGATTTTTGGTATTTGATGCTGTATTGTTGGTTCAAGCCGATAGACTTCTTACGTGAACCTTCTCAATGCTCACTTCTCATGTCTAATTGATTCTGAATATTGTTATTTAATAGTACTTTTTGGCATTTGCTGCCTGTGACAGTTTGAGGCATTGAAACATCCTGTTTAATACCACTGGTCTGTCATTTGGCCTTCATGATATCAGAACCTGTTGAATAAATAATTATTTTCAAACATTGGCAGAATTTTTTTAAATCTCAATTTCTTTATTTATTGTTTCAGGTATCGAGTGCCCTCGTGGGTCCCGGAACACACCTGCAGGAATCCAGGAAGGAGAACCATTTAGTGAAGATGCTACACAATTCACCAAAGAGCTGGTTCTGCAGCGTGAGGTATGTGAATGACTTACATAAGTCTGCAGGTTTTTTCTCCAAATCTCTCACTTGTAATGGTACTGGAGATAAAAGATTTGTATTGAAATGGTTTTTGTTTGCTTGATAATTGAATTTCACAGTCGTGTCTGGTGGCGTTCAGTTGTGAGACTTTGTTTTCCTGTGCTGCACAGCGTTGGCGTTGAACGTGATGAACCGATTCATGTTGTTTGAGAACATTACAACTGCTCTTTTATTTCAATGTCATAGCCCCCTTCCCTGCCTCTATTCACAAGAAAATCCTATAAAGTTTGCAGCTCTACCTCCATCAACCCTGCACACACATTTTATGTGACTTGGGGATCCCTGATCCTACATTTGTCTGCTGTGCTGCAAAATGTCATTTTAAAATGCCCTCTCTAATTCCAATTTGCAATGTTTGCTTTATAAATGCAGTCAATGTTGTGAAAAATACAGGACTGTTTTATGCAGGCTTTATAAGGGATATCAAGCACTTGTGAACGGCACACCAGCACTGCCCATAGTTGTAGGGTCATTGTTCAATAATGTTACAATACATTCTCTGCTTTTGGCGACTGGAGGTGTGAGAGAACGGTGAGTCAATTTGTATCCGACATCGGTTGGGCTTTGAAATGTTGTGAAGAGTTGCAGGATATTTGTAAAGAACACACACGTATTCACATGGGTTATGCCAGTGGTCTTCTCACGTTGTGATCTTGTCGTTAGCTTGACATTTCTGGTTGTGCTGAAGTCTCCATGGGTAGTGATACTTATTTGATTGTGATATGTTCCCATTTGATAGTCTGCCAATTTCACATGCAGGGTTTGCTGACAATGATGTGATACTGTCCCTTCAGATATTGATTGAAATGATTCTTGGACAATTGCGACATTGTATGAATTCTCGTGGAGTTTTCAACCTTGAATCTAAAGTTTTAGAATCTTTTTGGGAGTTGAGTTGAATGGATAACCCAGCTTCTTTCTTTTTCTTCCCAACATAATTTGATTGCTACAGTGTGCCATTGTCATTGGCCAACAGCAACATCCACTATTCTCACTGCAGAAATTGCTTATGGAAGGATCTTGATCTATTTGAAAAATACTGGCCACTAGCGCACCGGAGGGTTTTATCTTTTACAAACAAAAAAACAAAAACAAAAAAAATTCTGGCATTGAGAATTTAAGTGACAAAAAATAAATTTAAAAAATATATATTTTATAAACTCTAAACCCAAAGAGAAGACATTCTGCTAGCCAGCCTTCCTGTTTTGCGTGACCTTCCATTGAGTTTTTAGTTTAGAGATACAGCGTGGAAACGGGCCATTTGGCCCACCAAGTCCTCTCTGACCAATGATCACCCATGCACTAGTTCTATCCTACTCACTAGGGTCAATTTACAGAAGCCAATTAACCTACAAACCTGCACATCTTTGGAAGGTGAGAGGAAATCGGAGCACCCGGAGAAAACCCACATGATCACAAAGATAAGGTACAAAGTCCGTACAACCATCATCCCTAGTCGGGGGTCGAACTCTGGTGCTGTAAGGCAGCAACTCTCCCCTTACACTTAACTGCCTCATTCTCAAACCACTGAGTTTTTTTCCATTTTACTTGTTGAAATTCCTTTTTGATTATGGCCTCATATCTGATCTCTTAACCTCAGTGAAAAGAGCTGCAATTTCAATTGAAGTTTATCATTCCAATCTTAACTACCTATTTTGCCCTCATGTAGCTTTGGGAAATGCAGGTGTATGGACGTTATATCTTTTTAAACAACCTTATTCATTAACAAACTGACCAATTAACCATCAGTGCAGATTTTGGCCTTGCAATTTGAACAAAAAATAATTGATATGGTAATCACAATAATTGGCCGTGATTCTTGCCTTTGGAAGTGTTACGCATTGATATTTAAAATGGTGCAGACTTGTTGCAGGGCTTGAAGGTATTGAAGCAAGTCTTGAATTCTGCTTTGTCTTGATTTGAAAAGAGAATAGGATGGATTTGGTTCAAAAACGCATGAAAATGTGGACTAACCCATTTATTTCCTTTCTAAAACAACTGAACCACATCACATACCAAATTGGTTGAATATATTCTCATTACTTTGGCTTGAATGCTGTTTAAATGAGAACATTTGTGGGACTGCTAAAGCTTGGGATTTATGAAAATAGATGCACGCATCAGTGCACGTATTATTTAAGGTATCAGGAACAATCTTTTCATTTATTTGAAAAAAGCTACACTGTTCAACGACAGTCGTGATGCAGAGTCTCGACCCAAAACGTCAACCTTTTTCTCCATAGATGCTGCTCGACCCACCAGCAGTTTATTTTTTCTCCTCTAGTTTTCTGTATCTGCTGTTCATTTGTATCACTAGGCCACAGTCAACCCTGGGTAACTGTAGTCATGACGTAGTAGCTGTGTATCATCTAATGTGCACCTAAGATTTGCCAACCTGATCTTTCCCTCATGACTCCCTGGGAAATGCATGAGAAGCCATTATTTGCGGAAAGAGATGGGCTTGATACTTTTTCTCCCACTTAGCATTTCTGTCTCCCACACCACATCCCTCCCCCCCAGTCCAACCCGTTGCCTCACCTCAGCAACCTTCACCATCTCCCCATTTTCACCTTGGTGCTCCTGCCTCAAGCTCTCCTATCACCAACTCAAAATTTAGGCTCATAGAAATCATAGTCATTACTTTTTATAGGCAGTCCTGATGCAGGGTCTCTATCCAAAACACGACTCCCCTGTGCCTCCATAGATGCGGTCTGATTTGCTGAGTTCCCTCACATCTGCTGTCATATGTGCCTTTATTATTGATTCCCTATTTATAATTTAATTTATCAAGGTACTTGATGCTTTGAGAAGAGAAGTGAATAAATAATTTTCAGGAGAGGGAAATAATTGAATCTGGTGCCTGTAAACCACTGAGATATACTTAAGAGTAAAATTTCTCATTGACAAAGGATGTACCTGTCTAATCTGTCTGAACAAAGTGTCTGCTCAGCATATTTGTAACAGTTGAAAATGAATTGGATATGCATGGGATAGAAGTTCAATATAACATTGCGCAGCTGTGCATTTAATCATGGAGGTGGCTACAAAGTGAGACAGGGGGCGATGATACTCAATAGAGAGTTGAGAAATCTGTATGCAGGTTAATGAATTGTGGAATATATTAAATCCTTGACAGTCTTTTGTATTTCAACGTGATCTTGCAACAAGGCGTTTTCTACATTGCCTTGAGGAGAAATTGGCTAACTTTAATGTGCTGCATTATGATTTAACTCCACTATTTATTAGAATTAAAGTTCCACGGGATCTCAAGCCACCTTAATGGGTTTATAATATAAATATATTTTAAGGGAAGCTTCTAATGGTTTTGCAGTGCTGATTTAATTAATTCTCTCTTAATAGTTCATTGTATACACTCATTAAAGGCAAAGCCATTTGCAAATCTTAAGAGCTGCAAGTGCGAAACCATTGGTTCCTCTCGTTCAAACCAATTTAATGCAGCTTTATCATTCTGTCCCTTTCAGCCCCCACCCGGCCCCTCTTCCACCCCTCCTCCTCTTCCACCCCTCCTCATTACAACTTTGCAGTGTAACTTCTTTTGAAAAAAGGAAGAAACACAACATCAATTTCTACATTATCAAATAAGATGATGAGCAAATATTTTCTGGGGATTTTGACTGACACATAATTATCTAGCAGATCTCTTGGATATTTTCTGTTTATTCAAACTAATGCCATATAGGAGGACACGCTTCAGCCAAAAGATAGCACCTTCAGCAGTGTAGGAGTCTCTCACAGTTATACTGGTGTCTCAGCATAGATTTGTAAACTCATAGCTTTGGATCCACGGTGAGCTTAAGTGTGTGATGTTGACCCCTACCGTGATTGTTTTAGGTGTTGTGAGGAACCATCTGGTAAGGGGGATTGAAAAGTTAGACTTGTATTTAGGTGATGCACACACCCTCAATAAAAATTGACTCTGACAGTCCGAAGGTGAATCAAACTTCAAGTCTTTATTTCGCTTGTACTTTGTTGCTGAATGCTCACATGCTCCTCCCACTTGCTAAAATACTTGGTTTTTGAAGGTTATATGCCTGAAGTGCAGAAACAAATTCTCTCTGGAGATGTACCAAGACATATTTGTCTTTAAAATTGTTCTCTAATAATGCGTGCTTTTAGGTTGACTGATTGGGCAATCTTCTGAGTGAATGTTCAATCCTGGACAATTTGTCCAGTGAATACTCTTTCTAGGAAAGTTGTTGCATGATGAAACAAGCCAAAGGGTAGAGCGAGAGAAAGATAATGTGATATGTTTGCCACAAGCTGAATCAAAGGGTGATTTGAGAAATATTGGAACAGATCGTCTGTTGCTTATTGATTTATGAACCAGCAGCAACAGGGATTTTAAACAGTGGACTTCAGGTCAGAACAAACAGAAAAATAAGAATCATGCTGTCAAAAAGGGTGCATGTTATTAATGAAGGTAGTGTTTGTACATATTGAGTTATTTTTACCATTTGAAAGCTTAAATTGATTTTCTGCACTCCTTAAGGTAAAAGAAGAAAAGAAACATATGTAGCTGCAGTATTTGGTGGAATTATTCTGAAGTGTCAATGAGCATTGAGCAATGGCAACTGAAGAGTCTGAGCACTAAAAATAAAGGTGGAAGTCATCATGTGGTTTCAGTTGCTGACAAAGACAGTCTGATAAATTGACATTCATTGTCCATGGTGGCTACTTCAAATTCATTGAGCACCAGATATTTTTGCATACAGCTTGAACCTTGTTTTTTTAAGATTGAATTTAAAGGAATTAGATTTTGATTCAATGTCTAAGGATTTCACCTACCAATTGATTGTTTAATTTCATGCTGGTTGAATTCTTAATTTGGTAGTGTTGCACAGACTGTTAATATCCCATTCATTCAACTCTTCAATCCTATCTGTCCTTTCTCCACTTCACCTTCCTGTTTACTTGTACCCTGTACACTGCTTGTTTCTGCTGTGCCCTTTCCCTTTCTCTGACATATGTGCTGAAATCATTCATAGGTTTTCAAGTTTAAAAATTCTTGTCAATAACACATAATAAATGCACTGAAACTCCAATTCAATACTTGCAATAAAACAAAAATAAGTTCATCGATACTGCATTTTTAATGATGACCCATCACCCCAACCACAGAAATACTTACTTCTACCTGTGGCTTTATATAATGTTTTATGATCAGTCCACATGCAAAACAATGCTATTTCTGAGCTCGTTTGTAATTAATTAAATATTTATACTATATTAACAGCTGTATAACACAATAAGCCAGTTCGGTATTCCGACTGCGCATGCACAGGTCATGGGTCACTCAGGATAAACACTTTTGGCGGCCGTGCCGCTGCATGGATGCAGACCCGCGTCTTGTCCCTAACTACCCGCCGCTGGGCCGTCCCCGTTCCCTCCCGAGTGTCCCGTCCCGCCGGCGGGACAAGCATAGTCGAGCTGGGGCCGGCGCCTCCCCTCCTCGCTGGCTGGGGAGGGGGGGTGATGTGAGGATGAGAGGGATGAATGAATGGGATATTAACATTCAGCATTGCTTAAATATTTTGCTCTGTGCAATATTAGCTCTGAATGCCATGATATGTTTGATTTTCTTAGGGATTCTTAGGGACCTAATTATCTTTGGCTCATCACCAATGCACATCTTTCCATCATAAGGTCAGAAGTGGGGATGTTTTGCTGATGAGGACACATGTTCAATTCATTTTGCAATTCCTCAGCAAATATAGCATCCCTTGACTTTATTCAGCAAGAGCTAATTGACATTCAGCCACAGGCTTGTATCCTGCAAGGAATATTCAAGTAGCAAAATTGCAAGGCTATGACGTATTGTACAAAAAAGAGCCTAACCAACTCCTCTTTGCGTTCAGTGGCATCAGCATTAACATTGTGGAGGTAGTAGTTGGGAGGAAACTCAACTAGACCAGCTGTAAGTAGAGTAAGGGACTGAGGGCACGGCATTGAGGGACACCAGTGTTAAAAATATTTTGGAGAATACTTTGTCGCCTCTACTTGCTTATTATCGTCTATGGGTCAGGAAGTGAAGAATTTAATTGCAAAGGGGTGGGTGTGGGTACTTGGTGCAGGAGTTTTGAATTGACTTAAGTTGGAATAATGTTGTTGAAGGTAGATCTATTGTCAATAAATAGGAGTCTGGAGTAAATGTGCTTGTTATCCAGATATTGCAAGGATGTGCGTAGGGCTAGTAGGATGGCATCTGGGGTGGATCTGTTGTGGTGGTAGGTTAATTTCAGTGGGTCAAGACTGACTGGGATGGGGCTGTTCACGATGTGCAGTAAGTATATGATCGTCGACCAGCAATCACTTGCACACACTAGTTCTATCGTACACACTAGGGACGGTTTATGGAAGTGACCTGCAAGTCTTTGGAATGTGGGAGAAAATGTGGGAAGAGCATCCGGAGAAAACCTAGCGGTTACAGGGAAAACATACAAACTCCATAAAGACAAAACCCATAGTCAGGATCAAACCTGTGTCTCTGGCGTTGTTAGGTAGCAACTCAACCTCTGTGCCTCACAGATATCTAGAACAGATTATCTTGTTAATATTGAATAAAGAACATTCTCACGATGAGAGATTTTACCGCCTTTCATCCATTAATGACATGGAGATTGTCACCAACATTATAAAATGTCTTCACAAAAATGTTAAATGGCCAAGTAACACAGGTTGAGATTGCCAGATTATTACAGGTATCTAAAAGTAATGACATGAGGGACCAAGAAGCAACTTTCATTCCCAGGGAGCATTTCATAAACTCAGTACTCGGAGCACTCTATAACTCATGCAGGCAAATAAGTTTGGTTTGAATTGAAGAAAATGTTATAATGTTCGATCGTAGTTAAGCTGCTCAGAAGATGTATGTCAGGTTGTATAAGTAAATCGAAACATCATTAATCTTACCTTTTCACGTACCCTCTCCAATAGCATAGAGAAAAAGAAAAATGCATCATGGAGGGATGCATCGTAAGGGAAAAAGAGCAAAGAAATTTAAAAAAAGGTCTTGGGGTGTATTTCATACATACGGCAGTAATTCAGAAGGGAGATCATTTTATTTTGCATGGGTTTGCAACCAAATCAAGTTGGTTTTTATCATTTTTCAGTCCGAAGTGTGATTACAGATCAGGCCCACATCCAATTGGACTTCAAACCAGTAACAGAAACATAAAAAAATAATAAGTGCTTAGTGAAATTTAACATAGTTCCGATAAATGTTTTTGTCTTTTTTGTCTTTATCTAGTATAGAATAAACCATTGTTCAACTGATCAATTGGGTAACCAGAAACACATTCAGAAAGTACATTCTGAGATTTAGCGGTTGATCTGACAAATCAATCATTTAATGCTTTTATGTTTATAGTGTCAGAAGGTCATGTGACAGGAGCAGAATTAGGCCATTTGGCCCATCAAGTCTACTCCACCTTTCAATCATGGGTGATCTGTCTCTCCCTTCTAACCCCATTCTCCTGCCTTCTCCCCATAACCACTGACACCTGTACTAATCAAGAGTCTATCCATCTCCGCCTTAAAAATATTGATTGACTTGGCCTCCACAGCCATCTGCGGCAATGAATTGCACAGATTCACCACTCATGTTCAGGATGTTGGGTTGGAGGTTACAGTTCACATTTAAATAAATTGCATCTCAATCGAAAAATTCTGCAGGATCTCAACCCAAACATAATAACTATTTATAGCTAGACGACACTTCATGAGCAAATCTGAAAACTTTATAAAATTATGTGTACTATATTGTATTCCATTGCATGAATAAATTTGGCATTATTGGCTTATGTGCCACTCTTTTGATATAAGCCCACGGCTTGTTGTCTCTGCTCTAAAGCTGTACTTAAAAAAATTATCTTGTGTCAAACCTGGCTCTTTCAAAGAGTTACTAATTTGCAAGATATGCTTTGTTTGCATATTGCCCTTTTCCCATTCCTTTCCATGTAATTATTCACTCTCCTTTTGTGGGTAACGAGCTTCCACCATGCTCTCAATTCTACTGTTTCAAATGTTGCGTTGTTGGTACAAATTAAATTTGATGCAGCAAAATGTCAACGTGTTATATTTCAGTAGGATGAACAAGAGATGGCAATGAAACCAGAGACACGATTTTAAAAGGGATTCAGAATCAGTGATTTAGATTGCGTGCATAATTCATTCAAAATGGCAGGGCAGATTATGTAAGTGATTTGTTTCTGTAACAGAATCTACAAGTGTTTGTGCTTTACATACAGAGGCATAAAGCGCAAGGAAAATATGATTACTGAAATATTGAGTCCAAATTTGGCCCTCACACTTTAAAGATGTGGAAGGCCTTTGAGAAGGTATAAAAGAGATTTACTTGTGAATTAAGGTGACAGGCAACTGAAAGCTCTCCATCCACTCCCATTCTGACCTCTATCATTGGCCTCTCAGACTGCTCCAGTAAAACCTAAATTAATGCGGCACGGTGGCGCAGCAGTAGAGTTGCTGCCTTACAGCTCTTGCAACGC
Organism: Leucoraja erinaceus; assembly: GCF_028641065.1. Taxonomy (NCBI): domain Eukaryota; kingdom Metazoa; phylum Chordata; class Chondrichthyes; order Rajiformes; family Rajidae; genus Leucoraja; species Leucoraja erinaceus. The sequence continues at coordinate 27,852,483 of NC_073398.1, read as the reverse complement.
CGGAGATCCGGCTTCGATCCCGAATACGGCCACTGTTTGTACGTTCTCCCCGTGACCATGTAGGTTTTCTCCGAGATCCTCGGTTTCCTCCCACACTCCAAAGACGTACAGGATTGTAGGTTAATTGGCTTGAGTTTGTCTACTTGGTATAAGTATATATTGTCCCTAGGCTTGTATTACTGTTTGGGAATCGCTGGTCGATATGAACTTGAAAGGCCTGTTTCTGCGCTGTATCTCTAAACTAAACTAAACTAAACTAAACTAAACTAAAAGTAAGATTAAATCATCCCACATTTTCTAAGTGAGAATTTGTGTACCGGCGAGGATGCTTTAAATAGATGAACTATGTGAGAGAGAGAGATACAGACTAACATCGAAGATAGAGAAATGTGAGCTGGAAGAAAACCCGGTAATACTGATACATTACCAAAAAAAATTAGACCAAGTGGGAATGGGTCCCTGTCACACGCAGTGGCGTAGGGGGGTTTTGAGCGCCCGGGGCAGTTTAAAGTTTTTGCGCCTCCTCATTAGTGGGGGGGGGGGGGGGGGGGGGGGGGGGGGGGGGGGGGGGGGGGGGGGCAGAGGGGGGGGGGGGGGGGGGCAGAGGGGGGGGGGGGGGGGGGGGGGGGGGTGGGGGGGGGGGGTGGGGGGGGGGGGGGGGGGCAGAGGCAGAGGCAGTGGCAGCTGGGACAGCGGCAGCGTCGACCAGAACTGGGAGCTGGGGCGGTGGCAGCGGCGGCCTGGCCTGCACTGTTTTTATACTCACAGCTCCAGGTAACCCCTCCTCGCTCCAACGGCTCCCCGGGCCTCTTAATTTTATTAAAAAAATGTATTCCAACAATTTTTTTGCGCCCCTAAAAATTTAGCACCCGGGGCAACCGCCCCACTGCCCCCCCCCCCCCCCCCCACGCTACGCCACTGGTCACACGGCAGGCCTGGTCCCCCAACGCAACCTGTTCCCCCAACGCAATATTCGACCACTCACCCGTTCCCCCAGCGCAACCCGTTCCCCCAACGCAATATTCCACCACTCAGCCATAGCCCCCAATTGTGCAGGCCGGAACCCAGCCTCGACGGGAAAAATGTCAACCGGAATGTGTAAAAATAAAATTGTTACAACGTAGTGTTTTTGCAAAGATGTAAAGGCAACTACATATACACACTAACAAGATCAGAGTTTGAATAAGTATATGATGATATAGATATGTAGATAGAAGATAGATAGACCTTTTTATTTATCTATTTACAGGACCTGAATTGCCTTTGCACGTAATCATTGAGAGCTACCACTCACAGTCAATACTCATTCCTGACGGCTGTGTCACGTGAGGGAGAGAGCATTTGAATTGCCAGGAATTGATACGGATGGGTGTCCACTAGTTTGCGTGGACGTGGATGGCCGCATGTTCCCTTGCTGTGTGACTTTGAAAGCCAGTAGGTTTTGCCGCTTTTTTCTGGAGATTAGAAGAAATGAGAGGCGACCTTATCAAAAATGTATAAACTTCTTTGAGGAAATATGTACAAACCTCTGAGGGCTTTACATATCTGAGAAATATAGAACTTGTGGTTACAGTCTTGAAATAAGGGGAAGGATGTATTTTGACAGGAATGAGGAGAAGCATTTTTGCTTGGGTGATGATTCTTTAGAACCCAGTAACCCAAAGAGTTGAGGTATACAAAATTGATGGAGTTCTGAATATTAAAGACATCAAGGAAAATTGTATTTGAGATAGAACATCACCCACGATCTTGTTGCATGGTAGAGCCAGTTAGGCTCATCTAAGTTTGCCAATTTAACTTGGCACATTAAAGCCTTAAGCCTTAAGACTTCAGATTCAATACAACAATTTCTAATAATCAGTCTTTACAATTTATATCAGAACTGGCCATTTCTGAAGAAAGATTGCCAATCTGAAACATTCCTGATTTTTCTCGCCATAATTGTTGTCTGAACTATTGAATAAACTCAGCATTGTTTTTATTTCAGATATCTGGCATCTGATGATATTTTTGCTTTTTGGCTTTGCTGGTCCAATTAAACTTCTGGTTATCTGGATAGGACTTTCTGGTGATTATACCTTTGGGGACAAGGAAAACCTACACTTTTGCCTCCAAGATTTCCATTATCACAGGGACGTGTGAATGTTGCTTGTAGGTTTTGAATTCTGTGGATTTATTAGCTGTTCAACTGACTTGTGGCCAATTACAAGGACAGCCATTAATGAAGCAGCTGAACACAACAAAACCAGGACCATTTCCTGACATCGATGTTCTTGCCTGCACCACCTGAAGTTGTGTACATGCAATTCACACCACCCCTTTATCCCCATTTAGTCCAATTGAATGGCTTCATGGTGCAATACTTGTTGAATGCTTCAAGCAGACTTTTCGCCCTCCAAAGGTCTTGTGGCATCAATGTCACAATGTTACTTTTAAGTTATGTGTGTGCGGGAAATAAGAACATTGTGTGACGGCTTGTAATTTTGCTTAGCATTTTGTTCCTGATGCTTGCTGTTGAATTAATACTTTCTTGCCTTTCTCTCTATTGATCAAAGTGACATCAAGAAAAATGGCAAGGCGGAGGCAAAACCGCAATATATTTAATTGTCAGATCTGTTGTATCCAACCTTTCATATGGATGATGGCAGGGTAGAGGTCCCAGGCTCCTTGATCTTGCAGTACTGGCTGTTTTTGATAAATGGAATCTCAGGAGTGTAAACCAATCTTGTTCACATTTAGATAATGACTTTGGGGAATCTTGTGATATGTGCCTGACAAAACAAACTGTTGTAGGATTATATTTTGTTAAATTATTGATCTGCCATTTTAGCCTACTTCGTTAATGCGACTGTTTTATTAATAGACTGTTTAAATGTCATATCAAAGAGAGGAAACGATGACAGAATCCCCTTGGTGCTGGAAGAAGAAGAAGCTACAATAATGGCAAAGATTGATGTAGTTTAGATGCAGTTTTTAGTGATAATTATACTATTATTTTCATTTTCGTTCATGTTTTTACTTGGCATCACTGCCATTTCAGGCTATTTAAATTATTTTACTAAGGCTTTAGTTGATATGCAAAATAAAGTTAAATCCTCAATTAAAACCACCATTTTCTGTAAAGTGGACAGCAGGTTTGGTAACTTTTGTGGAGAGAAAAACAGTTAGTAAATTTGATTAGAGCAGAAAGCCGTCAGCGAGTGGTGCTTTTTATCGGGGAAAAAAAGTTGAAATGCGAAACTTATTTGTGACAGTTCTTCAAGGTGGTGTTGAATTAAGCACCTGAAACAAAAGCATAATACCATAGATATTTGAAATCTAAAATCCTCATTGGATGTCAGCTAATGATATTTGAGGAGAAAGCCTATCATAAAGCAGATTTGTTTTAAATTCATGTTTCTATTCAGAGAAGTTGAATTTCCCCTCTCACATCCTGGCAGCTGTCTTTAATGATCATTGATGAATTTTGAGTTGACATTATTTAGGAAGCATAATTTAGAGATATAATATTAACTGTATGAATGGGAGGTTGCTTTGTTTTAAGCACTGAAAGAGGAGGACCAGTGTTATGTGCCAAAATCCAAATTAGTTTCCTTATCTTTTTCTGAAAACAGATTTATTTTGGTTTATTATTGTTAGTGAAAGACTTTTGTTTTGTGTGCTATTTAGGTAAATTATCCATACAATTAAATCAGACAGAATATTGTTACAGCTACAGTATAAGTGCAGATAAGAAACAGAGTGCAAGGACCATAAGGAGATAGATTGTGGGATGAAGAATATGTCCTTAGCTTTAATAGGTCCGTTCAAAAGTTTGATAACAGTGAGGAAGAAGCTGCCCTTAAATCTGGTGGTACGTGCTTTCAAACCGTTGCATCTTTTGCCTGATGGGTCCGTGGAGTAGAGAGAATGAGCGAGACATGAGATTTATTTCAGATCTACAGTTCTGTTGATGTTTGTTGTGCTTGAAATGATTAATTTGCCCGGTTTCACAGGGCTTTTGGCAATGAATTTATTTTTGGGGGGAGGTGTTGGTAACAAATGAGGAGTGAAAAAACTGCATAACCAGATATGCAGCACAGCTGATCTCAATGGAGCTCTCAGCAGTGCATGGTTGCACGCTGTAATATATGCTGTGCCATTGAGAAATCCTGCCACAGATTGGAATTCAGTGAATTATACCAAACTAACACTCACTGTGTTAATAAATGGATACAAATATATCCTAATTAGTCCATTTAGTTGTTAAATGTTAGCTTACAATGGGTCTCAGTAATGAGATCACGGCTACTACAAGCTTGGAAATGTTAAATTAGATAAAAAAACAAAACTGATTTTCAACAGAACTATTGCATAAAAATGGAATGTAAGATTGCAATTAGCACCGGCCAACTGTGTGGGTGCAGTTTGTTATGCAGCAGACCTGTGTGTCAGACTTTGATAGACCAAAGAATGTTTCCAGCATTTGCAAATGTTTGCTATATTTTGCCCTCTCATTGCGTGTTCTGTTTGCTGAAGCTTTTCAACAAAAATTCTAATCCAAGACTGCGATATTATCAGGCAAGAGATACAAGATACAAGATACATTTATTCATCACATGTGCCAGATGGCACAGTGAAATGAAATTCCCACACAGTCATACAATATAAATAAGGGACACAACACACTATAGAGTTTGACATAAAACATCCCCACACAGCAGAATTAGAGTTTCCCACTGTGTGAGAAGGCACCAAAGTCAGTCTCTTCCTCCATTTTCCCCGTGGTCAGGGCCTCCCCGTGCCCTCCGCAGTTGCCGCTATGGGCAGCCCGATGTTCAGGACCGCTCGCTGGGGTGTTGTAAGTCCGACGTCGGGGCTGCGGGACATCCTCAGCGGCGTGGACACCAGAGTCGGCCCCCTCCTACCGGAGTCGGCGGCTTCCAAAGTCTGCAGGCCGCGCCTGGGTGGAGACTGCTGCCCCCAGGACTCCGTGTTGGCGATCAGCGCCGCCCGCGTTGGAAGCTCTTCCAAACCAGAGCTCCACGATGTTGGAGCAGCGGCCCAATGCTCCGGAGCTCCAAACGGCGACCCAGGTAGGCATTGCCCGCTCCGTGGTGAATCCAGCGCTGCGCCGCCGCTGTAGCAGCCCTGGTCCAGTTCCCGGTCCCCGGCAGGAAAGGCCGCTCGATCCAGCTGGTAGGCCGCGAGGTGGGGGGCGAGGACGCGACTCGGAGAAATAGTTGCGTCCCCGCCAGGAAGAGACTGGGAGACAGTTTCCCCCTTACCCTGCCCCCCTCCCCCACATAGAAAAGTTAAAGTTTCCCCCAACACAAGACTTTAGACTAACTAAAAATAATAAAAAAAGATAGAAATAACAGACAGGCTGTAGGTAGAGGCTGCTGCCAGTGCAGCGCCCCTAGAGGCATCAATTTCCTCATTGCTTAGACTAGGCACTTATAAGATATGTGTTCCATTGTATGACATGAAAATCCTCAAACTAGATATCCAATTTGTCAACCATGAGATGCCAGTGGTACCTCCCACAACATGTCTTAGAGGGCATGATGATGTGATTTGTTCCATGGTTTAGAACTTGTACTACAAATTTTCTTGGGTTATCAATCATTATCGTAGCATGTGTTTGTTCTGGTGTTCACCATCTTTGGAGCAGATTGAGGCAAGTAGATTCCCTGCATTGGTTCTGTCTCATGGTTCCTTACAACAGATCTGTAGGTTTGTGACTATCACACAGATGTTGACTATTGTTTGCTTTTGTGGTGGTTTTGTGTGATTGTGTTCATCTTGTAGGGGACAAATCATGGCAAATACAAGTGGGGCAAATGTTACCTCACCGATCGCCACTCCATTGAAGTGGATTTAAGGTCTAATCAGTTCAAGAGCAGAAGAGAGAAATTGCTAGTTGTTCCGCTCATGCTTGGAAATCAGTAAAACTAATTTTTAAGTGCCCTGGATAAAGACAAGATGAGGCTGAATTCTGGTTCCTTTTGTGGTTGATTTTACAATTGAAACCATAACTTTCAGCCCAGACTTTCTTGTGCTATATATAAGTCATAACAATAAATTGTTCCTTTGGATAATTATCCTCATTGTTATTAATTATATTGCCTTGCTCACATTGAAGTGTAAATGAGTCAGTACATTGCCTGCAGTTATTCCTTCTACATTTTTACTCACTGCTTTTATAGGCTTTCTCTTGGCCATATTTTTAGTCGGCTGTCAATAACTGTGTCTAATTTTCCCTTGAAATATCTTTGGCGAAATTCTATATGAATTCAAGCTAATGTAATAGCTCTTCACTTATTTAAAAAAAAAAGTTCCTTATTTAATATAAAAATCACGAGCAAGCAAAGGATAAGACGCTTGTCTTTCCCCAATTTATTCAACTGCATTTTGAATGACTTCAGTGTTTGTTATTTTTTACCTAGCAGGCAGATTATGGGCATCAATCCTTGGATTTAGGGAAAAAAATCGCACTGGTTTTAAATCTGCTTTCATTAATTTCAATTTCTGGCCTCTAGCTATTTTTTTTCAGGCTCACTTTGATCTAATGTACCTCAAGAATGATTCAATAGTTGTGGTTTTATGTAATCAGACAATTGGGGGGGGGGATGTGTATCAGCATCAGCCGACAAAACAATAATTCAGCCAGCAGCTTTGACCTGTCCATATATCATCATCGGCGGTCACTCGAAACCAGTTTGCCTGCCCTTATGGGAGGACGCCTGTGTGTGACTGTTAATGTGGAGAGGCTGGTGCACAGACAGCCACCACACGGTCCTTGACAGATCTGGGTCAGGATCCAGTGGCATGGAGTCCGAGACAACCGGGGACCCTTATCTGCTGGAGCCTTCATCCGCCTTCCCAGCCGTTGTGATGCTACACTAAAGTCAGCCATCATCCAACACCTGTTCCACTGTTAAGGATTGCTCTTTGACAGGGACCTCCACCACGACCTTACCGCCATGGGTGGCCCTACCAGGAGCATAGCTCCAGACGGCATGGTTTTCAGGATCTCTGGACCACACAAGCTTCTCCACCACGACAAGGTGACAATCCATGGAGAAGTGTATATAAGCGACATATAATTGGTTGTGCAGTGTGAAAGAGATTTTTTGAAACAACACCATTGTTTAGGCAGCGAACTAATCGGAGAAATTGGGGAAACCTGAGGGATATGAAAACTGAGAAAGTGTAATGTCAGGGGGGTTGCTGGAGAAATTTTGAAGCAAGGAATGGCTGTGCAATTGTCACCTTTTGTCATTGCTACCTTAATTGATCAAGCATGACTAAAATGATAGCTGTCACTAAAATCAGAGCAATAACTATAAATCAGAGCAATAACTATTGGTTTAACCTAACCGAATTGAAAAGGGCATCAGAGTTCTGAAGTGGATTTATTTGTTGAGATTAAAATAAGAGTCCATTTGTCATTATTCCCCTGTTTGAGATGAGGGAAAAAAGTATTTAGAACCAAATTTAACTTGCACCATTTGCCATTGCCACTTGAGAAGCAGTTTGTTCTTGTGACGTGGTCTCTGGCCTGTTTTTGCAGTGACAGAATTATCCTGCTACAAAATTGCTCACTCTTTTCATCTGAAATTAAATAAAATCTATCCATCGTTGCAGGTATGGGAGGCAATAATATTGATCAGAATCCCTCACCAAGCAACCTATCAACAACTAAATTTTAATTGGACACATTTTCATTAGTGTTCACAAAGGAGATTTGCATGAAATAAGCCCAGAAAGAGCAAAAAGTGCTCAGCAGGCCAGGCAACATCAGCAGAGAGAGATAGCAGAATTAAACATTTGGATCAATGATCTTTTGTTAGATTTGGGAAAATATTCTACTTTTTAGATTTGTCTGTGTTTATTCCTACGTTACTCAGTTAGAACTCAAGGAACTGCAGAAGCTGGTTTGCAAAAAAAGCCAAAGTGCTGGAGTAACTCAACCGGTCAGGCAGCATCTCGGGAAAGTGAGGATAGGTGGATCAGGGCCCTTCTTCAGATTGATTGTAGTGGTTGTAGATGACTACAATCAGTCTGAAGAAGCATCTAAACCCGAAACATCACGTATCCATGTCCTTTAGTAATGCTGCCTAACCTGCTGAGTTACTCCAGAACTGTCATTTTTGGAGGAGTGGGTAGAAAACTGTACTATGTTTTTATGAAGGTGCAATGTCAACATTCCAGTCAATGTTTTACTTTGAAATATGTTTTTAAAAATATATTTCATTCTTATTTTCAATTTGGTTGGATTGCTTAAGTTTCAGCTCACCCTTTAAGTGCACAGAAAACATTTAATAGTCATCAAATGTGTCAGAACTCATTTCTAATGTAAATCTGATTATTCTGATCATCAATATTGATCCCCCCCCCCCCCCCCCCCATATCCCTAGTAGATGAAGGAGATTGGGAATGACTGTGAGGTACATGGAAGATCAATGATATTGTGGATGAGGGTGAAGTGCTGAAGTGTGACTGGGTTGTATTTCATTATAAGAGGATCTCCTTCTAGAAAAGTGTTTTCTTCCACAAATTTTGTTGTGGTGTAACCTTGAAGCTTGCATATGTTGTTGGGCAAAAGTTGCTGAGATCTAATGTATAAGTACATCTGCAATTTTGCTCATTACAAATCCCTTTGCAAATGTGTTGCAAGCCCAGTGTTGATGTGTATCCACCTTGCTCAACCGATTTTTATCCTTCCTTGCCCTAATAAATTTCCAACTCAATCTAAGATGGCACTTTGTAAAGTAATAGCTCTTTTTACACTATGCATGAAGAATGAGAACTTGTCTTCTTGGGGAGTTTGTTTATGGACTGCACAGAATTGAAGTAAATGTATGGAAGATTCATTTGATTTTCATGCGCATTCAAAATGTCCTTTTGATTTAGTTGAAATTTGTCATTACTCAAGGATGTTGGAGGTATTTTTCTTTTCTGAATATCATCAGTTTATGAAGAAGGATAATACAGCAGGATCAGGAGTTTACCAAATTGAATCTGCGTTGCTGTTGGAGTGGGGCCTGGGGTATTGCACTCCTGGGGTTGTTTATTGGCGAAAGAGAAATGTACTCGGTGACTGCTTGTTCAGTGGGAGACAGTCTCCGCCTACGTTCTATCTTTGTCCCGCCCCCTTCCCTGACATCAGTCTGAAAAAGGGTCTCGACCTGAAACATTGCTCATTCCTTCTCGCATGAGATGCTGCCTCACCCGCTGAGTTACTCCAGCATTTGTGTCACATCTGCAGCAGGATATAGATCAGTTACAGACATGGGTGGAGAAATGGCAGATTTGGAAGGGGAAAGTACAGGCCCACCGCTGATTTTCTAGCACCTTGGTTCCAGAGCCTTTTATGCCCCTGAGCCACTTAGGAAACCTGAACGGAAACCTCTGGAGACTTTGCGCCCCACCCAAGGTTTCCGTGCGGTTCTCGGAGGTTGCAGGTAGTGGAAGCAGGTAGGGAGACTGACAAAAACCTCTGGGAACCGCACAGAAACCTTGGGTGGGGCGCAAAGTCTCCAGAGGTTTCCGTTCAGGTTTCCTAAGTGGGACGGGCATTTCTAGCATCTGTGGTTCCAGAGCCTTTTATGCCCAGTGAGCCACTTAGGAAATTTCCGCCCTGCAACGTTATTGCAAACCTCTTTGGCGGCTGACTTTTGCGCCCCACCCAAGGTTTGCCTCCGTGCGCCATTCTCGGAGGTTGACCCAGGTACAGGGCTCTGGTGGACTTCAGGTAGGGAGAGCTGATCACAAAAAACCTCCGGTAACCGCACGGAAACCTTGGTAACACTGTACGACTTCAGGCACAACAGCCAAGGCCCCGGCAACACGGCGCGTGTCACAGTGGGGCGCAAAGTCTCCCCAGAGGTTTCCGTTCAGGTTTCCTAAGTGGGACGGGCATTATCTGTATTGTCTCATTTACCGCACCTGCCAGATTGGTTGAGATTGGCCGCATCACCCGACCTAGGCTCCATATTTTCGGGGGCATTTCCAGTGGGGGGACTTCCTTTTCAAGTATTCACTTGTAATTTCCTTTGGATTAAAGATGGTGCCGGACCACCAGTTGCTGGAAAATTGGTGGTGGACCTTTATATTGTCAATGGCAGGACCCTTAACAGCATTGATGTACAGGTGGATTTTAGGTTCAAGTCCATTTTTTTTTTCTTGTCTTTACTCTTTAGATAGAGAGAAAAATTTCGTTGTGATACTTGTATTTGTGCGTAAAGTATGCCTGTTTTCATTTTGGTAGCGGGGGCATTGAAGTCACTTGTAATTTTCTTTGTAAAGCTTTAGAACACATTTGGAAAATTTAGGCTGTATTTTGGAATATTGTGTGATTTTAGGTTGTTCCTTAGATACAGGAAGAATGTGTAGGGGGCATTTTGCAGCTTTAGAAACATTTATTTAGGCTGTATTTGGAATATTGTGTGCTGTTCTGGTTGTTCTGTTACAGGAAGAATGTGTAGGCTTTGGAGAGGCTGCAGAGGAGGATGCTGCCTGCATTAGCTATAAGGAAAGGTTGGACAAACTTGGATTGCTTTCTCTGGAGCGTTTGAAGCTCAGAGAAGTCCTGATAGATGTTTATAAAAGTCGGGCAGTTTAAGGTGAATTCAAGATCAGAATCTTTTAACTGTACGAAATTTGCCGATTTTATCTGTTTATGTGCCCATAGACTCTAAAATGTGGGTGACTAACAATTACTAATAGTGGTGCAATAATGCAATGTTTCTTACATTCAAAATCCTTTTTACTTTGTTCCTTGAATACAAAGTGCATTGAAGGTTAAATTAATAAAGTAAAAGTAAAAGTAAAAAAAAAGGTTGTATCTCATGATAGAACCTGTAGTTTACAATAAGTAAATCTGTCCTTTGAGATTATTCCATGCTAAATATTTATTAAAAGATCATAGTTGTTGCCCACGTTAACCTCGAGTCTCTTTCCCATGCGTAGCATTCACAGAGACTTCTTCACACTTAACTTCGCACCAGGAAAACAAATCTGTTAATTGACGCAAGTGTTAATGGACTGATATTTGGCTGATGTAAAAACAGAAAATGTGAGAAATATTCAGCACGTCAGACAGCATCTGTGGTAAGAGAAAGAGAAGTACTGATTAAGCAGAAGATTAAAAAAAGCTGTCAGTAAAAAAATGATAATGAAGTTTGCAAATTAAGCAAATGGTTGACAGCAGAGTGGAAAGTATTAAACTGCAGATGAAATAAAAAGTTGGTTAACATTTCAGATGGAAGTCCATGGTTCAGCATGTATTCTGATGAAGATTCTCAAACCTAAAAAGTTACCTGCTTCCTTTTTCGCAGGTGCAGCCTGGCCTACTGAGTGTTCCCTACATTTCCTATTTATTCAGCTGAGGTTTTTTTATTTTAACGCTGTACGGTAGAGGTGATTTGGTGAGTCTGAAGAAGGGTCTCGACCCAAAATATTCACCCATTCTTTCTCTCCAGAGATGCTGCATGTCCTGCTCCAGCATTTTGTATCTACCGGTGATTTGGTCAGTTGCCCTGAAAATTGCCAAATGGATGTAGTTGGGGAGGATCTTGGCATGTATAACAAGAGATCCTCAAAGTTAACAGGACAAGGTAATGAGGTGATTGATAAAGGATTTGAGATGCTTTCCTGCATTAGCTGAGGCATAGGAGTTTTTGAAGACCGAGACCTAAAGGCTCAAACAAAACCGCTGGTCTACAGAGCCGTTGTTCTCTCCACCCTGTTGTATGGAGCTGAGTCATGGACCACCTACAGCAGGTTCCTGAGAGCCCTGGAACAATACCATCAAAGATCTTACGAAAGATTCTGAGGATCAGCTGGGAGGACACGCTCCAACATCAGCGTTTTGTAGGAAGCCAACATGGCCGGCATCACCACCACAATAATGCAGCAGCAACTTCGATGAACTGGCCATGTCATCCGCATGTCCAACACACGTGTCCCTAAACATATCCTGTTCTTTCAATTGAAGGAAGGTCGGCGAGCCTCCGGCGGGCCAAAGAAACGCTTCAAGGACAACATCAAGAACAGTCTGAAGAGATTGCACAACGTATCAAACAACTGGGAGCAAATTGCACTAGACAGGTGCTCCTGGAGGAAATCCATGCAGGAAGGAACTGCACTTCAGGAAATGGAACTACGCCGCATTGCAGAGACAAAGTGACAGCACCGTAAGGAGAGAGTGAAGGGGGCTCGACGACTACCAACCACCGCCAGTCTCCACTGCCCACGTTGCACCAAGGTGTGTGGATCGCGGATTGGCCTCTACAGACATCTGCAGACCCACAAGTAGACGACCCTATGGAGTGGAGAGGACAGTCATACTCATTTCAAGTGACTGCCGATGATGATGAGAATGTAAGAGCCAGGAGGTTATGCTTGAACCATACAAGAGAGTCGTATTGGAAGGGTATACATTTTAAGGGAGCTTAATCTAGTAAATTGGAATGACTCATTTTCCTTAACACAGTGGTCCAAAAACCAGGGTTGATCATTAAAGTGATTAGTAAAATAATTAGAGGGGAAATGAGGATGAATCTTTGATTGAGTAGTAGAGATAGCTGTAGCTGCAGATTTTTATATCGTTCAAGAGATTACTCCCTCTAGCCGCTAAATGGACAGCATGGTTAAGTTGAATGTCTTCGTACGCGTGCAAGCTCACCGTCAGAGACCTTCAGAGCTTCTTCACAGATAAGTCTTCAAAAACACAGTCTTTTGATGAATAAATTCTTTATTTTTGATGAAAACAATAAGGTACATCCAAACTATACTTACTTCCTTACTATATACAAAACATCCTTACTATAATCTTCATCAAACTCCAGCTTATTGCTGTAGACATTAGAAACCTCTTTGTGTCTCTGTTACACTTCGCATGGTCGAAGGGTAAACCGTCTCCATGCTGGTTCCAAACTAAACTAAAAACTAAGCTTCTGCACAAGGTACATAGCTCCAAATACGCCCAAAAATACGCCATAAACCCCACCCACAATATAACGGGCTGTCTAAAATTTAACGTCACATGCCATCATTAATGACACGCAAAACAACCAAATGGCCACTACAAACAGCCCTTGTCACATTTAAAATAGTTGTTGAATATGTATTTGAAGAACCATAACCTGCAGACACTGGAGCAAATGCTGGAATATGCGATTAGTTTGGTTAGCACTTTTTCAACCAGCACAAACATGGTAGGGCAAATGGTCTGTTTCTCTGTCGTGTTTTCAATGATCCAAAGCGGCAACCTCTGAACCTCTGGCCTGTGACTGTTACGGAGTGGAGGAGCATTTGAGATGATTTTGAGAACCTCGAGGCTGTGCATCAGGTGCACGCAGAAACCCTTTGTAGGTATTTGAAGGATCACACCAACTAAAAAAAGCCAACTGACCATTTATTCCATTGACCATCTCCCTTCTGTGCAAGAACCTTGTGTAAGAAGGAACTGCAGATGCTGGTTTACACCGAAGATAGACACAAAAAGCTGGAGTAACTCAGCGGGACAGGCAGCATCTCTGGAGAGAAGGAATGCGTGACGTTTCGGGTCGAGATCCTTCTTCAGGCGGGTATCTGTGGAAAAACTGCGCCACTTTGGCCTCACCAGTCACCTCAGTACTCACAAACCGGTGCGGAAACAAGTCATTCTCTATTCTGAGTGACTGCTGCGAAGAAAGATCAGGAAGAGGATGTTGATTATGTGTGTTTTTAAACTATATTCTCAGGTACAACCTGAGAAGCATGCTGCATTGCCCCTTTGAACGATCTCTATTTAGTCCCTCGCTTTTGTCTGAAGAAACCAAAGTGGCTTTCTGAAAATAAGTGGTGTGGGTTCATCAATTTACAGCTCGTGTTTACTCCAGCAGCAATTTTCTACCTCGGTGCAGGTCTCGTCGAGAATATAGGTTCTAATGACCATGCCATTATTTTTGGATGAATGGTTAAACGCTTGCCGGCCCTGTTTGTTCTTCTGACTGGCTGTACACGTTCAAAGGAGGAGAGTGCAGTTATTATCAAGAGTAATATTTATTCCACCTCCAACATCTCAGAAACACAATGCTGAGTTACTGTCTGATTTGGATCTTGCTGAGTAAAAATTGACTGTTTTTCCTTCATAATATTTGAAATTGGTGTCATCGTTGCATTTATTGGTCGTGGAACTACTTTGGGACTTCCTGAATTTGTGAAAGGTGTGAGTGTGTTTTTATATATACACAGTGTTAATTATTCATAGTGTTATTCATTGTGATAACAGATGTCGGGACTATTCTATGTTATCTCAAACCTTGAGTCACAACTTCATTCATTAACGTGGTAGTTATTTGCTCGGTGTTTATCGCCTAATTTGTTTGTCAAAGCTACTTTCACTTTGTTGGTGCATATATTTCTGAACTTTGTATGACAGACATGAGAGATTGTTTTTGCAAGTAATTGTGTTTTGTGTGTTTAGTGACAAGATGTGCATAATGTATTATCCTCTGGCCAGATGTCATGCATTTATTGTAAATAGTCCTTACTTTAAAAGAGTGCATTGGCCAAATTATTACTCTGACTGCCAGTGGAAATGTGATCTCACCTTGCAGTGTATAATTTAGTAATCCTGGTTTTGGCTGCCTGTTTTTCTTTAAAAACATTTTAGTATTTATCTATTTTTTCTTACATTTGAAGGAGGCTTTTCTCAAAAAATAAAATAGAGTACCATCAAACTCAGGGCTAGGAGGTAGAAGGGGGTGAGTTTTTTTTTGTTATTTATCCAGGGAGTTTTGATTAGAGCTTTTCTTGTGCACTAATATAATTTAACGATTTTCATGCAATAACACAAACATATTTTATCATGCAGATATTTTGTCTTTGGCTAAGATTTCTGCATTAGACTATTCTGCATTTTGACTACTCCAGGTATTTTTTTTTTTCGGTTGGAGAATTGGGTCATTGTAGAACCTCCTCACTGAAAAGGCCATAGCTTATTGCTTAGCCCTTACATCTCTAGTCAGAAGCTGTCCCACTCCTGAAGTATGAGCGTGTAATCCCGGCTGACACTTCAATGCAGCACTGAGAAATTGTCATGTTGTTGGAGGTGCTGTCTTTCACGTGAGGCATTAAAGCAAGACGTCCATGAAATGGAAAACATTAATCTATTGTCCAATAATTAAAATAGGTTTTCTGGAGAATACTTTCATTGCTGTTTGTTGGACTTGCTGTAATGCAAAATGTTAGTGTGTGTCCTAGATTTATTAAATTCTTGTTGCCAGGAAATGAAAGGCAAGTGTTGTTTTCCTCTTTCCTTTTCTTTAAGCTTTCACACATGAGACAGAGGTGATTAATCTGTGTTCTCTTAACATCGAGCACTGATGTCCATATGCTGCTTGTACACAGCTATTTAGGCAGGGACTGTGTTTGTTACCTCTTGCACTCTTATAGTTTATATTCTATCCTATAACCATATAACAATTACAGCACGGAACCAGGCCATCTCGGCCCTACAAGTCCATGCCGAACAAATTTTTTCCCCTTAGTCCCACCTGCCTGCATTCGTACCATAACCCTCCATTCCCTTCTCATCCATATGCCTATCCAATTTATTTTTAAATGATACTAATGAACCTGCCTCCACCACTTCCACTGGGAGCTCATTCCACACCACCACCACTCTCTGCGTAAAGAAGTTCCCCCTCATATTCCCTAAACTTCTGTCCCTTAATTCTGAAGTCATGTCCTCTTGTTTGAATCTTCCCTATTCTCAAATTATCTATTGTCCACATCAACTCTGTCTATCCCTCTCATCATTTTAAAGACCTCTATCAGGTCCCCCCTTAACCTTCTGCGCTCCAGAGAATAAAGACCTAACTTATTCAACCTATCTCTGTAACTTAGTTGTTGAAACCCAGGCAACATTCTAGTAAATCTCCTCTGTACTCTCTCTATTTTGTTGACATCCTTCCTATAATTGGGCGACCAAAATTGTACCATCCTCTGTCAATTTCCCACTTCTACTGTTCAAAACATTTGGATTCGACTGATTTCTGAGCATATCCACATCCAACTCTGTTCCCTTGGCCCACCTTATCAGTGACCACCCTCACTCTCTGATACAGATCTGATTTTCGTTCTCTATCCTGCCCATCATTCATTGATTCTCTTTCAGCTGCCGGACTATTCTCCAGAATCTTCTCACTCATTCCCAAGGCTTTGTTTAATTTTTGAAACATCTTTCAAATTGTTTTCCTTCTTCTGCTCCTCATGCTCTCCTTTCATTCCAACTGCCAGTTATTTGCTACCTGCTGTTAAAAACATTATTTTCCATCTATTCCAAAATGTCTTGTCAGGGAGTTCTTGAAAGTTAATTTAAAATGTTGCTTTATGGTATAGTTCTTGGATACCTCATTTGAAAGGATATTCTTCACATGCAATTAGAAGTGGGCACTATCAGATATAAGGGCAGATGATGCAGATGAAAACCTGAAGGTTTGGTTTAACATATAAAATCTTGGTTTTATTGATAACGAGACTAAGTGGGACCCGTTGGGTCCCAGCATCGCACAGGAGCGCTGGTCCCCCAACACAATATTCCACCTCTCCATCAATTCCAATATTGGAGGCCAGTAACAGGGGGGTTGGAGCGCTAGAATGTGTGTTGTGGGCTGAAGGGACTGGTTTCCAGAGGGCTAGTATGGACATTGTGGGCTGAATGGATTCTTGGGCTGGCGGCTCAGTCATTCAAGCCTGTTGTGCTGGCAGCTCACTCACGGCTGGTGGGCTGGCAGGTGACTCACGGCTTACTCCTTGAAATTCCATTTCAAGCAGGGTGCAAGGCCACCAAATTCAAGTGCAGTTTCATACCATTTCAAGCAGGGTGCAAGGCCACTAAAGACAGTGAGTCATGACCTCTCCCTCCTCCATCTTGTGGAGATTGAGCCATGCTCACACTTCTGGGTTTTATAGTCCCTCCCCCCAGAAGGGGCGTGGCCTTCATGGCGTGATTGACAGGAGAGAGAATCTCAACATTTTTTAAACACTAATAACTCTTATTTTTCATCGATGGGAAAAATCCTCGGCACCTGATGAGCAGAGGGGGACTCTGAGTAAGATGGCCAAAAATCACAGTTGTACGTGGTAGCCCTTTTTCTAAAATCAATATAAAGCGCAAACAGGAAGTGGTCAAGATTAGACTTTTAATTATATAGAAGGCAAGGCAACTTTAATTAGGCAACTTTAAAGGCAACTTTAATTAGGCAAGGCAACTTTAATTAGGCAAGGCAACTTTAATTAGGCAAGGCAACTTTAATTAGGCAAGGCAACTTCAATTAGGCAAGGCAACTTCAATTAGGCAAGGCAACTTTAATTAGGCAATACAGCTTTAGCATTTCCAAAACAAAGGCAACACAGCTTTAGCATTTCTAAACCAATGGCAACACTGCTTTAGCATTTCCAAACCAAAGGCAACACATCTTTAGCATTTCCAAACCAAAGGCAACACAGCTATAGCATTTCCAAACCAAAGGCAACACAAATTTAGCATTTCAAAACCAAAGGCAACACAGCTTTAGTATTTCCAAACTATATTTTCAAACCAAATTAAGGGCACTGACAGGTCAGTAAAACCACACAGTTTAGTAGACATGTGTTCAGTGTTATTCACAGCTCAGACTGAGAGACGTGACCCTCTCGCTCCCCCATCTTGCAGAGACTGACCGAGGTACTCAACACTGCCGGGTTTTATAGTCCCTCCGGAAGGGGCGTGACCTTCAGGAAAATCTCAACATTTTTTAAACACTAATAACTCTTTAATTTTTCATCGATGGGAAAAATCCTCTTGACCTGCGCAGCGGAGGGGGACTGAGTAAGATGGCCAAAAATCACAGCCGTAAGTTGCAGTGTTTTATCTAAAATCAATCTACAAAACACCAGGAAGTGGTGGCGCCTAACGGCAGCGGCTCGATTACAGTCGTCTGTCTTTTTTTATTTTTTGTCTTGTTAAATGTATGTCTTTGAGTCAGTTTTTATTATTTTTTTTTAGCTGTGTATATGTGGGGGGGGGGGGGGGCTGTGGGGGAAACCGTTAATCTCTTCCCTGTGCGGGGACCCGACTATTCCCTGTCGGGTCTTGGATGTCGTTGGGCCTAACATCATGGAGCCGGCGGCGACCTACGGCCGGGACTAATCTGAGGGCTCCAGTTGCAGAGCCTGCGGAACTGACATCGCAGAGCTGGCCAACTTCGGAGCGGGAAGAGCTGTGGTGGCGTGCGGCTGCGACCCGACTTTTGGAGTTCGGAGGCACCGGCCGCAAATCCGGTGGACAGGAACATCGGGAGCTCGCAGGTCCCTGGTGGGAGACCGCTTTTCCGAGCTCCGCAACGGCGACTTCTCCCGCTGGAATCGCGGGTTTAAGGACATCGAGCCGGGGCCTAACATCGCCCGCCGTGGCTTAAACGGCCTCAGGACTTACCATCGCCCGCCGGGGGCTTTAACATCGGAGCCCCAGTTCACCTCGACACTGCAGTTGGACTGCTAGATCACGGGAGAAGGAACAAAGGGGAAAGACTTTGCCTTCCATCACAGTGAGGAGATGTTGGAGACTCACTGTGATGGATGTTTATGTAAACTATGTTAAGTGTGGGTCTTAGATTGTGTTTGTAATGTAAAAAAACTGTAGAAATGGAATTTCGTTCGTGGAATTTCGTATTTCAATAAATAGCATTCTATTCTATTCTATTCTATTCTAAGATCAGACTTTTAGTAATATAGATAAGAGATATCAGCATACCAGTGAAATGGGCAGCAAGATAGTAGATTAAATTTAAATCTGATAAATATTAAACATTTAATTATGGTAAGAAGAATAAGAGGAGGGAATATAAATTTGAGACTTCAATTCCAAAATGGTACCAGATCAGAGGTGGTGGTGTTCATCTGAAATTTGTGGAAGGTTGTGATTAATGCTGGCCTTTTATAAGGTACAAAAAATCGGAAATTGTTTATTTGGCTGGTGTGGGCAAGTTGGGCCAAATGGCCTGTCTCCACACTGTTTCACTATGACTATGTGAGGAATCACTAGTTTAGGTGCAGTTCTTGGTGCAATGTTTTAGGAAAAATATGAAAGCTTTAGAAAGTTGCAAAAGAGATTTACCAAATGCTTTCAAGTGATGAGGAACTTGATTTATGTGGATACCTTAGAGAAGTTGAATGTTCTTCTTGGCGCAGGGGTGGTTGCAAACAGATTTGAAAGTAGAAATTAAAATCATAAAGGATATAGACTGAGAGAGAGTATAAGCAAATGATGAAGAGAAGTTCAGCCAGCTGTATTTTCTTGTTGCAGCAGCCCCAATGGTGATATGACCACCTGCATGTTGTAACCATTCTGTTATTTTGATACCCATGGGGCAGTGAAAGAATGGACAGTGACATTTGCACACTACTCTGGGGAAGGTAGAAATGAGCATTGGATGCTGAATTCTTCAATGTGTCTCCAGCTTTATAATTGCCGATTATTCTGTGTCAAACAATGTTAATCGTCTGGACATTTAGCGTTTCACTGTTATCCCACTGACAACTCTATGTTGCATGGCCTCCAATTGGGGAGAACACTGTTTCATTGCATTTTAATTTGGAAAATATTAGAAACACCTGGTTATGATATATAATTTACGTTATGTTGTAATATCTTTGCTGTAAACACCTGTTACCTGCCTTCGGCTGTTGTCGTGTAATTTAGTGGAACTAACCTTTTAAATGGTTCATAGATCCCTTATCTAAACTCATTACATGCAGATTCATCTTTTAAAATTGCACCATATGGTTAATGGCTCCATCTATTTAAATCCTACATCCAACTTACAACCAAGTGATCAGATTGCGCAGAAATCACCACAATTCCCAGAACATAAAAGGAGCAAGATGCTATTTTCTTGCACTATCTCTTTGTTTTCTTCATACTCAACTCTATTCTCTTCATATGCAAATGTCTACTGATCTCTGTTTTAAATTAACCAAATAACTGAAATTCCCGCAGCCTATGAATTCCGAATTTGATGCCCTCTGCATGAAGATGTTTCTCCTTATAGGCTTAAAAGGCTGTATTCATGCCTACCATATTCTATTGTGCTGAAGCAAAGCAAGAATTTAATTGTTCTATCTGGGACACATGACAATAAACTCTCTTGAATCTTGAGGCTTGCCATTTATTCTGAGACTCCTTCGAGATCTGAGTTCTCGATTCCTTGGCGAAAAGATCCGTGTTCACTACCTCTGTAACCAACTCTCAAAATATTGGCAAAATTATGACAAAATGTCGTAAATGCCACTATCATATCTGCCTCAACCACCATCCCAAGCAACATGTTCCAACCACCCTCCCTATTAAAAAAAAATCTGCCCCACGCATCTCCTTTAAACTTTGCCCCTCACACTGGGCCCTCTCATAAAGCTATGCCCTCCAATATTTTATTTTTCCATCCTGGGAAAAATGTTCCGACTGTCTACCCCGTCTATGCTTCTCATAATTTTATATACTGATATCGGGTCTCTCTGGAACCCCTCCCTATAACTATTACTCCCTAACCCAGGCATCATTCTGGTAAAGGTAGACAAAGGTGCTGGAGAAACTCAGCGGGTGCAGCAGCTTCTATGGAGCGAAGGAAATAGGCAACGTTTCGGCCCGAAACGTTGCCTATTTCCTTCGCTCCATAGATGCTGCTGCACCCGCTGAGTTTCTCCAGCACTTTTGTCTACCTTCAATTTTCCAGCATGTGCAGTTCCTTCTTAAAAACATCATTCTGGTAAACCTCTTCCATACCCTTTCGAAAATCCTCCATATAATGGGTGACCAGAACTGCATGCATTACTCTAAATGTGGCTTAACCAAAGTCCTGTGAAGACTTCCTGACTCTTGTACTCAATGCCCTGACCAATGAAGGTAAGCATACCATTTTAATTCTTTAATGCTCTATCTACTTTTGTTGTCACTTTCAGGGACTTATGGTCCTGGATGGACCCCAAGATCCCTCTGTACATTAATGCTGTCAAGGATAATGCAATTAATTGTATATTTTCCCCTTAGTGTTTGACCTCCCAAAGTACTCTTTTTTTATGAAGACAGTTATAATCTAGTTTAATTTCCCTACAAGTGCCTTGTTCCTTATTATAAATGTTCTTGTTGCATTCAGGTTGCCTATATTTTCCTTTTTGCATATCTGCAGAAACTCTTGCAATCTGCTTATATGTTTCTTGCTGGTTTACTCTCAAATTCTACCGGATCTTTTATGTTAATACATTTCTTGGTTTCCATTGCTGAGTTTGAAATGCTCCCAATCCTCAGCCATTTTGCTATTTCTGGTGGTACGCAAAAATGCTGGAGAAACTCAGCGGGTGCAGCAGCATCTATGGAGGGAAGGAAATAGGTGAAGTTTTGGGCCAAAACCCTTCTTCAGACTGATGGGGGTGGGGGGGAGAAGGAAGGAAAAAGGGAGGAGGAGGAGCCCGAGGGCAGGGGGATGGGAGGAGACAGCTCGAGGGTTAAGGAAGGGGAGGAGACAGCAAGGGCTAGCAAAATTGGGAGAATTCAATGTTCATGCCATCCGGATGCAAGCTACCCAGGCGGAATATGAGGTGCTGTTCCTCCAATTTCCGGTGTTGCTCACTCTGGCAATGGAGGAGACCCAGGACAGAGAGGTCGGATTGGGAATGGGAGGAGGAGTTGAAGTGCTGAGCCACCGGGAGTTCAGGTAGGTTATTGCAGACTGAGCGGAGGTGTTCGGCGAAACGATCGCCTAACCTCCGCTTAGTCTCACCGATGTAAATCAGCTGACATCTGGAGCAGCGGATGCAGTAGATGAGGCTGGAGGAGATACAGGTGAACCTTTGTCGCACCTGGAATGACTGCTTGGGTCCTTGAATGGAGTCGAGGGGGGAGGTGAAGGGACAGGTGTTGCATTTCTTGCGGTTGCAATGGAAAGTGCCCGGGGAGGGGGTAGTACGGGAGGGGAGGGAAGGGAAGAATTGACAAGGGAGTTGCGGAGGGAGCGGTCTTTGCGGAAGGCAGACATGGGGGGAGATGGGAAGATGTGGCGAGTGGTGGGGTCACGTTGGAGGTGGCGGAAATGGCGGAGGATTATTTGTTGTATTTGCCGGCTGGTGGGGTGAAAGATGAGGACTAGGGGGACTCTGCCCTTGTTGCGAGTGCGGGGATGGGGAGAGAGAGCAGTGTTGCGGGGTATGGGAGAGACCCTGGTGCGAGCCTCATCTATGGTGGAGGAGGGGAACCCCCGTTCCCTGAAGAGCGAGGACATTTCCGATGCCCTGGTGTGGAACGTCTCATCCTGGGAACAGATGCGGCGTAGGCGGAGGAATTGGGAGTAGGGGATGGAGTCTTTACAGGGGGCAGGGTGGGAAGACGTGTAGTCCAGATAGCCATGTGAGTCAGTGGGTTTGTAGTGTATGTCGGTCAGAAGTCTGTCCCCTGCGATGGAGATGGTGAGGTCAAGGAATGGTAGGGAAGTGTCGGAAATGGTCCAGGTGTATTGGAGTGCCGGATGGAAGTTGGTGGTGAAGTGGATGAAGTCAGTCAGTTGTGTGTGGGTGCAGGAGGTGGCCCCAAAGCAGTCGTCAATGTAACGGAGGTAGAGGTCGGGGATGGGGCCCTGGTACGTATTGAACAAGGATTGTTCGACGTACCCAACAAAGAGGCAGGCGTAGCTGGGGCCCATGCATGTGCCCATAGCTACGCCTTGTGTTTGGAGGAAATGGGAGGAGTCAAACGTAAAGTTGTTGAGGGTGAGGACCAACTCCGCTAGGCGGAGGAGAGTGTCAGTGGCTGGGTATAGGTTGCTCCTCTGGTCGAGGAAGAACCGGAAGGCTTTGAGGCCATCATGGTGGGGGATGGAGGTGTAGAGTGACTGGACGTCCATGGTGAAGATGAGGGGGTGAGGGCCTAGAGAGTGGAATGCGCGGAGGCGGCGGAGAGTGTCTGAGGTGTCTAGAACATAGATGGGAAGGGATTTGACCAAGGGGATAGTATGGAGTCAAGGTATGTGGCGGTTTCTGGTATCTTTATAAACCTCCTCCTAGCATTTATTGCAAACTTTAATTTCTTCTGCCACCTATTGTCAGATCACTTCATTGGATTTTTGTTCCTGAAAGAAGTTTTTTTTTTCTGCAAATTATTTCTTAAAATACTTCCCATTGCCTGTCCATTGTCATATCTGTCAATGCATATGCTCAAGCAACTAGTGCCTCAGTCTGAAGAGGGGTCTCGACCCGACATATCACCCATTCCTTCTGTCCAGAGAGGGATTTCTTCTACCTGTCCCACTGAGTTACTCCAGCATCTGCAGTTCCTTCCTACCCAAATCTTCCCTGGTACCCTCGTTTAACTCCCAATGTCAATAAATAGTATCAAACAATTCTTAAAATTCTGGCAAATTAAAAAAAATCGTCCTTTGCTTTAAAATTTGGCAATAACAAAATTGCCCACTATTTCTATATTTTGAAATATTAGTTATTTTGTTAAAAGAGAAATGTGAGTTTTATTTTATTTATTTATGATTTATTTTTGTTGCCAAAATATTGTTCAGTGTTTGAGCTCCTTGATAACTATGTGTAGGTGAATAGAAATGGTAACTGGTGGATCGTGCTGTGACCACTTTGGGGACAGAGGACATCCAATTAGTTAATGATAGTCGGATTGTATGTCTTCCATGGTGAAGTAGTGTGTTTATGTTTACCAAGTGAGCAAGTTATTATTAAGCCTTGAGTAAAGTAGTAGAGTGTTACCCTTGGAACTGTGAGTTGGCACATACAGGAAAAAAACACTGGAAATTACCTTCTTGTCCCTTCACCATTAACGCTTGTGAATTATTCCCATTTCTTGCATGGAGAGCTCTTTTGATAACTAGCTATTACAAAATATTTGATTACAATTTTAGTTTGTAGCACAATTAGTTCAATCAGTCCATTTTTCTCCTGTTGTTTCTTATTTCGTCAAAGATTCCTTGAGAATTTAGATTTTGTGATATGTATATCGGCGTCCAGTTGAAATTCAAACAGAAAGTTTGACTGTAATGGGCGTTCAGCGTACCTTGTAAACTAAACCCTCCATTAGCATTCATGTTCAGAATATTATCTCTTTTTTTGTGCTATTTCAAACCATGATTATCTTCAGAAAGCATCAGATCAGCCAGAAATGTTACTGTTTGTACATAACTCTTTAGGCTGGAAAGGTAAATATTTGTTGCACCTGAAAGGAAGCCAAGGGAGAAACAAAAGCACATTTTTTTGGAGAGCTTTTAATTGGTTCAATAATCTTCCTCTCCTTTAAAACAACAAATTGTTCAAAACATAGAGCATCCCAATGACGCAATTAGATGCTCAGAAGAATAAGCACAACAGTCAAAGTTGGGTAGATGTGATCAATGATCGCAGATAAAATTTCGCCTTTTGCTCTTACTCTGCGTCAAATGTTTATCATGATGAACTGTACCCGACCACAACTATTCTCAGTGGCAACCGATTCTGTTCTTCAATTTTCTCTGGAAATCAATTTCTCCTGAAATTGTCCACTGCCTCAACAATCATAACATGGATTTTTTTTAACCCACAAACCTCTCCCCCCACCCCCCTTAAATTATTTCTTGGTCTCTTTTGTTACAATAACCAGGCTTAGGATTCCAAAACTTGTAACAATTTTGCTCAAGTTTTTTGTCTCTCGGAAGATAGGACCTCAGTATATTAAAACAAATTGGTAAATATGTACCAGACTATTGCATTAAAACGACCTTTACAATATGAAACATATGAGACAATAGAAGATTTGTAATTAATGGAAGATAGGCTTTGGTAGGGTGTTAATAATAGAATGCACCTGTGGGGAATGTAGCTCATTTTAGTTATTGGTTCGGCCTTCTCATGGGAGTATCCCACATGTCGCCTTCATACATTCTGTTAAAACCACAAGTTTAAAAATTAAATGAAGTTAATTAGGCAAAGAGGTAGACTAAATGAAGATGATGGTGCACAGCATTCCTTAGCGTAATGACCCGCACAGCTGCGAGCTGTGAAAGTTCTAATTACTCTTTCGTGTATTGAATTTTGAATATTAATTTGTTTTCAAGTAAGCATTTAAACGATGCATTTCGAGAAATAATCCCTTTCCCCCAAAAATGACAAATGGCACTTTGCCGTTGGTTTGCTTGAGTGCAGGCGGGGATACGTAAACGTGAATTGATATTCTACCAGTAAGAGACCACTTTTAACAGTATGATTGGGAATATTTTTAAAACACAAGGATCGATAGTGCATCTGGAGCACTGTATATTGGTCTCAGTTAAGGAAGCAGTGATTACTGAACACATACCTGGAAAGGAAAGAACTGCAAATGCTGGTTTAAATTGAAGGTAGACACAAAAAGAAGGGTCTCGACCCAAAGCGTCACCCATTCCTTCTCTCCAGAGATGATGCCTGTTCCGCTGAGTTACTCCAGCTTTTTATGTCTACAAACCTGGAAAGAATGGGTTGTCCTATGTGAAAGGTTGGACAGACTAGGCTTGTTTCTATTGGAGCTTATTGGATCCTGAGGGATCTTGACAATGTAAACATGGAGATGATGTTTCGTCTTGTTGGCCACTAGTTAAAAGAAAAGCGTTGCTATTTAAGATAGATGAGTTGCCCTTTTTTTCCAATTAAGTCGTGTTCGTCTTTGGAACTGGCAGAATCTTCAAAGTATTTGTAAGGTATAAGTAGATGGATTCTTGATCAGCAAGAGGTGAAAAGTTATTTGGAGTGGGCAGTGAAATACAGGTACAGTGAAAATGTGTTTTTCTCATCTCGGTCTTAAAGGATTTCCCCCTTATCCTTAAGCTGTGATCCCTTGTCCTGGACTTCCTCAACATCGGGAACAATCTTCCTGCATCTAGCCTGTCCAACCCCTTAAGAATGTTGTAAGTTTCTATAAGATCCTGAGCAATACTTAACCACACAGTCTTGAGTGCAAAGAGAGTTGAGCAGGGGTGTAAGCATACAGATTTGTGATGCACCTGGGTTGATGATCAGTGAGGAGATATTGTTAATGATACACACTGAGTGATGTCTGCCAATGAGGAAGTCCAGGATGAAGTTGAAATTACATTCAGATGAAGTTCGAGAGGCCATTTTGGTTCCAACTTACGTTTTAAGAAGGTGAATAAAACGATCGTCAAAATTACTCTCGCTTTCAGTCACTGTGGTACATTTTTTTTAGTGTCTGAGGCAATTTAAAATAAATGTTCAGAAATTTAAATGTTGTTCTTCTCTGCTTTTGACCTGATCTCAGGGAACCTCTTTTTAAGTACAACTCAATTTGCTCAAGCGTATTTATCTTGGTTACTTAAATTCTAAAGGACTTGTATTATAAAACTTTCAATTGATTTCAACTGTGATGGTAAATATACAGTGCCCTCCATAATGTTTTGGACTAAGACCCATCATTATTTATTTATTTGCCTCTGTACTCCACAATTTGAGATTTGTAATAGAAAAAAATCACATGTGGTTATAGTGCACATTGTCAGATTTTAATAAAGGCAAATTTTTGTACATTTTGGTTTCACCATGTAGAAATTACAGCCGTGTTTATACATAGTCCCCCCATTTCAGGGCACCATAATGTTTGGGACACAGCAAAGTCATGTAAATTGAAGTAGTCATGTTTAGTATTTTGTTGCATATCCTTTGCATGCAATGACTGCTTGAAGTAGGGTGGGAGATTGCAACTTTCACCCGCCCTGTTTCGACGAATGCAATCAACCTGGCATGCACAATCAAATAAGATCAAAGAGAACAAGTTGTCCTACAACTTTAGACTGTACACGCCATAAGCAAGAAGAAGAAGACTGCTTGAAGTCTGCGATTCATGGACATCACCGTTGCTGGGTGTCTTCTCTGGTGATGCTCTGCCAGGCCTGTATTGCAGCCATCTTTAGCTTATGCTTGTTTTGGGGGCTAGTCCCCTTCAGTTTTCTCTTCAGCATATAAAAGGACATGCTCAATTGGGTTCAGATCGCGTGATTGACTTGGCCACTCAAGAATTTACCATTTTTTATCTTTGAAAAACTCCTTTGTTGCTTTAGCAGTATGTTTGGGATCATTGTTTTGCTGTAGAATGAACTGCCGGCCAATGAGTTTTGAGGCATTTGTTTGAACTTGAGCAGACAGGATGTGTCTACACACTTCAGAATTCATTATGCTACTACCATCAGCAGTTGTATCATCAATGAAGATAAGTTGATTTTGGTAAGCCTAACGTTTGGCTGATGTCTCTAACAGTTTTATTCTTGTTTGTCAGTCTCATAATGGCTTCATTGACTTTCATTGGCACAACTTTGGTCCTCATGTTGATAAACAGCAATAAACATTTCCAAAGGTGATGGAAAGACTGGAGGAAAGGCTAGGTGCTGAGAGCTCTCTTATACCTGCATTAAGGAGGCTGGTGCCCTGAAATGGGGACACTATGTATAAACACTGCTGTAATTTCTACAACAAAATGTATAAAATAAATAAATCATGGGGCTTTGGCCCAAACATTATGGAGGGCACTGTAGTTGAAAATATAATATTCTTATTTTAAATAAAGTGGACAGAAAGTTGCATGTTAATGTATCAAAGTTCCTTTTTTTGTTTTTTACTTGAGTTGATCAAAAGGGACATTTTGTTAATGTACTTCGTGCAATGTTAAAAATTATATTTAAATCTGGAGAATCCAGGGGATAAATCTGTGGGGATTTATGAATATATATATATATATAGTAAATACACCACTATTGTCCAACTATACCTAAAAATTCATAAAAATGGGATGGTTTGCCTTCGATTTGCTTTAGTGGTAAAACTGAGATTTATTAGATTATTGCATTATTGTCACTTTCTTCTTTAGTACAAATTGATCTAGATGCAGTATTTGAAATGTAGCTACATGCTCAGTCTTTAAGGTAAGGTTCAAAACATTTATTTTGCTTATCAAAGATAGAAACCTGAATATATTTTCTGCCTCTTCATTAGAATGGATCCCTTGGTTTGTGGCGAGTGTTTTGGAAAGCTTGTCTTTTGAATATAATAATTCAATTTTGAAGGTACTGACTCAGCCTGGGATTTATAGGTTCTGGTGGACATCTGCTTTTTTCCTCGTATATGAGCCTGTGTGGTGAGCACGATGACTGCAAGGGAAGACGTCAAAGTCTAATTTTAAAATCGCTTGCAGCAATTCTATCTTGTAATCAAATGCTGTAATATGTTTTATTTTTCTGGCAGGATGAATAAAGATTGGAGGACCAGTTTTACCATTTGTGGTTAATACACGATGTAGTGAGATAGTGGTACAAAAAGTCGAAACTCTTGCACTGGCTGGAATAAAAGTGTACTTGGATTTAAAATGAAAAACTTGACCTGATCATGTCCACTCTAAATCTGAACATGATCCAAAGCCTAGCTCTTATCTGTTTATTCTCTTACTCGAGCCTGAAGCATTTGCAGAATATTGTGCCTGTCACTGACGTGCAGTTGGACATGACATGCCCAGATATAAAAGGCACAAGAAGCTGGGTGAAGCCCCTCGTCCAGCAGCAACACCGCCTCGTCATAAGACAGTATCACTGACTGAGTAAATATAAATATGAAACCAAGGCAGGAGGAGGTACTTATTGATACCATCTTCTCATTCCATGTGTGTATAATCACATTGAATACTGGAAACTAATTCATTCTGGGTCAAATTCTTCAGTCATTCATTCCAAGTGTCCAGCCAACAGCCACAACCCAGTTAACTGACCTGGATGAAGTAATGAGCTGACCTGAGACTATCCACAATGGAATGTTCTGATTGAACATGGATGTTTCACAACACAAATCCAACACTATGATAGTTATATGGATGGGAAGGGAATGGAGGGTTATGGTCTGAGCGCAGGTATATGGGACTAGGGGAGATTATGTGTTCAGCACGGACTAGAAGGGTCGAGATGGCCTGTTTCCGTGCTGTAATATGGTTATATGGTTATAACACATTAACATCAAGTTAAACTGACACTTGATCTGCTTGTTCTCTGAGAGTGTATCACATTTTGAGTTTACTTTTGTATTTTGATCTCATTGGTCTGCTTAATGTGATTAGTTGATTAACTGAACCAGCATTTATCTTTGAATCTTTCTTCCTTATTCCCAATGCTCTGACTCCTTAAATAGTTTTGTGGAATGGTTCCTGGACCTGGATTTCAAATAGTTGCTTGGTCAGTGTGCACATTGTGTTTTGCATAAAGAATGAGCACGTAATAGAAATGCAGGTGTAATGTTATCACAGATTTTTAAACTAGTTGTGAAATCAGGTGTGGAATTAACCTCATTACCTCTGGTAATGGAAATATCATAAAAGTTATTGAGATAAATTGTTTTGATTAATCTTATGCCACTAGTTATGACAACTTGATGGAATGTTCCTATTCTGCGGCGAAAAGAGTATTTAACAAGGAAGGATGGAGGTGGGAACAAGGTTGCAGGAGTTGTGTCTGTGATGAAATACATTGTGTTACCTTGTTCACTGGGAAGATTTTGTGGGATGTGGATATTTGTCTTGGATTAGTCCAAGTCAACATGGATTTATGAAAGGGAAATCATGCTTGACTAATCTTCTGGAATTGTTTGAGGATGTGACAAGTAAAATGGATGAAGGGGTGCCAGTGGATGTAGTGTATCTAGACTTTCAGAAAGCCTTTGATAAGGTCCCGCATGGGAGACTGGTGACTACAATTAGAGCACATGGTATTGAGGGTAGGGTGTTGACATGGATAGAAAATTGGTTGGCAGACCGGAAGCAAAGAGTAGGAGTGAACGGGGCCTTTTCAGAATGGCAGGCAGTGGCGAGTGGAGTGCCGCAAGGCTCGGTGTTGGGGCCGCAACTGTTTACCATATATATTAATGATTTGGAAGAGGGAATTAGGAGCGACACTAGCAAGTTTGCAGATGACACAAAGCTGGGTGGCAGTGTGAACTGTGAAGAGGATGTTAGGAGATTGCAGGGTGACCTGGACAGGTTGAGTGAGTGGGCAGATGTGTGGCAGATGCAGTATAATATAGATAAATGTGAGGTTATCCACTTTGGCGGCAAAAACAAGGGGGCGGATTATTATCTCAATGGGGTTAAGTTAGGTAAGGGGGAGGTACAGCGAGACCTGATGTCCTTGTACACCGGTCACTGAAAGTGGCGTGCAGGTACAGCAGGCAGTGAAGAAAGCTAATGGAATGTTGGCCTTCATAACAAGAGGATTTCAGTATAGAAGTAAAGAGGTTCTTCTGCAGTTGTATAGGGCTCTGGTGAGACCACATCTGGAGTATTGTGTACAGTTTTGGTCTCTTAATTTGAGGAAGGACATCCTTGTGATTGAGGCAGTGCAGCGTAGGTTCACGAGATTGATCCCTGGGATGGCGGGTCTGTCATATGAGGAAAGATTGAAAAGACTAGGCTTGTATTCACTGAAGTTTAGAATGATGAGGGGGGAGCTTATAGAAACATATAAAATTATAAAAAGGACTGGACAAGCTAGATGCAGGAAAAATGTTCCCAATGTTGGGCGAGTCCAGAACCAGGGGCCACAGTCTTAGAATAAAGGGGAGGTCATTTAAGACTGAGGTGAGAAAAAAACTTTTTCACCCAGAGAGTTGTGAATTTATGGAATTCCCTGCCACAGAGGGCAGTGGAGGCCAAATCACTGGATGGATTTAAGAGAGAGCTAGATAGAGCTCTAGGAGCTAGTGGAGTCAAGGGATTTGGGGAGAATGCAGGCACGGGTTATTGATAGGGGACGATCAGCCATGATCACAATGAATGGTGGTGCTGGCTCGAAGGGCCGAATGGCCTCCTCCTGTACCTATTTTTTATGTTTCAATGACAGTCAACATAAAGAGGCCATTTTGGAATGAAGTTCAGAGTCAATCAATTGAAGGAGCTGGAGTCACAGACCAGTTAAAGCCAGCAGATTGTAGAATCAAACTGGTTTTGATTGCAATCTAATAGCTTCCTGATCACCAATATTGCTGCTTATTCCAAATTTATTGAATGAATAATATGCAGCCCCCCGTCTACTGTGATGAGATTGAAACTTCCTCATCCCATGCCAGCTGCAATTATTAGTTCAGACCACTAATATAGGATACTAATGCAGCAACTTCATTTTACTTTCTCTGGCCTTTGGCTTTATATTAGCAGTCTTGCTCAATATTGCTCAGTGTTCCACATTTCGTTCGAGACACTTGTTAAGTGTAGTTGGTGTGTAATAAATCTGCTTTAGCACACATTTGGTTGATTTTTGACAATGCTTCCTCTGGCTGTCAAGAAGCATATTGCACATCTGAAATATACCAAGTCTTTGTTATCCACAAGGACCAAGGACACCGACTTCCTATGGATAACAAAAAATGCAGATCCTTGAAGGCTGCTGGCAATAACACAAAGGCTGCAATGACATACAGCGAATAACCTCTTCGTGGAAAAAAACAACTTCTGTGCATGTTTCAGCTTGTCAAAACAAGCGTGGTTTGCTTTTGATTTACTGCGTCTGTACAGAGAGGAGATTGACGAGCTTCTGATTTTTCTCACCATCCACAGCAGCTTGTAGCTGGTAGTTATCACTGAAGCAGAAAGCAACAAAGTTGTGCGCACACTTAGACATGCGCAGGACCCCGGCCTCCGGCTTCAACTCTGGCCCTCGCTCCCAACTCCTGGCTGTAGCTGCACTCCCGGGCCACACTCGAGACCCCTGTTTGGACCCCTGGTTCTGGCCACACCCCCAGCCCACACTCTACAGCCCTGGCTCTGGATGCACTCTAGACCCCTGGCTCTGGATGCACTCTATACCCCTGGCTCTGGATGCACTCCCAGCCCACACTCTCCACTCCTGGCTCTGGCTGCACTCCCAGCTCACACTCTGGATCCTTGGCTCTGGCGTCACTTCCAACCCATGCTCCGAACTCGCACATCCAGCTGCAATGCTAGCCTGGTAGCTAATGCGCACAATGTATAGCTTTAACTTTTGCTTTAACTCACCTGCCAAAACGCTGGTTATTACAGGAACTGTGCATTGATTTACATAAACATAACTTTCCGGGTTAATTTTGTTTTACATAATTGTAAAAAATAACTAACAATTTAAAAAAACCTGCCCAGATTTCTGATCCAGATTCAGCCTGCATACTGATTATTGATGTTTCATCACTTGGCAGCAGCAGATATCAAATGTAATCCATATTATAGCAACCAGGATTTACTGGATGCTGCAGCAGAGGGTCCTGAGAGAAAGCTGATGTTTACCAACCCTCCCAGTAATACACAGTTCACCTCATGGATCTGCAGATAATGAGGACTAGATGTATGCTGAGTTCCTCCAGCACTGATTTTTGGATTAAATGTATAGTTACATCTGTTTTTTAAGTACACAGCACTTAAATGGCAAAGGTCTGGAAAACTGTAGACCAGGTACTGCTGAATGTGGTTAATATAGATGGGAACTCTGCGGTCAGCATGGCTGTGGGTTCCCTCTTTTTTTACCCACATCGCCCAATCCTTTCCACATTAAAATAAATCTCAGATTAAGTAACAATGATTTATTCTTTTTACCCAAGCTCCTTTTATATAGTGATGAAAAAGGTTGTTTTGCAAACATCTTTAGATGATGAGAAAACTTTGAATATGAAAGAATTCTCAGATAAAATATTTGAATAACATCCAACAAATTATAAGTTACTCTGTTTGCTCATTTTACTTTAAGAAAGTATATTAACCTGATGTCCTAGAATTGATCAAGCACTTCACTCGTATCCCTGAATTTGAACAGCTGTTGCATTGAAGTTTTTTCTTTGTTTGAAGTTTGAAGATTCTTATAAACCTCCCAGATTTTTATTATTGTTGCCTCCATCTAATCATTGGAAAGGAAGATGAAAGGTGTCTTTACTAGCAAACGATATTCAAGCACTCTAGTTCTATTTCAAAGATATTAAATCAGCTCAGCTCGCCAAGAATTTTATTTATATCTTCCCTCCCATTAAAGACCTGGCTACTCGTGTTATACTTTTTAAAAATAGTTTTCCTTATATCTCAGTTGTATTAAAGTAATGCAATAAATAAAATGATACCATGATTTAATTAACATTTATTTATGAAGCATTAGGCTTTTTTTAAATTAAATTGGGAATGTAGATGACCTTCAAACATTTGAATCTTACACATAGTCAATAGTACTGTTTAGCCATTGTCATGCAGTACAGAAACAGGTCCTTTAACCCAGCATGCTTATGCTGACAATTAGGTAAATGTGGGCCATAGCCTTCCATACATTGGTGAGTCAAGTGTTTGTCTCTATACTCCCAAAATGGTGAGTTTAGCTGCCTCCACCATGCACTCAAGAAGTGTGTTCCAGATTTAAACTATCTTGTGGGTGAGAAAGTTCCCCCTCAGATCACCTCTAAATCTTTACCCTGCCTCCTAAACTGATGTACTCTAATTTTAGGCGCCTCCGTTATGGGATAACGTCTCCAACTATTGATACTACCAATCTTCACAATCTTCTATTCCCTATCAGGAAATAATAGAAGTGGCACAAAATATGTAGCCAGAGGAAGGAATATATGTGGGAAAGTGTGCATCCAAGTGGGTCACAGGGAAGACAAGAGGGAAAAAGGTAGGTGGGAGGAACGGGAGAGGGGATGGTGTTTGTAGGTTAGTAGTTAACTAAAATTAGAGAATTCATTGTTCATACCATTAGGTTGTAAGCTACCCAAATGGAATAGGAGGTGTTTAAGAAGGAACTGCAGATGCTGGAAAATCGAAGGTACACAGAAATGCTGTAGAAACTCAGCGGGTGCAGCAGCATCTATGGAGCGAAGGAAATAGGCAACGTTTCGAACCAAAACTCTTCTTCAGACTTGAAATAGGCAAAGTTTTGGGCCGAAACCCTTCTTCAGACTGAAGAAGTATGTACCTTTGTGTACCTTGGAATAGGAGGTGCTGTTCCACCAGTTTGCATGTGACATTCTGGCAATGGCGGAGGCCCAGGACAGAAAGTCAGTATGGGAATGGGAAGGGTGTTAAAATGGTTAGCAACTGAGAGATCCAGCAGGCCTTGGCGGACTGAGCACAAGTGTTTGGTGAAATGGTCCCCCCAATTTGCCAACTTGCCTTGGGGGTATTGGGGGTAGAGTGCTGACATGGATAGAGAAGTGGTTGGCAGACATGAAACAAAGAGTAGGGATTAACTTGTCCCTTTCAGAATGGGAGGCAGTGACTAGTGGGGTATCGCAAGGCTCGGTGCTGGGACCACAGCTATTTACAATATACATCAATGATTTGGATGAAGGGATTTAAAGTAACATTAGCAAATCTGCAGATGACACAAAGCTGGGTGGCAGTGTGAACTGTGAGGAGGATGCTATGAGAATGCAGGGTGACTTAGACAGGTTGGGGGAGTTGGCAGATGGAGGTTTAATGCGGATAAATGTGAGGTTATCCACTTTGGTAGCAAAAACAGGAAGGCAGATTACTATCTAAATGGCGTCGTTGGGAAAAGGGGAAGTACAAAGGGATCTGGGGGTCCTTGTACAACAGTCTGTGAAAGTAAGCATGCAGGTACAGTAGGCAGTGAAGAAAGCAAATGGCATGTTGGCCTTTATAACAAGAGGAATCAAATATAGGAGCAAAGAGGTCCCTCTGCAGTTGTACAGAGCCCTAGTGAGACCACACTTGGAGTATTGTGTGCAGTTTTTGATCCCTTAATTTGAGGAAGAACATTCTTGCTATTGGGGTTTGCATGGTTAATTCCTGGGATGGGAGGACTGTCATATGCTGAGAGAATGGAGCAGCTGGGCTTGTACACTCTGGAGTATAGAAGGATGAGAGGGTATCTCATTGAAACATATAAGATTGTTAAGGGCTTGGACACGCTAGAGGCAGGAAACATGTTCCCGATGTTGGGGGAGTCCAGAACCAGGGGCCACAGTTTAAGAATAAGGAGTAAGCCATTTAGAACGGAGACGAGGAAACATTTGTTCTCACAGAGAGTGGTGAGTCTGTGGAATTCTCAGCCTCAGAGGGTGGTGGAGGAAGGTTCTCTGGATGCTTTCAAGAGAGAGCTAGATAGGGCTCTTAAAAATAGCGGAGTCAGGGGATATGGGGAGAAGGCAG
Source organism: Leucoraja erinaceus (assembly GCF_028641065.1). Lineage (NCBI taxonomy): Eukaryota > Metazoa > Chordata > Chondrichthyes > Rajiformes > Rajidae > Leucoraja > Leucoraja erinaceus. The sequence continues at coordinate 27,817,289 of NC_073398.1, read as the reverse complement.
GAACTGATTGGGGATGATGAGCCATGATCACACTGGCTCAAAGGGCCAAATGGCCTATTCCTGCACCTATTGTCTATTGCCTTGGGTCTGCTGGTCTCTAACCTTTTGGACCAGTATCTCATGTGGAAACTTATCAAGGCCTTACTGCCATTCATGTAGACTACATCAACGGCAATGCCCTCATTAATACATTTTGTTGCCACTTCAAAAAAAGAATGCAATCAAATTGGTCAGGCAGGATCACCTACCAACATCACATGCTGATTATCTATGATTTATTTCCAGTATAGATTAATCCTATCCCTCAGTAGTTTTTCCAATAACATCCATACCACTGACGTTAGGCTCACTAGTTTATAATTACCTGTCTTATCCCTGATGTCCTCCAGTCATCTGGATCCTTGCCTGTGGTCAGCAAATATTTAAAAAAATCTATCAGAACCCTTGCAATCTCCTCTCTCGCAACCTATTGCAGCCTGGGATTTATCCACCTTTAAGCATCTATCTCATGTTACACTACAGGTGCACAACCTTTTATCCGAAAGCCTTGGGACCAGACACTTCTCGGATTTCGGAATTTTTCGGATTTCCGAATGGAAGATTTTTAGCGTAGATTAGGTAGGTAGCGCGGGCGGCTTCAAAAGTCTGGTGCGGCTGCATCCTCCCCGGAGACCGGGGAATCATTGTAAATCATTGCTTAAATGTTAGTCAGTTAGTTTGGAGGGATTTTATGTGGTGGGGGGGGGGGGGGGGAAGGGGGAAACTTTAATTCTTAGTCCCCTACCTGGTCGGAGAGGCGGGGAGCGTGCAATGCCTTACCGGGTCGCCGTGCAGTAAGCTCCGGAGTGCTGTGTCCGCCGACTCACAACATCCCGGAGCTGGGGCTGCGGGCGTCCGGCCGCGGGCCGCGCTGGATTTGGAGCGCCGCGCAGCCAGGGGTAGAGTTGTCGGGGTCGGAGCTACAACCGGCGCCACCCGCGGCCGGACGCCCGCAGCCCCAACTCCGCGATGTTGTGAGTCGGCGGCCACAGCGCTCCGGAGTTTACTGCATGGCGACCCGGTAAAGCATTGCCCGCTCCCCGCCTCTCCGACCAGGTAGAGGACTAAGAATTAAAGTTTCCCCCTTCACCCCCCCCCTCACATACAAGCCCTCCAAACTAACTGACTAACATTTAAGCAATGATTTACAGATTTTTAAGTGTCTCCCAGGTCTCCTGGAAGGAGGCAGCCGCTACAGTAGTACAGACCTGGGTTGACCGTGGGTCGTTTCGGGTCAAGTTTGGCGCCAAACGCGAGCTTTGGTGTGCAGACGACATCCTGGAAAAAATGTCCCTTTTTCGGAGCTTTTCGGTTTATGGAACTCCGGATAAAAGGTTGTGCACCTGTATTTTGAAAAGCATAATGGAAATAATGCTTTTGGAAATAATATATCCTGTTTTTAGCTTTTTATTATTTTATTTGGTAATCATTTATCTATTAACACCACACAACTGACAGTTCATTAAGAAAATGTACTTGAATTATTTTACATTTGGCTCTGAAAGCATGTTGTTGGAACATTTAGCTTAGCAATTTAAACTGTCTTGTTCTAGGCCCTCTAAAACATACGCACTTTAGCAAAGAGGAATCCAAGGTAATCATAGTTCCCTCCTTTCATCCCAATGAAATTTAGCTAATGAGCCCAGTTCAAAACCACCTTGGTTTATCTTGTGAGTAATTGGTGTCTGGGGATCTAATAAAATTCTAATCCTGAACAAATTGAGGAACTGATTTTAAAAGTGACTAACTTGTAACTGTTAATAAATAAAAACAGCCATAACTGTAATGTATCAGTGTGGGAGTGGTTGAGCCTGTTCATGGGCACCAACAACACATTTGCCCATGTTTTCTGCCATGAATTAAAATCAAGTTCATTGGTCTGTTTAGTTGTACATTACGGAGATGAGCCCTAAAGCCTACATTTATGTTGACCTTTTTGCCCATCTATTCCATTTGCCTGCCTGAGGACTGTATCCTTCTATGCCTTGTCATGTCATCTACATACCCTATAAGCGCAGTAATTGTATCTGATAGATATTAGCCTCTCTCTGTGTAAAAAAACAAACCTTGCACCTGAGATCCCTTTTAATATTTGTATCTCAAACCTTAAAACTACACCGTCTTATTTTTGTCACTCCTGACATGTGGGGAAAAAGATTTTGACTATCTTGCCCATCTATGCCTCGCAACAATCTTCTGTACTTCTATCAGGTTCCTCCTCAGCCTTCTTCGCTCCGGTGAAAATACGCTCACCTACAGTGCCCTCCAGAATGTTTGGGACAAAGACCCATCATTTATTTATTTGCCTCTGTACCCTACAATTTGTGATTTGTAATGGAAAAAAATCACATGTGGCTAAAGTGCACAGTCAGATTTTAATAAAGGACATTTTTATATATTTTGGTTTCACCGTGCAGAAATTACAGCAGTGTTTATACATAGTCCCTCCATTTCAGGGCACCATAATGTTTGGGATACAGCAATGTCATGTAAATGAAAGTAGTCATGTTTAGTATTTTTTTGCATATCCTATGCATGCAATGACTGCTTGAAGTCTGCAATTCATGGTCATCACCCGTTGCTGGGTTTCTTCTCTGAGTGATGATGCTCTGGCAGGCCTCATTGGTCCTCATGTTGATAAACAGCAATAAATGTTTCCAAAGGTGATGGAAAGACTGGAGGAAAGACTAGATGCTGAGCTCTTATACCTGCATGAAGGAGGCAATTAAACACATCTGAGAAATTACAAACACCTGTGAAGCCATTCGTCACAAACATTATGGTGCCCTGAAATGAGGCGACTATGTATAACACTGCTGTATGTCTGCACGGTGAAACCAAAATGTATAAAAATGGCCTTTAATTAAATCTGACAATGTGCACTTTAACCACATGTGATTTTTTTTCTATTACAAACCTCAAATTGTGGAGTACAGAGGCAAATAAATAAATGATGGGTCTTTGTCCCAAACATTATGGAGGGCATTGTATCCAATCTCTCCCTATAGCTAAAGTCCTCCTATCAAGGCAACATCTGGTGAGCCTCCTCTGCACTCTGCTGCAAAATCAATGGGCGTACTTAGTGTAGCAGTTCAAATTGCATCTGTGGAAGAGAAACAGAGAAACCTGTCACATCATCTGACGAAAGGGCTACAGCCTGAAATGTTAACTTGGTTTCTCTTAGAGTATGGCAGACAGAACTGCACACTGCACCCACGTGGGAACGAACCAGTGTTTGTACATTGCAATATATTGCCCGAGGTCTTATAATCTTTGCCATGATTTATGAAGGCAAGCATGTTGCATTCCACCTTCACCATCCTATTGACCTTTGCTGGGAACTATGAGCTTGGAATCCTATGTCTCTCTCTGTTCATCGACGTTCCTTAATGCCCTACCATTAACCTATGTGTTCTACCCCTAATTGACTTGCCGAAATGCATCACTTCACACTATCTGGGATTAAATTCCATTTGCCAACACTCTATCCAACTTTTCATCTGTGTAAACTTAGGCAACCTCTCTTGTTTCTCCGGCATTTATATCTAACTTGTTAATTATACATCAAGAACAGCAGAGATTCCAACACCAATCTCAGTGGTCACAGACTTGCAATCACAATAGGGCCTTTCTTTGGAAAGTGAACTAAAATGTCACACGGGTTACCAAATGGCATCACATAAAGTAATACATGAAAAAAATGCTTCAATGTGAGGTCACACACACACACGTAACCAGCCATAATTGACCTCTGACCCTAAACAAACATTGTCAGCATTGCAAATATTTCACTTGCTAAACTTTGAGAAAAAAAAAATTAAATATATATAAGTACAAAACAATATACCTGTAATGCTTTCAGAATTAGAAGAGATGTATTCTACAATTATTTGTATTTTTGGTCACACACGTGACTAAGAATGGGTCATGAACGTCCTTCAACCACTGCTTTGTGCCTCCTATCACCAAGCTAATATTGGGTCCACTTCACCAGACTTGATTGAATTTGTAGACTTTGATAGTGGAATAAAAAAGTTCATTCTGATTGGTCTTCAAAGTAAAATATGACTGCAGTGGAAGGAGTCATCAGTTAGGACTGGTGAAATGCAAGCTCTGTCGATGGTTTGGCTCTTGATTTATTTTCAAATAGCACATCATTGCACAATGTTTAATGCCTGGAGTGCTCTCATGAAAGGATAGTCTTGCCAATAATCAGCCAGAAATGGGAAACTCTGTTCAAAGAGCATTTAAAAGCAGGTTGTACCGCTCTACTTTATCGCAAATCCTTTTCAATAAAGTTTTAATTTATTTGATTAATTTGAAGAAATAAAAAGGAATGTGGAACTTAACTGTATCAGGTCACAGGTTTTTTTTTTACTGTTGCAAGCATCATCATTTAGCCCCTTCTGCCACTGAATCAAGTTGTTTTATTGTTCTAACTGACCAGGATCAGCCGTTAAATTACAGCAAATGTATTATTTCTACAGCAAAATTGATCGAAGTATCTTAAGTACTACGAGATTCAAAGAATTGCAACTCTGCAAAACCAATTGCTGCTTGCACATAGAAAGACAAGTCTGAGTGCTCCACTGGGCAGAGCAAGGGTAAATTAGACACCTTATAGTATGAGTCTCAGGATTCTGAAGTATTTTTAACAATGAACATCAAATTGCAAAGTAAACTATCAGGTTAACATAGCAGGAGTTTGGGAAAACTTCATTAATTGATAAAAATCTAAAATGTCTGTCGACACAAGTTGCAGACTTGCTGAAGAGCATGAGGAAGATAGGGAGAAGCTGCTGAAGCACTCTTTTCTGTGTGTTTAAGCCCAAAATGCTGAAGCTTTGCCATTAATCATGCAGCTCTAGAGGTAAACTAGATCCTGCTGATAGCTGATTTGAAATTAAGACCACTGACAGAACCCTGCCATTCCCTTTGTCCTGGATATATGCCTATTTCCCCCCTTTTCTTCCAAAACAAATGTTATATCTGCCTAGATAAATCACTTCAAAGTACAATTTTATGTAAAATAATAGTAAGGCTGATCAAAAATCATAAATCCCGTCAGATTTGTTGCTGCAATTTGTAAGTATTGCATTCCTTGCACATATATTGTCAGCGTGCTGATTTGCATTTCCCTCCCGAACTTGCAGCACTTCATTTTCTTAAGTGTACAGCCTAGTACTGGGGTAAAAAAACGAGCATGGAGGTAGGCAACTCTTACAAGAGGCAAAGCCAGTGTTTAGTTTTGAATGAACCATGATTTTAGATTCACAGAGAGATACAGCCTAGAAAAAAAAAGTTATTCAACCCACCAAATCCAAACCGATGATCAACCACACATTCTCATCTGTGAAATTTTGAAAAGATCAGTTATTGCCTTTGGCACTTGCCTCAAATGCCTCTCCCTGACTACGAATTCTATTCCCTTCATTTCTCTTCCAGAGATTATAGGTCCATTCTACTTAATCCTTTCTCCCAAGACAAACTCTGTTCTGAGGAGTCAAACTTGTAATCCTTTGCTGTATTGCGTCTAAAACAAGTACATCTTCAATTAAATTACATTAGATCAGGTGGGTTCTCAGTGAAGCCCGCTGCTGTTTGCAGCACTCTTGCATTCCATGTAAAAACAAAGGCGACATCTGATTTGCCCTAAATTGTTTGCTGGTGACTTTGTTTCTTGTAAAAGGAGATCTCAAATCTCTCCAAGATTTATAACACTCATCCTGCTGTTCCATTCTACATGCCAAAGTGGATAACTTTATATCTGCCATCTGCCGTCTTTTTATGCACTCATTTAAGCTGTCTGCTTACCTTTACAGATACTGTGTCTTATCAACAATGCTTGCCATCTTTTCTTTCTATTATTAATTAACTTAAACACTCCACATTCAGTCCCATCGTCCATTCAGCCAAACTCTGCTGGTTTGCAGGCATTTCACCGTTTAACTGCTGGGTTCCCCAAGGAATACAAAATGGGGTTGAGTTTTGTTGGGTTTCATTATGCTGGAGATTTGCCTCTTCCATCCTGGCTCTTCGTTGATTTCAATTGTGATTCAAGGCATTTAGTTTAGGGCAAGGTTACCTTTAATTTTTCAAATTGATTTTATCTGTTTTTAATATATTTTAAATATATATATATTTGGTTCTAATTATGTAAAGCAACTTTAAAATGATTGAAATTCATGATAATTATGACGGAAAACAATGTTCCAGCTTATATTTACCTCTGACCAGGAATGCTTTGTAGATCGGCTTCTACCAGCACCATACAGTCCCAATTACTGTCCGGATCTAACTGCCTATTTTGAGAGCTGGTAGGGCCAGAGTGAATTGTACCCTGCATCAGGTTAGGTCAATTTAGATATGTGTGGGCCATGCACAGCAGTGCCTGACAGCAGGCTGTGGTCCTGTAAAGCCTGATCTATTGAGGATTTTTAGTTACTGAGGTAGCCGCAAATCTAAAGCCTACCAGACACAGTTTACTGACTTGAAAATAACGCCCTTATCTCAACCCATAGTTTAATTTCTGTGCACAATTATCGAGCCATCAGAAAACATTGGCATTAACCGTTGCATCTGTGACCTTTGCAGCCACAAGATCCAAGTGATTTGTTAGCCCCTAATTCTGTAACTTTTCTCAGTACTTTTTCCTTGAGTGAAAATGATCAATTAATATTTTTCCATTTTTCCAAATATTTCAACATGTCAAGTGTGCCGGCGTTCTCAATCTTGATGGTCTTGAAGCCATATGTCTGTATTGACAATCTATCTATTTATCTCTATTTATACCACAAATTTATTCAAATCTGTTATGAATGCTTTGTAAATTCAGGTAAAGAGTCCTTAATTTTGACCTTAGGTAGCCAAAAATGCTGGAGGAACTCAGCGGGTGAGGCAGCATGTATGGAGAGAAGGAATAGGCGACGTTTAGGGTCGAGACTCTTCTTCAGACTGATGTCGGGCGGGGGGTGGGCGTCGGGAAAAAGAAAGGAAGAGGCGGAGACAGGAGGCTCGTGGGAGAACTGGGAAGGGGAGGGGAAGGAGGGAGAAAGCAAGGATTACCAGAAATTGGAGAAGTCAATGTTCACACCACTGGGGTGTAAATTACCCAAGAGAAATATGAGGTGCTGTTCCTCAAATTTGCGCTGGGCCTCACTCTGGCAATGGAGGAGGCCCAGGACAGAAAGGTCGGATTCGGAATGGGAGGGGGAGTTGAAGTGCTGTGCCACCGGGAGATTAGGTTGGTTATTGGGAACTGAGCAGAGGTATTGGACGAAGCGATCGCCAAGCCTGCGTTTGGTCTCACCGATGTAGAGCAGTTGACACCTGGAACAGTAGATGCAGTAGATGAGGTTGGAGGAGGTGCAGGTGAACCTCTGACTCATTTGGAAAATACTGATTGGGTCCTTGGATGGAGTCGAGGGGGGAGGTAAAGCGACAAGTGTAGCATTTCCTGCCGTTGCAAGGGAACGTACCGGGGAGGGTTTGGGTGGGAAGGGACGAATTGAGCAGGGAGTTATGGAAGAAACGGTCTCTGCGGAAAGCAGAATGGGGAGGAGATGGGAAAATGTGGCCAGTGGTGGGATCCCGTTGGAGATGGCGAAATTTTGACCTTAGTTGTTTCTGGGTTTTTTTTAAAAAGGAGGAAGTGATAAACCCAGTACATACAGATCGGATAGTCTAATTTTATTTTTTACCAAATTATTGAAAAGAAAATGGTAAACCGTCTTATTGTCTCTTTAGAAAAGCACAAATTTAATAAGGGGCAGAACCTAGGTTGAATGTCCTGTGTCAGAATGTTGGTGTAGGAATGTGTAAGAATCTGGTAAAAAATAAAAATAAGAGGCTGAATGTCCTGTGGTGAGTTATTCATCTCCTGACTCTCCAAGGCTATTCCAGCATTTAAAGCAATGCCAGAAGCATGATGGAATACTCTCCACTTGCCTGGATGAGTGCTGCACCAATAAATCTCACCGAGTTTGATATGAAAAAGGACAATGCGACCTGCTTGATTGGCGCCCCATTTACCACCTCAAATATTTGTTCCCACAGTGGCTGTAGTGTGTTCCACCTGCAAAGTGCACTCCATTTCCCTGCCCTGGCTACTTTGACAGCACGTCCCAAATGCAAGACCTCTAACATAAAGGAGGACAAGGGCAGCAGGTGTATAGAAACACCATTCCTGTGGGTTCCCACACATCACCGACTAGTAAATCCATTGCTCCCCTCCCCTGTTGTTGCTGTTCTGAATCATGGAACTCCCACCCCACGGTTCTGTGCAAGTACCTTCACTAAAAGGATTGCAGCAGTTTAAGATGTCAGCTGTTCTGCGGCAAATGGGTTTGAGAAATAAATGCAGGACCCTGCCAACAATGAATAAAATAAACACAGAGCAACACATTTGACACAGTGCCTCCATCGGTAGAGGTCTGCACCAAATGGGTAATAAAGACTAGTGGATTTAAGATATGTGGATTACACATGAGTTGTGTGATTAAGTTCAGATATAAATTGATTGCTTTCAATCATTTGTACAAATCATCCCAAGAATAAACATGAAAATATTTGAGGGATAAGAATTCATTATTTGCACCCTAAATTTAAAACAGACTTTCTGAACGTGGCTGTAAAAATGGTTAAAATATCTTTCTAGCTCAGCTGATGTGTTCACATTTTTGCTACATTGCTCAATGGCTATTTAGGAACCCTTTCCAAGTGAACAAATTCTCCCCTCACCTTCGTGCACTCTGCAGGGGAAAGGTACTGATTAGTGGAATATGCAATCTTTTCTCACCTTTTTCCTCCACCATAATAATACAGGGGTTTTACTCTGAAAGATGTAACATTATTATATCGATAAACAATGCTACACCAATATGAAGACTTCACTGGAAAATGTAAATTCTTTCAACTTGTGAGCCAGAGTATGATATTTTTATATCCATAGCAATAAAGAAACTGGGCAATTAAAAGCAATACAAATAATATACATTTGAGCAGATTACCAACAAAACATAAAGCGCATTTCAAAATCCTTACCCAATAAATATATACATCTTTCTTCACTAAAGAAAACTAAAAATCATGAGTGAATAAGAAAAATTAGTGATTAGTCATTGTAGATCCTTGGAACGTTGTATTAGTCGATATGTATGTACAGACCCTTGGACCTGAGAGAGTGTCGGTGAAATGAAAATAAATGCAAAGCCCAGCAAATGGCTTCTTGTGCCTGGTTTGGCAGAAAATGATACTGCAGTAAGCCCGTGTTGCAAAGGTGGAACAGCAGTAGAATGTACAGAGTCCACTTTAAATAATTTGTAAAATAAAATAATTTTCAATTCCAAAATTTTGAAGTGCATTATAATTGATTTTTAAATGATAGCTGATGGGGTGAGGAGGAGGTGGATGGTGAAATTCACCCACAGAAAGTTTAGGGTATAATTTGATCATTTATTAGCAGGTTAAATCTAATCTCATTAATGTGCATTACAATCGTTTAAAGGCATCATAATTGTTTTGAAATGATCTGGTCCTTCTATAAAAATCTCAAGCTTGGAAAACCTGATACTTATTTGAAGATATGAATAAATTGAGCACATACGTCCATGCAGGCACATACACACACACACACCAATATACGCACACAGACACGCACAAAGAATGGTGCTGAATCTGCTCAGGTCCTGTTTTCCAAATACGTGGGTGTTTGTCACTGGATTCTTTAAACACAAAAACAAAGTGACAAGGGCAGTCAGAGGTTCTTATCTATCAATCTCTTTTTTCTGTTTTTGCCCATTCTGTCGTCCTTCGAAAGTGCGATTGGATTTATAAATTCTGAAACATAATTTGCGGTGCAGCTGTCAAAAGGTTGAGGCAGATACTGTAAACTGTACCATCATGAAAGTATATATTATAGGGCATGCATTTGTTTCATTGAGGGATAATTAAAATTGGAAGCACATGGAACTTTGTTAGTTGTTGTAATGCCCTTTTTTAAATAATTCATTCACATAACGTGGACATCACTGGCAAAGCTGGAATATTATTGTCCATTCCTAATTGTCCCTGATCTAAAACAGCAATTAAAAGTCAAATCACATCAGTGGATACGGAACTGAATAATCTCCAGGCTTCTTGAAGGATATTAGTGAACCTAATGATAATTTTATAAATCACTTAAGATTTAAACCAATATCTTAGATCAGATTTAAATAGTGTGTGCAAATTGTACGTTAACCATAACTAGTGCACATGCTGCCAAAAAACTGAAACTACAGGAAGATTAGTCAGTATCTGTGAAAAGAGAAACAAGTTGTTATTGTTTCAAACTGAAGATTCTCCACCTGAACTGGGAGAGAAAGCAAGTTGGTTTGAAGAGAGGATAAAACAAAATAAATAAATCTGGCCCAGGTTGCTGTGAAACTGGCGACCTTGATCAGCGATATTCCCTTTGTCCATCTCTCTCCCACCCTCTGCAGATTAAAACTGGTGTGTTTTCTCCAAATTCCAACATAGGGTCATAAAACTAAAATGTTAACTCTGTTTCTCTGTGGGGGGAAAAAAATAAACTGCTGGATGAACTCAGTGGGTCAGACAGCATTTGTGGAAGAAATTACAACAAACAGAAAATCTTTCCTCCACAGATGCTGCCTGACTTGCTGAGTTCCTCCTTGTAGTTTTTATTTTCGCTCTAGCCTCCAGCATTTACAGTCACTGTTTTTTTATATGTCTGAAGAAGGGTTTCGGCCCGAAACGTTGCCTATTTCCTTCGCTCCATAGATGCTGCTGCACCCGCTGAGTTTCTCCAGCATTTTTGTGTACCTTCGATTTTCCAGCATCTGCAGTTCCTTCTTAAACACTGTTTTTTTATAGACAGATGCTGCTTAACCTGCTGACTATTTCCATAATTTTCTGCTTTTATTTTAAATTTTCATCATCTGCATTTTTTTTTTAATTTACTGCCTAACATATTGTTTCCTGACACTCAGTGCTCACAATTAAAATAAATATCTTCAAATCATCGTGTGAAGAAGGGTCCTGACCCAAAATGTCACCCATCCTTTTTCTCCAGAGATGCTGCCTGACCCGCTGAGTTACTACAGGACTTTGTGTCTATCTTCAAATGATTTCATAGACTTTCTATTGACAACCCCCAAACATAGCTGCAAACTCTTCTGTTGAAAAGCTTTCTGAGAATTTGAAATTTCTCAGACTTTCATCTCACATCTTCTTGACTTCATCACTCCTTAATCTCAGACCTACATTTTGGTGTTCATTCCCTATATCTCTCTGCATCTATAACATTTCCTACTTTTCAAACTTCCTTTAAAATCTAATGACCAAGCTATCAGACACTGCTCCAACTATTTCTTCGTTTATCTTGGTATTGTTTTAATACATGATAAAAGCATTTTTTTCCCCATTGGCTCTGCATGAAACCTGTTGCATTTGTGAAGTTGATGCAGAAAGTGTCATTCATCTTATTAATATTGTGGTTAAAGTGGAATAAACTAGTTACTACATCTCATTTGCTGTAGATATTATTCTTACTATGCTTTCACTAGTTTTTAAAATCATCTACCTACCCCTCCGAACACCAAATAATGACTGCATGATCCGTTTGTTTTACAGAGTGTTTGAAGGTTGCGTGATTTAAGAAGCACTGCAACAAAAATATAGATATCATTTCTGTACGCACTCCTCAAACTGTACGTTCATTCATACATCTCAGAATATCATTATTGATTAGATGTGACAAAGTGATTGATAATATATAGTAAATTGAAAGCAGGAATGACCATTAATGCATAATGAAAGCCACCGTTGCTAAAATGGTAGGACAGCGATCAGTCTCTGATAGTTAGTGATGAATGTTCCAGTGTCTGCTGTATTGAAGCAGCAGATCCTGAGCTGATTAAAGTGCTTGGTGCATCAACTTTACTACCCCACCTCCTCGTATCAGCATAAAGCACAATGGCACATTTATGGTTAGACCGTGTAGGACTGAGAATTCCTTAATCACCACCATTCTTGAGGATCTAATTTAATGGTTTAACATGGCGCATTTATTTCTTTTGACGCAGGTCTACTGCCCTGACTGCTTGCGGGTTTATGAAACTGCAATTCCGTTTCAATCCATCCTGTCGACATTTAGAAAATTCTAAATTAGGCAGCTAGTGCTCTCTGCATGCTAATGCTGGGTTAGAAGCAGCATAGTCAGCAGATGGATTACGGCAGTAAAATTCAAATAACTTTTACAAGAATAAGATTGCTATTCATATATTACACCAATTGAAGCAAGCAGAGCATTTTCGGTATAGACTTGAGCTAAAGCAAACATCATTCAAACCATTTGCACAAATCCCTGGCTTTATGCTCAGGTTTTCCATTCATACCAGACAGGAATGTTATTCATCATTTAATAGTGTTGATTTCAATTCTGAAAATGATAAAAATTTCTTTCCCCAGCTGCACAATCTTTTCCTGATACTCAGCAAATTGAACCACCTTTTAAAATAAATCACCAGAAATGGAAGATGATCAATAGAAACATTTAATATACTGATGTTTAACTCTTTCATTGCCACATGTCCTTCAGTTAAGACACTGCAGCAAGAGACTGCCAACAAAAAAAGCTAAGCCTTCCAAATGGAATGCAGCGTTTGTGAAGCTGCCAGCAGTATGCACTGTTTTATAAATCACTCAAGTCTTGAGAAATGCATTCCATTCTTACTGCAGAAGTTAAAAGGTTATTGCCACATAATATGCTTCAATTCTCTCCCTTCTCCCCTATTTTGGGGTCTGTTGCAGGTATTTTACAATCCTTTGCGTTACACTGCACATTCCCCCTCACATCCGGTAATTCTTGTCTCTGTTCTTTCTTCACACACACTCTCTCTCACAATCAATCACTTACTCACTCTATCCACACATACGCGTGCAGACACACACACACACACGGCAAGATTATGCTTTGCGGTAATTAGCAGACTCATCTGACTTCCACCATTTTATAGAATTCACAGTATCACAGCATGCAGAAAAGAGTGTTTATAAATAAACAGAAAATGTCTTGAAGTGGAACGAGCCCTCGCTGGTTTCATTCAGATGAAAAGGTTGATGTTTTTCTTCCATTATAAATTAATTCAACTCTTCTCAAAAAATCCCTTTTTATTGCCTTTTAACATTTTGGCACAGTACAAATTGGTGCTTTTACAAGATAAACCTGTAAAGTCATATTTTGGGGCTTAGAAAGAATTTCCATATAAATATGTTTGACTGCATCCTCATAGCATTGGCTTTAAAAATTACAGAATGCCCTTTTTAAACTGGTCAGCTCATTTTTTTTTTCCAAAGTCACGAAAGCGTCTTGAACAGCTTTCTCTTCTTAAACATAAGTTACAGGTTAGAAAATAGTTTATTTTATTTTATATATATATATATATATATGTGTATATATATATATATATAATCACTTTTTTAATCAGCCATGGTTGCTTTGATATAAGCATATACAAGAAAACAGTCTTGGGGTTTGCACTTTTTACAAAATTCTGACACCTTGTGCATTCGATTGCATATATATATATATTATATATACACATATGTATATTACATATTATATATATATTATATATATTATATATATATATATTACATACATATATAATGTACAGGTCAGATCTGAGTCTCCTGGACCTTTTCCTTGGTATGTGTCTGTATAATAAATGGCTCAGGTATTGTGGTGTTGAGCGAGTTACCCAGGCTGTTCTCTGTCCAATGAGCCCCATGTGCTGGTTTGTACGTGTTATAGTTCATGTGGTCGTGGACTGAGGGTACGACAACAGCTCCTTCTGATGGCGTGAGATCTTCCTCCATGTTAATGATCTCTGTAGTCCTGGCTGCCGCCACCGTGCTCCGTTGTTGGTGCCGCTTGCGAAGTTTGTAAAACACTATGAGCATGGCAGCTGCCAGCAGTGTTACCGCCACGAAACATCCGATGATGATCTTTGTGGTTTTCATGACTTCGTCCAGGCTGGTGCGAGATGTGTCCATGGCAGCCAGTGTGGGCACCACCACCACTGTTTTGGGACTCCTCGTGCTCTGCAGTAGCACTGTGGGAGTGGAGATGAATGCTGGCTTGTAAGTGGGCGGCGTCGACAGAAATGGCGGAACTTTAGTCCTGACGGTCTCAGGTGTTGTTTCCACGGTAACTGTGGAAAAGTAGGTGTAATTTGACGTGTTGATCTCTGCCATGCTAACTCTGAGGAAGGCAGATGCATCGGCATTCCCTGCCACATTGGTGACCATACATTTGTAGTTACCAGCATCTGTTATTAAAACGTGCAAGAAGTATAGGGTTCCATTGTTAAATACAGACATACGGGGATGTGTTGAGCCATGACTCAATATCGTGTTATTTGGCAACAACCACCGAACAGATGACATGGAGGACGTTCGACATTTCAGTTTGGCCGTTCTCCCTTCAGAGATGTTTAGGTTCTGTGGTGGCTCCAGGATCACTGGACGAGAGCATTGGAAAGTGCCTTGCTCCACTTCTGTCAAGTATCTTCCCCTCATGTGAAGTGGGGCGTGGCAGCGGCCACAGCAGGTAGAGTTTGTGGGGATGTACTCTCGCAGCCACCAGGTGAGCCAGAGGATATCGCAATCGCAACTCCATGGGTTGTGGGTGTAAGTGCAACTCCACCAGGTATCTCAGTGGTGCAAACAGATCATGTGGCAGTGAAGTAAGGTTATTGTGGGCCAGATTTAGTTCCACTAGTGCAGTGAGGTCATCAAAGGCATTCCGCTCAATCAGATTGACTTGCGAATTCATCAGCCAGAGCTTTTTTAATGATTTAAGCCCCTGAAATGATCCTGGTTTAATTGCAGGGAAATGGTTACTGGACATTTCCAGCTCTTCTAACCTCACCAGTGGTGTGAGATTTGGCATGTCCTTCAGGTTGCACATCCCCAGGTTAAGGTATTTTAAGTTAATTAAGCCCTCGAAAGCACCATCCAAAATGTATTCTAGTTTTCTAAGCTCCCCCAGATCCAGGCGCAGCAGGGATGGCACCCTGTTAAAAGCATATGATGGAATGCTTTCGATGGGATTGTTCCTGAGCCACAATTCACGCAGTTTTGAAAAGGACTCGAATGCGCCACTTGGTATCACAGTCAGTCTATTCTCAAACAACTCCAGTGTGTTAAGGCTAGTCAGTCCATTAAATGCACCAACCTCTATTTGCCGGATGGAATTCCGGCCGAGCTGTAAGACCTCCATGTGGTACAGATGTCGAAAGGTGTCTGCCTTTATAAGCTGGATGTTGTTTTCCATGAGGTTGAGGTACCGGGTATTAGAAGGGATCCCTTGAGGGACCTCCTTGAGTCCACGGCGAGTGCAGACCACTTTGCTGAAGTGATTACTGCAGGAGCAGATTTCTGGACAACTCTGTTCTCTGTTTGATGCTTCGCACATACTCCACATCCGTACCGTGAGGTAGACAAGAAGAACCAGGGCAGCATTCCAGGTGTGATGCACAGTTACCTGCCACAAGAGATTCATGATGTGGCACATTCATAATTCACCATAGTCTGGGAACGGCACTGATTTGAAAATCGGCTCTACCCCGGCACAGCAGGCTACCAGTGCCTGTAGCGATCGACACTGAAAAGGGGAGGGGGTGGGGTTGGGGAAAGAGAGGAGAGCGATGCAATGAGGACGGCCTGTCACACCTACCTCGACAAAAGTGCAGTCCCTGGTTTTCATGCACTAGATACTAGTGCTATTTTCTCCTCTTCCTTTAAAAAAATAAAGGGTTCGCAAAATGGCTCCTAATAAATCCAAACCAGTAGAAAGGACCAACAGAGGTGAGGCCCAATTGGCTACGCAGGTGCATGCATCCTCTCTGCCCCAGAGAGCAGCGCCATCAACAGTCGCGGTTTTTGTCCTCTGAGTTGAGAATGCTGTCGAGTGCACTCCATCGCTGATAAAGCATCCAGGCGCTCTGCTTTGTGTGGAGCGCTTCCTCTGTTTCTTTTTCTCCCACCTCTCTCCGCCGCCGTTACCAGTCTCTTTCTTGGTGTAGCTTTGCTCGCTAATCTATTTCACTCTCCTCTCTGCCAGCATCGGCTGATTTTAAAAACAGCTACGAGCAGCATATTGCAGTCAGCAGCTTAACTTGCCAGTTCTCCACCAGTAGACGCAGCAGCTGCAGGCTGCCTCCCGCACAGTTAGCAATAATCCGTTGATTGCTCCAAGGGGAGGGGGGAGGCGATTGGAGGAAGAAAAGATTGCCGGAGAGCGCTCCCTTTCTCTCACTGATGAAATGAAAATCTTCAGTGATGAGCCTTTTTTTTAAATGTTGGCAAAATTAGCATCCTAACAAAAGGAAAGAAAGGTCCTGTTCTCTTCCCACTGTATTTTGTGTGATACCCTTTTTTTGTTTTCAGGTAGTCAGTTGTGGTAGTTTCCTTTTAGTCTTTTGTCCTGTTAATAACGTCTTTGTTGGCCAGTGACTTAACAGCTGCAGCAGAAACCTCTGTCTTCTGGAACAATTTATTTCTTTTTCTCGCGTCCCCCTTTGCAGCCAGCCACACAGACTGCGCTCTCATCTCTTTGTCCTTCACTCAGAACGTGAATGTATTGCTGACGCATGTCGTAATAAGCAGTACATTGGTGTGATGCAGTGCTCTTGTATGTATTAGCTAGCTACACTGTCCCACCAACCCCCCCCCCCCCCCTCCCCCTCCCCTCTCCCCCACTCCAGCCAATTCATCCTTCTCCCTGCCTCACTGTCTTCTCCAGGAGTTTGTTCTAAATGCTTCCAGCCGTGTTGCATTTTATATGAATATATAACCTGTGAAGGGGATAGCAATTTCAGATCTTGTGGTGCTCTTTCTATTTTGGTCTATGCTGAATGCATGAGAAGTGGTGGTTGAGTCAAGTAGCAAATATGTTGCAGTGATTTAAGCTAGTTTACTGTCCCGAGTCCCTGTTGGGATAAACATGAATTGATGTTTCAACTGCTGGGGGCCAGTAAACTGCAATTGGTCAGCTGTCTGCCAGTGTTACGTCATCCCTTGTAGTGCTGAGCTGGCTGCTCTGTGGATGGCAAGACAATCTGTTAGGTGGAGAGAGAGATGTTCAAGTGTAGTATGGAATGGGAGAAGGAGAAAAGACAGCAAAGCAAAACGGAGTCTTTGTTCTGGACGACTTCACGCAATTAAAGTACAAATATCTCCCTTCAATTTTCATCCTTCATTTCCTCACATGACAGGGACATCAAGGTACTCCACCAATTTAGGACTGCTCTGAATTTTCAGTGTTGTGTTCGGTTGTCTACCAGCAGATGCTGCTTATACTGAGTTCAAAGGCTAATTTGACTGATGGAGTGTTTAAGAAAGAACTGGAGATGCTGGAAAAATCGAAGGTAGACAAAAATGCTGGAGAAACTCAGCGGGTGAGACAGCATCTATGGAGAGAAGTAAATAGGCGATGTTTCGGGTCAAGACCCTTCTTCAGACATGTCAGGGGGGGCGGAAAAAAGAAAGGAAGAGGCGGAGACAGTAGGCTTATGGAAGAGGAAGGGAAGGAGGGAGAAAGCTAGGAAATATCTGAAATTGGAGATGTCAATGTTCATACTGCTGAGGTGTAAACTACCCAAGCAAAATATGAGGTGTGTTCCTCCAATTAGCGATGGGCCTCACTTTGGCCATGGTGGAGGCCCAGGACAGATATGTCGGATTTGGAATGGGTGGGGTTGAAGTGCTGAGCCTCCGGGAGATCAGGTTCGTTATTGCGAACTGAGCGGAGGTGTTAGGCGAAGCGATCGCCAAGCCTGCGCTTGGTCTCACCGATGTAGAGCAGTTGACACCTGGAACAGCGGATGCAGTAGATGAGGTTGGAGGAGGTGCAGGTGGAAAGACTGCTTGGGTCCTTGGATGGAGTCGAGGGGGGAGGTAAAACAACAAGTGCAGCATTTCCTGCGGTTGCAAGGGAAAGTACCCGGGGAGGGGATGGTTTGGGTTGAATGGGACGGATTGACCAGGGAGTTACGGAGGAAACGGTCTCTGTGGAAAGCAGAAAGGGGAAGATGTGGCCAGTGGTAGGATCCCGTTGGAGGTGCTTAAAATGTCAGAGGATTATATGTTGTATGCGATGGCTGATAGGGTGGAAGGTGAGGACAAGGGGGACTCTGTCCTTGTTATGACTCGGGGGAATGTGGATTGAGAGCGGAGCTGCGGGATACAGAGGAGACCCTGGTGAGAGCTTCATCTACCATAGAAGAGGGGAAACCCCGTTCCCTAAATAATGAGAACATCTCCGATGCCCTAGTGTGGAACACCTCATCCTGGGTGCAGATGTGGCGAAGATGGAGGAATTGAGATTAGGGGATGGAGTCCTTACAGGAAGCAGGGTGGGAAGAAGTGTAGTCCAGATAGCCATGGGAGTCAGTGGGTTTGTAGAAGTCGGTTAGTAGTCTGTTACCTGCGATGGAGATGGAGGTATTTTTCCCATGCAAGTATTGGTCGTAGCCCGCCTTATACAGTAGCTGTCTAGTAGTAGCCATGCTTCCAGCAAAGCTGTTCCATTATAACTGTAATATGGATATCGACCCAGTAATGTGGAAAATTGCCTTGGTATGATCTCTTCACAAAAAAGCACAAAAATATATCCAGCCATTTACCAATCCAATCTAATTAATCAACAATGTTATGGAAAATGAAGTTGACGATGATGTTCAGTAACACTCACTGACAACTTTAGATGCTCAGTTTGTGTACTGCCATGTCTACTTGACTGCATTTCACAGCAGTTTTGGCCCAAGTGCAATAAGACAAGTTCTGTGCTCTGGTGTGAGGTATTAAAGTTATCTTTGTCAAGTACTGCATCAAGAATCTTTTTTTTATTTTTAGTTGTTTAAAAGTATGTTTTGGAGGATTTTTTTTGTATTTTTATCTAGGGGAGGGGGGTAGGGTAAGGGGGAAACTGTTTCCCAGTCACCTCCAGGCAAAGATGCGACTATTCTCCAAGTTGCGTTCCCCCCCCCCCCACGGCCTACCAACTGCATTGGCGCGGCCTTTCCTGCCGGAGACCGGCCAAAGCTTCAGCGGCCGCGCAGCGCTGGATCCTCTGGAGTGTTGGGCCTGCTGCTTCAACATCGGGGAGCTGTGGTTTGTGGAGCTCTCAGCCGCGGGCAGTCGTGGAGTCCTGGGACTTTTTGCTGAGGGCCGCCAGCGTGAATCTCCACCCAGCTCGGCCTGTGGACTTCTGGAGCCGTAGGAAGTGGCCAAATCGGAGGTCCAAGCCGCTGAGAATGTTCTCCCGTTCTGATGTTCGAGTTCCATGATCCCGGCGAGAGGGCCTGAGCATCGGGCCGCCCGTAACGGCGCCAGCGGAGGGCTCGCGAGGCCCCGACCACGGGTGAACAACAAAACAACAGAGGAGGATGACTGAACTTTGGTGCCTTCCCTCACAGTGGGAAACTTTGATACCGCTGTGTGGGGATGTTTGTGTTAAAGACTATCGTGTTCTGTGTTCTTTTTTTATTCGTATGGCTGTATGGTGACCACAAATTTCACTGTACCAATTGGTGCATGTGACAAATAAATGGCTCTTGTCTCTTGGCTCCTATCCCTTGAAATCCTGGTAATATTGAAGTTGTAGAGTCATAGAACTGTATAGCATGGAAGCAGGCCCTTCGACCAAAATGGTCCATGCCAACATTATAGGGCCAGTTCCATTTGTCATCCTTTATCCCATAGCCCTCTAAACACTTACAAATATGTCAAAACTTTTTTTTCAAGTGGTAATTATATCCGCTTTGATAGCTTTCTCTGGCAGCCCATTCCAGGTACGGACTACCTTCTGAGTGAGAAAGTTGCATTTGAATTCCCTCTTAAGTGTCTCCACGCTCACCTAAAGCCAATGTCATCTAGTTTTTGAATCCTCTACCCCGGGAAAAGGACTGTGAGTGTTCATTTTATCAACGTCCATCGTGATTTTATACATATCAATAAGGCCACTCATCAGCGTCCTACGCATCAAAGAAAAAAGACCCAGCCAATCCAACCTTTCCCTATAAATCAAGCCAGGTAACATCCTGGTGAATCTCTTCTAAACCCTTACCAACCTAATTACAAGTTTCCTATAACTGCGTGACCAGAACTACACGAGATTGATCCCTGGGATGGCGAGACTGTCATATGAGGAAAGATTGAAAAGACTATGCTTGTATTCACTGGAGTTTAGAAGGATGAGGGGGGGATCTTATAGAAACATTTAAAATTATAAAAGGACTGGACAAGCTAGATGCAGGAAAAATTTTCCCAATGTTGGGTGAGTCCAGAACCAGGACCCACAGTCTTAGAATAAAGGGGATGCCATTTAAGACTGAGGTGAGAAAAAACGTTTTCACCCATAAAGTTGTGAATTTATGGAATTCCCTGCCACAGGGGGCAGTGGAGGCCAAGTCATTGGATGGATTTAAGAGAGAGTTAGATAGAGCTCTAGGGGCTAGTGGAGTCAAGGGATATGGGGAGAAGGCAGGCATGGGTTATTGATAAGGGACGATCAGCCATGATCACAATGAATGGCGGTGTTGGCTCGAAGGGCTGAATGGCCTCCTCCTGCACCAATTTTCTATGCTTCTATGTTACACAGTACTCCAAGTGTGGTCTTACCAGTGACTTGTGCAGTTGATGTCTCATGATGTCTCAACTTGCTTAAAGCAATGCTGACTGTCCCCAATCAGTCTGTGCCTATCCAAATGCTGGTAGATCCTGTGTCTAAGAATCTCCTCCAACAATTTTCCCACTACTAACACCAGGCTCAACGGCCTGTGTACATTAGCCACCCTCCAGTTTCCCAGAACTTCATCTGCGGCTAAAGATGGTGCCATTGTCTGCGATTTCCTAGCTTCCCTCAAGGGCCAAGGATGTACATCGTGAGGCCCTGGGATTTATTTAATTTAATGGGCTTTAAATCCCCAGAAACTCCTCTTTGTTAATTTGTAAATGATCTAAGACAGCACATCTCCTGTGCCTCATTCTTTAGCTTCCATGATCTTCTGAGTAAAAACAGATGAGAAGTATTTATTTAATAACTCCTCCATATCTTGACGTTCTACATAAAGTCACCTATGCTGATCTTTAAGGTGACCTATTTGACTAGCCACCCTTTACTTGTAATGTGCCTGTAGAATCACTTGAGCTGTTCCTTTCACTTGCCTGCCAGATCCATTCCATTTCCTCTTTGTGCCTTCCTAATTGATTTCTTAAATGTACTCCTACACTTATAGTTCAGGAAGAATTCTCTTGAAACTGACTGCCTAAACTTGCATAAACGTGCCGCCTCCATTTTCCTGACCAACATCTCTCACCAATCAAGATTCCATAAACTTGCCAATTTGCCTTCACCCTAACAGGCACATGCGACCCTTCTACTCTTGCAAACACACTTTTAAAAGCCTCCCATTTGCCAGCTGTCTCTTTAGCTTAAGAAAGAACTGCAGATGCTGGAAAAATCGAAGGTAGACAAAAATGCTGGAGAAACTCAGCGGGTGAGACAGCATCTATGGAGAGAAGGAAATAGGCGATGTTTCGGGTCAAGGCCCTTCTTCAGACATGTCAGGGGGGGCGGGAAAAAGAAAGGAAGAGGCGGAGACAGTAGGCTTGACCTGTGTAAGTTCCTGCCTTATGCCTCCAAAATTGGTGGTGCCCCAATTTAGGAACTTAACTTATGGGCCAATCCTATCCTTCTGCATGATTAGTTTAAAACTAATAGAATTATTAGTGAGAATCACTGGCCCCAAGATTCTCCCCGACTGACATTTCCGTACTTGTTCTACCTCGTTCCACAAGATGAGGTCTAGCGTTGTGTCCTCTCCCAGTAGCTTTCTCTATATATAGACGAAAGAACCTTTCTTGGACAAGTCCGACCAAATCTATCCTGACCAATCTCTCTACACAGTGGGAGAACCAGTCATTTACAGGGTTAAACTCTTCCATGATAGTGTCCTATTATGTTTACAGTTATCTTCAATCTTCCTGCATATCTGCTCCTCTAATTCATGCCAACTATTGGTGGGGGCGTGGGGGGGTTCTTATAACACAGTCCCATCTCAGTGATCATTCCCTTTGTATTTCTAAGTTTTATCCATAGAGCCTCACTGGACGATCCTCTCTGAGCACTGTAGTTATATTCTCCCTGATCAAGAAGGTAAGCCCCCTCCTCTCCTCCTTACAACTCTATCATGCCTGTTGCATCTATGCCTTGGACTACCGCGTGGTGAGCTCTGCCCTTCTCTTAGCCAAGTTACTGCTCGAACAATACTATCCCAGTTCCCCAAGCAAAATGGCCGTGTTCAAACCAGGCCGTGTTGCATCCCAATAAAATGCTTTCTACGGTGCATCTGTGGAAGTTGGTGAGAGTTGTTGGGGACATTCTGAACTTCCGAAACCTTCTAAGGAAAATACAGTGGAAACCTTCAGTGGAAAATTTTGATTCTGCTGTGGGAGGGACGTTCATGTTAAATTCTATAATGTGATGTGTCATTTTTCTTTTTTTTTTAATTTTCCTCTGGATGTGCGGAAACCTAATTATTTCTTCTATGTAAAGCACTTTGGTTTCAACGTGAGTTGATTTAAACGTGCTATATAAATATAATTGACTTACTTACTATTTATTTCGAAAACTTGTAGCTTTCGACCATCTCTACGTTGGGGCCATCAATGTAAACCACCGGGCTGTGTGTACTGCTTTGCTTCCTGAAGTCAATCACAATCTCCTTTGTCTTGCTGACATTGTGGGAGAGGCTGTTGGCTTGTCACCAAGTAACGAGGTTCTCAATCTCCTATTTGTACTCTTTCACATCATTATATGCTATTCAGCCCACGACAGCAGTGTCACCTGCGACCTTGGACATTGAGTTGGATTGGTATTTTGCTGCACAGTCATGAGTGTATAAGGAGTATAGTAGTGGGCTGATGGGGCAGCGGTATTGAGGATTATCATAGAGGATGATTTATCACCTATCCTCACTGTTTTCTTGGTCAGGAAGTTGAGGACCCAGTTGCAGAGGGAACTGCGGACTCTGGAGGAAAGCTTGGTTGGGATAATGGTTTAGAAAGCAGAGGTATTGTCTCTGAATTGTATGTTTCCTTCTTATCCAGGTGTTCTAAGGATGAGTGTAGGGCCATGGAGATAGCATCAGCTGTGGACCTGTCAGTGAAGTAGTTTGAAGATGATATTACAGTAAATCTCTGATAATCCACCATCCAACCATTGGGAAATCCTGATGATTCAGCATCAGCCCACTAGGTAATGTTTGCCACGCTACCTTCCAATTGGCCAAGGCCTCTATTCCTCGGCGGCCTTACAACTTATTGAGTTTACGTCGAAAGTGTATATTACTGTGTAACTTCTCAAAAGGTCGATTTAAAAGTGTTTGGAGGTATTAATAGAATATCCAATGCTCCAGAATACCTGGTCTGGAAAACCTGCTGGTCCATCATGTTGTGCTGGATTATTGGTGTTTTTAACTACACTTAGTGCAGGTGTTGAATTATGATTCCATTTTAAACCATGCAACAACTTTCTGGTAGCCTGCATCATTAGTTAACTGCAAATCTGCCTAGAATTTGTTTGCTTTCCCTCCAGATTCTCTTCAGCTTTAATCCTCAATGAGATGATTGCGTATGCCTCTGAACGACAGTGCATTGACATTCTTTGTTCAGGTTTAGCTTGCACCTATCTAACTGAAGAAACTTGAATGTTGAACATGAAACCAATCGATAACGTGATCTTTCTTCTGATGTTTTTAATGAAGAATGGAAAATAATTGCTGTGTGAAGTTCGCTTTATTTTCCAGAATGAAAATAAGCAAAGTAAAAAAAACTGCCCTTTAAATTGAGCATGACTACATTTTGTCTGATTTGCTAGATCTTCAAAAAGCTAATTTTTCTTCTGACAAATAGGAAGTTCCTCACATGGGATAAAACATGTTTTGAGAAAGCCAATCTAAAAATGTCACTTAGCCAATGTGATTGCCTTGAGGGGAAGTGAGTCAAAGCTGAAGTAGATTTCCAGAAGTCTTTACCAAAAATATTGCAAGTGGAAGACTTCTTCCCCAAAATAATGTCACTTGCTGCAGCCTCGTCCAAAAATGAGCAGATTTGTCATCATGTGAGAATAGATACGGTTGATGGTTTTAGGTTTATGTTTGAAGTCTGACATCTCTGACACTACTTAGGGTGGCATCAATATATACAAAATAAACTCAGGATGCGATTCAAATCGTGCAGAGTGCTATCAATTTAACTTTAAATTTATTTCAGCAGTTGTGAGCTACCTGCATATGCTCTCGTGCCTTCTGGTCTCAGTACGCTAGCATTGTTGCATTTGTGGAGAGACTACGTAAATCATTTGTGGAGCAAATGAATAGAAAAAGCGGTTGAAGTGATAGGACAATAGTGCACAACCTTCCAGAGATGTTAGTTCTGATCATGAATATGAAGAGATACACTGGAATTTTACTTTCTATTGAAGATTGCTAATAATTGTTTCCTTATTTAAAATGCAGAGAATTGTGATTGTTTTTGTATGTTTGACAGCATAATTTTTTTGAAATGAGTTTTATAGCCCATTTCAATGGTGTACGTAGACTCAATAAAAGTCCCAAGCTTTTCATCCAGCTGACATCTCATTGTTGTTTCTGATACATTCACAGCTTTACAAAATAAATTGAATTTTAATGATTAAAATAAAACAAACTTACCAGTTGCTGTTTTCTCAAAACCACATTGACATACTTCTTCTGGGAGTTAATTTTAGGAATATCAATTGCTATTTTTGATGTCAGATGCATCAAAGATGATTATTGCTTGTTGAATTGTTGGGACTCGCCAGAGAAGAGGCATGCCTGCAAATCAATTTACTACATAGAAGACAAGTAAATTTCATAACTCTGTCATAGTTTTGAAAACTCATTGAAATTAAATCACTTCAATGACAGGTCAATACTGCTTGATGCGTGAATGATCTTGGACATGCGGTACACAAAAGTGCTGGAGAAACTCAGCGGATGCAGCAGCATCTATGGAGCGAAGGAAATAGGCAATGTTTTGGGCCGAAACCCTTCTTCAGTAACGGTAGTTGCCTTTGGTTTCTGGTACAATCCTCATAACATTGCCATAAAATGAATTTTATAATTAGTTCGGACTGTGCTGTCTACAGATAGGACATAGTCCCGTCATGCCAGCTCATAGAATCATAGAGTGATACAGAACTGAAACAAGCTGTTCAGTCCACTGAGTCCATGCTGACCATCAATATCTATCCGCTCATTGACACTAATCCCATCAATGTCATCTCCAGAGGTGGCCATTGGACTTATTCACTCTCCATAGCTCTGAACCTCTGAATATTTCTGAAACAGCCTTAAATATAGGCCTATGGTGAAGAAATGGTTAAACTGGATTCTAAAACCAACACTGGTATTTTCATGATTGTAGTTCACAAATTGGGGCCTTTTCCAGTGAGGAATTATTGATATTTATGTCAGTGATGGAAATAAACTATGTATGTGCAGTACTGAAGGATAATTGTTTATTGTGACTTAAACTACAACTATGCATACCATCTACATAAAGGGCAAACTGAGGTAAATAAAAAAACACTTTTCATATCAATGAAACAAATAATTTATCACATGGAATTCAAAGAAGCAGGGTTTAGTTCTGTGCAGAAATCTAAAGGAATTAAATGCCAATCACAGCAACAGGATTGGCTGATGGCATGACATGCTTTTCAGGATAGCGAAACCTAGAGGTATTGTCCAATCATTTAGGTCTAAGTTAAAATCCTGTCATCCTAAGTTATGAAACCGGGTTTAGGAAGTGTTTTAGACAGTAGCCTCGTAGAAATAGCCATTAACAACATTAGTTGGTCCATAGCTAGTTCATTGACACCCTTCCAGAACTTTCTGGCATGTTTTTCTTGTACCAAATTTAATAATTCTAAATACTCTTTACATTTCGTAAAATAACCTGAATGATCCACCTCCAAAGAATCGATTGGTGCAAATTTGAATGTTGGTATTGTCTTTGATGACATTTCAACATTTGTACTGCACAGCCATGATCACAATGAATGGTGGTGCAGGCTTGAAGGTGCCTCCTGCACCGATTTTCTATGTCTATGTTTCTGTTTCAAATAAAGAATCAAGGCCCTATTTGAGAATTCTCTTCATCGAACATATCAAACAATACAATCTGGTTTGTGCAAGGGTCTGTTGCTCCAAAAGTGATCACATTTAAATTTCTTCACACACACTACTGAATGCAGCCACAGAAGGAAAATGCAGTTATTGTCCTGATCATGTTGTTCCCAAAGAAATGAGGCAATGTGGTTGCAGTGGTAACACAGTGTGATGGAACAGCAGGCAAGAGGTGGCATGGTGGTTACTGTCTGATGTTTAATTGCAAATTCATGTCGATAAAGTTATCCTCTCACAAGGAGATTAGACCTCTCTTGTAATTCATATGAAAAAAATCAATTGGCTGTTGTCAATTTGATCCAAATACCGAATAGAATGAAACCCCATCCACATTTGTCCAACTGCTGTTAAAAGATTTTTGTGGTGCATTTGCAATGACTGCAGATGCTGGAATTGTGAACAAAAAACAAAGTGCTGGAGGAACTCAGTGAGTCAGCCAGCATATGTGGAGGTAAGGTCTGTTTATGTTCTGCAAACACAACATAGTTTGTAATGATGAATTTGCCAAAAATACAAGCTGTTGGCCGAAACAACCATTATTGCCGGCAACTGCATATGGGCCTGGACTGGCACGATTTAATAGAATATAAAACTAAATTAAAAAATATCTATGATAGTCAGGAAAAAGACAAGACTGTCCCTCTTTGAGAAACCCCCCTTGAAGCTCATCCTCGTGCTAAACTGAAAATGGGTCCTGACACGAAACATCGCCTATCCATGTTCTCCAGAGATGCTGCCTGACCTGCTAAGTTACTCCAGTACTTTGCGTCCTTTTATGTAAACCAGGACCTGTAGTTCCTTGTTTCTAAGACTTGATTTCAGTCAGGTTTTCTCGTCTTTATGTCTGGAGAGGACTAATTGGAGTATGTTCCTGATGCAAATTCAATGACCCGTCTCTTTGTGATCCAGGCAGTGGGCAGTGATTGTGCATGTGACCGTGGCGAATGTCACAGCTGAGCCCAATCCTGTTTTAATCGGAGGTCTCACTTGCGCACATTCAACTGGAGCAAAGAGATTGAGATTCTATTCAAACAACTTCCATCGGTCTTATAGAAACTATTTGTGGTTTGGAAGTGGTGGTCGGTGATCATTGATTTTTCACTTGATGCAAAGGAAAACTATATTTAGGAACGCAAGTTCTTGGCTAGGGGGGATTACACTGAATCTGCAGATTCATGTGGCATGTTCCCCCATGAGTTTCGATTCTTCTATATTTATAGTGGGACAGTAACTCCTGCGAGATGGTCGTGGCATAGATTTATACAGCACGGAAACAGGCTCTTCAGCGCAATTCGTCCATGCTGACCAAGATGCCCCATCTAAGTTATTCCCATTTGTCTACATTCTAAAAAGTAAGGGGTAGGCTGTTTAGGACTGAGATCAGGAAAACCTTTTTCACCCAGAGAGTTGTGAATCTGTGGAATTCTCTTCCGGAGAATGCAGTAGAGGCCAATTCATTGGATGTATTCAAGAGAGAGTTGGATATAGCTCTTAGGGCTAATGGAATCAAGGGATATAGGGAAAACGGGGTACTGATTCTGGATGATCAGCCATGATAATATCGAATGGCGGTTCTGGCTCGAAGGGCCGGATGGCCTACTCCTGCACAGATTTTCGATGATTCTATGTTTGTCTTCGTTTGGCCCATATCCATTTAAACCATTCCTATCCACGTACCTACCCAAATGTCAAATAAATGCTGTTATAGTTCCTGCCTTAACTACCACCTCTGGCAGCTCATTCCGTATACCTACCACTCCTTTAGTGGAATAGTTGCCTCTCATGTTCCTATTAAATCTTGCCTGTCTCCTTGAATATGTCATCTGCCTAAGGTGAATGACTCCGTGTATTCTCCTTCATGATTTTAGGCACCTCTAAGTTCACCCCTCAGCCTCCTGCACTCAAAGGAATAAAGCACCAGCCTGCCCAACCTCTCCTGATAGTTCAGACCCTTGAATCTTGGCAAGATCCTTGTAAATCTTCTTTCCAGTTCAATGGTATCTTTCCTAAAGCAGAGTGATCAAAAGTGACAAAATACTCCTAATTAATGTAACGTTACCATTGTAACATTTTCCAACGTCTTTACGCAGTTCTCGGACTAGGCGGCACAGTCACACAGCTGGTAGAGCTACTGACTATCAGCACCGGTTCAATCCTGACTTTGTGTGCTGTCTGTGTGGAGTTTGTACACTTTCCCTGTGACCATGTGGGTTTCCTCTGGGTGTTCTGGTTTCCTTCCACTTTCCAAAGACGTGTGGGTTTGTAGGTCAATTGGCCTCTGTAAAATTGCTCCATGTGTGTAGGGAATGGGTGGAAAAGTGGGAAAACATAGAACTGAATGGGTGGTCGATAGTTGGCGTGGACTCTGCGGGCCAAATGACTCGTTTCCATGCTGTATCTGTGAACCAAACAAATCTGATGAAGGTCAGCAAGCCCCATGATGCTACTTTCAGGGAACTATGTGTCTGTACTCCAAGATGCCACTGCTGTACAACTCTCCCCAGTGCCCTACCATTCACTGGGAAGGCCCTGCTCTGCCTTGATTTCCCAAAATGCAACACCTTACACTTGACTGTCCTTGGGAAGTTATTGATGCCATTCCAGTTCTGCTGTTGGTCAGCCCATTTCATAGTATTGTTGAAGGCAGGAGCCATCATAAGTCATGTCCTTCAGTTCTGATGATATTTTTTGCACCTTCCCTTTGCAACGTTCATGTGTGACAAGGAATGCAGGGGAATGGAGAAACTCCAATCCATGGGTAGAAGACTAATTTCAATATTGCTTATGTTCTATTGCAATGCTTATTTTTTTATTTAATATTAACATTTAGTTTAATTTGACCGTACAAACAGATATGTCATTGTTCAAACACAATATTTGGCTGGTATCACTGGGTGGTGTCAGGAACACATATCCACTTTTTAATTGCTTGACCATTTTTCCTCCCCTCGACCTCCCTACTTCTCCCCACAGATTGCAGAAGTTATTTATCATTTCGAGCTGTGTACAGCTTATTCATTGCTAATAATGTCTGGAATCTTCTGCAAAGGATGACTGAGTACCCCACCAAGCTGTGCTTTAACTATATTTCTCATTTACTTTTTATGAGTCCACAATTGACTGCTAAAATCTTAGCTCAGCAATAGCATTCAAACTGCAATTTGTGGATCTTAAGCCTGCTCTGGAGCTTGGAGCACAATGTCTGTACTGTCTGTCCAGTGCAGTCTTACCAAATGATGAGCTATTGGAAACACATCTCCAATGGTGCATCGTTTGAAAAAAATCAGTGGTTATATTAAGTGTTTAAGAAGGAACTGCAGATACTGGAAAATCGAACGTACACAAAAAAAAATGCTGGAGAAACTCAGCGGGTGCAGCAGCATCTATGGAGCGAAGGAAATAGGCAACGTTTCGGCCCGAAACGTTGCCTATTTCCTTCGCTCCATAGATGCTGTTTCTACAGCATTTATTTATGTACCTAGTGGTTATATTAAATTTGATTGGAGAGAGTTTTCTCCGAGCCCTGGCCGAACAAGTGGATTAAATTTTGAAAGAGATTAATTGGACTTCCTGTATTTACTCTTTGTGGAGAAATCATTGTGACGTGCTTCAGATAATTCTCGGGGTCTAGATATATTGAATTGATGAATATGACCAGGTGGCTGGAGGTGGTTAAAGATTATTATGTTGTAATTTTTCTTGGTGAGGATGCAGATTTTTATACAGCCGCAAACTAGTGCCTATTTGTTCATTTCCCTTTGCGCCTCTAACAAACTGGAAGGAAAAAAAAATCTGAAACGGGATAAGATTGATGCTGTTCATTATCTCCTGCCGGTACCTTTGTTGAATTGCAGGTTTGGTGTTTAGAGATGTCCTCGTGAAGTCGACACGCATATTTGTTTTACACATCATGTCATGTCTGAAGATTTTAACTGTAAAATACAAATAATTTGTAAAATACTGTTTGATTATTGGATTTTCTTGTTTCCTTAATAAAACCTCTAATTTTGCCACGATTCCCTGGATGATGAGATTATGTGAGCGGTTGGTGTGTTTACAGGACTGCCAAGGAATTCCATTGTTAGGTTGATTAGGCACTTCTCAGGGGAGATTTTGAAAGCTGTAATATGAGCAAGTGCTGAAAGCAAATTGACAAGATTCAAAAGCTTTGGGATATCACAAACTCTTTGTCTGACACAAAATGTAAGTTGGCTAATGAGATAAGTGCACTTTAAACATGAGAGAATTCTAAAATGAAGATGTGTTGGAAGGTTTATGTGCTTAATATTTGCTTCTATTGTTGATTTTGAGTCTGACATCCGAATGAATGGGGTGTGAATGTAAACATCACTTTCAAAATTGGACGACTAAATCTGAAGCGCAGTATCAAGCAGAGTCTGCACTGTCACAATACATCTGTCAGATGATGAAACGGAAACCAAGTTTGTGCTGAGGTCAGTGTAAAATACTCAAGTAGTTCTGGCTAATATTTATCAGCCTAACTAAAACATTTATTTCAGTGTTATTTTTTTTAATTTGTTATGCACAAATTGACTGCTGTATTGGCGAACAGACACTTTTTGGACTTGATTGCAAGTGATGCAAGTAACCCAATTGTGCAATATTACCAAATTAAGAAAGAATGAATTAATCCAAAATTATGTTGATGCACCAGTTAGATATGCACATTCTTCTGTAATAATATACTGACAATAATGGGTGTTATTTTACCATTGAAATATCTTCCAGGTACAGGTTTTACAGTATGCCGGGATTTGAAATGTTCTTTCACTGCAATTTATTCTATTGGTTTCAGTCACTTGCTCTTTGCAATCAAGCGTTGAGCAATTTAAAGTTCATTGGTGGTGGTTTATTGTTCGCCTGTGTGCATTGAGATCCATTTGGCTCCACACCCAACAGTTCCATAAAAGCTGATCTTTATCTCCAGAAGATAAAACTGCAGGCAGTCAATGAGTTTGTTAAATGAATTTTGTATTTTGTGGTCACTTATTGGTTCCATTACAATAAAATTCGTCCAAAGAGATCTTTCTTTCAAGTTGAATATGCGGTTAGAATTCAAAATAGTTCAACAATATGTCTATTATGCAAATATTGGCAAGTTCCTTTGCCTTAAATGTCTTAATGGATTTATAATTTAGTCATGTTGAAAAATGTTATTATTCTCAGTGTTCATTTTTTTTACTGCTTTCTGCAAATGTTTCCCTACAGGTCCCTTAAAATGTCCTTCTCATTTGTGTCTAATGTTTGTTCCCACTAACTAAAATGCCTCATGAGAAAACAGGCCTTTGGGTCACTCTTGTCTTCCTTTGCCTAATTAGCTCAAATGGTTAAAGCAATAAACAATATTCTGTCCTTTCAGTGCCCCTTATTTCCAAGATTAAACACTCACATCTCCAGTTTATACGGTATTTAAAATAAAAGCTTGTTTTATTGCAGTATAATTGTTTATCCTATTCTTTCCAGCCTCGCATCTTTGGGATTAAAACTTACTTTTGAATGCATAGCCACATGTTTAATTTCTTATGCTCTTGGCCATTCTAAACAAAAGATTAGTATTGCAAATGCCTTCCATACCTTGCAGAAATAAGCTGCCTTTAATTGCCTTCAGTTATTGGCACGTCATATGCATGATCATTTTCTTCAGCCTTGATGTAAGCTTTCTAATTTTAATATTTAAAACATAACATAATATTTAAAACATTTGTTCATGCAGGGGATGTGGCCATTGCTGGCAAGACAACATTTAATGACCATGCTTAATTACCCCCAGAAGTATTGGTGAGCTGACATTTTGAACTGGTGCAGTTTGTGGTGACAGTGCTCTAAATAAATACTGCAGAGTAGGCATTTTATGGATTTTGAATCCTGGGTTCTAAAAGAACCAGGTGGTATTTACAAATCAGGGTGTTGTTCAAATTGAAACCAATTCACATGAACTATTGAATTGGACCTGCTGTCCTGGCATGTTCAAGCTCGCCGGCTTAAGAAATGGTGTTAATGCAGATTGCAGTTCTGTTTTTTGTTGATTGAGCATGCTGCTACCACAGTGTGGGGAATGGATGGTGGATTGGGTGGTTTAGATATTCATTAGAATGGTTGTAACTGCAATCAGGAGGCAAGGAATATTCCATTGTGTCCTTTATTTGTGCCTTATTTACACAGAAAACAAAACAGTACACACAGGAACAGCCTTTAATGTCTTTGCCGAACCTGATGCCAAGATAAACTAATCTCATCTGCCTGCACGTGATCCATATCCCGACTCTCTGAATATCCTTGTGTTGATCTAAAAGCCTCTTAAACACCACTATCGTATCTGCCTCCACAATGACCCCTGACAGCGCGTTTCAGACACCCGTCACTCTCTGCATATCAAAAAAATTGCACAACACAAACTTTAGATATACACAAAAAGCAGGAGTAACTCAGCGGGGCGGGCAGCAACTCTGGAGAGATGGAATGGGTGACGTTTCGGGTCGAGACCCTTCTTCATACTGGTTAGGGATAAGGGAAACGAGAGATATAGATGATGATGTGGAGAGATAAAGAACAATGAATGAAAGATATGCAAAAAAGTAACGATGATAAAGGAAACAGGCTGTTTGTCGGGTGATAACGAGAAGCTAGTGTGACTTGGTTGGGGGAGGGATAGAGAGGGAGGGAATACCGAACGGGGCTACCTGAAGTGAGAGAAATCTATATTCATACCACTGGGCTGTAAGCTGCCCAAGCAAAATATGAGATGCTGTTCCTCCAATTTGCATTTAGCCTCACTCTGGCAATGGAGGAGACCAAGGACAGAAACGTCTGTGTAGGAATGGCAAGGAGGAAAATGTCCAGCAACCGTGAGATCAGGTTGGTTGAGGCGGGCTGAGCGAAGATGTTCCGCGAAACAATCATCCAGTCTGCGTTAGGTCTCGCCGATGTACAAGAGTCCACATCTTCAACAACGGATTCAGTAGATGTGGTTGGAGGAGGTGCAAGTGAACCTCTGCCTAACCTAAAAGGATTGCCAGAGACCCTGGACAGAGTCGAGGGAGGAGGTAGATCGACAGGTTTTGCATCTTCTGTAGTTGCAGGGGAAAGTACCCGGGGTTTGGTTTGGGTGGGGATGAGTTAATCAGGGAGTTGCGGAGGGAACAGTCTCTGCAGAAGGCGGAAAGGGGTGAGATGGGAAAATGTGGCTAGTGGTAGGATCCTGTTCGAGGTGGCAGACATTTTGGAGGATTACGTGGTGTATGCGATGGTGGATGGGGTGGAAGGTAAGGACTGGAAGGACTCCTCATCTTAAAACTATGCCCTCTCTCTTTGACTAATATTTTTCTGCCATTGTTAAAAAAAAACTGGTTTCTTGACTGTTCTTTTATTTATGTGCCTGTTCTGTCTGCCACTGGGTTTCAGATCAGTCATTCATGTCAAGAGAGTCAAGTCAAGAGTCAAGAGTCAATTTAATTGTCATTTGGACCCCTGGAGGTCCAAACGAAATGTAGCTTGTATGTTGCCCTGACAAATTCCTATTAAAATAACCAGGACTTAGAAGATAGGTCTTCCACTATTATCAACCCTTCTGATAATTCTTGCATAAATAGTGGAAGGGTTTCCCCTTGACTCCACCTGATTTCTTTGAGTTGCACTTATTCAATCAAATACCGCATTGCTATCAATGGTGATTACTCTCATTTCTGGAATTCAGCTCTTTTATCCGTATTTAGATAAAATGGAAATGAGGTCTGGAGAGAAGTGGCCTTGGAGGAATCCAAATTGTGTATCAGCGAGTAGTTTGTTGGTGATCAAGTGTGGCTTGATGGCACTGTCAACAACAATTCCAGTCACTTTGTGGATTGGAAATTGGTTTGGAAATGTCCTGTTTGTTGTGGATGAGACGTACTTCCCACAGTGCTAGATAGATGTCACAGCTGTATTGGAAACAAATCTTCAACACTGGAGCCAGATTTTATCAGGACCTATCAATTACCTTTAACCAAACCAGTCAGCCATTTCTTCACATCACCATGGAGTAAATTAGCTTTGTATCTGTGATGGTGGGAGACATTCAAAATGAGTCCAAGAATTATAGCACAACTATTTTTTAGTTTTCAAGAGTTGACTTAAGTTCACGGCATTAAATTTGACCTTATTATTACATTTGACCTTAGGGCACTTGAAAAACATATATGAGAAATGCATTTATCATCTTCTGGAGGTAGACACAAAATGCTGGAGAAACTCAGCGGGTAAGGGTAATGAAGAGAAGGAATAGGTGACGTTTTGGGACGAAACCCTTCATTCAGACTTCAACTTCTGGAGAATGACTTTTAACATGGTTGACATAGTTATTGAATTGGGGTACCATTGATTATTTCTGAGCAGTAATTGTTAAGTGAAACACAGGGCAAGTAAAATGCTGCTCATTTACCCCAGCTGAGTAGAGTTGGTCTATTATCAAGCACCTTTAGCATGTAGATTTTTCACTGCTGAGGGAACTGTCTGTCGTGTTTCGAGATTTTCCAGGGCTCTGACACATTCTGACCTTGCATATGAATTTTTATTCAAGCAAACTTCTGTGGGTGCTGAAAGTCTGAATTGAAAACAGAAAATACTGGAATTGTTCATCAAATTCATTGTTCCACATTTCAGAAGCCAAGTGCAGATTGGCATTGGGGAATGTTTCAGATCCGTCTGCAAGTGTGACACTGAACATGGCTTTGGGGAATGTTTCAGATCCGTCTGCAAGTGTGACACTGAACATGGCTTTGAAGGCTCAACAATTTCAGTGATTCTGCAAATTCCATTGACACCACCTTTAGGTCAATCTTTTGTTTGATTTTGCTTGTTCCTGTAACCATCATCCTTTTGGTCATATCCTCTTACTTGTTTCCCTTTTGTTCTTTTCTCTCCTTCCCTCAGTTTCCCTGTATCTGTGGTGGTTTTTAAAACCCATTAAATTGCTAATATTTGCCAGACCATCCATACATTTTTCTACACTGATTGGAATTTTCAGGGCTTCTTTTGATTTTGCCCCAAATCGTTTGACGTGGTTACTGCTGTGAACATACTTCTAAAATCTCTTTGTAATGGTGTGGGTATGCTCTTAGGCCAGTGTCTTGCTTTTATCATATAGATGGGCTGATATTGTCATGAAACGTTTTATAGCTTGACACAGGGATGCAATCTCACTGAATAGATGTATGTTTATGGTGAAAACAGCCTAGAGTGAAATGACCATCAAGACAACGTCATAATGTCTAATTTTCTATCGTTAAATATGGAATGTGGGGAGCTACAACCCTTATTTGTACATAGTGGATTTTGTGAGGATATTATTATGTACTTGTGAGGTTTGGTGGGAGATTCTCAATAATATGCCAGTTCATTTTATTGTCTCGATAACAATAACACCTGCACTATCTGCTCTTTGGAAAAATGTCAAGGTACTTTAAAAAAAAATATTGCGCCAAATGATTAAGAATCTGGATGTGGGATTTTTTTTCCAGTATTTTACACAATAAGAATTGTCATTCAAAGAATGCCAGTATCCTTGAAGTTTTTAATGCATGAAAGTTTGCAAAGGAACTTTGGAGTGCCCTCCATAATGCTTGGATTAAAGACCCATAATTTATTTATTTGCCTCTGTACTCCACAATTTGTGATTTATAATAGAAAAAAATCACATGTGGTTAAAGTGCACATTGTCAGATTTTATTAAAGGCCATTTTCATACATTTTGGTTTCACCATGTAGAAATTACAGCTGTGTTTATACATAGTCCCCCCATTCCAGGGCACCATTATGTTTGGGACATAGTCGAAGGGAGATCGAAGGAGGTTGTCTTCACTCTCCGCTATTCGGTGTCCAATTTTCCCGAAGCTAGTCAAAGCTAGTCTTCAACATAGTCGAATGAGGTCTTCAACATGACACTTTTTCAAACTCTCTTAAACTATTCTAAACTTGCCTATTACGTCGCCGCAGTGCGGCAGCCCCTTAAATCTCACCCAAATATATTTCTATCTCTTTGACTGTGTGTTTGTCTATGTCAGCCATGTTACGTTATGTTAGCATGCACCTATGCAAAACAATAATTAGAACAATTATAAAACGACAACACCTAGTGTAAGACTAGATTAAAGAAGCATTGTATAGAAAGGTTAAAAGCAAAACATGAAAACGGGTCGAGCAGAGCGGGGTATTATGGTTTCAACAGTCAGTAGATGCTGAAAAATGTGAGATCAAGAGTTCAGACCAGCTCACCAGTACGGGCCTCACTTTGATATAGCAATGTTATTATCCATTTGCCTGTAACCAGCAAATTACCTTGTGCAAAAGTAAAAATGTTGGAAACAGGCCAGACAGCATCAGTGGTAATTGCTTGACTTTATGTTTCTCACTTGTTCCTGAGGTCAACACCATGAATGCCACTTTGAATTGCTCCCACCTAGAAGATGTGAACAATACATTGCTGACATAGTTGTGGATTGTGCTAAGATTATCCCCCTTCCTACCAAGCCTACTGCAACATGCTTATCAGTGCAGGCAAGAAAGCCATCCCCGTGGCTACCAGAGGGATTACATTCCATGTTGGGATGATGAGTGTCAACAGCTGTACGTAGATCATACTGCTGCTGGCACCAAAGAGGATTTTGACACCACTGCCACTACATTGTTCACACGTTTGGATGAGAAACGACAAGAACGCTGGATTGGGACATTTGAATCGATCGACATCACCCACTCGAGCCGTAAAGCCTGGCACACAGTCAGCCGCCTAACTGGCAGAGCTACATCCAAACCCGGCAAATGCCCAGTGACCGCCATCGCAATTGCATCTCAACTAGTCAAGAATGGTCGATTCACAAACTGTGACCGTGATTTCTCATGCAAAGTGAGCAACGAGGTGGCCGAGCCATGGAAACCTGACAGTGGATACGGACCTAACAATGGCTTTCACCTCTGAGGAAATGGCCACAGCACTAAAGATGTTGAAAGCAGGAAAGGGCCCCGGATCTGACAGCATACACCCGGAGTTTCTATTACATTCTGGAGACGTTGCTACCAACTGGATTCGACAGTACCTGTCGACCTCCATGGAGAAGTGCAAAATACCAAAGATCTGGCGTTGTGCAACAGTCATCGCTCTCCCGAAGCCGAACAAGCCAAAGGATGATCCTAAAAGCTACCGGCCCATCCCGCTCCTCTGCATCCCATACAAACTCCTTGAGAGGCTGATCAACGGGTGTATCAACCCCATCATTGACCCTCAACTACCCCACGAGCAGGCTGGTTTCCGCCAAGATCGATCTACTGCGGACCAGGTAACACTCCTCATCCAAGACATCGAGGACTGCTTTGAGGCAAATGAGAAGGCAGGAGCTGTTCTTATAAATCTGACAGCTGCCTATGACACCCTGTGGCACCGGGGACTAACTGCAAAGCTACTTCGGGTGCTGCTAGACAGACGCATGGTACGCTACATCATGGAGCTGATATCAAACCGCAGCTTTATGCTTAAGACCAGTGATGGACAGCTCAAAGAATGGCGTCCCACAGGGATCCGTCTTGGCTCCGCTGCTTTTCAATGTGTACATCCATGACCTCCCAGAGACCATCGCTGGAAAATATGGGTATGCTGACGATCTAGCCATCCTGATGAGACACAAAGAGTGGAAGACAATCGAAAGCTCCTTGAGTCAAGACATGGGGACTTTGGCAGTATACCTACGACAGTGGCGTCTAAAGCTGAGCGAAGGCAAAACAGTGTCAACAGCATTCCATTTAAACAACAAGGAAGCTAAGCGAGAGCTAGCCGTCTTCGTTAACAACAGGCGCTTGGACTTCCAGCAAACACCCACTTACCTCGGCGTAAAGCTGGACAGGTCGCTTACATTTCGCCAACACCTGGCTGGTCTTCGCACCAAGGGCATGGCACGTAGCGCCTCATCCGACGCCTGGCAGGAAAATATTGGGGAGCCAGTCCATCAACTCTTCGCACCTCTGCCTTAGCTCTTGTGTATGCCCCAGCTGAGTACTGCGCACCCGTATGGAGTAGAAGTAGACATACTAGCCTGGTAGACACAACCCTGAACAGCACCTTGTGAACCATCACTGGGTGCCTTCAACCTATTCCAGTCGAGCAGCTCCCTAGACAGAGAGCAGAGGCCACCCCAACTGAAGTCCCTTTGCTCCATATGGAAAACAACTCCTAGCATCCAGCCAGCCAACTGAGACAAAGACACACTGAAAAGCCACCAAGTGGTCACAGGAGTGGAAGGCAACCTCATCTCCATCACACAGCTACATCTCTTCACCAGATAAAAGCTGTCCAGGGTCTAACCTCCCCAGAGGAGCATGGGTGAAGCTCGACAGACTTCGTACTGGAGTTGGGCGTTTCAATGCCAGCATGTGGAGATGGGGGCTCCCTCTGCCAGAGCCCAGCCTGTGAATGCGGAGCAGAACAACAGACAGCCAACCATGTCATCTCTGGATGCCCACACTACCACCCACCAAATGGAGCTGTGTCAGGGCCTGGCAGACATTGACGCAGAGACAACAACCTGGCTGCTCAACACCCGGCTTGAGATCGAACTATTCCTTTGGCTTTTGCTTCATTCGCAAGAAGAAGAAGATTAGATTTTTGAATCTTTTGAAACCATAAACACCACTTACACATGTAATTTAGTTAGTACTTGCTTTGCTCCCTCACTTTCATTCTTCTTTCAAGTAAATGGGTTCACTGAACCCTAGCCATGTCTATCTTAATGTGGGATCAGCAGGCAGATGTCTTCAAGGAGACAACAAGACAGCATAAATAAAACATTTGAGTTGAAGCTCCAGAGTGTCCATTACTTGTTTATCTCATCCATGACGCAGATTGTCAGTAGATCCTAAATATCCACACAGTGCAGGGACCCTGAGAAGGTTATATCTGTATTTCACTTCTGTTAGGTTATCTTTTATCTAGTTTTAGAATTCAGGGGATTATTATTGGCAGCCGAGCTTTATTCTGGTATTGCATGTTACAATCTCAGATTAGCCTGCTTGTTTCTCTTTTTTATTTATCTTCGTTCTTTCTCGTGAGCTACATTTTAAAACTCTCTGATTACATCTATGGACAAAATGTTAATGATACTTTAAAATCTATCATGAGGGGCATTCTTAGAACAGTGACTGGAAATGTCAAGCGAACTATCACAAATTTCCCACCCATTTCTGTTATTGACAACAGCATTAGAGTCAGTGAAAGGTGAAATGTACCGACATTAGAAAGCAGTTTCCAGGAACATTTACGAGTGTGTAGCGGCGCCTGCTAGCGCACGCAGATATCGGACCCGGCGTTCGGAAGCCGCGGTCACGTGACTCGGGAGGGGCTGTTGTTTTCGCGCGGATTTTCCTTTGCGCGCGGCAGTTCAGCGCTGACCATCGATGTGGCCAGACGTGTCTGATTAACCTGTATGCTGCAACTTGATATTTCGAATAAAATTACGTTGCAAACTCCAGTAGTCGTTTCTCAGACCGCTAAAAGTGTGAATTTAACCACGTCAACCTCAATTACATAATCATAGATGCATTTCTTAGTGACTTTGTTTCTGATACAAGGAGTAAAGGTGACTACAAAACTGTTACTTCACTGAGGTTACTTCACTGATGTCGGGCCGAAACCCTTCTTCAGACGGTGTCCTTTAGAGATGGAAACCTGTGTCCTTCTGCTGTTGCTGCGTTCAATACCAATATGGTGAACTCTTGGTTGTCTTCTAGAGTATCCAACAAACCATTGCATGGATTAGAATGACTCTGTGGTTCAAGAAATACTGACTGTTGATTGATGACCACGTTCCAAGAAATCATGTATTTTTCAAATAACTTCCTGCTGGCCAGAGCTATTAGCCCACCAGGAATCTCTGTTTAAAATTGTATTCACTATCTACGTTACTTCACGATATGGAAATAGGTAAAGATGCTCAGAATAATGTTCTGAAAAGAGAAGAGGACTCCCCCAGGAGAGTCGTTCTGTGTATGGCTGTTGAGATCTTAAAAAGAAAGGAGGAATCCAGACATTGACGGTTTTCAGCAAACTCCCAGCTTAGTACTTTTTAAAATGCCATTCAGCAGTAGGAGGCAATTAATAGCTATTAAAGCTAAAACAAAATTCACTTTCCTCTTTCCCGGGGGCTGCTCAGATCTTTTTTATGCCAAGATTCAGTTCCTGTCCTGAGATTCAGTGGGTTGCTATGGCATTAGCATTGAGCAAGTAACCAACCTTGCCATAATAAAAAAAAACTAGGTACAGCCTGCTGTAAAGATGAATTTTCAACTTGAAAAATTGAATTAATGGCCCATTTGCCAACATGTGCTGTCATGGTATGCATGTGCTGTAGTATATGAAACTCTTTGAAGTCCTAAGCATTCTCCGGTGCTGTGAAATTGATTTTAAGTAAATCATCATTTCATTTGCAGCCCTTCCTCATTATGTACTGTCACCATACTGTGATGCACATTAGTCACCAGAAATGGAGACTGCTGGATGAGTTGGTTGCAAATCTTCAAGTGACTTTTAGGGTTCAGGAGAGCCAAACAAATCCAGGGTTCCCTCATGTATATTTATATCTTTGAATACCTATATTTTGCCCTGACTTTTGCATTATGTGCTGAAGCGAATAATATCTCACTTCTGAGATAGACACAAAATGCTGGGACAAGCAGCATTTCTGGAGAAGGAATGGGTGATATTTCGGGTTGAGACCCTTCTTCAGACCTTCATATCTCAATAAGCGTGGGAGTAGGCCGTTCGGCCCTTCGAGCCAGCACCGCCATTCAATGTGATCATGGCTGATCATCCCCAATCAGTACCCCGTTCTTGCCTTCTACCCTTATCCCCTGACTCCGCTATCTTTAAGAGCCCCATCTTTGCTCTCTCTTGAAAGTATACAGAGAACCGGCCTCCACCGCCCTCCGAGGCAGAGAATTCCAACCCTCTGTGTGAAAAAGTGTTTCCTCATCTCTGTTCTAAATGGCTTACCCCTTATTCTTAAATTGTGACCCCTGTTTCTGGACTCCCCCAACATCGGGAACATGTTTCCTGCCTCTAGCGAGTCCAAATCCTTTATAATCTTATATGTTTCAATGAGGTCCTCTCATCCTTCTAAATTCCAGAGTATATAATTCCAGCGCTCCATTCTTTCAGCATATGACAGTCCCGCCATCCCGGTAATTAACCTTGTAAACCTACGCTGCACTCCCTCAATGGCAAGAATGTCCTTCCTCAAATTAGGGGATCAAAACTGCACACAATACTCCAGGTGTTGTCTCACTTCTTCCTGATACCCAAAAGTTGAGATTAAAGTATTTTTTGCACCATACCTGAATACTCCTTTGAGCACTACAAACCACGACATCACCTATTTCTGAATCTTATTGCGAAAAGTTTAAAATCTGAAAATTGGTATGTCGCAGAATTAATTGCTTGATGACTTTGTTCATCTTGGAAGAGATCAGGGTTTAGTGTTTTTTGGGCACATCAAATTAAAAAAAAAACCTTCTGGTCAAATTGAGGATGTGGCCAAATTGAACAAACTTAGTAACTCTTACCTAGAGTTAGTTTAGTAGTTTTAAAAATACTCCATTGATGTGACATTCTGATAAGCCCATTGATGCACCATTCTTTCACTGGGAAATGTCATCAATCCCATTGTTGTTTCATTTCTGTGTCATTTTATATTTTTCCTCTGCCCTTTAGAAGAAACTTTGGGATTATTTTGGATTTTATGTGCAATTGAAGGCAGACCTACTGTATGTGCATTTAGTAGGTATATTTATTTTACAGTTATATTTTATTTTAACTGCAGATCTGAAAGGCTTTGCTGATTCAGAGATCAAAGATTCTTTGTGAGGGCCCAGATTTCATACTTTCTTCACTGTTCAAACTCACAGTCCCTGGAAATGTATAAGATTTGATCCATTTTGAGTTGCTTAAGTTGCATCTGGAGCCTTGAGCCTGACTGGAATTGGTTGAAATGCTTCCCGGGGTGAAACACAAGCTACAGTGCTCTCCATAATGTTTGGGACAAAGACCCATCATTTATTTATTTACCTCTGTACTCCACAATTTGGGATTTGTAATAGAAAAAAAATCACATGTGGTTAAAGTGCACATTGTCAGATTTTAATAAAGGCCATTTTTATACATTTTGGTTTCGCCATGTAGAAATTACAGCAATGTTTATACATAGTCCCCCCCCCCATTTCAGGGCACCATAATATTTGGGACACAGCAATGTAATGTAAATAAAAGTAGTCATATTTAGTATTTAGTTTCATATCCTTTGCATGCAATGACTGCTTGAAGTCTGCGATTCATGGACATCACCAGTTGCTGGTGTCTTCTCACGTGATGCTCTGCAAGGCATGTATTGCATTCATCTTTAGCTTATGTTTGTTTTGGAGGCTAGTCCCCTTCAGCATATAAAACGCATGCTTAGTTGGTTTCAGATTGGGTGATTGACTTGGCCACTCAAGAACTGACCATTTTTTAGTTTTGAAACACTCCTTTGCTGATTTAGCAGTATTTTTAATTTAGTTTAGAGATACAACGTGGAAATTGACCCATTTTGGCCCACCGGGTCCGCGCCGACCAGCGATCCCCGAACATTAACACTATCCTATACACACTAGGGTCAATTTTTACATTTATCAAGCAATTAACCTACATAACGGTCGGTACGTCTCTGGAGTGTGGTGGTAAACCGTAGATCTCGGAGAAAACCCACACAGGTCATGGGGAGAATTTACAAACTCCGTACAGACAGCACCCTTAGTCAGAACCCGGGTCTCCGGCGCTGCATTTTCTGTAAGGCAGCAACTCTACCGCTGTGCCACTGTGTTTGGGATCATTGTCTTGCTGTAGAATGAACTGCCGGTCACTGAGTTTTG
This sequence comes from Leucoraja erinaceus, assembly GCF_028641065.1. NCBI lineage: Eukaryota > Metazoa > Chordata > Chondrichthyes > Rajiformes > Rajidae > Leucoraja > Leucoraja erinaceus. Next base: position 27,774,027 of record NC_073398.1, on the reverse strand, counting down.
AGGCATTTGTTTGAACTTGAGCAGATAGGATGTGTCTACACACTTCAGAATTCATTATGCTACTACCATCAGCAGTTGTATCATCAGTGAAGGTAAGTGAACCAGTACCTTCAGCAGCCATACATGCCCAGGCCATAACACCCCAACCACCGTGTTTCACAGATGAGGTGGTATGCTTTGGATCAGCCATGATCATATTGAATGGCGGTGCAGGCTCGAAGGGCCAAATGGCCTACTCCTGCACCTATTTTCTATGATCTTGGGCAGTTCCTCCTCTCTCAATACTTTGCTCTTGCTATTACTCTGATATAAGTTAATCTTCGTCTCATCTGTCCATAAGATTTTTTTCCAGAACTGTGGTTGGTCTTTTAAGTACTTCTTGGCAAACTGTAACCTGGCCATCCTATTTTTGCGGGTAACCAGCAGTTCGCATCTTGCAGTGTAGCCTCTGTATTTCTGTTCATGAAGTCTTCTGCGGACAGTGGCCATTGACAAATTTCTGATTGTCGGACAGGTGTTTGGGGATTTTTCTTTATTTTAGAGAGAATTCTTCTGTCATCACTTGTGGAGGTCTTCCGTGGCCTGCCAGTCCCTTTGCGATTAGTAAGCTCATCAGTGCTCTCTTTCTTCTTAATAATGTTCCAAACAGTTGATTTTGGTAAGCCTAAGGTATGGCTGATGTCTCTAACAGTTTTATTCTTGTTTCTCAGTCTCATAATGGCTTATTTGACTTTCATTGGCACACCTTTGGTCGTCATGTTGATAAACAGCAATAAAAGTTTCCAAAGGTGATGGAAAGACTGGAGGGAAGACTAGGTGCTGAGAGCTCTCTTATACCTGCATTAAGGAGGCATTTAAACACACTTGAGCAATTACAAAAACCTGTGAAGCCCCCTGTGAAGAACTTTAACCCCTTCCACTATAGTGAAGATTGCTGTGTGATGGAATGCAACCCCCCCTTGATATAATATTCATATTATTCATTGGCTCCTTTTACCCCATCGCCGCCCTATCCACTGACGGGGGGGTGGGGGGGGGGTGACTGGCGTACCTCGCAGCACATGGAAAACGGTGCCCAGCAGGTTGCGGGTTTAAAACAGCGCGCAGTGGGCCGCGAGGAGCAGAGCCATTGTGACGTCATCAGCTCGTTAACTTTAAAAAACATTTCAGATGTGTGAACAATTTTAATAAATAACTCGGGAAATAATGCATCAAATTTTCAGATGAGGCGATTTTTGACATCATGGTGTAAATCTATCGGAATATGTAAAAAGTTCACCGTTAGCGTGTCGTGTTTTCAATGTGAATCACACACGAACATCACACATACAACACACACACATAAATACACATCCAAAATCAGAGTTTTATAAGTATAAAGATTGCGTGTTCTTTTAAGTGTATCGCTGCTGGCAAATTCATTTCACTGCACCTTCGGGTGCATGTGATGACTAAAATTGACTTTGACTTTGATGATATTGGCGAACTCAATTTTTCAGTGTACCTTAATTAGTACATGCGACAACAATCTGACCTTGAAACCTTGAATTCTTCCTCCAGTCCAAAAAACCCTTTTACTTTTATTGGCTCTTTGCTATATCTTAGCCAGTATTTTTTATTTGTCGTATTGCATCTCCTTCTATTCCTCGGCTTTCAATCTTGTGACACCTTATCAAATGCCTTTTGGAAATTCACATATTCCAGATCAACTGTTTCCCTTATTAGCTCCTTCTAGATGTGGTTTGCTTTTAACTCTAGTTTTCTAGTTGCTAGTTTTCTCTAATTACTCCATACTTGATCATAGTGACTACTGATACTGTTTCCGATTACTCTTCAGAGAACATACTTCACTATAAAAGTTAGAGGAAGCAAAAAACACTGCAGATGCTGGAATCTTCAGCAAAAACAAAGTGCGGGAGGAAGTGCAGCATCTGGGGAGGGAATGGACAAGTGATATTTCGGGACGGGACCTTGATGCAGTCTGCAATTACACCTGTGTTATTCTTTGCTCCCATCATTTGTTCAAGGATTTTGTGCTCCACAGTGTAAATAAGGAAGAATATTTTCATTCTGCTATTTTGTTGCTGTGACTTAATATGACATGGTCACAGAGTGTCTTATTTGAATTTCCAAGTTGTTACCATCTGACACTTTCCTTATTCTACCTCAGCCATCCTGAAAATGTGAGGGACTAAATGTAAAATGTTCCTCCTTCGTTCAGCATATCAGCATTCCACCACTGGATCATTGGTAGAGCAGAATGTCAGGTGCACTAGCTTCCAGCCAGCAGATCATTATGGACAATACGATGTTGGGAGCAAGCTGAGTTGCCTAATGTAGGCAGACGACGGTTCAATACAGGACTAATGGATGTCAATGTTTTTCTTTGCATCTCAGTCCTGCATGGCCAACTGCGTAGCTTCCATCGCTGGTTCCAGACATCCAAACCGGAAGAAATATAATCTCTGCATCTAAGCCCTAAAATAATTTTGCACATTTTAATTTGGCCACCCTCCATTCTTCTAAACTCCATCTGCTTCAGCTCTCCTCATTGGAGAAGCCCCAGCCCCATACCATGATTCACTCTGGTGAGTCTTTGTTGCGTTCCTTCTCTCACAAGCGCATCTTTCCTTGTGCAGGAAGACCAACCTGTATACGATATTCCAAATGGGATCTCACAAGGGCACAGTCTAATTGTGGAAAGATGTCTTTAGTCTTGTATTCAAACCCTCTTGCAACAAAGGTTAGTATACCATTTCCTAATTTCCTTTCCTATTTGCCACCTATATATTAATATTCAGTGATTCGCACACAAGGGCACCAGGTCTCTCTGAACATGAAAACCTATCAATCTCGCACAATTTAAATAAATACGATGCTTTTCCCTTTTTGTTAGCAAAGTGGATAACCTGCCATTTTTCAACATTATGTGCTGTTATGCGGTTGCACATACACTTAACCTGTCTGATACTGCCAAACTGCAGTACTCACAATGCTACTTTTGTAGTACTTGGGTTGCAGTGTCAGTTATCAGTAATGAAAAAAACAATTGATAGGCTGAAGTCTTTTGTCCACATGATACATTTACATGTAAAGCATAAATACTCCACAATCATCTATTCGTTTTGAATAGAATAACAGAATAGAATAGAATAGAATAGAATAACAAAGAAAAATTGGACCACTGGTGACACTGCTTTGGGAACAGCATGCAGTAACTTACGGTATTTGTTTAATGGAATAGTAATAGGAGGAAAATTGGCTGAAAGCATCTCTATTCAAATGGAAACATCCACGTCATATAACTTTTCATGGAGGAGGAGATAGTCTTCTGATCTCGTAGAACTTGCAATTTGTTTAACAGGAATGCACATTGAAATAGACTGTTGAAATGGCAATAGTCCAGTCAAAGCAGTCCAGCATAAATAACGTGATATCCATAGTAAGTTTTTTTAAAATGAACAAACTGACTATTTTTGCAAATTAGAGTTGGTTCCGCTCCATTGAAATTGCAGTTGCTAAAATCCAGGTTCTCGAAATAACTGCCTTTTATAGCAATTATCTCACCAATGAACAAATGCTGTTAGTGACAGCTCTAATCGCAGCTCAGCAAGGTTTTTTTGCATAAAGCCCCTACGTCAAATGAAATTACCGTGAATCAGTCCTGTAACTAAATGAGAATGAATTGCAAAAGAACAAAGTGAAATTAAACCTGCAAGTTTGGAACTATGTAGCATGTTTTCTGGAGATTACTTTAAGTGTGTCTCTGCAGACGGTGAATTGGTATACATACCTATTCCTTGTTGGATTTTGAATGTTTAATGCATTATTTAAAAGTGAACAGTTAGAAATGACAAATTATTTTTCTAATGGGGAAGTTATTTATTGATTGAACCTAAGCTTGGTAGCTTTTATTTAGCTACAGGTGATCTTCATATTACGGCTGAATGAGTAACGGAAATTCACCCAAACACAATCCATGTCATTACTCAAAAATTTGAGATACAGACTAAAATCTGCTCCCACTAAGTTTATGCGGGAAACAAATAAATAATAATAAAAAAAATGTAAACTCGTTTTTCTTGATGCTTATTGAAGCTGAGCAATCAAGACTAGTTTTAAACTTTAGTGATACAGTGGGGAAGCAGGACTTTGGCCCTCAAAGTCTGTGCCAACCAGCGATCACCTCATATACCGGCACTATTCTATACACTGGGGACAATTTATAAATTTTAAAGAGAATGAACATGGAAAAAGAACAGAGAGACAGTATAATCAACAGGGAAATAGAATTAAACAAAGTAGTTTGTTTCATTGAGAAAAAAAGGTTGAACAAAATCTTTTTCTTTTGGCAATATTTGTTAAGAAGGAATTTGCATCTATGTTATTTTGATGATTTCTGGGCAATCTGTTCATAGAGATATCCACAAACAGTAATTGTGATGAACTGTTAATCAGCTTGAACAATTATTCTTCAGAGTTGATTATACCAGATCCGGACGTTATGTGACATTTGCTGCTGAATACTTTGTTGTGTATTAACTAAGATGCTTAACTCTTCTGTTCACCATAGATTTCTCACCAACTATATATTTGTTGCATATTTGAAATTGGTTTGTTCATTTTTATTTTGCAATTCACCTCCTTGGGCATTTAAAAGCGGGAAAAGTTTCCCTCCCCACCTGTTTCCTATTACAATTAATTGAAAGTATTCCAGAAGGAAAAGCAAACACTGATATAAAGAATATTTGCATGGTTTTGTAAAAAAAATAAACTGCTTCACAATATTCACTCAAAATGAGATTGTTTCCATTTTAGATACTGAGAAGGTGGTCATGTGTTAAGGGTGTGCTAAGTCGGCCAACAAATTGTCAGGGAAAAGAGCAGAAGAAACATTTGATAGCTCTACTGAAAAGCTAGCAAGTCACAACTGGCATCTTCTGACCTCAATATTCTATTATTGTTCTATAATTGTTTGTGCAGATCGAACAATTTTCCACCTGGGCCTCTTCCATTGAGCCTGTTTTTGACTTGCCCTCGTTTTCCTTCCGAGATGCATCATCGCATTTGATATTCAGATTTATGTATTGCCATATACACCAGGATGCAATGAAATTCCTTGTTCGCTCGCTTATGGAGTAAACGGTATACAGCTAAATACAGCAATAAATACACCAAGTGCAAAACAGCAGAATCGTGCAAGATTGTAGTGCACAATTAGAGTTGTGCAAAAGTATATTAAAGTGTGGCCACACCTCTGGGAATGGGTTGTGAATTAGGCGATTGATTCAGGAGTTGAATAGTGTAGCAAGGAAGAAGTTGAAAAATAGCAACATAGTTGTGGAGGTTTGTCTTTCTGATTAGAGTCCTGTGACTGGTGGAGTGCCATAATGGTCTGCTGGTTCCATTGCTGTTAGTTATGTACATTATTGATTTGAATGACAAAGTAATGACATTGTTAGCAAATTTGCAGACAACACAAAAATTAGTGGGATAGTAGACAGTGAAGAAGGATATTTAAGGTGACAACAAGATCTAGATTAGGCAATTTTTCAACGGACTGCCGGCGACTCAAGTTGCCAAAACACTCTCGGAAGACCTGCACCGCCACTGGACCATCCCCGTCCCCCCCGAGAGCCCTCCCCCACGCCTGAGGGTGGCCAGAGACGTCAGACGTCTGTGCCCTCAGGCTCACAGCCAGCGCAGAGAAGCAGCGCTAAACCCAGCTCAACTCTGCCTGTCCCGCCAGGTTAACCTACAGCCCTGCCTGGATTTACGGGAAATATGTCATCACTCCAGGCATGACCAGGCGAGACGGGCAGAGTTGAGCTGCATTTAGCACCGGATTGAGCAGAAAATACCGTTCACAGGACCTCCGAAGCCTCGCGCGTGTGTGTGAGTGTGCGCATGCGCGTGCAGCCTCCAAGATATTATGTTCCCCCTGTCCCCCGGTCCCCTCCATATTTTGATAGCGATTTCCATGCCTGGCAATGGCTACAACCTACGAGAACCTCCAAGAACCTTCGACCTCCTGGCAACCCACTAGGAACTCCTGGCGACCTACGGCTCGAGAATTCTCGCTACTCTCCATGGCGGCTTCATTCTAGTTGCCGCTAATTTTTCAACAATGTGAAAAATGCACGGTGACCATAATGAGGCCGCGACTAGTTCCCAGAATACGGGAACTCCTCACAACCATGAAGGTGACTACCCAGCCACCACCCTCGAACATGTGGCGACCATGTGGCGACTGCATGGTCTCCTGCAATCGCCTAGAAAGTTGCCTAAGTGGGACAGGCCCATAAGGTGCTGTAGGTCAGAGTGCATTGAATGCCAGAACTGATGCTGAATTGCTGTAATGTTGCAGAGTTGGCTAAAGTGAGACAATTGTGGCTGTTCCAAGATTGGGCATATTTACAAATCATTGATAGCAGTTTTGGTTCTCCCATGTGGGTCGCTTGGTCTAACTATGTATTGCTGTGGAATGGAATGAGCCTGACCCAACAGCTCCAAGCTCGAGTTTTGAGGACCTTTTTCCTTTCAGCATGTGTTCGCTAATGGCTTGCTAGTGAGGCAGCATTGCTGTTTAATGTTCTCTAAACACATACAGGAGTAACACCATGCTGAACAAATAGAGGGCGGGCGGTAGGGTGGGAAACTGCAATCTGAATAGACTATGCTGAGCCAACTTCTATTAACATGGTAATCAGAATGACCTTGCTAGTTTGTTTACATTTATTATTCATAACTCAGTCCTTTGCATCTCCCAACTGTTTTTTAAAAATGGTGAAGATTGAGATGGAATTGCTTTTAGTTTGAAAATTGAAAAATTGTAGCTATTGTGGCTAGAAAATTATATAAAAACATTGTCTGTTTTTTTGTCTGGCTTTGGGAAATATATTTTAACAAAAAGCCATTGGTTCACAACAAATCTGATAATCAAATAACAACCTACTAGTAATCTTGCAATAAGCACTTTAACAGGAAGGAGAAGTACCATCACTTTATCCAAGGGAGAAATGTGAATTCTTGTTTCCAGTTCAAGGCTGGGGAATGCATTGCATTTGAGAAACATGCCTTTTCTTGTTTATATTTACCGACTCACTGATGATATCTGACGGAGCACTGTCTGGCTGTGATTCCTGAAAATCTGAGGAAAAAAAAGACTGGTGAATTGCCTTCATGTACAATTATTCTATCTAGAGCACAAAATGTTGAGACAAGGATCTACCCAGTCAGCATATAAGCACTTGTATGATTGAACTTTGAACAATCAAAGCATTTTATGGGAATGGTATCTTCTCTAATGTATTCCTGGCACTTTCCTGATTTATGGGTTGATGTCTGAATTTCAGTTGATGTATATAAAGATCAATATTAAGAACAGCGTTTGACTCATTTGCGATTCTTTCAACGTTGAGCAAACCGTTGACCCTCTGGGTGGTCTTAAAAGATCCATGTGAACACTTAAAAGTGCTTCTGGAATAAAGCCTGATGGAAATTGGCGCCTCCAGAACAGCTGGAAAGGACGGGAGTCCATTTGGGGGAAATGTGGCAGGAGATAGGGATACAGGTGAAAAATAGATGTTACAAGCCCCACAAGCTTTCTTTTATTTTCCTTGCCTTGGAATGTTTTACTGGATTGGAGAAGCTGTACATAAAAGGTTGGTAATTGAAAAATATTTCCATGCTGACTTTAATAGTGTGCTTGCAATGTCACTGATAGATCGTTGGGTTCCTTTGCAGAAGGAGAGTATTATCATGTGGCTATGACTATTTGTGTGACACTTAATGTATTTTTTTGTAGCTGTGCAGTTGGCTCCAATACCAATTAGTTCCAATCTTGATACCTATCCATATAATATATTTAAATGGTTATACAGCTATTTCTCAATGAACTAGTGATTATTAGTGGAACCATTAGATGTCTAATAACTTTTAATATAGAAATAATCAGAGAGAAGTTGCCAGTGTCATATTTTTCATGCAGATCACTGAAGAAAGCAAGCATAATTTGATCAGTGGCTTTATTGCTTTTTTTGCATCACTTCTAAAAATCTTTAGATATTACTACTGGTAATTGTAATCTATAAGCCAACATGCAAAGGAAAGAAAGTGATTGTTTAAATTATTGTTTAGTGTTGTGCCCACAATTGTAATGACCAGCAATATCATATGTGTTATTTACTGGTCATTTGGGTGGTCAATCAGTTTAACCATCTGGAAAGGTGACATCAGAGACCTTTGGCCATCTGAATTATTCAATCCATTCTTTTCATTTGGGTTTAGGTGTAGAAGTGGTGGAGCTGCTGGCGTGAAATAGCACGAGGGAGAGGTTTACAAAGATTAGACACGCATCATCTTAGAATTCTATTTTAATAATGCACAAGTGATAATGCTTTGTTGTGTGAGTCAAACGTTCATACATATGTTAGGAACAGGATTAGACCTCACACGTCTGCTCTGCTATTTAATAACATCAAGGCTGATCTGATTGAAACCTGAACTCTTGTCCACCAACTGTAATGTTTCACTCCCTTGCTTCTGGTGAATCTGTCCAGTTCTATCCTAAAAATATTTAAATTCACTACTCTTGTTGCCTACTGAGGAAGAGTTGTGATGCCCTGTTGTCTCATCAATGTTGAATGTAATGGAAGTGCAGTCTCCCTACATTAGTATTTTCTTTCCTCGGTAGTGAAGAAAATAATATTTTGTGAACTTTCCCAATCATTTACTATGACTGCATTCCAAGGATACTCAGATCCTTCTCATTATTAAGAAAATGAACTGTAGATGCTGGAATTCCACAGGTGAAACAAAAAATGCTGCAAGGATTCAGCCAGTCAGGTTGCTGAGAGATAAACAGGGACTGTATTTCAGTTCAGTGACCTTTTATCAGAACTGGAAAAGCAAGAAAGGAAGACGTTTTTGGTTGCAGGAAGGAAAAGGAGAGGAAACAACAGAGGGAACTTTCAACTCATGGTCAACTCTTTGTGGTGCTCATTCGTGGCAGTTCTGTCTAACTCCTGCTCTCCGCACTTGGAATATCTGGCGGTGAAGTGCTGCCCCTTCTACCTCCCGAGGGAATTCACCTCCATCATCCTGACTGCGGTCTACATCCCACCCCAGGCAGACGTCCGGCTAGCCGTGGTCAACAAGTACCAGCCAGCATACACCCCAGCCTTTACCACCATAGCCAGGGACTGCTTGGAGTCAGTAGACTGGGCAATGTTCAAGGACTCGGCAACGGAAATGAATGAAAACGCCACAGTCGTTACAGACTTTATAAGGAATTGTGTGGAGGACTGTGTTCCTACAAACATTTTCCAAGTGTTTCCTAACCCGAAGCCTTGGATGAACCAGGAGATCCGCATTCTTCTGAAGACCAGATCCCGGGCATTCAGGTCTGGTGACACAGAGGTCTGTAAGAAGTCCAGATACGACCTTGACAAGGCAATCAAAAAGGCCAAAAGGGACTTCTGCTCGAAGCTGGAGGATGAGGCAGATGTTCAGCAACTGTGTGGCAGTGCTTGAATGCCATCAGCTCCAACAAGGCTAAGTCAGGAGGCAGCTCAAGCGCAACGAAGCATCACTCCCTGACGAGCTCAATGCGTTCTACGCATGCTTCAATAGGGAGAACACTGACGTGACTTCCCGAGCCCCCATACGCCCTGATGCGATTACAGTCACAATTACAGAGGCCGACGTCAGAAGGCCCTTCAGGGGGGTGAAACCTCAGAAAGAGCCTGGACCTGATGGTATACCCGGTCGGATTCTCAAAACCTGCGCAGACCAACTGGCTGGAGAACTTGCGGACATTTTCAACCTTTCATTGCTGTGATCCGAGGTTTCCACTTGCTTTAAGAGGGCACTAACAATGCCGGTGCCCAAGAAGAGCAAGGTGACCTGCCTCAACGACTACCGACCAGTGGCATTAACTTCCGTGGTGATGAAGTGCTTTGAGAGGTAGGTTATGGCGCATATCAACTCCTACCACAACAAGAACCTCGACCCACTCCAGTTTGCCTACCGTCACAACAGGTCAATGGAGAATGCGATCTCACTGGCTCTCCACTCTGCACTGGACTACTTGGAAAATAAAAACACTTACGTCAGGTTGTTGTTTATAGACTACAGCTCGGCATTCAATACCATCATTCCATCCAAGCTGGTTACCAATCTCATGGAACTGAGTCTCTGCGCATCACTCTGCAATTGGATCCTCGACTTCCCCATCCACAGACCGCTGTATGTTCGAATTGGCAGAAACACTTCTTCATCATTAACAGTCGGTACGGGAGCACCTCAAGGCTGCGTGCTCAGCCCCCTGCTCTGCTCACTCTATACTCATGACTGTGTAGCCGGACAAAGTGTGAACTCCATCTTCAAGTTTGCCAACGACACCATCGTTGTTGGACGAATTACAGATGGTGATGAGTCAGAGTATAGGAGTGAGATTGACCGATTAACCAAATGGTGCCAGCACAACAACCTGACTCTCAATATCAGTAAAACCAATTAACTGATTGCGGATTTTGGAAGAGGAAGGATGAGGGCCCACAATCCTGTTTATCTGGTGGAGAGAGTCAAAAACTTCAAATTCCTGGGCGTGCATATTTCCAAAGATCTTTCCTGCACCCGGCACACTGATGCAATTATAAAGAAAGCACATCAATGTCTCTACTTCCTGAGAAGATTACAGAGATTCGGTATGTCAGAGAGGATTCTCTTGAACTTCTACAGGTGTACAATAGAGAGCATATTGACTGGTTGCATCACGGCCTGCTTCCGCAACTTGAATGCCCAGGAGCGAAAAAGACTGCAAAAAATTGTGAAATCTGCCCAGTCCATCACTGGCTCTGTCCTCCCCACCATCGAAGGGATTTACTGGAGTCACTGCCTCAAAAAGGCAGCCAGCATCATCAGAGACCCACACCACCCTGACCATACTCTCATTTCACTCCTACCATCGGGAAGAAGGTACAGGAGACTGAAAACTGTAACGTCCAGGTTCAGGAACAGCTTCTTCGCTACAGCCATCAGGTGGAGTATGCCTGCAATTCCCATTTCTTTCTTCTACATTCTGGGACAAGATGCAGGAATTTGAAGCCCACACCTCCAGACATAAGAACAATTTATTTCCCATTACTGTCATACTCCTGCACCAATTAGCTCTCTTGCATCTTCTTCCCATAAGTGCTGCCATGTACTCTTCCTATTAGCTCTACCTCATTCAGTTATTCATTATTGCAATTTACTTTTTCTTTTGCACAACTTTTTGTTTGCACTGCGCTGCACTGTTCTGTTTTGCATTTGTGTCATTTTTGTAGTATCCATCCAAGGAGTTGATGGACGTAGGTGGGATGGGATTGGACAAGTGGGGGGGGGATAGGATAGAATCGCGGTATGTGGAGATGAGCTCAGCACGGCATGAGCAGGCAGAAAATGGGTCTGCCAGGGCAGTTCTGGTTGCGGATTATTAGGAGGTTTTGTTTGCTTTTGGTTCTCTGTAGCTTGCCTAGTAATTTTTACCTATTAATATTAATTGTGGAAGTTCTTCATTCTCCTTTGCCACTCGGTTATCTACTGTCTTTGGTGTGTTTGCGTTTTACTGTCATCTGTACAGAAGACAGATAGAAAATCTGTTTAACATGTTTTTCCTTAACACCCACAGTGATTTCCTCTGTATTAGGTTTTGAGTGACAGGAGTTTACTATTATTTCCATTTTCTTTCATTGTACTAGAAGGTGTTCATCTCATACATTTTATATTTGATAATTTACACTCAAATTTTGTTCTCAACCTCTACAATATTTTTTAGTTATTCTTTGTTGGTTTTGTAAAGAAATCTCCCCATTTCTCATGCTGGCCACAACTCTTTGCAATGTAATCAGTTTTTTCTTTCAATTTAATAATCTTTTAATTACTCTAACCGTAGATATATCATCTTTTCCTATAGATTTATTTCTCAATGGAGCGCATCTTTATTGATAATCAGGAATTATTTTTTAACTGCATGCCTTTGCTAATCTACCATCATATCATTTAACCAATATCCAGACCTACTTTACCAACTCTCCGATGTAATTGCCTCTATTTATGTTCTTCCTTCAGGACTTTTGATTTGAGAGTAACCAATTTATCATTTTCTGATTACATTTTCCCAAAGATTTATTCATGATGAGATATTAATTAATCGTGTCTCGTTACATATGCCCAGACCAGACCCAAGTTGAGGCAATGGTATATTGCTCCAATAAACTGGCACACATGTATTCCATGTATTGGATGAGAACATACAAGGCATGATTAGCAAGTTTGCATATGACACAAAAGTGGATGGTATTGTAGGTAGTGAAGATGGTTGTCAAAAATTGTCAAGTGGGATCTTGATCAGTTAGGCAGGTGAGCTGAGGAATGGTTGATGGAATTTACAGTGAAACGTGATGTGTTGCATTTTGGGAAGTCTAACAAGGGCTGGACCTATACAGCGAATGATAGGGCTCAGGGGAATGTTTGTAGAGCAGAGGGATCAGCAGACCACTACTGTGGTCGGACTTATTTCAAAGGGAGACGAGGCAGCCTACAGAGAGGAAGTCCTGAAGTTGACAACCTGGTGCTCAGAAAACAATCTGGCTCTGAACACCAGGAAAACAAAAGAGCTCATTGTCGACTTCAGGAGGCACAGCACCGGGCGAGTGTGTGGAGGGGTCAAACACCTTCCGTTTTCTCGGCGTCCATATGGCTGACATCTGTGGACGGACAACACGACAGTCATCAAGAAGGGCATGCTGCACTTCCTGAGGGTCCTCAGGTGTGCTGAGGTACGAGAGCCTGCTTACTGCTGAAATGGTGGCAGCTCACCAGGCAGACAGGGAGAGGTCAGAAACCAGGACAGCGCAGAGCATCATTGGGCCCTTCTCCCTGAGTCAAAGTACACCTTGAGCACAGAAGATTGGGTCCCATCCTCGTTTTGTTGTTATGCCCTCTGGAAGGCGCTATAGGTGCATCAAGGCCAGGACAAACATTCAGGAATAGCTATTCCCGTGAATTATATCTACCATTTCAAATCCACACCATGTTACACCGGGAAATATGTTCTCTGTAACTGGATAAGGTATGTGCAGAGAAGCACCTTTACGAGGATGTTGTAAAATTGTATGTATGCACTGAGTCGAGGAGCCTGAGCTGTACTGTAGATGTATGTGTCTAAACTCGCAGAATAGGTCGCCGAAAGTGGGATCGCAGCCCCTTAAGACAAAAGGCTTGGAGCGCACGAGGTGTACACAAAATCATGAGACAAGTAGATTGGGTAAATGCACAGTCTTTTGCGCAGAGTAGGAGAATTGAAAACCAGAGGACATAGGTTTAAGGTTACACAAAAAAGCTGGAAAGAAGACTCAGAGGGTGCAGCAGCATCTATGGAGCTAAAGGAAATAGGGGACAGCCCCGACATTTCCTTTCGGGCCGAAATCATGAGACCTTAAATGCAAGTCTTTTTCAGGTAGGAGAATTGAAAAACAGAGGCCTAGGTTTTACACCTTCGCTGCAGCATCTATGGAGCGCTGCTGCACGTTTCGGGCCGAAACCCTCAGAAGTTTCTCCAGCTTTTTTGTGTAACCTTCGATTCTCCAGCATCTGCAGTTCCCTCTTAAACACTTTGGACATAGGTTTAAGTTGTGGGGGGGAAAGATGTAGTAGGAACCCGAGTTTTTTTACACAAAGGATGGTGAGTATATAGAACAAGCTGCCGGAAGTGGTAGTTGAGGCAGGAGATATAACATTTAAGAGACATTTGGACAGGTACGTGGGCAGGATGGGTTTAGAGGGTTGGTCACCCAGGGCAAGTTGGGCCAAAGGGCCTGTTTCTACACTGTATGACGGTGACTATTATTTGCTGCTTCATTCCTAACAAGCATTTAAAAGCATATTAAAGTCACTCTGCAAGATGAGTAGGAAATTAATCAGCCATTTCCTCTACTTCAGCGCCAAGATCACCTGAACATTGATCATCACATTACAGGATGCAGAAACAGTATGAAACCAACCTGCACATCATGGTTAATGCTTCAGTTAATGAGAGACAGAAAAGAGTGGCCTTAAATTAAATATCTAAGCGAGAATGTTTTACAGACCTGACACGAAAGAGCAACATATCCCCCAAAAATTAAAATCCATAAACCCAAGAAAATAGGGATCACCTTTCACCGCATAGGAACCGTCACTTAGTAAAGTCAGCTGAAGTTTACTTCGCTACTCGTGTGGCGGAACGGCCTTCAGCTGACTGGTGTAAAAGGTACTTTAGAGCAAAGGCTTAAGCCCAAAAACAAGCTGGTGATCCTCAGCGCAGTCTCCTTTTAAGCGTCACAATCATGGACAAATTTATCAAAGGCACCTCGGATCTGGTGAAATAACGCCAGGATTTTATCTAAAATCCTCGTAATTAACTAGCAAGATGGGTTAACTAATTTCACTGTCCACTCATGGGCTAGCATACCCACTATAGAGGCTCTGGTTACATTCAATCAGTTCCATTAGATGCACCATATGATTCATGTCCTTGGTACAAGACTGTCACAGGAACAGATTTCCAGGAACAAAGATAAAACATTTCCACGAAATTACCCAAATCTCCTGGAAAATTGTAGCACTCTTATGGAAATCCCTGTGCTCTGGATGCTTAAAATGAAGAAAGAGCATTTGGGAATGCACTCAGTGGGTTCTTGCTAACGGTAGAATAAGTGCACAACATGCTTGTCCTCGCTCCCTTGGCATCATTTGTCACATGGCCTGTGGATCTATAATGAGCCCTTCAGCCATCTGTTAAACCTTTGGTACTGAGGTCCTCTGCTACCCTGAGGGACTGATATAGCCACTGTTACGGTGCCATAAGATTCAGGAGTCAAGAGTGTTTTATTGTTATAGGTACCAAAACGGAACAACATTTTTAATTGTAGCAGCACGACAGGTTGATGAACACAGTAGTCAAAAGACACTATAATAAACAAACAAACAAGGTTCAAAAGTTAAAAAAAAGCAATATAGTGCAAAATCCCAAAGTCCCTAGTGCAACCAAGGCAACGGAGTATAGTTGGAGTGTGTGGTGTTCAATAGCCTGATGGTTGTTGGGGGGAAAAAGCTCTTCCTAAACCTGGACGTTACAGTTTTTCAGATTCCTTTACCTTCTTCCCAATGGCAGAAGTTAAATGAGAGTGTGGCCAGAGTGTCTCCTATGATGGTGGGGGAGGTCAGTACCTGTGATGGACTGGGCCGTGTTCATCACTTTTTGTAATGTCCTTTGTTCCTGGGTGTTCAAGTTGCTGAACCCTGCGATGGAACCAGTCAATATCTTCTCTACCATATACCTGTGGAATTTCAAGAGAGTATTCGCTGACATATCGAATTTTCTGAGAAAGCAGAGGTGTTGATGTCCTTCCTTTATGATTGCATCCATGTGCTGGGTCCAGTTCAGATCTTCCGAGATATGCACACCTCGGAACGTGAAGCTGTTGACTTTCTCCACCACTAACCCATTGATAAAGACAGGTTTGTGGATCCTCTGCCTTCCTTTTACCACCTGTACTCTGTCCCTTGTTATCCTTATCTTTACCTAAAATGATTCTGCTTCCTGAGTTTTTGAGCTGAGTTAGCAGTTATACAGTACAGAAATTTGGAATTTCAGCCCATCAGGTCAACACCAGTCATCAAGCATCGATTTATTCTTATCGTACATCAATCCCATTTTACATCGATCAAACAATTCTCAGCGCTGCCCAAACATCCCTGCATTATACATGCTGATCATGATCAATCTTTAAGCATTCAGTAGCTTTGACTTCTACTTTATCTCATTTATAATTAATTAATTTATCCTTGGAAGGCAAAAGAAACAATGATCATGGTTTGAAAGGAATGAACCTGTGAGGCCAATTTAAAAAAACAAACTTGGTTAAGAAATTAAGAAGGTTAAAATTGGATGTCACTGGATATCGCATTAAACGGCAGAAATAAGATTAATCTATAATAGAGTGGTCAGAAGACTAAATGAGGTTAAAAATAATGAAAATTAAATTTACTATGAAAGTCTTTATTTTGGTTATTTGCTTCTGTTTCTTGCAGCTACTGTAGTGGAATCAGACAAGGGGGAAGTTCAATATGTAATTCAATAAGCAAAGTGACTTCTAGAAAGAAAGAAGCGTTCCTACTTCTTGTATCTCTTAAGATTTTTTCCTTTCCTTTTGAGAAGGTTAATGGGAGTCATGAAGATGGATTCTGAATTTCATCCACCCACTGGTTTTAAGTGTGTGAATACTCTGTTTCCCACCCTTGCAATGGTGTGTTGTCAGTTAATGTCTCAAACTACCTGAACCCTAATTAAGATGTTAATACTTTATTCTCCACCCATCTGTCAGAGATACACCATAAAGCATCTCTTAATATTATTGGATCTGATTTATTGAATTTGTGGTTGAGGCAAGGTTAATAGGGGCATGCTGTGTGCTTGGTTATTAAGCTAATTTCAATGCACTGTACAATCGCCTTTTGATTTAAAATCCCTAGCGGATGGTGTCAAAAGCAAATTATTTATTTTATCAGAGAGCTATCAGAAACTAAATACAATTAATCTGCAGATGACCAATGCATGACATTGTTCAAAGGGGTTTAAGAGTTTTCTCCAAATTGCAGCAAAAGCTAAGGTTATGATATCTTACCACATGGTCATTGACAATGGATGTGATTGGCCTCTGAGTCATAGTCATACAGCATAGAAATCGGCCCTTTGGGCCATCACATCCATGCCAATCAATACCTGAACTAGTTCAGATTGCCTGTCCCTTACCTCTCTAAACCTCTACTATCCATGTACCACATGTTTCTACTGATCAGGTGACACATGACCTGAGTGTTTTTAGGTATCTCAACAACAGCATAGGATCCAAATCTTAAGGCCAAGCCATTAAAAAAAAAAAAAATGTATTCACTTGCTATCAGAATATGAAATAAAGTGGCCCAGAATTCGTTAGACTATGGTTGTAAGGACTTGTAATCTGAGAGTATGGAAGGTGACTCAAAAAATGTGAAGACCTTAGATTTAATGATGTTCCTGCTCTGTGGTCATACATGTGTTCAGTTACTGTTTAATTAAAGTACTGGATGGAAATGTACCTTGCTGAGCAACTGGGTGGGTATGCGTTGTTTAATGCACTCACTTTTGAGGTGATCAGTCATGGTCACTTGTCTTGGACACATTATTGTTGTCATCATGGTTGTCAAAAGTGGTCTTTTGCTACATATAGGAATATTCATAAACAAGTCATTGTTGGGCAGGTAAAAACATTTAAATTGGGTTCTTATTAACTTATTTCACCTGCACTGTGCCCGCCCCCAATTTAACAATAGAAGTAAGACTACAGTTTAGCTGGAAAACAAATTTGCTTTTCCCTTTTTGGAGATAGTCCCTTTGTTTTATTTATCCCGACGCATCTTCTCCGCTAATGAAAACAAATTTGTTTTTCTTTCTCCAGTTCTAACAAAGGGTCTTGGACTGGAACCCTTAACTGTTTCTCTTCCCAAAAATGTTCCCTGAACTGCTCCATTTGATCAGTATTTTTTTCTTTGATTACCTGACCCAAGCCCATGAAGACCTGATTATGTGCGGGTTACGGTCAGATTAGAATTTAAAAGAAAAGTTTCTATCATTAGCTCAACAGTTATGAATTGATGGTGTTCAGGTTAGGTTTTAATTTCATGCCAGGAGACCTCTATTTGGAATCCTCTTGGCAATTTGTGCAATTATTTTGTAGGGAAAACCACCAGCACATATCTTCTTTATACTGGGTCATTGCAGTTCCTATCTTTTACATTGGGTATTTTCCAAGATACATTGAAAATATAATATGGAATATAGTGGGAATTTACATCTTGTCATGGTAGTTTGGGAATTCAAATTCGGATAATAAAAAAAAACTTGATTATATTAGATTGCTGCAAATGTGCTCCATTGGGAAGGAAGCCCACTGTTCTTACTCATTCTAGCCTGCATGCCAATATAATTGGCTGTTAATTATCCGTAGCACACTACTGAAGGATATTGGAAATCGGCAATAAATGTTAGACTTTTATTGCCCACATCCCAAGCATTACTTTATTTAAAGAAATTGGTTACATCGATATGTAATTGTCAGTTCTTTTCATTTGATCCAATAGTTGAACAAACTTTTTCTATTTTAATTTTACATTTAGAATATTCTGCTAAACACATTGTTATCAAACGTGGTGGCCAAGTTTGCCACCTCACCTTTGACCTTGTATATGGTTCATATTGAGGTGTGCTTGGTGATATTTTTTATATTGGGAAAACTACATGGAATTTTCTTTGGGTGTGTTCACATGAGGAATTAATTATTTAAGAAGGAACTGCAGATGCTGGAAAATCGAAGGTACACAAAAATGCTGGAGAAACTCAGCGGGTGCAGCAGCATCTATGGAGCGAAGGAAATAGGCAACGTTTTGACATCAGTCTGAAGAAGGGTTTCGGCCCGAAACGTTGCCTATTTCTTTCGCTCCATAGATGCTGCTGCACCTGCTGAGTTTCTCCAGCATTTATGTGTACCTAGGAATTAATTATTGTTTGAACAATGTGTTGTGCACATTTTCCTATCTTACAATTTGTGGATTGAATTAGTTATACTCTTACAATGAATCCTGATAATTTGTACTGTTTTAAAGATGTTTCATGAAAAATGTAGGAGGTATGAATGAATATTCAACGTGAGATCTCACCAAAGACCTGTTCAATCGCAATAAGACTCCCTGTTCCTGTTCTCAATTCCTCATAATGCAGGCCAACGTACCATTTGACTTCATAACCATCTTCTTTATTGGAATTCTTATTTCCATAGCCAGCTAACCAGGTTTTTATCTGTATCAAATCATTTGATAACTCAGTTTATAATCTGCTTTCCTGTTTTTCGATCCAAGTGGATAACTCATATTTATCCACATTATACTCTATCTGCAGTGCATGTGCTCATTCACTGTCCAAATCACTTTGTCTTTGCAACTTACACTCCCACCCTGCTTTGTGTTTCCTCAGATTTGGTGATTTAACATGGAAACATTTGAAATTGTTGACATTGTTTTTGCATCACCCAAGTCATCAATGGTTGAATAACCTGTTGCTTCCATTCATAAAGTTCACCCTCTTGCCCCAGGTATCAATGACAGTTTTGGCATTACAGTAGTGAAGCGGTAGAATTGCTGCCTTACAGTTCGAAGGGCCTGGGTTCGATTCAGACTATGGGCTGCATGGGTTTTATCCGTGTGGTTTCCTCCCATTGATGCACAGGTTTGTAGGTTAATTGGCTACTGTAAATTGTCCCCAATGTGTAGGGTAGGAATAGTGTATAAGTAGTAGACACAAAATGCTGGAGTAACTCAGCGGGTCAGGCAGCATCTCTGGTGAGAAGGAATAGGCGACTTTTCGAGTCAAGACGCTTTTTCAGACTCGTGTCAGCGGGGAGGGGGGGTCAAAGATATAATGTAGTCAGAGACAGTAAGACTAGTGGGAGAACTGGGAAGGGGGAAGGGATGGAGAGAGAAAGCAAGGTCTATCTGAGGTTTGAGGTCAATGTTCATACCGCTGGGGTGTAAAGTGAAATATGAGGTCCCGTTCCTCCAATTTGCACTGGGCCTCACTCTGACAATGGAGGAGGCCTAGGACAGAAAGGTCAGATTGGGAATGGGAGGGGGAGTTGAAGTGCTGAGCCAACGGGAGATCAGGTAGGTTAAGACCGACTGAGCGGAGGTGTTTAGTGAAACGATCGCCGAGCCTGCGCTTGGTCACGCCGATGTAGAGAAGTTTACATCTGGAACAGCGGACACAGTATACAGTATAATATATGTGTGATCACTGCTCAGAGTGAACTTGGTGGGCCGGATGACCTGTTTCCACACTGTATCTCTAAACTAAATTGAAGATCATCCAAAACAGTAAGGTTGGTTAGCAGAGTGTCTTTTCCTTGGGAGACAACGAAAGACTTGTGGGTTAATTGCCTTCAGTAAGTTGTAAAAATTGTCCCTTGTGTATAGGGTCGTGTTAGTGTACGGGGGGGATTGATGGTCGGCACAGACTCGGTGGGCCGAAGAGCCTGTTTCCGTATTGTATCTCTAAAGTCAAAGTCAAAAGTTGCTGCAGTTAAGCTGTCCTAAGCAGGAACGTGCATCTGGATTGTAGATGGAAAAAACTAGAACAATAAAAATACCTCTGATTTAATGCAACTTCATTACAAGCACTATATAGTGTATAAATAACACAGGCTGATGAACTGCTGCAATAACTGAAGATGTCACATCTTTAAATATGTTAGGATGTCATGATGTGCAAGGCCTGCATTAATTATACCATCTGTTAGAGATGAGTATAATAACGGGGCTGAAGTGTGACAACTGGATATCCTAAAACGATTGCAGCACCATGGGACCCAGTCGACCTGATGTCCTCAGAGTGATAAATCTGTACTGTGTTATCAGTATTGATTTTTGTTTTTTTAATCCACAGGTTCTGGCATCAAATGCTAAAATTTGAAGCCTTATTAATATTTAATTCAATATGTATTGATCCATAACTTTATAAGTTGCAGTATAAAGAAGGATGGAGGTTATTGCTATTGATCTCAGTACTGAAGCTGGTTTAACTTATTGAAGTATTTTCTAGATGTTGGTATCTTTACAAGTTTGTTTTGCTGATTTGTTTCAGTGTGAAGAAAAGGTAGCTATGTTTTATTATCAATTGTTAATTCCAGAGCCGCATTTATCTATATATATAACTAAAAGTCTCATGTTGTATGTATGTATGTATGTTCGCGAAATACAGCCAAAACGGTACACTACAGCGCAACAATTTTAGGGGCGCCTTACTCACAAACCGCCTGCGGTGTGCAGTATCAAGTTTTGTTCGATTTTACAAAGTTATTCCCTTTATAAACGTTATTTTATTTCTACCGTGCCGGGCCCATCAGCCGCGCCTGCGCAGTTGGGGGAGGGTTGCCGGTTGACGGAATTTGAAATAACTGAACGGGTTGTACTTGACTGGTGTCATAACAGGGATCGTTGGCATCACAACGAGGGTCCAACGGGTCCACGGGCCGTCTAGTATTTTATAAAAGAATGTCTGCATACTTAATGTAATTACTTTATTTCCAGTTTTCGGTAACTTTTGAATGCTTGTACTTCATTCTGTTTTCAAACTATTTTCAGTGAAACGGTTTAATTCCTTGTTAAACAAAATTATGGATCAAGAATCAAGTTTGTACAAAGTAGAGGATTGCCTTTGATCCTCCATTGTGGTTTGATTGTAGATAAACAGATAATAAAGGATGTATTGGATGAACACATTCATGTTAGAATAACAACTTCATAGAAATGTTTCTTCTTGGGATTAACCATTTGGTTAGGGAACAAAAGGAAGCAATACTTTAGGGTTCCAGGAAATGCAGTTGCTGGAATCCAGCAATAAAAACTCCGCGGGTCAAGTAGCATCGCTAGAATGTCACGTGGGGCAGGGAAGGGTGAAGATAGCAACAGGGGCCTGGAGATAGTAAGTGGAGAATAATTGGTTGCAGGCTCTGAAACCTAATAGGCAAGGAAAGTGAAGAATAGAATTGAATGGAGGTGGTGGGGGGAGGGGGGGGGGTGGATGAGGTGGTGGAAAATTGAAACAAAAGAAGGAAGGGAAAGGTGAGCAGGAAAGAGGAAGGGGATCCAACACGGGGAGTGTGTGGGGATGAGGTAAAGGGTGACTAGTGGCTGTGGCGCAAGAGAGGAAGAAGGTGGGTGTATGAGAGGACCTGGGCAGAGGAGGCGGAGAGAGGAAGGGATCAAATTATTTGAGGCTCTTTGATAAACTGATGAAGGCAATTGTTTGCCTCTCTATATTGAAGGGACAGGAAACAATCCTTGTCTAGGCTTATCATGTGAACTTTCAAAATTAAAGTGCAGGTATAGTTTTCCCAAGTGCATGGATTTATATGGGGATGTCTTTGTATGGATCAAATGTTCCTAATTTTCCATTTCTTAGTAGATCCAAGTTCCCGTGAAATGAACACACTAAATGGTTGAGAAAACTGTCCATTCTTTTTCAAGCAATGTATTTTCTGATCAATGTTGGCCAGTGACTATAATGTGATGATATGCACAATGTGATTTGCTGGCTAGTAGATTAATTGTGTTTGTCTTCTGCTGTTACAAAGGCTGCCAGATCTTTTAACTATGTTCAAGGAGAATATACTCTTCAGGGAGAATTTGCTTGAATACTCACTGTGAAATTAAGACTGGCCAGAGGGTGCTGAAACAAAATTTGGAAGGAATGTACTTGGATAAAGGCAGAAGATATCAAATAAGGGGGGCAAAAAGCAAACTAGCCCACTGCATTGATAATAACCTAACTTTCTGTGCTGTACAACTTTGACTCTCTGAGTTGTCAGGCTGGAAAAATCCTTTTTTTAATCTCACAAAGATTAAATGATCTTCCTCAATGTCATTTTTGTTTGTTTCTATTGTGTATAACTCTATGGCTGTTGATGTGTGACTTGAATTGTCTTAACTGACCATAAATTGATCCATGTAAAATGCAACGTCATTTTTTGTATGTAAGGGATCATAAAATTTGCTCTGGGAAGCATGAAACTCTTTAGTTCAGTGAACTAGTTAGACTAGGTAAATTGCAAAATCATGCTCAACGTTCATCAATCTTAGTTTTTGGATACCTGCCGTTCCTAATAAGGAATGACAGAAATTTTGATTTTGAGATTCTAGGACACAGCAAGCCTTTTTTCATTAGCTGGCAAAAAAGTGTTTTTTAAAGAAAGTAGCTAATCCTCAATCAACCACAAGTGAGGTGCAAGGAAGCAGAACAGTGTTCAGCTAGGTGTACTTTTCGGATTAGGAAGAAGAGATGATATGGGATGAAGTAGAGGTAAGAAAGGATTTATATAAGCAGTAAAATATATTTAAGCTTCCCTGCTATAAAGCTTTTAACAAATTTGGGTTTGTGAAGTTGAGACGTATGGGTTGTCAAAGTGTTTGGGATGGAAGAAGGAAGCAGTTTTTTCAGATCTAAGAATATATTGTTGAGCACTAACACATCAAGGGATACAGGCGACTTTGGAGCTTAGCTGAGATGGCTTATATCTGTTAGAATTGCTCTGCTATCCAGCAAACAATACCTTTTGAACTTTACAAACAAGATTACATTAATTTCTGATCCTCTAGTACCAATAAATCCATTGTGTTCTCCAGTTCTATAAAGGCAAATACATTTAGTTTTTTTATCAGTACTCCTATCTATTGGCAATGATATAAACAAGTTCCAGTTTCGATTCTTTCATCGTTCTCATCAGATGCCCTCGGATTTCCATTGGTTTTGATATTCCTGATACGATCAGGAATAGATTCCTCATGTGTAACATTACTTCAATCCATACTGGCTACTTCATGGACTTTGATCAAAGTTTCCCTTTGTGATGTGAACCCTTAGAGAGGATTTATGTTTCATTTTTCTGATCTTAGTTCAAACAACAGAACCTCTCTTGGAATCTAAAGAAAGGGTGCCGCTACCATTGGAAGAATATATGGGAAGGTGCTTTCAGATAAACATAGAATAAATTAAAATGGGGCTGGACTGAAGTAGAATTAACCACATCCACCATTATTTTAGCCGGAATCTAACTTTACTTCTATGTATCAAAATAACACAAATTGAGCAGATATTCCCAAAGAATTTCAATTTACAAAATCAAATGGAAGACTTCTTAGTTCACGTGCCCTTCTGGGTCCGGCAGCCCAGGAGATTGGCTGGAGTTTCCTGCAATAATCCATATTTGTACATGAAAACTACATTGAGATCATGCTACATGAGAAAAGTCCACATAGAATTGAACATAATAAGCAGCAATTTCCCTTTATACTTAATGGACATGAACTGGTTAATTCCTTGAAGAGGGAATGGTGTATTGCAGAGCCAGAAGCCATCATTTGAGCAGAGTATTGTCTTGCAATGTGGAAGTTGGTGACAGTCTGCACAGATTGCTGCTTGCCTGTTGATCATGCTCTAAGTTGAATTGGGTGACAGACAGGAGTGTGATTCTGATTAGCGACTCTGCATGCCCCAAAATGAGAAAGCAAGAGAAATGAATCTGTACATTCTGCCATACTCGATGTAGAACTGCAGACATTTGACTACCTTCACTCAGTGTCACTTGCTGTTCTACGAGGTTGTTAGTACACTGTGTATGGGGTGATGAGTGGAGAAGGGGGGAGGGGGGAGAGGGAAAAGGAGTGCTTCTTTTGATAGTGCGGGATTCTGTAGGTGGTTGTGTTTGATGTTAATATGGCGCATTGCCGAATCATGCTGGCTGCTGGAAGAGTGAAGTCAGGAATACTGATGTAGCAGTCATCGCTTAGCATTCTGCAGCACTACCACAGAGACTCCTCACAATGAGATGATGTTTTATAAGCATACATGTTTGTTTGCCACACAGAGTTGTGCTGTACAGTTAAGATGATGACATTAGCCCATGATTTTCACTTGGTCGTAGGCCAGTGCAATTTGTATCCTGTTCTATTTCTCTTAGGCAGGCAAATTTTAAAACTGTTTAATTGAGCATTTTATTATTGACTTAAATTTTCAGTACCGAGAAATATATTTGATCCCTGATTTGTGCTACATTAGCTAATCTTGTGCAGAATAATTTAATGTTAGCACTCTTGAGTAGTCATTGTTGCGTTGGTGGGGAAGTAAGGTAACATTGTGAATAAAATTGGTCATTATGCCAGTGAATTGCAGTTGCAGATGAGATTAGGTTTAGTTCTGCTGTTATGCAGAATTAAATAGCATATTGCCTTTTTGATAAATGGCCAAAAGTTATAGATACCTATGTCAGGTGTTTCCAGAAGCTGCACCAAAATGAAAAAGATAGCAGGTTTGTTTTGAAAGTGTCAAAGTTGCCTCTTATGCCCACAAATGTGTGTTAGGTTCCTTGGTAAATTGCCCAGCTGTACGGATGGGAGGAGCAGTTGGAAATGTTTTGAAAATGTTGAACTAAAATCTATTTATGTTCTTTACAGCTGATAAATTAATTTGTGATCTGTTTGAAAACTTGAAGGTTTAATTATGATTGCTATTTGTAGTCTTGCTGTTTAAAATACATGAAATAGATGGCAGCAAGTTATAAGGCAGTAATTAAATTAAACTATTCCAGTCTTGTCAAACAAAAATATTTAAGTCCAGGTTCCTTACGGCTCTGTTTCATTCTTCCTTCCCACAACATTGTTTGTTTGCTTCTCTTCAGTTGCTCATTTCTGAACAAGCAGACTGCCTATTTCCATTAGTATCAGTAAACCTTGTTATCACTCTTGTGTAAGATACATCAGCATGGCAGATTTCCATTTAGTTGTAATTATTGGGGCAAGAAATGGTGAAATCCCAAATGAAGGGTGGGTGGGAATGTGGGTTGCTTGACAGCTGGGGGTCATCACATTTTATGAAATATTGTCCTCAACTACTTTCTTGCATGTCTAACATTAGTGTGGTTACTAATATTTTGATTGTCAATGTGATGCCAAATAGTTTAGTGTGAATGAATCGCTCAGTTGCCATTCTGAATCCTAGTCTTCTAATGAGCCCCAAATGCTGCTTCATTAAGGAGAGTTAACTCAGTGCAAAGGAGAGAGGAGAAAATAGGATGAGGAATAGATTGTCAAACAGGGTAGACACAAAAAAGCTGGAGTAACTCAGTGGGACAGGGGAGTGGGAGATTGCAACCTTCATGTGGTCCGCCATGTTTCGACGAATGCAATCAACCCGGCGTGCACAATCAAATAAGATCAAATAGAACAAATTGTCCTACAACTTTAGGCTGTGAACGCAAGAAGAAGAAGTGGGACAGGCAGCATCTCAGGAGAGAAGGAATGGGTGACATTTCGGGTCGAGACTCTTCTTCAGACAGGGTTTAAGAAATTCATTAAAATGAAGTGACACATGCAGGGGCAGTGAATTGGTGACAGGAAAGCAAAGATTTTCTGCACGGGGAAAATCTGATTATCCCTGAATAGTCACGGGGGTGATTTGACATCAAGGGTTTGCAATCTTGTAATTGGACATCTAGCAATGAAACTTCAATGAAACAGAAGACAGGGCTTTGGACTTCATGGTATCTTTTTGTTATCTGTACATTGTGCAGCAAAACCAAAGAGCAAGTTGCATGCTTTAATCAATGTATCAAACCACCTTTAATTGTAAATGCATTTGTGACAGAAAAATGTTTAAGAAGGAATTGCAGATGCTGGAAAATCGAAGTTAGACAAAAATGCTGGAGAAACTCAGCGGGTGAGGCAGCATCTATGAAGCGAAGGAAATAGGCAACATTTCGGGTCGAAACCCTTCATTTTACACTTTTTTGAAATCCAATTCAATTATTTTGAACAATTTGTGATTTAAATGTGAGAAATATATGTTACAACTTTTTTTTCAACAATACAGGAATTTCACTCAGGGAAGAGAACACTTTGATTTGTTCAGTATTTTGTATGATTTACCGCATTTGTTACAAATTGCCTTCAATGCTTCTTAAGTATACTTAAACCCTTCCTGTAATCTAATATTATATTGTATGAAATGGTATATTGAACATTCATTTTGTATCTGGAATCAGAAATGGTACGATAATGTTTCCTAAATTTTTTTAAATCCTCCAAAATATTGTTTGCGGTTAATAATTAGTTGTCTAATCGATGCATTCCGTGTGAACTGCCAACACATTGTTTAAGTCGCATTTGCTATCCCTACTCCCACATCCTCAGCGCCATGATCAATACCCCTTCCTCCCTTGCTGTCAACTTCACCTCGAATTTTGCAGGAAGCTGAGAAGATTTCCAAGGATTTCATTGAGAAGGCAAATGGATTAATTGACAATCGGTAGAAGGACAGGACAAAAATATATATCAAAATGGCAACGATTTATTCTTAACTAATTTCTTGACTTTCTTTTCTCGTCAATGACAAATGTTAACATATCATTTCCATTCCTCATAACCTGATGAAACATTCCTCAGTCATGCTGTTTAATGTCCTTTAAAGAGGGGGATATTTACTATTTCCGTTGAATGCAAAACACATCTTCCCACTCATTTGCTAGCGTTGGATTAAATCTTGAAACAAATTGGCATGGTGGTCTGCAGGAGGCAGGCATTGAGTAGAATGAATGAATTTTCACATACAAATGTAAGTTGTCTGGTTGACTGTAAATTTAAAACTTCATTCTTTAAATTAATCAGAACAAAAAATTACTTGAAATATTTTCAAATAAATGCAATAGCTGAAGAAATGGGGTAAAGTTCAAATGATAGATCAAATGTCCCTAGGGCTGTTTTACAACCTGTTTTGAATCAGTTTAAGGTGCAATTGGCTTCACTGCCTTTGGCCATGGTGGAGCGAAGAGCTAATTGAGGTCTGCTCTCCTGAATGTGAACAGAGCTGGGCTTTGGCTTTGGAATTACTATGAGCGAATGGATTTTTAAAATTTGCTGTGTTGGCTCACAAATGGAGAAGGTGCAACTGGATAGGATATCTAAGAGCTTCATTAAAATTATGCAAGAAAATGTCTTTTGTGTAGGGTTCCCTGTTCGATTTATGCTATTTGACCAGTTTCTCTAGGAAGAACGTTTTACAAGTAATTTCTTTCCTCGTGCCCCTCTGTAAGTTCTCCTGGCCATTATGCTCCCTGCGGTTGTATGACAAAATGCCTCATTTGCTAATTCCAATTGGAAGTCCCATGTTTGGAAAACAAGATATTCATCACAATACTGATATTCCCTCCACCCTCCTGCAGCAGTTTGCGTCTATCTCGAGTGTAAACCAACCAGCATCTGCAGTTTGATATAATACTGATATATTTGTTAATATTTGATGCACATAAAGCATTGGGATTGAAAATAAAACTCTTCTATGAACTCCTGGCACTGAGATGATCCACCTGCACCACAAACAACCATGTTTCTTCAGATGATGTCAAGCAGAAACACTGAAGCCAATAGAGATTTTCTCCATGACTTCAGTATTCAGATTCTGGCTGATCTGCTGCATGCTTCCATCATTTTCTGTTATTGTTTCAGAATTTTAGTATCTCCAGTTTTTATTTCATTTTTCTTCCAGTGTATGCCATTATTCCATAATGTCTGAAGGGTCCCCATTTTGTGGAACAGACTGTACTCGTGGGTCATGATTATAAAGTCATCTTTTGTTGCCTTTGCTAAATGTGCTGAATAATATCAGTTTCTACTTGTACTCCAAATTCATTTTTATTAATGTCAATGGTGTTGAATGGGGGAAGGTGAATTTAGCGAACATTTGTTATGCAACCATTTAGTATTGGTGACAAAAACAACTTTCTCCACTGAATGTAGCGATATTTCTCCACTTATTTTGGTGAAATCTGGTGCAAAATAGTCAATTGGACAACGTGCAATGGGAATTGCAACCAAAAACGCAATGCGGTTGAGGAAGGCTTGACAAGAAGATTGACTAAAGAACCAACTGTTTTCGTTTTTTGTCATTGTGATGTTTGCGTAGGGGAGCAATTTTTTTAAGTAACCTTTCACTGTATATGCAACTTCAGTTAATTGGGGGTTGTGTACATATTTTATAATAATAAATGGCTTGTCTTAACATCATGCTAGGCATGTTTAAAAAATGAATAAAAATACTGTCTAACATTATTCAGACAAACCTGTCAAATTACAAATGATAGGTTTTGTCCTACTTAATAAATTGCATACAACACTGAACTATATTCATTGTAACCACTTGGATCTTTAGCTATTATCTGTCATCCATAACTGCAGTTTGGTTTTCTCCCAAGTAGTTGTCACAAATGACAAGGTTTGAAAATTTCAATCATTCAAAAATACTAGAGGAAGATGTTGTACAACCTAAAGTTCAAAACTATTATTTTAAACCTTCAGCAATAAAATAAGACACTTATTTTTATGTGTAAAATATAAATTTCAGTTTATGAATGTATTCTGTTAAAGTCTGGCTTTGAACATTAGGTTTGAATTTAATGATCTGGTATATAGACACAAGATGTAACTGTTATTAACATAACATCTCATTTATTTTTAACTTTGTAAACCAATTCACAGCAAATTAATTACTTTTGTTCTACCAAATATTGTTAATTTAATTTATTCTGGTAGTTATAGGGTTAAATGCTTGTCCCGAAAGTGGACATAAACTTTTTTCTTGTCCAAATGAATGGAATCATCAGACTGCCTCATCAGATCATTATTCTGAACAGTGCCGCACACAGACAGTGTAGCAGTGGATTCTATGCTTTAGTCCTGTAATGAAGCATGAATGCACAACCTGCTGAATCATAGGCAGAAAACTGTGCAATAATGAATGACACAAAGAATGAGGTATGCTAATCAAAGACGTCAATGTGGGGACACAAAGAACTGCAGGGCTGGTTTAGAGGGAAAAAAACCTGCCAGGGCAATTCAAGGTTCAGGCAGCATCTCTGGAGGATATGGATAGGTGACATTTTGGATTGGAGTCCTTCTACTTATAAACTGGCTAATTGTAGTCGAGGGGAAATAAAGCATGGGGTTGGGACAAAGCCTTGATTGGCAGATGGGTGAACAAAGACGAGAGATGAAAAGGAGACAAAAGGGTTTCAGCTCAAAGAAGACTAAACTGTAAAGCTAAATAGAGGGATATAGGTGGAGAATGGGAAGGAGGTGATGGTGGACGTTAGGGTATATTAGTATAATATTACAGAATGTTTCACTACATTTAATGGAAATAGGGCAGAGGACATTGTCTAAATGGACTTAGGCAATGCCTTTGACAAGATCCCACATGATAGGCATGTCTGGAAGGTTAGATTGTGTTGAATCCAAGGTGACCGAGCCAATTGGATTCCAAATTGGCTTGGAGAAAGGAGTCAAAGGGTAGTTGTGAGGTGCTGTAGAAGCAGATACAATAAAGCCTTTCAAGAGACAATGTGTTCAGATATTTGGAGAGGAAGGATTGGGGGGGGTATGAGCCAAATGCAGTTAAACAGGACCAGCCCAGAATATTAACCTGGTTTGCATTAACGAGGCAGGCCGAAGGGCCTGTTTCCATGCTGCATGAGTTTGTGGCTCTACATTTATTTTCTTACCCACTCCTGTAATTAATCAAGGTTTAGTAAACATTCCTAACTATGGCTTAGGGAGTACCTGCAGGATTTGATGATTCCTTCAAGTGATCAGAAGTTATAGGTATACACAAATAGCTGGAGTAACTCAGAGGGACAGGCAGCATCTCTGGAGCAGGAATTGGTGACTTTTCAGGTCGAGACCCTCCTTCAGACAGTCATTGGTAAATCTGCAGAAATGTGTATTGGAATTGCAAAATAAAATATGACAAAGTCTAGTTAAGTAATGGTCAGGATGTAATAAATGAAAGCTTGACCGTTCTGATTGTGAAAAATAATGCATTTGTTTTGGTAAAATTTCCCATGGTGACATCAGTCCTGTTCACAAAGCTTCTCTTTATAATATGAAAACCTAGCGAGAATGAATATGCCTGTGGTTTCACAGCATGTCATGCATTTGTCTCTTAAGAGGTAAGTATAGCAACAGGAAAGTCACTCTGAATATTGCAATGAAGGTGTTGAGACAATTTAGTGTGCAGAAAATTCATAGAGTATATGTGAAAGTTTACAAAGTTTACATCCCTTTGTAAATAAATTATTCATTGTTGTTCCATAAAACTAATTAGAACAAATAGATTCCTTTTCCTATTAACGTTGGCAGTGTACCTCATTGCCATCAAAAGAAGTTAAAAATAAATCTGGTTCACTTATTATAGTTTTAACTAATTACTAAAGTATCCCAAGACGAACATCTTGGGGCAGGATACAGAGGTGCTGCCTGTCATCACCATCGACGGCTACAAACTTGATGCCGTCCATCAGTTCACGTACCTCGGCTTCACCATCACTGACAACCTCTCTTTGGACACAGAGATTGATTAGAGGACCGTGAGGGCAGGTACAACTCTCGCTCGCCTCACAACTCGAGTGTGGACCAACCCAAAGCTGACAGTGAAGACAAAGATAGCAGTCTACAACGCCCGTTTCAACAGCACGCCGCTGCATGGCAGTGAGACATGGACTACATATGCCAGGCAGGAGAGAAGACTCAACACCTTCCACCTTAGAAGCATCCGCCGTATCCTGGGCATATCCTGGCAAGACAGAGTGTTCAACGCTGAGATCCTGTCTCGCGCTGGCCTTGCCAGTATGTCCACTCTAATCAGGCAGCGCAGACTGCGGTGGCTGGGCCATGTCCACTGCATGGAGGATGGCCATATTCCAAAATACATCCCTTATGGAGAGCTGACATCTGGGAGGAGAACCATCGGCCGCCCCCAGCTACGTTACAAGGATGTCTGCAAGAGAGATATGAAGGCGCTCAACATTGATAAGGAGTCGTGGGAGAGCCTTGTAGCTGACCGCACGGGGTGGAGAGGTACCCTGAACCAACATCTCAAAACGGGAGAGAAGAGAAACTGATGAACGCAGCGGCAGACAAGCGGGCACGCAGAAAGGAGCGTAGCAACTTCAACAAACCAGAGACCACATACAAATGTGACCTTTGCCACAGAGACTGTCACTCCATTGGTCTCTTCAGCCACAAGCGACGCTGCTCTAGCCGAGGTTTGGAGCAAGCAGCCAACAACTGGGTTGCATCACCCATGGTCAGTCGTGACCGAGGGGGGTCTACTATCACAGCACATTATTGAGATCAGTGAAGACAGACACAAAATGCTGGTGTAACTCAGCAGGACAGGGAGCATCTCTGGATAGAAGGAATGGGTGATGTTTCGGGTCGAGACTCTTCTTCAGACTGAGAGTCAGGGGAGAGGGAGGCACAGATTTACAGTGCATTCAGAAAGTATTCAGGCCCCTTCACCTTTTACACATTTTGTTATGTTACAGCCTTTTTTTAAATGGATTAATTATTTTTTTTAAATCATCAATCATAAATCATACAATACCCCAGAATGAAGAAGCGAAAATAGGTGTTTAGAAATCTTTCCTTTTTTATTATGCGGTATTGTGTAGATTAATGAATTAAAAAAAAAGAATTTAATCCATTTTAGAATAAGGCTGGAATGTAACAAAATGTGGAAAAATGGAAGGGGTCTGAATACTTTCCGAATGCACTGTAAGGAAAATGTAAAATAGATCATTGTTAGCTAGGAGAAGTGACAACGAAGCATACAGAGATAAAATGTTATCAGGGGGACAGTCAAACTGGTCAGAGAACTAGGAAGGGGAAGGGATGGAGAGAGAGGGAAAGGGTAACTTGATGTTAGAGAAGTCAATATTCACACAGCTGGGGTGTAAGCTGCCCAAGCGAAATATGAGGTGCTGTGTCTCCAATTTGCGCTGGGCCTCACTCTGACAATGGAGGAGGCCCAGGACAGAAAGGTCAGTATGGGAATGGGAGGGGGAGTTAAAGTCACCTTCTCCTAGCTGTTGAGGTTCACTTCTTACAAACAGACAACTCACAATGGGTTAGGTAAACCAACTCAAGCTTTACTGATCATCAGCCGGCGAGAGTGTCAGGGATGCAGAGTCAATAATGCAACAGACACTTGACTTTCCTGAGTCACCACTCTTATGAATGAAGACATACGGGATATTTTATAGTGTTTTGGAAACGTAGTAACATGGTTATACAGAGTTACAGCAATGATATTCAACACAATACTCAAATCAATCAAGCTGAACCCATTCAAAGCATACTTGCCACAATACAATACACTCGTCATACTGTGGTTAAATCAAACACAAAATTAGTTACGAAACCCCTAAACTACAGGAACTTAGTCAAAAGCCCAACATTTGCAGTTCCTTCTTAAACAATGTAAGCATCATTATCAGTAACACCACAGACGATTTCTGTTTACAGAAATTCCCGAGTCCCCAGGAAACACCAACACATCCTCTCCCACTATTGTTAATCGTGTTTTCCTTGGGCATAGGAAGCATCTTCAGAAAAGTTTGGGATGCAGGCCTCTAGCTTCCTGATCCCCATAGTTCCTCTAATATGGTAGAGAATTATAAAACTTCAGTTTATTCAGAACCCGAAAAAGTCAAGCTAATCTATTACAATAAAATATTTTACACTATAATTATTACATAATCAGGATATTCTCACAGCAAGCAATGATGTATTCTACATTGTCCTTGATATGTATCCCCCTTGATGTCTCGTTTTCACACCTTGCACTTCCGTATCTCTGTGTCTCCCTCTCCCCTGAATCTCACCCTGAAGTATGTCTCGACCCGAAACATCACCCATTCCTTCTATCCAGAGACGCTGCCTGTGCCGCTGAGTTACTCCAGCATTTTGTGTCTATCTTCAGTGTAAACCAGCACCTGCAGTTCCTTCATACATATTGAGATCAGTGGTGCTGGCAAACTGTATCCATTCAATGAGTCTCAATACATTTGGACAAGTTATTATATGCCTGAGGACTAGAATAGATCTGATGATCTTTATTTGAACAATGCGCATTACATTTCTTCCTACAAAATAATTTATGCAATCAACTATTCCTAGTTCAGTTATTTTGACTCTCTCCTCATCCTGCCTCCGATGCTTTTCCATCCTAAATGTCAACATGCCAACACAATTAAACGCATTCAATGGAATGTTCTGTCATTGTTAATGTGAATAAGATTCTTGTGTATATTAACCAAGTGTTTTTCTTCAAATTGCATTATTCAGTCCACCTGTCCGTGTAGCTTTTTTTCTTTTGCAAGATTAACGAGGAGCAATGTAGGATGTATAAAGAAATTAATTAAAACAAAGGTGTCTACTTTGCAATGATACCTACTAATTATAATGTCTAGGCAATTTAAATATCACAGATGATTCCTCTGTGCTTCTGCCTTTCCAAATTTGAAGATGCTGACTTTTTTGAGGTGTCTCGTGAGGTACTTACTATTCTTATTGCCATACTAAAATAGGCATGAGTAGTCAACATGTAGTCATACAATACTCCAAATGTGCCCTCACCAATGTCTTGTACTTCACAATGTTGTTGCTAAAGATGTCCAGGATTTAGATCAAGCAAGAAGGAAGAAGTATTTAGAAATCAGCATGGTGGATGTCTTCTGCATTTGTATAGGGCTCTGGTGAGACCACATCTGGAGTATTGTGTACAGTTTTGGTCTCCTAATTTGAGGAAGGACATCCTTGTAATTGAGGTAGTGCAGCGTAGGTTCATGAGATTGATCCCTGGGATGGCGGGACTGTCATATGAGGAAAGATTGAAAAGACTAGGCTTGTTTCACTGGCGTTTAGAAGGATGAGGGGATTTCTTATAGAAACTTATAAAAGGACTAGACAGGACTCGCCCAACATTGGGAACATTTTTCCTGCATCTAGCTTGTCCAGTCCTTTTATAATTATATATGTTTCTATAAGATTCCCCCTCATCCTTCTAAACTCCAGTGAATACAAGCCTAGTCTTTTCAATCTTTCTTCATATGACAGTCCCGCCATCCCAGGGATCAATCTTGTGAATCTTGCTGCACTGCCTCAATCACAAGGATGTCCTTCCTCAAATTAGGAGAGCAAAACTGTGGGCAATACTCCAGATGTGGTCGTACCAGAGCCCTATACAACTGCAGAAGAACCTCTTTACTCCTATACTGAAATCCTCTTGTCATGAAGGCCAACATTCCATTAGCTTTCTTCACTGCCTGCTGTACCTGCACATCAACTTTCAGTGACTGGTGTACAAGGATGCCCAGGTCTCGCTGTACCTCGCCCTTACCTAACCTAACCCCATTGAGATAATAATCTGCCCCCTTGTTTTTGCCACCAAAGTGGATAACCTCACATTTATCTATATTATACTGCATCTGCCACTCATCTGCCCACTCACTCAACCTGTCCAGGTCACCCTGCAACCTCTTAACATCCTATTCACAGTTCACACTGCCACCCAGCTTTGTGTCATCCGTAAACTTGCTAGTGTTGCTCCTAATTCCCTCTTCCAAATCATTAATATATATGGTAAACAGTTGCGGCCCCAACAACGAGCCTTGTGGCACTCCACTCACCACTGCCTGCCATTCTGAAAAGGACCCGTTCACTCCTACTCTTTGCTTGGGGACGATCAGCCATGATTGGGGACGATCAGCCTTGATCCCAATGAATGGCGGTGCTGGCTCGAAGGGCCAAATGGCCTCCTCCTGCACCTATTTTCTATGTTTCTATGCCATAGAGTGAAATCTACAAGAAATTGTTTTTTTTCTTGGTGTTAGAAGTGTTCTCAGAATAGTCCAGAAAAGTATCTGCAGTGCATTTTCATAGATGGTGAAAATTGCAGCCAGAGTGTGCCACATTTGAAGGGAATTAATGTTAAAGGCATTGAAAAGAGTGTAAATCAAGTGAGTTGCTTTACTTAGCTGGTGTTCAGATTTTGTCAGTGTTGTTGAAGTAGCGTTGATCCAAGCAAAAAGAGAGTATTCCATCAAACGTCTGACGCGTGTTGTGAAAAACATTGGGGTGTTTGGAGTCATTTGCTACAGGATGCGAGCCTTTGACTTGCTGCTGCTGTCAACGTTTTAATGTGGCAGATCTAGTCGTTTCTGGTCACAAGTGATCCCGTCTCCCACTCCCTAGAATATTGATGGGAGAATTAGTGATGCCAGTGTCATTGAATGTCAGTGATAGGTTGTTGGACATGGTGATTGCAACTATGAACGTTACGTTCCAGATAAATACAGAAGAGCAAATTTCAATTTCAATTTTGTCAAACTTGTCAATATGATGTTCGCCTCATCTCAGGTTTCCCTTTGGTCAGAGCAAACTGGTAATGGAAAATGATTTTTCTCACCTGCATTCATCTCACACAATATATCTTTAGTTCTGACAGAAGAAAAGCTGTCTAGGTAGTAACCATTAAAGCATATTGGATGCAGAAACCTTGCTGGAAAAAGTGCAGGTTTGCAAAGAAGAATCAATCCCATTCACATCAGCTGTGTTCATGGCCTTCAGGCTAATGTAGTGTGGGCTGGATACCATGTTATTCTCAAAAGGAATTTAGCCAATTGAAGTCAGCATACTATGCTGTGGGGCATTTTCTTTATTCTTGCATAAATAGGTAAATTGGAGATCTTGTGTAGAAAATGAAGA
This sequence comes from Leucoraja erinaceus, assembly GCF_028641065.1. Taxonomy (NCBI): domain Eukaryota; kingdom Metazoa; phylum Chordata; class Chondrichthyes; order Rajiformes; family Rajidae; genus Leucoraja; species Leucoraja erinaceus. The sequence goes on along the minus strand of NC_073398.1, from coordinate 27,737,760 downwards.
TTGATAGTGCCAATTGATGTCCAAAAACTATGATTTACTGTGTTTTACTATTCTGAGGGAATAAATATTTTCCATTTCAAATCCACAGCCTAGTGCAAGGTTAGAAATGTATAATATACATTCATTCTCTCTTGATTTCATAGTAGAGTAAACCAAACTCCCACTGAAAATAATTAGTGCAAAATCAATTGACAATTTTTGAACTAATCTTCAATCAATTGCTTTTGAAGAACCAGATTTAATTTTTCTTTGTAATTTTGTTTTTTGAAGGAGTTGGAGGAACATTTTAATGTTCCCCAAAAATGGATCACAAAATGGTTTGTGATAATGAAATAATCATGTGTAAGTAATGAATAGAATTGGCCCTGGGTTTTTAAATTATATTCTCTGGCACCCAATGGTGGCAAGTGTGGATTTAGCACTGTTAGATGCTGGGTAAAGCTTCTTTAACCTCATGACAAGCATTGAGGCGAACATTTCACCAATCCCAACTGTTTTCTGATTTCATAGCCGTTTAGAGTCATTGAGTTATACAGCAGGAAACCTGAGCTACTCCCACTTGCCTGCCTTTGGCTCATATCCCTCTAAACTGTTTCAATTCATAAAGCTATCCAAATGTACCCACCTCTACCTCTTTCTCTGGAAGCTCGATCCACATGTTCACCTCGCTCTGAATGGAAACTGTTGACCCCATTGTCCCCTTTATATCTGTGCTCTTCCTCACCTTAAATCTGTGCCCTCTGGTTTCAACTCCCTACCCTGGGAAAAAAAGACTGTGACCATCTGCTTACCTGTGCTCTTTGTAGTTTATTTTCCTCTGTAAGATGATCCTGCTTCTTGTGGAATTGGGGAGATCCTCAGTTCATGCAAAACTGAGGCAGGCTTGTGTTGTAGACCCATGAAACCATGTCAACACACCCAATTCTGGCTAGAAGCAGAAGATCCAACGATCCAACAAACATGGACTGGATTTGATCTGAGGTCCTGGATTGAAAGGTAGTGCCTGTTGCACTGTGCTTCCAGGTCCCCGTTATTTTCTGATAAATTCCTGAATGCATTTTGTGGAAAGAGAATAGAATAGACATACATAATGCTTCAACCCTGCACCGTGGTATAAATCGGCAACCCAGTGATGAATCTTTATTGATCATTTGTGTTGGTGTGATGTGGTGAATACTTTTAAATTGCCTCAATAAAATCTGGACCGAGAAGATACTTGATTTGAATCGGACACGAAGTTTAAAATTGGTTTCACTTTAACAAAATTTTTTGTGCTGCTGCATTGGAATTGCCGATTTGTAGTAACTACCTCATCTATATAATTTCTGGAGCTTTTTGCGTGTGTTTGTGTCAATTGAAAAGCAATAGCAATCTGAGAAATGCATTTGCCATTTTATAGAACTGTCAGTTACATTGTGCGGAAGGAGCTTTGTTGTTATCAGATCTGGCATTGCAACAAATTTGATCGTATGACTAAATTTTTATGGCTAAGAAGCTAATGACAGCTGAGCAAACTGTAAAATTAATGATGGGAACTATTCTGCAGTCCTTTTTTAAAGCTCGTGGGCATTGAAGTTCTCTTGGTAAGCAATGATTTATTTTTGTCTGGGATATGAATGGCAAATGGTATTTTACATTGGTCCATTTTATTTATGCTTGGGATTGTTCTTCATCCAAGAAAACAATCCTCCAATGAGTCGTGACACTGAGTATCAACTATAATGCCCCTGTCCCAATTAGGAAGCCTGAACGGAAACCTCTGGAGACTTTGCGCCCCAACCAAGGTTTCCGTGCGATTCCCGGAGGTTTTTGTCAGTCTCCCTACCTGCTTTCACTACCTGCAACCTCCGGCAACCACCTGCAACCACCGGGAACCGCACGGAAACCTTGGGTGGGGCGCAAAGTCTCGGTTTCCGTTCAGGTTTCCTAAGTGGGACAGGGGCATTAGTCTACTCATTCGGTAATTGGTGCTAAATCTGACCACCTTCATTTTCCAATTATGCATTTTGTGGTGGATTGTGAAGAAGAGAAATCATGCATGATTAACTTTCTCTTTTCTGTCTCTACATAAAAGAGGTTTATAGGTGATGGTATTCCCAAGTATCTGTTGTCCTTGTCCTCGCTAACGGAGGTGGCAGGTGTGGCAGGTGTTATTGAAATAACGGCTGTATATTTTGTAGGTGGTGAATACTGCAGCCATAGTGTGATGGTAGTAGATAGAATGAAATCTTGGGGTGCATTGTGTACCGATCAAGTGGACTGCTTTGTTCTTGATGAGTTGAACTCCTTGAGACTATTTTATAGTTCTCAAGACCATACTTGAGACTATCGAGATTCCTAAGAGTGATAAAATCAGAACATGTAAGATTAGGTGATTAAAATTATGTCCCATAGCTCAATGAACCAGTTATGCCAGTTAGTTGGCTCTGATTCAAAACCTCTTTTGCTCAGAATTCAATCCTGAGAATGGCCTCAAAATGAGAACACATGTATTTTTATTTCTTGCCTTATATGGATTATTTCCCAGTTAAAGTGTGATAATTATTTACAGTTCATTTTGATTCACTCCTGAATTTTTACCGACCACTTTATATATGTGTAGGGAAAGAACTGCAGATGCTGGTACAATCGAAGGTAGACACAAAATGCTGGAGAAATTGAATTGGTGATGTTTTGGGCCGAGACCCTTCTTCAGACTGATCTCAGGGGAAGGGGTAGGACAAAGTAAGAGTGTAGGCGGAGACAGTGGGACTAGTGGGAGAACTGGGAAGGGGGGGAGGGAATGAAGAGAGAGAGCAAGGGCTACCTGAAGTTAGAGAAGTCGATGTTCATACAGCTGGGGTGTAAACTACCCAAGCGAAATATGAGGTGGTGTTCCTCCAATTTGGGCTGGTGCTTCACTCTGACAATGGAGGAGGCCCAGGACAGAAAGGTCAGATTGGGAATGGTAGAGGAAGTTGAAGTGCTGGGCCACCGGGAGATCAGCTTGGTTAAGACGGACTGAGTGGAGGTGTTCAGCTAAACAATCACCGATCCTGCGCTTCGTCTCGCCAATGTAGAGAAGTTGACACCTGGAACAGCGGATGCAGTAGATGAGGTTGGAGGAGATGCAAGTGAACCTCTGCTTCTCTTGGAAAGACTGTTTGGGTCCTGGAATGGAGACGAAGGGGGAGGTAAAGGGACAGGTGTTGCGTCTCCTGCGGAGTAACTCAGCGGGCCAGGCAGCATCTCTGGAGAGAAGGAATGGTGACGTTTCGGGTCGAGAACCTTCTTCAGACTTTATATATTTGTGCAGGAGTGTTTTCAATGTTACGACACATTTCTGCAATCAGTCATAGTCATCCAACATGAAAACAGACCCTTTGGCCCATCTCATCTATGTCGACCAAGATGCTCCATTTACAATTCACATAGTCCCATTTGACTGTGTTTAGCCTATATCCCTTTGAACCTTTCCTATCCATATACCTATCCTCCATCAATTTTGCATTACTCATTCAAATGTTTCAAAAATATATTTCTCTGAGAAGTGTCAGAAGAATAATAGCTGTTATCTTACATCAGCAGAATCATGCTTTCATTGAAGGGCATGATCAGTGACATTATCAGTTAATGGGACATTCTTACTTTTGGTTCCAAGTTTTGATATCTGCTATAGAAGACTGTGGAGGATGTCTGTAAGTATCTGAAAGCACATAGACTTTCACTGACCTCCTATTGCTATTTCAACATTTGAAACATCACACTCTGTGTGTTAGCATGGTGGTTTCATTGATTCTGTTGGATGACAATGAGCTGTAGGACCAGGATCTCAGGCACTTGAACCAAGTTGGGAACCCCAAGAGATTAGACATCTGTGCCTTGATGTCTTCATCCATGCTCCTGCCGTGACCTTTCCCAGGAGAAATGTGCCTCGAAGCTAAGATTTATAATATCAGCTGTCACAGATGTACAACTTCTGGGGAAACAGACCTTTAGTTGTTTGCGAATTTATGGACTGCATTGCTGTTTGAGGTTGCCAGTGAACCTAAATTACTAGTTACTAGGTCGTTCCACATAGTCATGGCTGATCTACAGGACATCTTAGTTTGTTGCTTGTCATGGTAACCAGGACATCAAAACACAAAGATGCGGGTGTTTCTTCATTGTAGAGTGTGATACAGAGCTAGCAGCCTCTTCACTGAAATATGGGGCGCCCACAGGATTCTCCTTCCATAACGTTCCATTATGAGAAAAACTTCTTCCTAGCCAAAGCCAGATATTCAAGGTTAATTAAATGATTAATTTTCATCCCGTTATCCCCAAACAGTGTGGACTTTATTATTGTCATCTGGCCTTACAACGCCCAGCCGTCAGGAAACCAATATCTTTTCCTCAGAGGAAACATGGGAACCTGTGAAGGAGGAGGAAGAGAAAAAGGGGTGATAACGTTCTTGTTGACATAGCCTGTGCCTTTGGTCATACGCTCATCATGCAGCAAGCAGCCACCAAATTCTCAGGGGCATGTTTTTTGCACCACTCATGTATTTATGCATACAGGTCTAAGGGGGTCAGCAAATACAAACAGACATGAACATTTTAGTTTCCATAGGGCCCATGCAGATCGTCAATGTAGCATGCAGACCTCTCCTCCCAGATGAAAAGAACTCTCTTGTGGAAGTATATCTCTTCAGATAGGATCTCTAGATCCAGGTCGGTGAACTTAGAACCATATTTCTTGACATCTCCTGGCAACTTTCCCTTTATTTGCCAGATCTCTTGCTGCTAGTTGTTCACAGCTTAGTAGAATTGATACAGTCACAAGCATGACTTCCCTTATGAGGATGTGCTGCCTCATGCACTGTTGCACTTGGATCATGACTGAAAATTGCAATCTTATTGTTGATGCTCCCAAATGAAAGAGTTCAGGGAAACATTTTGACGGCACAATTATGGAGCTCATGAATTTTGAAAATGTTATCATTCTAATTGTGCTGAAATTAATACACTGTTTACAGGTTTACCTTGTGCAGCCTTCTGTTCTCCATCCTTTGCATTTGTGATTGAATAAAAAGTAAAGTGGAATCCAATTTTAAGGGATGGCATTTTATTAAATTACATATGTGAAATGGGTGTATGAAATAATAAAAAAGTATGGGTGATAGATAGAAATGATTCCTGTTGTTAGAGAAGTCAAGAACTTGGGGGCAAACAATTAAGGTGATTGGCAAAAGAACCAAAAGTGATTAAGTATTTTTTTTTTACATCATGGTTGGAGTGTGATATTCACTATTAGGGATGGAGAAGAGTAAATTGAAGTATTGCGAGAGAATCTGGATAGATATTTGAAAGGAAGTAATTTGCTGGGCTGTGGGCAAAAGAAGGAATAGAATTAGCTGGATTACACCTAGTGGAGCTTCAGTGGGATGAATGGGTCCTTCAGTGCTGTAACCATCATGTGATTCTGAGTGGAATATATTTTGTTGACTTTGGCGAGTTTTGGTTTTGACTGTGCCTCTTATTAAATGTAAACTGATGTACAATCTTGCAAATGGCTTATCGTAAAGTCGTTTCAGCATGGAAACCGGCCCTCCAGCTAACCAAGTGCACACTGACCATCAAACACCCTAATCCTACACTACACTAATTACACTAATCCTACACTCATCCTACTTTATTCTCTCATTCCCAACAACTTCCCCTAGATTCTACCACTCACCTCCACACAGGTGGCCAAGTAACCTACCAACTTGCATATCTGTGAGATGTGAGAAGAAACCTGAACACCTGGAGGCAACCGCATTATGATGGGGAATGGGCAAAGTCCACACAGAGAGCATTGGAGGTCAGGGTTGACTTTGGACCAGTTTAGTTTAGAGATACAGCGCGGATACAGTGCAGGCTCGGCCCACCGAGCCTGCACCGACCAGCGATCCCCGCACATTAACACAAGCCTACGCGTACTGAGGACAATATACACTTATACCAAGCATACAAACCCAAGCTAATTAACCTATAAATCTGTCTGAAGAAGGGTTTCGGCCCGAAACGTTGCCTATTTCCTTCGCTCCATAGATGCTGCTGCACCCGCTGAGTTTCTCCAGCAATTTTGTGTAACCTTCGATTCTCCAGCATCTGCAATTCCCTCTTAAACACTATAAATCTGTACGTCTGGAGTGCAGGAGGAAATCGAATACTTGGAGAAAACCCACGCGGTCACGGGGAGAACGTACAAACACCGTACTGACAGCACCTGTAGTCGGGATTGAACCCGGATCTCCAGCGCTGCAAGCGCTGTAAGGCAGCAACTGTTCCGCTGCACCACCGTGCCGCTCCTGCGCGGATCACTGGAATTGTGAGGTAGCACCTCTACAAGCTGTAGCACCAATGTGCCTCTAAAATGAAGCAGTTCTTTTAATTATATGGTCTTCCCTTAGTGATAGCAACATGTTCAGGGTTTATGCTATTTGAGTATTTCAGCCTGATAGAGGTACAACATTGAAGGGTTGCTGTATCAAGGCGTCGATAGGTTATTCACATTTGAGAAGCAAACAATTTGGTCCAAAATGCTGGAGTAACTCAGCGGGACAGGCAGCATCTCTGGAGAGAAGGAACGGGTGACGTTCGGGTCAAGACCCTTCTTCAGACTGGAGAAGAGTCTCAGCATGAAATGAGTTACTCCAGCACTTTGTGTCTATCCTCGGTTTAAACCAGCATCTGCAGTTCCTTCCTCCATAATTTGGCCCAAGTAATCCATGTTGGCATTGGCCTTCCCTGCATTAAGTTTTAACCAAAAATGCCACTTTTGTCATTATTTCCTTGCAATCCAGTCTCCCAAACAGCTGTGCAAACAGACGTAAGTGAGATTTCTTTGGCAGCAATTGCTGGGAGCTGTATGAATGCAAATTGACTGCCATGATTCCAAAATTACAACAATGACAACCTTATTGGCTATAAGCTATATGATTATAGTCCTGGAAGACCCCACACGAAACAAACTTTTTCAAACATACAGCAAAATTGTGCTCTTTCCAACGTTTGTAACCAAGAAAAACTAAAATAACATTTCAATAAAACCTAAAAATAAAGAGCCTGACTTTCAGACACAATTGCTGATGTAACACGTCAGATGAGTGACTCTCTTTCAAAGCACCAGCCACATGGGAAAAACCTAGCAATAGGATGATTACAGCAAGGGCCATGATGGTGACTCAGATGTTCTGCGCAAAAGGAGTCATCAGCAGTCAAATTAATATCTGTCCATCACTGAGTATATCCGTATTCGCAGCAGTCCTGCAGTTTGTAGAATTACTGTGGAAGGATTATGCCTGTACTGATAGCAGCTCCATGTCAGCGATCAGCAGCAGTACAGTTTTGCTCTGTTTTACCGTCTCTCTCTATTTTTATTTAATTTGGCATCGAGGCTGCCCATTTTTATAATAAACCTTTATATAGAGATCAGGATTTTTGTTCAGTCATATCCTAGAAGATTTTACTTGTCTCTATACTGATGTGAACAAAGATCCCTCGACAATTCTAAGCACCGTCTTTCTAATCTGATTTAAATTCAATTCTTCGCTCCATATCTTTGCTTTGTATGCTTCTACCATATTGCCTATCCTTCCAATACTTTTATGAAAGTACTATGGGGCTTTATTTTCAAGATTCTCATAAGACATTTGATGTCTTTTAGCTCCGTGCCTGTGGGCCAGCATGCTATCCTGGAATCTACTATGATGTTTTTTTCTTGAGCAGAACACACAAAATGCTGGAGAAATTCGGTGGGTCAGGCAGCATCTGTGGGGGGAATAGATTGGCAACGTTTCAGATTGGGACCCTAGTTCAGACTCGTTGTAGTACTTGTTCTTCATTTTTTTGGCTAATTTAAATTTTTCCCAACTCTGTCTATTCATTAGATTCTTTTTGAGATTAAAATAGGCAATATTTCATGTATTTCATTTGAATGAAATTAATTTCATTTCATTTATATTACAGTATATGGACACATTGATCTGTTTTGTAGTAAATGCCTACTATGTTCTGTGTTCTGAAGCAAAGCAAGAATTTCATTGTCCTATACAGAGACACATGACAATAAACTCACTTGAACTTAAATACTCAGGGACATTATCAAAGTCTTGAATTGTCCTAGCACACTCATGTTGATTGACACTGATTTGGCTCATACCGTTTTTTGTTTGTTACAGTTGTTTCTTATAATTCTTATAAACTCAATGGAAATAAAACAGAAATCATGCTAATTGGCTCAAAGTCCACACTCTCCAAAACACACCCGTTCACCATTTCAGTTGATGGCTCACCCATACCCACCTCCTCCCATGTCAAAAGTCTCGACGTCATGCTGGACAGTACACTTTCCTTTGGCCCCCACATCAGCAATATCACACGCTCTGCATACTTTCATCTCCGCAACATCTCCACACTCCGCCCCTCCCTCTCCAAAGACAATACAAAAGTCCTCATCCACGCTCTGGTCACATCCCGCATCGATTCCTGCACCTCACCTCCAATAAACTTCTTCATCGCCTCCAATGCATTCAGAACTCTGCAGCTCGGATCATCACCCGCACCAGATCATCGGACCACATCACACCCATCCTCACTCAGCTCCACTGGCTCCCTGTGCACCACCGGATTAACTACAAGATTTTACTGCTGACGTTCAAAGCCCTACACCACCTTGCTCCCCAATACCTCTCTGACCTGCTGCTACCATACACTCCTTCCCGGTCACTTTGTTCCTCCTCAGCTGCAATTTTAACTGTCCCCACATTTAGACTCAGCACCATGGGTGCCAGAGCCTTCAGCTGCTCTGCCCCACGTCTCTGGAACACTCTCCCACCTCCCATCCGTCACCTGGACACTATCGATCAATTCAAATCACAACTCAAAACACACGTGTTTAGATTAGCATACCCGACAAAACTTCCACCATCTTCACCCTGATTTTAATGACTTAAAATGTTTTGTGTATTTTTTTTGTTTTTTTTGTTATTGTTTTTAATCAACTTGATTGTAATATTGATAAAGGTACTGTGATTTTATGTCCTGTAAGGTGTCCTTGGGTGTCCAGAAAAGCGCCAGCAAATAAAATGCATTATTATTATTATTATTATAATCTCTAGAATTTTTCTGGAGATTTAACTCGTCCATCCCTCATGTTTTCAAAAAGGGGTAAAGTAAAATAAAGTCAGGTTTTATTGAAATGTGTTCTGCTTGCCTCTTCTTTAAATGCAATTTTTATTTCTCTGGAATTTTGGGTTTAATTGTTTCCAATTTTGTTCCTCTAGATATGAAACCATGTTTTGATTGCATTACCACGCATTAATCTGATTTGCTGTTTATGGAAATCAATGTTTTTGTAATTATTCTGGTTCATTTAATTGAGCTACTCATATTTTAAAGAGGGTTTATTTAAAATGCTTTGTTTAAAAGGTGAAAGGTCAGCAAAGTGCAATTGAACACCGGTGATGACTGCTCTGATGCCAGGCTGATGCCTTCTGCATTCTATAAAAGTACTGGGATAATGGGTCAAGCAACATCTTTGGAGAACATGGATATTGAGAATGGAACTATAAAATTGAACATGTTCTTCTTTTTCTGGCTAATTAGAAACCTTTCCACCTCTGCATGAATTCAAAGATACGATTTACCTTTCAATGCAACTGCCCATTAGTAACAATTGGCTGAGACCAGCTAGACCAGCAATAATTCAGATTTGCCCCAGGGGCTCATGAGTTCAGCAGTTCACTGATAGTTAAGAACCACTGGGGAAATTGAAGAAATCGGTTGTAATAGAAGTGAACACTGTCACACTCCTTTGAGCTTGACATTAACATGGGTTGCGTCAGCTGAGGGGCAGAAACCCAATGCTGGGTTGTGCTTGGTTATCACCTTAACCAGAATCATGATTTTATTTGTTGGTGTCGTGAAAGCAATTTCAGGGCTGATGCAGGAAATGAATGCATAGTGTGAGGGGAAGGAAGGGATATTTTGAATAATGTCAGTGTGCTTTACGGTATAAAGGATTGTATTCTGGAATAAGTTTTGTTATGTAAACATTTGTAAATCAAGAAGGAAACAAAAACTCCCCTTGGCTTCCGCTACTTGGTTGATGAATAGGGCTTAAATATGGTATCAGTGAAAATCTGAATAGTTCTCTCTGGGTAACATTCCTAGGGGTAAAGCACACCATTTTCTGTCACATGGTCATAGTTAAGACAGTGCCTCAGATTGGACTTGAACAAGGCTTTCATTTGCATGATGTAGAAAGACATCTCTGAAAGACTTTTCGTATTGAGCTGCTTGGATGGTGGTACAGTTATATAAATCTCCTTATTTCATGTGACTTCCGTTACACAAGCATGGACGGAAATCCTGGGGAGATTGTCCCCCACCTCTCACATGTTTTGAGAGGTGGGGGACAATCCCCCCATGTTTTGTGACCTGGGCTCTACAGCCAGTCCCAGGTCGGCTAGCTTGCCCCAGGTCTGGCTGTCGTGCCCAGATCGCCTGCGTGCCCCAGGTCTGGGTGCAGTTCCCAAGTTGCGAAAACGAATTGAAAAAACATACACCTGCGGGCCGGTTGAGTTCGGTTGCCGACCCCTGTCCTAGATGTCAGGCCTCATGGGGTGTCCTCCCCCATGTTTTAAAAGCGATATCCACCCATGCTCAAAACTAAACCCCCAATCCTTCTTTCACATGAAATTTCAATAACTCTTCAACTTCAAATCCAGCCCCACTTGTCAACTTAATGTCTCGTGGTGATTTTGCAAATTCACCGGAAATCTTGCAAACTCTAGCTATAATTTTCTTTATTCATGATTCACAGTTGCATCATTACATCATTGCAAGGGGTACTGATGCTGTCAGTGACATTTGACCTCTTCCAAATTTCTGCCAGTGGTGGTTACATCTCATTAGATGCCTTGGGTTGTAAGCCTTGAATGTAGAAATTACATATTAACAGACCACCAAGGGCGCCGTACGATGGCAGCCTCGTCAACAGTATCTGTTTTTTCATCTTTTTTTTGTTATTTTTACTGTGTTTTAAAACTTTGTGTTAATGTTCTTTGTTTTGCTTTATGTGGGGGGCGGGGGATACTATTTTTCAATCTGTTACCTTGCCGGAGATGCGATTGTTTTCCGGATCGTATCTCCGGTAGCTCTGCGGCCTAACATCACATCTCGGGACTGACTTTGAGCCCCACCGCAGGGCGTGGACTTACCATCGAAGTTGATCCCTAGCCTGGGATCGACGCTCCAACCACAGCCTGCGGACTTTAATATTAAGGGCTCGCAGTCTCGGGAGAGACCGAGTCGAGAAGCTCTGGATGCCGCACAACGTTCTACTAGCCCCGATCCGAGGTCAGATCGCCGGCGCGGGGGAGCTGAGATTCCCCCCCGATGCAGAGCTTGATCGGTCCAACAAGGAAGGCCCACGCCGGCTACGGGAGTAAGATCGTCCTGGCAACGGGAGGCCCAAGGCTCGAGGACAAAGAAGGGAAGAGAGTGAACTTTTTTTTCGCCGTCCATCATAGTGAGGAATGTGGAGGAGTCACTGTGTTGTCCAATTCCTTGTCCAATCCTAAAGATTTGCGCCTGGCTTCACTGGTTGCTATACATTGCCCCTTGGTGTAGTTTAGTTACAAAACAAATCAAAGGAAAATTAATGGGCATGTGTGAGATAAAATGAGTTGCAGGGAAAGAGGAAAATAAGGAAAGAGAGAATGGGGTTATTAGGATTGTGCTTCAGGGAGCTGTCATGAATTGGATGGATCACATATTCTCCTGTATCATTGCAGATATATGAGAAGACTAAAGTGATCTTAGTTTCCCTTAAAACTTGGAGCAATTTTCTCGTCCCTTAAGATGATCATTCCAAAGAGGCCATGTCTGATTTACATTCAACACCCATTTCGGAGAGAAGCCACATTTCTCGTTGATTCGTTTTAGATCCGTTCTGCACCTATACATTATCTAAACTTTCCACAAGACACATATTATGCACTTATTTTGAAACGTTCAAACAAGATTTGAACATATGTTGGCACTTTCATCACTCTATTCCCATTCTTTCTAGATTTGCTTTCTCCTGGATTATCATCACATTTGATGTTCTTCTAATCACTTGACCTTTTTTTTTCCAATTTTCGTAATTGAAACACATCTGCCCATTGTAACACTTGCAGGAATAACTCTTCAGTCACTGAGCTTTATTTTGTCAGCTTATTTGTACTTTTGATGCTCAAGACATAACATGGCTAATTGTCTACCAATTACTCACTGTTTCCACTTATATTAATTATATTTTAACTTTAATATTAATGGTTATAGTTTTCTGCAATTTGTTAGAGGAGGTGCAGTCATCGAAACTGCCAAAATGTTTTGAATCCAATGTGAATAATGCACAAAATAAGTTGTGATAAATCACCACAGCAAGCAGAGCACCGTGATTGTCATGAAGATAAAATGGCATGGGAGGATGCACAATGTCAATATGGATGGGAATTGGTGCATTCCTTATGGCAGCGTTCAATAGCTTCATAAATCGTGCACCCAAAGAAAATTTGTAAATTGAATGTTTGGAAGTCAATGGTTAATGACCATTGAATCTGCAGTATGTGGTATAAATGATATATCATGCTTTTTTGCTATAGTGGGTGGGGCAGAGCACGGCTGCAGCAAAGGTGCTTCTTGGCATCAAGGTTACTGTCTGATTCTGGCTAAGGACAGGCATAGATTTAATTGTGATAAACACACAAGCTGCGTAATGGAGGTCTGTATTGCAGTGTCATTTTTATATTCCTCTTTCCTTGGTCTATGCCTTGCAATTGATGTAGAAACAATATACTCTTTTAGGATTATGTTTTTGTTCTTAGTCAGCCCTTTTCCTATCCTGGCACATCTCAAGGGTCGTGTACTTAATGAACGACTCATTGAAACATTTGATGTGCACATCTTCGCATTTATATATTTTAATAATAAATAATAATAATAATAATTTTATTTATAGAGCACTTTAAAAACAAACATAGCTGCAACAAAGTGCTGTACATCACTAATCATTGACAAAAAAGTTAATACACACCAAAAATAACAATCAAAAGAAATAGTAGGAAAAGACATGTAAAATAAAGAAACATCAAAAACACCACAAACAGAAGCAAAGCCTCAGGCATGGTCAAAAGCCAGGGAGTACAAATGCGTTTTAACACTGGATTTGAAGATGGACAGTGAGGGGGCCTGTCTGATGTGCAGCGGCAGGGTGTTCCAGAGTGCCGGAGCAGCAACAGAGAAGGCTCTATCCCCTCTGAGCCTCCGACTAGACCTCGGTACCTCCAGGAGCAGCTGACCAGCTGACCTGAGGGACCGGGCAGGAGTGTATGGGTGGAGCAGCTCAGAGAGGTAAGGCGGGGCGAGCCCATTCAGAGATTTAAAAACAAATAACAGTAACTTAAAATGAACCCGAAAGTGCACCGGGAGCCAGTGTAGGGAGGCCAGAATTGGCGATATGTGCTCCCTCTTTCGAGTCCCTGTCAAAAGGCGAGCAGCAGCATTCTGAACCAACTGGAGACGAGCCAGTGAAGAACGAGCAACACCAAAATAGAGCGCGTTACAGTAATCCAGCCTAGATGTAATAAAGGCATGGATTACTGTTTCAAAATGCTGCCGCTCGAGAATGGGCTTCACCTTCGCCAGCTTCCTTAGGTGAAAGAAGCTGGACTTAACCACCGCGCATATTTGGCGATCTAATTTAAAGTCACTGTCCATCCTAAAACCCAGGTTCACAACTGTTGGCTTCACGTACCTTGACAATGGACCTAAATCAACAAATGGAGGTTCACGGCAGCCATTGGGATCAAATAAAATCACCTCTGTCTTCTTTTCATTAAATCCAAGAAAGTTTAGGGCCAACCAGGACTTAATGTCATCAAAACAAGACAGAAGCGATTTTACAGAAAAGGCATCTTCCCCCCTCAGCGGCATATATAGTTGGGTATCATCTGCATAACAGTGGAAGGAGATGCCATGCTTTCTAAGGATGGAACCCAGAGGAAGTATGTACAGCGAGAAAAGCAGGGGCCCCAGAATCGAACCCTGTGGAACCCCATATGACAGGGGAGCGGAAGAGGATTCAAACCCAGCAAGGCTAACACACATGGTTCTGCCCGCCAGATAGGACCTGAACCATCCCAGGGCACTGTCGCAGATGCCCACTAACTGCTGTAGCCGAGATAATAAGATATTATGGTCCACCGTATCAAAGGCGGCAGACAAGTCCAGCAGGACAAGAACCACACAATCCCCAGAATCATTAGCCAGGAGGATATCGTTAAAAACCCTTAGCAATGCTGACTCCGTGCTGTGCATGGTTTTAAATCCAGACTGGAAGATCTCCAGAATATCATGCTCCTCCAGGAATAGTTTTAGCTGAGCATAAACAAACTCTCTCCAGCAATTTAGAAATAAAAGGCAATTTCGAGATGGGTCTAAAATTGGCCAGAACAGATTGATCCAGGCCAGGTTTCTTAAGCAGTGGTTGCACTACCGCATGCTTAAAACTCACGGGGACAACCCCAGAACACAAGCTGCTGTTAATAATGGTAAGAACCGACTGCCCTATACTAGGGAAGACCTCCTTAAAAAGATGTGGAGGGACCGCATCACAAGGAGAACCCGATGGTTTAATATGGGAAACCACATCCTTTAAATACGATATAGTCACAGGCTCAAACTTGTCGAATACCACCAGGCAAGGGACCGAAACAGAAGGGTCAGAGGCAGGTGCTGAAATGTTAGCCCTTAAGGAAACAACCTTATCAACAAAAAAGTGCAGGAAGTCATTACACATTTCAGGTGAAGCTTCCAGACAGACAGGCTGCGGGGCATTTAGAACAGAGTCAATGATTTCAAATAGCACACGAGGGTTGTTACACTTTGACACAATAATTTTAGACAGGTACTCTCTCTTGGCCTTTTTAACACTGTTTTGGTAGTGACGCCAACAGTCCCTGAGAATTTGAAGTGAAACCTGTAGCCTGTCCTTCCTCCACTTTCGCTCAGCTCTGCGACACTCCCGTCGTGCTGCACGAGTCACTGCACTGAACCAGGGTTCAGGTTTAGCCCTCGGCTTCAACGATCTTAACGGAGCCACAGAGTCCAGTATAGTCCTGCATGAAGAATGAAACCACGAACTAATCTCCTCCGTACCAAGAGGAGTGGACGCAGAGGGGGCGCAGAGCTGATCGAAAGCAGCAGAGAACTTGCCAGCAGTAAGAGGGCTAAAAGACCGACAGCGCCGAGCAGACACCACAGGCAAAATTGCTTCACAGGAGAAATTGACATCAAACAATACAGGCATATGATCTGAAACACACACAATCAGAGATTTCCAAATTCAACACAGACAAGCCATGAGAGAGAACAAGGTCCAGTGTATGTCCATGTTTGTGTGTGGGACCAGACACACACTGGACAAAATCAAAAGAGTCCACAAGGCTGAAAAAGTCCTTCACTAACGGCTTAGCAGGACAGCACACATGGATGTTTTAAAGTCCCCAACCAAAAGGACACGATCATAGTTGGGCACGATCAGCCAGAAAATCAGAGAATTCATGTACAAAGTCCTTATTATACTTGGGCGGTCGGTAGATGACCGCACAAAGCACCGGTTTGGAGCGGCCCACTTCAAATACAGTTGCTTCGAAACTGGAGAAAGAAGATGATAGAGGGCATTGCCTGCACTTAAAGTTATTTTTATAAACAGCCGCTGTTCCTCCTCCACGGCCCGATATCCGCGGTGAGGTGAAATAAGAGCAGCCAGCCGGTAATAGCTCAACAAGAGCGCTGCACTCACCTGGACCCATCCAAGTCTCAGTCACACAGAGGAAATCCAGTCCACGTGAGCAGAAGAAATCCCTCAGTATAAAAGTCTTGTTTGCCAGGGATCTGGCGTTCACTAAACCGATCCTGGAGGGGGATGGACTCATCAGATCAGCTGATCGCTGAGCCTGGTGCAGAGTCCTCAGGTTCTGGGGATTCACCCCGCGGTGGCGGGGCCGAGGAGAGCATGGGAGGCGTGGCCCGTCTCGCCGCAGCTCCTGAGCATAGGAAGGGGTGGGGGCGAAGGGACCCACCCGGAAGAGTTGGTGTACCAGGTGACCTCCTTCGTTCCTCCTACCGAGACGGTGAGCCAAGCCAGTTCTCCATGCTGCAGCAGGTGGACAGTGCTCCCGATTGTTGGGGAGGAGATTGTCCGTTGACAGTTGACAGTTGACAGTTGGTGAGCACCAGGCTGAAGGCTGCAGGCCCCGGAGATCTCCCTGAGCAAAGTGTTCCCGACGCTCAAGGCTTTCGAGGAGATTCCCACCTCCTGGCCCACCCAGTTTAGACTTCACCAGTCGACCGCTACGTTTGCCACGGCGACGGCGACGGCGACGGCGACGCTTCCTCGGGCTTAAAACCCACTCCAGGTGAGTTTGGATTCCCAAGAGGAACGGGGGCAGTGTAGTATGTCCGCGGTAAACAAAGGCACCGACATTACGCTGAATGTCCATTAGAGATGTACGGTCGTAGACCAGCAGAGACTTTAGTTGTCTAACACCAATAGAAAACACAAAAAACAGAGAGAGCAACAGACAGGCAGCCATAGACATCGGCGCCATCTTGGAATCTTAAGCAAGTTCTAGGTAGATAGTAGAATTGTGATTGGATTCAATCGTGACAATGGCAAATTTATTCTTACTTTATTTAATTGGATGGTGTGCGGACCTGTTATCTTTAACAAATGCACACTTAATCACGTATCAAATGCAGCCAAAATGGTAGCCCTCTTCCATTTTGATCTGTTCATGCCTGCACGTCAAGAACAGACGAGTAGCCCTTTGGTAGCCACAATTTTATATACCTTAAAACTCCAAGAAGGACTGACTGCATTCTCCACATGTTCTACTTGGATTTCACAAACTTTTCCAATGTCCATTATGTTTCCAGTGTACATATCACTACATTACAAAGAATGAAACTTGCATTATTTGTCACGTGACTGCTTGTCTTAATAGCATTATTGTCTCTGAGTAAGAGAAACTGATGAGTAGCATAATTTAGCTGAGAGTTTAATGCAGTCCTGAAGGTATGCTATATTATTGGGAGTGCCAATCATCACTGACGCATTCAGAACCAGATGTTATAACAGATTTGATTGAGGAATCAACAAGAAAGGCCTTGAAACATTCTATACAAGCTCTTCGCTCAATCAAATTAAGTCATAGCCAGACCTGCATTATTGTTTACGATGACCTATATAAAATGATTCCCATGTATGTCTGTAAACTTATTAACTACACTTAAAAGTAATTTGCTGTACATGAATTCCTTTGGAATTTTGAAAGCAAGAGATGCTATAACAATGCTGGATTATAATTTAGTCTTGGTTGATTTGTGGTGGAGGGAAGTCGTATCTTAAAGAAAATATTTGCAGTTGATTTTAGTGCTGTTGTGTCCTGTTGCAAATAAGAAAGGCAGTGTGATATTTTTAGACTGCAAGAATGCTTCTGTGTTTCTCAAGGTTAAGAAAGCAGTTAATCCTTTGAGGACTGCTGTGCTGCAACTGCACCAAAATCAAATGCGTTCACTTTGCAGTGCTTCAAGAACATTCATCATTTTCACATTTTAATAAATTGGACCCCTAATTCTGGCATCAGTTTTATATTTCAATTAACGAGGTATAATGAGGGGGTTGAGGTTGGTGGAGAGGGGTTGACATTTAAAGGCAAATTGTTGCTTACAAGAGGAAAGGCAGAAAAAGATGGAGATGATTTGATGTAAAACATCAGCATTGCAAGATGGTGGCAAGTGAATAAGCTGCAACAGCCGCAGCAACACACAGATTTCTCAAATTATTCTTGTGAGCTTTTATAAAACCCCGCAGAGGAAAAGCCCTGTCACAGACTTTGCCTGCTCTGCTGAATGTTTGATTTTCTGAACTCGTTCAGTAAACCTCGCCCTGTATTACCTTTGCCCGATAGGGCAACATCAGATCACAAACCCACATGCACAGGACTGGATGCAATATTATGCTTGTACACGTGCCATAATGACAAAATAATTTCACTGTTTACCAAAGAGCAGAACGGGACAGTGATTATAAGAAATGCATAACAATATGTTTTATATTAGTAATGATATGGTGAAGAAAAGAAAATTGTCTTGAGGCTTCTTTAAATCAAATATACCTTTAAAGACTTCTAGAAAATGAATGAGATTTTCAAATGACTTAAGTTTTGTCGATTTTTTCAGCAGACATGCATAATAGCCTGGCAACTGCATTAATCTTAAAGCACTTAATGGAGTGCAGCTAATCGTATAGCTTTTACATTCCATTGAAATCGTAAAACTAGATTTAAATGCTTTTCTCTTTTTTCTGTGTGGGCTCATACCATTTTAAGGGATGGGCTGATTTAAAAATATAGCAATTACATTTATGCATATATGTGTAGGTTATAATTTATTGCTTATAATATAATGAATTCCAGTATCACTATAATATCTAGATCAGAGGGCTCCATGTTTCAAGTCCTGTCTGCAAAGTTGACAATTTCATTTTCAATATTACCTGTGGTGCCCCCAGTGGTAATCTTGACTGAAATAAAAAAGGGAAAATCGGTAAAAAGTTATTGTTTCTAATTACGAGCTCATAATCTCTCCTGGAAGCTGCATTGATAAGTGTGCAGAGAGGGTTTTTTGGGGGGGAAGGATTGTCTAGTGACTATATGGGTAAAACTTAGAAATAGGAAGGGAATGAACACTATGCTGAAACTGTGTTGTACAGTGCCTTCTAGATTGTTTGGGACAAAGACGCATCATTTATTTATTTGCCTCTGTACTCCACAATTTGAGATTTGTAATAGAAAAAATCACATGTGGTTAAAGTGCACATTGTCAGATTTTAATAAAGGCATTTTTATACATTTTGGTTTCACCATGTAGAAATTACTGCCATGTTTATTTTCTCTTCAGCATATGAAAGGCATGCTCAATTGTGTTCAGATCGGGTGATTGACTCGGCCACTCAAGAAATAACCATTTTTTAGCTTTAAAAAACTCCTTTGATGCTTTAGCAATATATTTGGTAACATTGTCTTGCTATGAATGAATGAACCGCCAGCCAATGGTTTGTTTGAGCTTGAGCAGATAGGATGTGTCTACACACTTCAGAATTCATTATGCTACTACTATCAGCAGTTGTATCATCAATGAAGATAAGTGAGCCAGTACCTTCAGCAGCCATACATGCCCAGGCCAACACCACCGTGTTTCACAGATGAGGTGGTATGCTTTGGATCTTGGGCAGTTCCTTCTCTCCTCCATAATTTGCTCTTGCCATCACTCTGATATAAGTTAACCTTTGTGTCATTTGTCCATAAGATCTTTTTCCAGAACTGTGGTTGCTCTTTTAAGTACTTCTTGGCAAACTGCAAACTGGCCATCCTATTTTTGCGGCTAACCAGTGGTTTGCTTCTCACAGTGTAGCCTCTGTATTTCTGTTCATGAAGTCTTCTACGGACAGTGGCCATTCATGATTGGAATAGAAGGAAGAAGCACTGTTAACAGGCATTATTCTTCCTATGTATGGACAGACTTCAATTTTTGGAGAATCCAGGCAAAACGGGTTAATTTCCCAGCAAAATGGAATGTTTTCCAGGAGATGTTCCATGATGTTGCTGAGACAAGGAAGTAAAGATTTATTTGACTGGAGTGTTAGTTTCTTAAAATATAACCTCCTGTCAGATGCGTAACTGGGGCTGATAGATAATTTTGTTTTGTCCTTGGATAGATTTGAAGGTTTCCTTCCTTTTCAGTAGGTGACCAGCAGTTCATGACTCTTCTTGGAGAATGTTGAACATCATTGATCTAAACAATTAGAACCTTAAACAGAATGTTTTTTGAAGACAACGAATAATTTAAACATCCCCGTGCAAATTCCCTTGATGATTACTGATGGGAATAGTTGCAGATAAATATTTCCTCTCTCTCTCTCTCTCTCTCTCTCTCTCTCTCTCCCTCTCCCTCTCCCTCTCTCCCTCTCTCTCTCCCTCTCCCCCTCTCCCTCTCCCTCTCCCTCTCCCTCTCCCTCTCCCTCTCCCTCTCCTCTCCCTCCCCCTCTCCCCCCCATCTCCGTCCCCCTCTCTCCCCCTCCCCTTCTCCGTCCCCTTGTCAAACTCATTCTCTCTCTTTGCCTGCCTGTGTCCTTTCCAGCAACAGTTTGGCTCAGCTCAATTGTGCCTTTGTTTCTATGCCTACTTGACCCTGAATGTTCTTTTCTCTGTCAGTTTGTTTATCAGTCATCTCTTTAAATGCATCCATGGTTTCAATTCTCCTGGTTCAGTTTCATTCTGGGTGAGGTTTTTTTTAACTTATAAAAAAGCGAAGTTTTGGATGCTATCAACACCTTTTCATCACTGACAGGTTGTGGAAAATCATTAATATGTGTTATTCTGAATAGGATGACACTGATACTCATTTGGTGACTGAGTTTATTTGATTTCATGTTATTGATGCCTGCGTTCTGTTCTATTTAGTCCAGCTCATTCCATATTTTAGGATCCTAAGATCAATGTTCTATTTGTACTATTTTTGCAGAATTCATCAGGAATAGATCCAACAATGTAATTCTGTTCTTTATTGTACTCTAGTAATGCAGACTGTGAAAGACAGTGTTTTTATAATCCTGAGTTATTCAAGACACTGAATCAGAACTGGTGCAATCCAAACTGCTTCATACGAGGATCTTATTCAGTTCTTTAATAAAACAACCTTGTAAAAGGTGTTTGAAAATTGTGCCTGTGGATGTTGGTTGAACGAGTCAGTGGAAAGCTGATGGTCATGATATCCTGCTTTAAAGTATTTTTAGATTTAACCAGCCAACATTTGAAAACATTGAGTAGAGTTATTCTGAATTTCCACTTATTTCTGAGCTGATTTCACACAGGATTGTGAGGATGCATTCTTCTATAATTTGCTGTCCTTGAGGTGATTTATTTCATTGCTGAACTAATGCATTGGTTGCAAAGGGAACTAATTTTTCCATTTAGCTGATACCATATTTTAGGAGATTATATAGGGTCTCCAAAAGTAGTATTTCAATGTTAAATATGCTTTGCACTATAAAATGTTGGAATTAACAGCTTCCAATCATAAAACTCTTAATGCAGGAAAAAATATATAAGCATTTCATTGCCAAACCACATCAGTTAGATGACTAAAAAATGATAAAATACTGTTTTACATGAATGTATCAAAGGAAGAATTAGAAGTAGAGTGGTAGGGAAGTCGTATTACTGCTTGTAATCTAGAGACAGCCATCAAGGCTGTGCTACCTGCCGATCACCAACCGCTCACACTCACCCCCTACGACGTGTACGTGGCACTGAGTAGGACTAATGCACGTAAAGCTGCTGGCCCTGACGGCATCCCCGGGCGCGTGCTCAGGGCCTGTGCTGCGCAGCTGACAGACGTCTGGACTGACATCTTCAACCTGTCACTTGCCCAAGCAGTTGTCCCCACCTGCCTTAAAACCACCTCCATCGTGCCAGTGCCAAAACACTCCACTGCGGCAAGCCTCAACGACTTCCGCCCAGTTGTACTTACCCCCATCATCACCAAGTGCTTCGAGAGGCTGGTCCTGGCACACCTCAAAAGCTGCCTACCCCCCACACTGGATCCCTATCAGTTTGCCTACCGCAAGAACTGGAGTACGGAGGATGCCATCTCAACGGCACTTCACTCCGCCCTCTCCCACCTCGACAACAGAGACACTTACGTAAGAATGCTGTTCATCGATTACAGCTCAGCATTCAACACCATTATACCATCAAAACTGATCACCAAACTCGGTAACCTGGGCATCGACCCCTCCCTCTGCAACTGGATACTGGACTTTCTAACCAACAGACCCCAGTCTGTGAGGTTAGACAAGCACACGTCTTCAACCCTCACCCTGAACACCGGCGTTCCACAGGGCTGTGTGCTGAGCCCCCTCCTCTACTCCCTCTTCACCTATGACTGCACACCTGTACATGGTACTAACACCATCATCAAGTATGCAGATGATACAACGGTGATTGGCCTCATCAGCAACAACGATGAGTTGGCCTACAGGGAGGAGGTCCAGCACTTAGCAGCATGGTGCGCTGACAACAACCTGGCCCTTAACTCCAAGAAGACCAAGGAGCTCATTGTAGACTTCAGGAAGTCCAGAGGCGGCACGCACACCCCCATCCACATTAACGGGACGGAGGTGGAACGTGTTTCTAGCTTCAGGTTCCTGGGAGTCAACATCTCCGATCACCTCTCTTGGACCCACAATACCTCAACTCTGATCAAGGAGGCTCACCAGCGTCTCTTCTTCCTGAGGAGACTGAAGAAGGTCCATCTGTCTCCTCAGATCCTGGTGAACTTCTACCGCTGCACCATCGAGAGTATCCTTACCAACTGCATCACAGTATGGTATGGCAACTGCTCTGTCTCCGACCGGAAGGCATTGCAGAGGGTGGTGAAAATTGCCCAACGCATCACCGGTTCCTCGCTCCCCTCCATTGAGTCTGTCCAAAGCGAGCGTTGCCTGCGGAGGGCGCTCAGCATCGCCAAGGACTGCTCTCACCCCAACCATGGACTGTTTACTCTCCTACCATCCGGGAGGCGCTACAGGTCTCTCCGTTGCCGAACCAGCAGGTCCAGGAACAGCTTCTTCCCGGCGGCTGTCACTCTACTCAACAACGTACCTCGGTGACTGCCAATCACCACCCCCCTGGACACTTATTATTATTTATTCAAATCATTTGCTATGTCACTCATCCAGGGAGATGCTAAATGCATTTCGTTGTCTCTGTACTGTACACTGACAATGACAATTAAAATTGAATCTGAATCTGAATCCTCTTCGGTTTGGATATTGATGATTGGTGATCATTATTATCCTGTTCTTGAAACTGGTTTCATTTTCCATCTTCCATTTCTGTTCCGCTTGGAATTCAAGTCACATGGTCAATGATGAGGGAATGCCAACAAAGTTTTCAATGAACACATCTGTGTGGCAGCTGTAGGTTTGAACATCTTGTGTTGCCGATGAATGGGTGGCAGTAATAAGCTGCATATCCCAGGTGTTCTCTCTGGGTTGTCTTAAGTTGCCTTCTGTTTTTGAAGTTGTTCCATTTGTAGCCTTTATCTGGTTTAAAACATACTGTGCTAAGGTGGTCCTATGAAATCCAAATGCCCGAAATGAGAGAAATTGCACATCGGACCTGCCATTACTGAACCTGATGTGCACAGAATTCACCAGGACCCAAGGATTTTGTGTCCAAAGTACTTTGACCCAAGGGAAATCTAATTTGTCAAAGAGCATTCATTTCACACAATACTTATTATAATTGTGTCATGCTGGAATGTGGTAAGGAGACTACCTAAATATGTCTTACAGATGCTTTATTTGTAATTCTTACTTAATGGACAATTAAGATATTGATTAGCTGAATTTTCTGGTTACGTGTAAAATTAAATGATATGTCATTTTTGTCATTGAAATGAAGGCCAACACTCGAGACTAAATAAACTGCTCAGGCAAATAAAATTATTTCTGAAACCAGTGTTAGACTAACAGAGGACCTCTCTTATCACTCAGTCTCCAAAATATGTGAAGATAAGAACCTGGTGTGTACGTGTGCAGAGTGTTCACTTTACTTGACCATACAAATTCTTAACCTTAATTTCACTACTGCTCTGCAGCAATGGGATAACAGAATGGATTGCTATGGTGTCTTTTCAAGCATTGCAATTACTCGAGTATGTCATAATTTATGACTGCCTTCCAGTATCTCAATAAAAATGTAATTGTATTTTGTTTTCTTGGATTTGCACTTGAGAATATGTTGTTGGTTTCACAATTATTTCCATGCTGAGATGATTTGTCTGCCACACCTTTATATGATTCTACAGGGAAGGGCTGAGTTTGAAGTCAATATGTCACTCTTAATGTCTGTCAATGTTATCAATAGACTGGTTATGAACCACAGTAAAGTTGGTCTTCACTGGTGCTGGAAATACATACGTGAGACAACGTTGTGTGGGACTTAGCATACTACTTCTTCGCCTCCCTTCACTTCTTTCAACCACTTGTTTTTGACTTCATAATAGTTAATAGGACAGCAGCTTTTATTTCTAGATCAGAATGATATGTAAAATGATTGATATAAAGTTCAGTTGGTTCAGAGAACGTGGTTTATTTGAGTTTTAAATTATGAAACAAAGAAATTAACATGAATTAATTACATGCCAAATGTAGTTTCTATTCCCTTTTCCTTTCCACAACCTACGTCCTGCCCCCTCATCTTTGAAATCGAAATCTATATAAGCCCCTTTCATAACTTGCTGGAAATTTTGAAATTCTGAAATTAAGGAATCCTGAATTGGTGAATTTCATTTGGCAGTTCTTTTTATGCATCATAACATTTTGGAAAGAAGGAAGGATGGAAGTGACTGGATGCGGCCATGCTGCTTTTGAACTCCACATGCACACTTCAGTTGCGTAAAACTGTTTTATTACTTGCCACAAATCCAGGGTACATAAATGTAAAATCATCTTTGTGTGCATTTAACTTGCATGTTTAAACTCACTGTTAATTGTTGTCAAAAGCAAAAAAAATGGCAACAACTAATTATTAATGAAGTTGGTGCAGAACGAGAACTTGGAACAATCCATCGAATATACAGCCACCTACTGATATTCTGATTAAAATTTCAAATAATAATCCGTGTAAATATAAAAGTCATCACTTAGATATTTAAAAACTACTTATTTGAAAGAGATGAATGTGCTGGGTTGGTCGGCTAAATCACTGAGCTGCAGAAATACTGCAATGATTTTAAAAAGATTATGCAAAGAAAACACTGAATAGTGATTCAAAGAGTAGACTCTGGTGCCAAATTGTTCAAAATTTTATGACATTTAAAAACTCTTTGATTCTGTTTCCACTATATCCATTTATTGCCATTTAATTAACTTGATATAATATGGATCACAAAGTTTATATTATATATTTCGACTCTTTATGAAGTGAATCCTCAGTATTAAAAGACTAGACATATTGTTCCTATTGGAGCTGACTGAATTAACTATTAAAAAAAACCTGATTCTCAAATATATCACAGACAATAGGAGGCGGGGGGGAGGAGGTAGAGATAATATAGCCATGTTCAAGACTTCTGTTGGAAAATATACAGAGCCTACTTATTATAGCTTTTTTGTTTTTCCATGGCTGGGACTGTACTTGCCCAGCGTCCTCAGTGTTTTTGTGTCTACCATCGATTTTACCAGCATCTGCAGTTCTTTCTTAAACAGCTTCTTCCTCAGTTGTCTGTTTCCAAACAAATCAGCTGTTCAATGGAACATTTGCTAATATTTTACTCTTCCACTAAATGTGTTCCGATGTTTGGGCTTAAGGTGTTAGTAGCACTGTGACTGATTCCATTATTAATGTATTTGATGGTCAACATGATAACATCAGTATGCAACTAACCTGATGCAGTTTCACGGATAAGCTTGATAAAAGAGTGTTCAGCCACAAACGCAGCAGGACCAAAGGGAATCAAAAAGAAGCATTTCAGGGTCAATTTAAACAATAGGCACAAGGAACTGCAAATGTTGCAATCTTGAGCAAAACACAACTGCTGGGCAAACTCAATGGATCAGGCAGCATCCGTGGAGGAAATAGACAGATGACTTTTCTGGTCAGGTCGCTTCTTCTGCAAGTGGGAAGCTGGGGCATTTGGAGGTGAGATCTTTGACTAACATCAGCTTTATATATTGATAAATTGGGACAAATCTCAGATGCAGGGCACCATGGTGCTCATGTGGTAAGATTGAAAATCTCAAGGAATGGGGTTGGGATATGGTCAAGAAATTATTAAAAACAAGTAGAAAGGAATTATGGAGGCTCAAGAGACTGAAGATGCTGGAATCAAGAGCATAAAACATAATCTGAATGCAAGGTTTAGACCTGGAATGTCAACAACTTCTTTCCCTTCAACGATGCTTGCCCCGCTGAGTTCCTCCAGTTATTTGTTTTGTGCTACAAGTATTTTAATTTTAATTTATCGCTGACTGAGAAACCAATATCAATCAGGAATGATGGTCAAACCTGAGAAACAGTGATGTTTAAATGTGCCAGCTCTTGCTGCTGCAACTATTTGCATTAGTCTAATACAGTAAAACCTCCCACTGTACTTCCAGGAGTATTACCAAACGTTTTATACTTGTCCACTAAAGGAGAAATGAGGAATGTTGTTCAAAAGCTTGGTACATAGATATGTTTTAAGCAGAATCTTAAGGATCAAATGAAAGGTTGAGAAATTGAGAGAAGACATTCTGCCATTTGAGAATTCCATAAGTGATGGCACGGTTGCCAGTAGTAGACCAATTGAATTTGGAAATAATCTCCAGACCAGTACTCGGAGTGAACAATTGGATCAGCAGAGCAATTGCTGAACTGAGGAGAAATACTAAATTAGGAAAGCTTGGTGCTTTTCCATGAGGTTGATCAGGATTAGAAGGAACATGTTTCCACATGAGGACATGTTGATGTGATTAGGTGAACCAGGTTAGGAACAGCCTTGTGTAGGAAGAAACTGCAGATGCTGGTTTAAGTCGAAGAGAGACACAAAATGCTGGAGTAACTCAGCGGGACAGGCAGCATCTCTGGAGAGACCTGAAGTCTGAAGAAGGGTCTCGACTCGAAACATCGCCCATTCCTTCACTCCATAGATGCTGCCTGTCCCGCTGAGTTACTCCAGAATTTTGTGTCCACCTAGGAAAAGCCTTGTGACACATCAACCTGCATCATTTGGGATGTGAATATGTTTCCACAATGTACTCTGCCAGGCTATTGTAAATCAAAAAACTCAATCAGGATGTAAATCACCCAGTCATTCGCTCAACATGGTACAACATAGTTTTATTAAAGATCACTTACAGTACACTTCAGCATGTTGTTATAGCTTGTGTAGCAACTATTCGACTGACAGCATGAGCTGAGTTCTGATAATATAAACCGTATAGTAGGCGGAGCTTCTACTAATAAAGCACTACAAATGGTTAATGTGGAGTGACCAATCTACACGGGAGCACGTAGAAATCAAAATAATAACCTTTCCCATCCATGTTGAGCTGATGTGAGCAGAGGTATTAAATCTGATGAACATGTTTTCTTCCACCCAAAATGCAGTTACACATGAGGTTTTTGAGTTTGATCACAAACGGAGAATGCCCAAAAGGACAACCATAAGGTTAGAGGCTGTTATTTTCATGGTGTTTTGCTTTAAACTCAAAACTAAAATTCAAATGGCACAAATTATCTCCCCAAGCAAAGAGGTGGGAAATTGGAGTGCAGCGGGTGTTGAAGTGAAATGAATGCTGATTTAGAATGTTGTTAGGTGAATTTCAACACTCTAAAACCAAAGTTCAAGTTTCTCCTCTTTCTTTCCTTAATTGAGGGACACTTTGCACTGACCTGCACTGCCAGTGAAAAGCTATTGGCAGTTATATGGTGCCATGTGGTTAAACCACCCCTTGTCCATCTGACCTTTTGCCCCTCGCCTACAATTGCTGGCTGAGCTGATGAATGCTGGTTTGCATGGAGTCTCAAAGAGTGGCACAAGGTGTGTTCTTTCAACCTTAAT
Organism: Leucoraja erinaceus; assembly: GCF_028641065.1. Taxonomy (NCBI): domain Eukaryota; kingdom Metazoa; phylum Chordata; class Chondrichthyes; order Rajiformes; family Rajidae; genus Leucoraja; species Leucoraja erinaceus. The sequence continues at coordinate 27,710,028 of NC_073398.1, read as the reverse complement.
GTACTTTAATCATTGCAATATTGCTTGAATATAAACCTTGACCCGCAGTAAATAAGATACCAGGGTTGTCTCAGTGTAAACAATCTATTCTATTAAAGAACACCACCTGTGTAGCTTCATAAAATGAAACGGCAAGCAAATGTGTAATGTAGAAAACAATTGAACTGTGAAGCCTAACAAATCACTCCTGTCCCCAGATCTGCTTTGAAATCTTGGTCCTTTTTTTTTAGGAATATTAATATCATACAGTTTGCTGATTATTATTTTTTTTCCTCCCCAAAGTTAACAGATTGCAGCTGTTCATCCTCCTTTGAACAGCATGTATATTACCTCGTCAGCAGTTTTCACGACTCAGACAGACGGTCTGGATTTGCCTGAAAGTACACAAACAATATTTGTATGTACATGATGATTCCAGCTCGCTAACTCGAAATCCAATGGAAGTACAGCTAAACTTATACTGCAGGTATATGTTTAAGAAACATATTAAGCCTCGGTTAAAGAACCCCAAAATGACCACAACCCATACAATTAAAACTAGTAGTCGGCTACTGTTGTCTCTTTATAAGAAATGAGGGTGGATTAGTGCCGTATGAGGTGTTATTGTGCTGCTAGGTATCTTTGAGTAAAGTCACCTATAAGTATTATAGATTTTATTGACCCTTCATTGGGCAAAATATTCGTCCTGATTGTGGTTCATTCAGGCGATGATTATAGGCAGCAATTTGAAGCTGATTGCACAAGAGAGAGTTGGTTGTTTTTGCTTCAATACTTATTCGAGGATATACTTTAAGCGTTATGTCACTGAGGTACAGCTTCTGGAGAGGAAAGGAAAGTGGAGTTATGTTCAAAGTCTTCATTCTTAAATAATATTGATACGGTCCCGGGGTCTACTTTGTTAACCAACTGGGTGAGATTTGGCAGTTGGTGATAATTGAAAAATAATTATAATTGGTGTATTGATGCTCTATTTATAAAACAGCTCTTCTGCAAAGTGCAAAATAGATAATGCCAGGTCCTATACTTCTTTGAACATCGTAAAAGTGTCTTGAAGATTCGATTGCATGAAATGCTTCTTTTTGAATATCCACGAGCTGTTGTCAGAGCCGGAGGTGACCGAGCTATATAGTCATTCATACCATCATAATCCATCACCTCGTTGCTTTTAAACAGGGGACTAACCACGAATCAGTGAGGTAGCAGAAATGGCCAGGCATATCGAAAAATGAGATTTCAATGCAGGAATACTCGTAGCAAATAGGATATAGCTCCACATTCCTCCACATGTGGAAAAAATGATGGTAGGCAGTTAAACTGCTTGTGGGACAAGGTTTCAAGAGCATTTCCATTTCAGCGAAAGCGGGTGCTAACATAAGAGTCAAAAGCAGGCTGAAGTATTTGCAGCCATTCATTGAGAGCATTGGAAACATTCATGTATATGGGGCAAGATTGCAAACTGGTGTTGCACTGAAGACGTGCTCCTGCCAGCAACATTTTCAGGAAAAGCTATTTCAGTGAAATGACCAATCCTGAATCTACCCAAGAATATGGGTTGTCCTGCCTACAGAGAGCAGGACAAATCCAATCAAATTCAATACTAACCTTGAAGTCCATTCTCAATCATTAGTAAAGTTTGGGAAAGTGTTATTGACAATGGCATCAATTAGAAGGGTCTCGACCCGAAACGTCACCCTTTCCTTCTCTCCAGTGATGCTGCCTGTCCCAGCTGAGTTACTCCAGCATTTTGTGTCTATCTTCAGTGTAAACCAGCATCTGCAGTTCCATCCTACACAAATTCTGGGGTATGGTGTGTTGAAGGTTGCAGTGGTTCAAGGGCCTTAAGGTTGTGTCTTTCTACAATTTATCAATAACGCAATGATGGCTCTAGGTTTTGCCAGACAGCTTAATTCTAAACTTCATTATTGCCTTGTTCAGACGTGAACTGATGAGCTGAATTCTCAGGGTGAGGCCATTGTGATTGTTTATAATCTGGGTAAAATATGAAGTCTAGTAGAAATGAGGGGAATTGATCCACTGGCTGAATGATACCTTGTACAAACAAAGGTTGATGTGATTCCTGGAGATTATTTATTCCCGTTTTAGCATTTTGCTGCTTGGGGCAGTCAGCAGAGATCATTCTTCATCAACAGTTATATTAATGACTTTCTTCTGATTAAAAGCTCAGTAGTGGGAACACCTTCAAATGGAAATTATAATTTCATATGTTACAGCACACAACCTGTTTTGCTCCTGGCACCACTTGCACTGTGATAATTATTAGTCTATTTGGTTAGTCACCCATCATTGTCTACTCAATTCTTCTAGGAGTGTCCCACCGTTTTTATCTCGGTTAGTGTCTTTATATAATAAGAATGGGATCCATTTTTCTGGCTTGAACAAAATATGGACTCTCAAATACATGGAAAGCCCCCACTGTTCATATATCCCATACCACTTTTCTGTCTATTTTCTGCATCTGCTGATCTGTTATTCAGCATGGGTGTGGTGGGAAGCATCCCCGACAGCCTTGATCATGTTTTGGCCAGTTTCCATGAAAAGGTGTGAAGAGTAATTGCGACTTGAATTCTGATTTAATTCACATACCTCGCCCCACTTCGGCCCAACAAAATGAGCACAATTAGGCATTGTTGTTCAGAACACAAATCACTGTGATTCTGAGACCTTTGCAAAGTATCACCATAACATACACAAAACCTATTAGCTTTGTGATGCCCTCGTTGACAATAGGTACTCCAATGAAAGAAAACGTTGCAACAGTTAATACATTTTTTTGGACAAGGGTGGAGAAATGAGGAATCTAAGAACTTTCAGATACTTTACCCTGAGCTCTGGCATGCTTGCAGCTAGTTTTACTTAATAACGTGGTCCATTTTTCTTTAAGCAGCTTGCCAAATTCTGATTTATTCACAATGCATGTGGCTTCCTGAAGCATCTCAGAATATTGGCAGGAAAGACTGATATGGCTGATTTTACAAATAACAGAGTGCGTGTGTGTGTGTGTGTGTGTGTAAAATCATTGGTCACGGGCATTCATCAAAGATTCAGGGTTCCCCATGTTTTTCCTTTCCTATGTTTCTCTAAAAGGGAAGGAAGAAGAGAAAAAAAGCTTTATTCAGTGAATTTACAAGGCACAAGTCCTTGGCTCCAATTAATCTTTCACGATATCTTGCAAACGTCTGCAGATTAACTGCAAAAAAGCCCCACGCAGCCCCAGATAACGAGCCCCACAGAATACTAATCTGTGAGGAAGATCAAAACGGATTACCATACAAACAGGAGGAGTTATTGCTTATCAAATTGTATCAAATTGTACTTTTAATGAACACCCCATCTGTAATAATGTAAAAACAAAACTTAAAAGAAACAATATTTATTACAACAACAAATCAACTTGTTTTTGACAATACATATGTATTAGTTCATTCACAGGCTGTAGCTATTGCTAAGAAAAGAACGTTGATTACCTGCCCTAAATTGCCCAAAGGAAAGTTTCATCTTGGCATTAGCAAGCCAGTGTAGCAGTTTTTGCTGCAACTATCCAACAATATTTTGCTCCATAATTTGAATATTTACAATTAAAATGGCTCAGATGATTGCATGATACCTCACTCGTTTAATAAATAGTACCTTGTATATCTTTCTGTTCTCCTGTATTTCGCCGTCCTATCTTGACAGCTGAATGGCCATTGTTAGACATCCAGAGTAATGGCTTTTCTGTCAGAGAAATGGGCAACGAAGAATCTGTTGTAGAAGCAAAGAGCTGGATTATTGGAAATGTTAAAGCTGTTGTCTTTGGTTTTCTCCATCAATTCCACCTTCTGATAAAGGCTTGTAATGAGTCAACAAGATTGTTCATAAATTTGGCATTGTCTTTCACCCTAAGATGAATAAATTTGTGTCTGTTTCTCAGACTAATAGAGAGGCCTAAATAGAGTGGACATGGAACGGATGTTTCCAGTAATCGTTAGTTTAGAACCAGAGGGCACAGCCTCAGAATAAAGGGATGTACCTTCAAAATGGAGATGTGGAGGAATTTCTTCAGCCAGACTGGTGAATTTATGGAATTCATTGTGTGGAGGCTAAGACATTGAGTATTTTTAAGGCAGAGGTTGATTACGAAGGACATCAAAGTTTATTGAAGATGTGACCAAAAAGGTCGATGAGGGCAGAGCTGTAGATGTTATGTACATGGATTTCAGTAAGGCATTTCACAAGGTTCCACATGGTAGGCTGCTCTGGAAGATTAAATTGCATGGGATCCAAGGAGAAATAGCTAAATGGATAGCAAATTGGCTTCATGGAAGGAAGCAGAGGGTGATGGTGGATGGTTGCTTCTCAGACTAGGTGCCTGTGACTAGTGGTGTGCCTCAGGGTTTGGTGCTGGGCCTATTACTGTTTGTCATCTACATCCAAGATTTGGATGAGAACATCCAGGGCAAAATTAGCAAGTTTGCTGATGATACAAAAGTGGATGGTTTTGCAGATAGTGAAGATGGTTGTGAAAGATTTCAGCAGGATCTGGATCAATTACCAGGAGGGCTGAGGAATGGTTGATGAAATTTAATACAGAAAAATGTGTTGCATTTTGGGACGTCAAGGTATGCCTCTGGGAAGTGTTGTAGTGCAGAGGGATCTAGGAGTGCAGGTGCATGGTTTCTTGAAGATCGAGCCGCAGGTAGATGAAGTGGTCAAAAAGGCATTTGGCACATTGGGCTTCAACAGTCAGATTATTGAGTATAGAAGTTGGGAGGTCTTGTTGTAGTTGTATACGATGTTGGTAAGACCACATTTAGAGTATTGTGTTCAGTTCTGGGCACCATGTTTTCAGAAAGATATTGTCAAGCTTAAAGGGATCAGAGAAGATTTACGAGGATGTTGCCAGGACTAGATGGTCTGAGCTATAGGGAGAGGCTGAGCAGGCTGGGTCTCTATTCCTTGAAGCACCGGAGGATGAGCGGTGATCTTATTGAGGAATAGATCGGGCGGATGCACAAAATCTCATGCCCAGAGTATGGGAATCGAGGACCAGAGGCCATAGTTCAAGGTGAAGGGGAAAAGATTTAATAGGAATCCAAGGGGTAACATTTTCACACAAAGGGTGGTGAGTGTATGGAACAAACTGCCAGAGAAGATAGTTGAGGCTGGGACTATCCCAATGTTTAAGAAGCAGTTAGACAGGTACATGGATAGGACAAGTTTGGAGGGACCAAGCGCAGGCAGGTGGGACTAGTGTAGCTGGGACATGTTGGCCGGTGTGGGCAAGTTGGGCCGAAAGGTCTGTTTTCACACTGTATCACTCTATAACTATGACTATTTCGTTTGGGGGCGCTGCGAATCGGCTGCCCTGCCAGCAGCGTGTTCGTTATTTTGACTTTTTGGGGGTTTTTTGGTATGTCTGAGTGTTTTTTTTAGTGTCTCTCAGTGTGTCTTATGTGGGGGCAGGGGGTTGCTGGGGAAAAGGGAGAAACCGTTTTTCAGTCATTTCCTCGATGGAGAGGCAACTTTTTCCATGTCGTTTCTCCACCTCCCCTCTTGCGGCCTAACAGCTTGAATTGGAGCGGCCTTTCCCGGAGTCGGGCCCAGAGCTTCAGCAGCGGGCGCAACGTGGACTCTTCTATCGCAGAGCAGGGGCGAACCCTTGCTGGGGGTCACCAGAGAAGAGTGCTCCGATCGCTGGCCTGGTGACTTTGACATCATGAGGGCTGTGGTCTGCGGAGCTTCTAGCCGTGGGCGTGGCATGGACTTACCTGGAGTCTGGGATCCCTTGCCGGGAATCGCCGGAGAAGAGCTCCGATCGTCGGCCTGTGGCCTGTAACATCCTGAAGTCGCGGTCTCCGGTAGCAAAGTGGCACTCCAAGCCGCGGAGTGTGTTCGACGTCGGAGTTTCAGTCATCCCGACATAGCAGTGAGTACGAACGGTTTATGACCCCGACCCTCATGGATGAACAAGGGAGGAGGACTGACTGAACTTTGTTGCCTTCCACCACAGTCAAGAATGCTGTGGTGGATGTTGGTGTTGGATTTTATTGTGTATTGTGTGTTCTTATTTTCAGCCGTATAGCTGCTGGCAAATTCATTTCACTGTACCTTGGTTGGTGCATGTGAGGAATAAATTTGACTTTGACTTTGACATTGACTATTGGGAAAAGGCATGAGAATGGGGTTGAGAGGGAAAAATAGATCAGCCATGATTGAATGGCGGAGAAGGCTCAGTGGGCTGAATGGCCTAATTCCAGTCCCATGCCTTACGATCTTAATGCATCCACTGTAATATTGCTCAGTATTGGCCTTTCGCGGCTCTTTGCTGAAATTGGCAATCATTGTTTCCTCTCGATTTCACTAACCCATCCTTCGCCTGATTGGCCTCGTCCTCCACTCCACCTGAAGATATTGGCATTAATGTTCACTTCCTCATCACTCATCTCTCACCCTCATCTCTGACCCCCCTTAACCTTTTATCCCACTTATTTCTGCTCCTTCCATCTGCTTCCACCATCTCCCTCCAGCTTTAAAGCTCACTCATCTTCTTTCCTGACCTGACACCTTTTTGTCTCCTTTTCACCTCTTGCCTTTGTCACTATCTCCACCATCTTGCAATCACTCCCCCCTTCACCTTTATCACTCGCCAGACCTTTCCCCACCCCAACCTCTTTTATTCCAGCGTTCTTCCCCCCTACTCCATTAGACGGAAAAAGGGTCCCGCCCAAAAAATGTAATCTGTAAAATCTCTCCACAGATGCATCCTGACCCACTGAGTTCATTCAGCAGGTACACAAAAATGCTGGAGAAACTCAGCGGGTGCAGCAGCATCTATGGAGCGAAGGAAATAGGCGACGTTTCGGGCCGAAACCCTTCTTCTGATTTTTTTTTTAATTCCATTTTTGTGTACCTTCGATCTTCCAGCATCTGCAGTTCCTTCTTGAACACAGAGTTCATTCAGCACTTTGTGTCTGCTCAATATTCCAGCATCTGCAGTCTCTTGTCTACCTAAAAATCACGACATCCTTTCTTATTTAGTCATTAAGGAAACAAAGCACTACCGAGTGAGGCATTTGTAGTGCTCATTGTCTCTAAAGCCTTTTTATTTTAAAACTGTTGATAATAGTGATTTAAAATGGTGAATGTTTACTCTGCTGAGTTGCTGTAGGATGGAAGTACATGGAAAGTGTTCATTTATCTGAGATTCTCTTATTCTGCTAAAGGGGAGGTTTGTTGATCTTTTAGGAGCTGAGCATTTTAAAATCCTAATCCCTTTGGCAGATTTGAATGTTATTTGAGCAAACTTGCTGAATGTTCTGTGGTTAGTTTTCAGTTTATTAAAATTCTGATTCAATCATAAGCTCAGTTTAATTGAAATGGATTCAATGTTGTTAGTCGATCCACAGTCTGGATGGTGAGAACAGCTGAGACACCAGGCAACCGTTCTACTCTGGGAAGACTCTGCATTTTTCAGCAGCGCTCGAGATGGATGTAAACACATTTTCTGTTTCATTATCAACTGGAACGGCGACTGTCAGATTGGAACACACACACACACATCGCTTCCTTCACCAGCCGTTATGCAGGCGCACGACAGGGCAAGCGGGGGGAGCGCTGTCCAAAAAATTCACACGGTGCAAAGCCAAGGTGTAACTGACACACACCGCGATCAACAGGAAGGTTGGCGCTGTATAAAGACAGCTAAAGCACAGTGTACGATAAGTCCTTTAAAGGAGGGGGGAAAAGGAGTGGAGACAACTTTTAATTGGCAGAGATACACGGCTGTGAAGCTCGGCGGACATTTAACATTACTGGTCAGTTATCCTTGATTCTGAAAACTACTGCTTACCTTTTTTATTCCCAATGAGCCAATGAAATTCACTGGTCAGCACAGGCTACAACCTATGAGAACCTCCGACCTCCTGGCAACCCAATTACGGCGCAAGAATTTTCGTTACTCTCCATGGTGACTTCATTCTAGTTGCCGCTAATTTTTCAACGTGTTGAAAAATTCACGGAGACCATAATGGGCCGCGTCTAGTTCCCAGAATGCGGTAACTCCTCACGACCATGAAGGCGACTCCCCGGCAACCACCCGCGAACATGTGGCGACCATGTGGCAACTGCATAGTCTCCTGCAATCGCCTAAAAAGTCACCTAAGTGGGACAACCCCATTATTCTGTTCATCTTTCCAATGATATTACCTGCCTGACCTACTGAATGTTTCCAGCTGATACTGTTTTTATTTCAGATTTCCATCATCTGCAATTTTTTCTTTTTCAAGTAATGTGAAGATGACATGTTTTCCCTATTGATCGATACTGAGTTAACAAGTGATAAATGAATCTCTAGAGTTGATCTCCAGTGGCCTGGGGTGGGATGGGACATTATGAAAGGCAATCTGTATTCACGCACCAGCTGTGCAGTTACTTTACATGTGGAGAAAATGGAGATCTGTTTGAAACGTTTTTGGGCAACATCAATTAAACAACTAATTTACATGGATGAAGAATGGTCGATTGGGTTAGGGTGTTTATGCTTGAGGAACTGCCTCAGCGATTGTCCATTGAAGGGATTAGTAGAAAACAAGTCAAACAGTAAATTGGCAGTCCCTTGCACCTCCGTCTATTGAAGATAACACAAATAAACATTTTGTGTAAATTAGGCTTGATATTTACTGATATTCATTTTGCACAATTGCACAAAATCAAAATTATACTCATACTTCCAAAAAGCCGGATATTGAACATAAATAAAAATTAAATTGTAATTTGCTTGGCACAATAGTAGTGTAATTACACTACTACGAATAGCTTGCTTGTAGCTTGAAGATTGCCTCTCCAATGGAGGCTAGCTTTCAAAAGCTTAATTTTTTTTTGAATTCTTTATTTTTCATCCTTTTTGTAGTGGCATGCTGAAATATCTCACCTATATAGTCAACCTTCATAATTAATTAAGACGGTGAATGTGGTCACACAGACATGCTGGAGTTGTAGCCAGGCAGACCTTATTTCTACAAAACACAAACATTGTAGGAAGGAACTGCAGATGCTGGTTTAAACCAAAGGTAGACACAAAATGTCAGAGTAACTCAGCAGGACAGGCAGCATCTCTGGAGTGAGGGAATGGGTGAAGTTTCGGATCGAGACCCTTCTTCGGACCCAAACACCAAACTTTATCTCTTCCTTTGGTTTAGTGAACAAATTGCATAATTGCTATTTGTGATATTTTGATGTGGAATAGATGCCCCCTGTATAAATCACTGCTATTCTAACATTGACTGGAATATGTTTTTTGTGATGAAGTGCTTTCATATTTACATCTTCCCTTCCCTTCCACCTGTCTCATGCTGTCACATTAGCCCAAATGTCTGACTAATTCATTCTGAATAGGTTTTGGTCCATCCCTGCCCAGGACCAGGATGTCCTAATGCCATCTTAACACCATTCCCACTCGATGTCAGATGATTCAAAGCATCTCCTTAACTGAAGATTCCCTTAGTTTCTGAAAGAACATGTGCTTTTGTCAAATGAAACATAGAAGAAGTTTGCATAATATAATTAAAATAATATATAGTATTCACTAATACTTTGTAGTTAATGTTGTACATTAATCTGTGGAAATTCTGCTATTTAATATGAAAAATCAGAAATTCAATGCATTGCAGATGATAGCACTGGGGAAACAACACAATAGCTTGTGGCTGTTAACATGTGGTGAGTGGCTAAGTGACTAAGATAAAATCAGGCTTTAAAATCTCCAGTTTACTTTTCAGATTTCATCATTTAGAATAATATCTCATTATGAGGCTTGGTGTCAAATCCTATGAAGAACCTTGGGGCATTTTACATGTTAACAGTACTTCAAAAAATACAAGGCGCTGAAAGAATGTAATTTAAATTCAGAATTTGTGCCAGAAATACAAAGGAAAAATATCTAAAAGATATTTTTCACCCAGTTAAGGACTGCAGAATAATTTTTTACAGCTTGTTAAGTTAATCATGACATTTGATAATCGCCAATGAATGTATTAAAAAGTACATGGACGTAGGTCAAAAGTCTCTGTACTGAGATCCCTGCAAATTCCTGTATAGCAACAGAGCTGAAATTGTGAAAATCTAACACTCTGACATAGCATTGGATTCAGGCTTTTGTGTCGGAAATAATGCTGTTTACAAAGACTGCACATTTCAGCAGAGCAGATGTACCAGAATGGTGGAGGTGAAATTGTTCACTTATTGTATCTTTGATGTTGGAGAAATTGCTGCACAGATCATTTGACTACAGTTTTTCTTTTGAGTTTCTATGTCTATTTCTTTACATTTTTGTTTCATCTTTGCAACAATCTTCCTGGATAAGTGGTCTTAATCTTGCACATAATCCAGAGGCGAGTTTGAGCTCAGTTCCTACAATTACTACCTATATATTCTAACATCCTACAGACCTGCAGACACAAGACGAAGCATTGATTAAATTCATTCCAGTCATCAAGGGAGTTGCCTCAATTATTTACATATGTTTATTCATTCGAGGCAGGAGCCTGGAGAATATTTCAGACTCCTGCACACAGGTAGTCATTCCAGAGGTCAGCTTTCACAGATGCACTCATTTCACACATCAGCAGAACGTATCTCACTTGTGTCCCTTACACACATGGGTTATCTGTAACTTTATTCCAACCATCACTATTAAATACAAACCTCTTTTTCCCAAAAGAAGTGAGTTTTTGAGCAGCAGTGTCAATAGGCATCATCTGCTTTCCTCAAAGTTAATATGTTTGTTGTTACAAGAGGTGTAACTGAGAGCTAGGATGTGAACTCTTAGTTACATTTCTTTAGGAGGTCACATCGCATTGTTGTATCAGATTTTGATAATCGAACAAACGCCAGCTCAGTTACACTTTTTTTTTCTTTGATGCATGGTCTTCACTTCTAAATGTCTTGAATTCCTATATCTTCCTATATCCTTCCTCTTCAAATATCTGTCCAAACATCTGACTTGTCCACTTACACTATCTCCTCTCTCAACTTGTTCTAGATATTCACCACCTTCTGTGTCGAAAAACTTGCCCTCAGGTCTCCTTTAAATTCCCTCTCACCTTAAAATTGTAACGTCTAGTTCTACTCCCCTGCCCTGGAGAAAAGTGCCTGACCATCTATCCAGACTATGCCCCTCATAATATTATAAACCTCCAAGGCCACCCCTGGGCCTCCCACATTCTGAGGAAAATATTCCCAGTGTAATCGATCTCTCTGTTTGACTACAACCCTTCATTCTAGGGAACATCTCTTCTGCAATCTCTCTATTGCTACCATATCCATGCTGTCGTGCGGCTGCTAGAACTATATACAATATTCTAAATGTAGTCTAATCAGTATTTTATATAACTTTAATACGATGTCCTAAAGCTTATACTAAATGCCTCAGCCTATCAAGGCAAACAAATTAAGCACCTTTCTCACTGCCCTCATCACCTGTGTCACTACTTGCAGGGAATCATGGACTTGCACTTCAAATGTTCTCTGCACGTCAACTCTATTAAGATCTGTCATTTACTTCATTCCACATACATGCCTGGATCAAATTCTACCTGCCAGCACTCAGTGCAAATTTCCATCTGAGGTTCCTGAGCAGATGTTGTCAAAATGTATTGTCTGCTTCCCTGGCAGAGGTCTCAATATTTGTTATTTTGTATAAATACTTGTTGGACTCCCAATTTTCATGTCACCTGCAAATTTACCCATCATATCATCTTCATTCGCATCCCATTATATATCTAACCAGCAAGTGAGGTCCCAGCACAGATCCCTGTGGTTCACCACATGGTGCAGAATTCCAATCAGTAAAACACCCGCCTCCCACTATATTCTGTTTTCTATCAACAAGCCACTTTTGAAACTAGTTTGCCAATATGCCTTGGATCGCTCGAGCTTTATCTTTCCGGACCAGCCTGCCACGAGGGACCTTGTCAAAAGCCATCCATGCACGCCACGTCTACATCTAGGTTGAATAACTTGTTTGCTTCAGATTTTTGTTGTTTTGAAGATGTGCATGTTAGCTACCATTAATTTAATTAATGAAAATGGTAATTTTCTTGAGCCTTTCTTTGAGCATGTGGGCATTGTAGGCAAGGCCAGCATTCATTGACCGTACTTTGCTGCCTTTGAGAAATTGATGGTGAAATACCACAATGAACTACAGTCATCTGGTGAATGAGCTCCCACAATGTTTTAAGGAGGCCCTATCAAGGCGGTGTGTACCTTAGAAGGGATCTTGAAGGTGGTTATATCCTCGACTGAAGCTGCTCTTATCTTTCTAGATGTTGGTGTGTAAGTATTTAAGTAGTGCTGTCAAAGAAGCTTCAGTATTTTGAAGCTGTGCAACTTGCAGATGCAATCGAAATGAATGTTTAAGGTGATAGTTGGGATGCCAATCATGTGGACTGCTTTATTTAGGATACTGTCCTGCATGTTTCTCCAACAACAAAACCAACAACTACTACTTTTATCTATATTTGGAGTTTAATAATGAAACAAAACATGCCAAAGGCATTCTCAAGTGCAGCCTCAAACATAAAAAACCCAGCTATCATTTTTTGAGGCGGCTGCAAAGCCTTTGAAGTAGACAATTGAGGCTATTTGATATTCAACAGGGATGTAAACCTCTGGGTTTGGAAGGCCATTTTCAAGGGGCAGAATCCTGCGGACTCAAGTTGATGCCAGCATTGTTTTGCATCTTGTTCTCACCTGGTGCCTGCACAGCATTCAAAGTGATGATGACAAACAATGTAATATTCATCCCTCATTACTTCTGCAAAATTATACGATACATGCAAGGCCAATAAAATCTTTGAAGCAGCTTTTAGCTGAATCAGATCCTCTATGCTAATGGCAGTGATTCTAAGATGAATCTTTGCACAGGTTTATGCTACCTTCAACTTTCCATTGCTACTGACCACCTCTCTTTGCTGATGTTCTTGTGTGCATCATTCCTCAAATCATCCTCAGCCACGGTCCTCTTTCTTGGTGCAGCCGGTAGAACTGCTGCCTCACTGCGCTGGAGACCTGAGTTTGATCCTGACAGACTGCTGTCTGTCTGGAGTTTGCATTATGACCACGTGGGTTTCCTCCGGGTGCTCTGGTTTCTTCCCATATCCTTACAACGTGCAGGTTTGTAGGTTAATTGGCCGCTGTAAACATTGCCCTTGATGTGCATGGAGTGGACGAGAAAGTGAGATAACATAGGACCAGTGTGAACGGGCAATTGATGGTCAATGTAGACCCATTGGGCCGAAGAGCCTATAGGGCCTGTCCCACTTAGGCGATTTTTTAGGTGACTAGGCTGTTGCCAAGGTGTCGCCTGTACGGTCGTGAGTAGTCTCCTCAGTCGCCCAAAGAGTCATAGCGTCTTTCTGGTCGCCGCTGGATTTTCACTGTCAGCGACAGTGGGTTTGACGCCAATGAGCGTAGTTTGACTTCTCCTGATGTAGGTGCTGTCGTAGTTGTCGCCAGGTTAACGTAGGTTGTAGTCTGTGCTGCCTTCATTTTTTTGTTGTTGTGAAAGTAATGATTCTATTTCAAATTTTATGTCGAAGGGGGTCCAGGTTTTTCGGCAACCTGCTACAACTATGACCGTCGCCTAAAAATAGCCTAAGTGGGACAGGCCCTTATTTCAATCTGTATCTCTAAACTAAACCCATTCACTTTCCCTCCATACCCTGCTGCAGTGCCGGTAGGCGGCGCGGCTCTGGCCAGCAGCGGCCTCTGCAGCCTGTCCGCGTTTTTATTATTTTTGTCTGTGTTTTTATGTAGTGTTTGTTATTTTATGTTGGGGTGTGTGTGTGGGGGGGTGGAGTGGGAGGGGGGGGGAAACTTTTTGAATCTCTTCCTGCACTGGGGACCCGACCTTTTCTCGTCGTGTCTCAGTCGTCGTTGAGGCCGCAACGAGGAGCGGCCTCCAACAGGAAGAGACCGGGGACTCAGGTGTCGACTCACCGTTGCCGTCGCGGAGCTGGCCGAGTCCGGAGCGGTGGAGGAGCGCTGCTGCTGCTGATGCTGTTGCTGCTGCTGCTGCTGCTGCTGCTGCCGGAGAGTCGGAGGCTCTCTACAGGTCTGTGGACGACGGCGCCGGGAGCCCACGGCTCCCTGGGGGGAGACCGCTTTTCGGGGCTTCTGCGGCGGCGACTTCTCCCGCCCGAGTTGCGGGGTCGAAGAGCTCCTGGAGCGGGGCCTACATCACTGCCCCGCGCGGCTGGAACGGCCGCGGGACTCTGCGAGCGCATACCGGGGGCTCCAACATCAAGACCCGGTGTGCGACCTCGCACCACCCGGCGTGGCTTTAATGGCCGCGGGACAATCGCCATCGCCAGCCGGGGGCTATGACTTTGACTCTGACATCGGGGGGGGGGGAGAGTGCAGTAGAGAGAGAAGTTTATTTGGCCTTCCATCACAGCTATGTGATGGATGTTTATGTTAAATGTAATTATGTTGTGTCTGGGGTCTATTTGTGTGTAATGTATGGCTGCAGAAACGGCATTTCGTTTGGACCTCCAGGGGTCCAAATGACAATTAAATTGACTCTTGACTCTTGACTCTCTTGACTCTTGTGTCTACTATTCATGTATGCATGATCGCTTGGGCATCGTACATGCTCCTCTTCAGCTGACCAAGCCAAAGTTTGCATCAGGTTATGTTTTGAGCATCCCTGGTTCATTAATGATATCTGAAGATAAGCCATTGTGAATGCTGCCAAAATGAATCTGCTTCCATTCTGGAAAAAAAAACCTTAGAATGATTATTTAATGTTATTGGTGCTTTCTAATTAGGATCTAATCTACTTCTTGCAGTGTGGAATTGAAAATTAAAAATGTTCAAGAAGATTTAAGAGACATTTCCTTTGTGCTGTAATGTAGCACATGAACCTGAGCTTGTCACTGTTATCGGTGTTAATTTGTTCTCAATGATCTTCCATATCTAGCCAATTCTTCTTGAAGCTATGAGTATATGTTAGATAAAGATGATCCTGAATGCTCAACAGTCTTGCAGGATCGTAAGTTTTAAATTAATACAGGAACTTAACAAATAGAAGCAAGAGAGGGCCTGTTCAACCCATGCTACCTGTTCTGCTGTTCATTAAATGCATGGCTGACATTTTACCTCGGCACCATAGCCCTTGATTATTTAAGTATCCTAAACCATCAATCTTTGTCTTGAATGAACTGAGCAACTGAACCTCCACAGCACGTTTGATCAAGAATGCCAAAGCTGCATGCTTAATGTTACCTGCTGGATGAAGCAATTTAATTTCATTTTAATTCATTTCAATCCTGAATGGCTGACTCTTGTTCAAGGGAGCTCAGCCAGGGGAGACATCAATTCCACGTATACCCTGTGAGGCCCTGCCAGTATTTTGTATGTTTCTGAGATTACCTTTAGTTTAGTTTAGTTTTAGAGACACAGTGCGGAAACAGGTCTTTCGGGCCAGCGAGTCCGCTCCGAGCAGCGATGCCCGCACATTAACACGATCCTACACACACTTGGGACAATTTATAATCATACGAAACCAATTTGGGACCTACTAACCTGTACGTCTTTGTAGTGTGGGAGGAAACCGGAGCACCCGTAGAAAACCAACACAGGTAACGCCGAAAACGTACAAACTTCCTGCCGACAGCACCTGCAGTCAGGATTGAACCTGGTAAGGCAGCAACACTACCACTGCGCCACCGTGCCACCCGTACCTCTCATTCTTCTAAATGTAAGAGAGTGCAGGACAAGTTTGTTTCTGCATGCAACAAACCTACCAACCCAGGCCTTAAACTCGTTAACACCACTGCTCTTTCTCTAGCATGTATACCCTTTCTTGGGTAGGGAGGCCAGCCCTGTGCACATACCAGTCATGACATTGTTTCACCATGGCCTTGAATAAATGGAGCAATAAATGTACTCAAATCACCTTGCAATAAATGCTACTATCCCATTTGATCTGAACATTGCTTTCTACACCTACATGTTAATTTTAAATGATTTGGGTATATGGGCACATAGTTCTTTCTGTACACCAACCACTTTCAAATATTGCAATTTTTAACAACTGCTGCAACAGGAGGGAAGAAAACACGATTTTCAGCTTTTAATACAGATTGAGTTGCGATTCCTTCCAAGGCTGAATTGTCTCAGTGTCAACTTGAATTATGTTTGCGACTTACTGCATGGGCAAGATCACATGTCAGTGTACATCTGCGTTTTTCTGGGCAGTGTGGGAGGGATTAAAAAAGTTTGTAGTACACACTTCACTGTTGGAAAGTGACTCTATCACACTGGTTTTGTCCTTTCACAATGTCAGGGAGTGAATTTTTCCAGTGCTAATAGCGCTTGGAGCCATAAAGGCTGATTGTTAGATGTGCCTGTATTAAAAAGGCATGTGTTTTCCCAAGAGTGCTTTTTGGGAGTCAGTCTTGCAAGATGTACCAGAGCTTCAAACATCAAATAATATCAGTGCAACTAGAATTTCACATGGTTGTTTATGCTGATTTTCATCTTTTTTGCCATTTTATTATTGCACCAATCATAGAAAGAAGCAAAACAATAATTCCCATTCAAATACTGAGTGAAATAAGCAGGGGGAAAAAAACACGACCAATAGGTTAACTGATCTCTGCCTTTAGAAGAATGATGACTATACACCAAAATAACTAAGTGCATGTGAAAGTGCATTTCTCAAAATGTTTTGAGAAATCCTAAGGATGTGAAAGGCATTAGATTGCTACCAATTGAGATTGCTATTCCTTCCATTTAAATAGAATGATGCTCGTTAACTTGTTAATACATGCTGCAGTGGGAGAGATAAGTTTATTTGGTTAAGCTATGTGATGGATGTTTTGTTAAATGTAATTATGTTGTGTCTGGGGTCTATTTGTGTGTAATGTATGGCTGCAGAAACGGCATTTCGTTTGGACCTCCAGGGGTCCAAATGACAATTAAATTGACTCTTGACTCTTGACTCTCTTGACATTTGTTGTGGTCCTTGTCTCCTCCAGATAACAGTAGGTTATAGTCTGTGTTAACAATTTTTATGATATTGTTAACATGGTTGGTAAACTTAGGGCTGACACAAAAATTGGTAATGTGAAGAGGGTTATCTGAGATTACAAGAGCATCTAGATAACCTGGAGGAATGGACTAAGGAATGGCAAATAGAATTCAACTTGGATAAGTGCGAGTGTTACATTTTAGTGAATTTAACCAGAGCAGTACTTGTACAATATATAAGATCGGGCCCTGCAGCGTATTGTAGGACAGAGAGACTTTGGAAGACAAGAACATAGTCCCCTGAAAGTGATGGCACAGATAGACGGTGGTGAACAAGGCCCACCCGAGATGCACATCATCAGTCAATGCATTGCCTGTAGGAATTGGGGCATAATGTTGCAACAGACCGAGTCATTGGTTAGACGTGTCTTGGAGTATTGTGCACAGTTTTGGTTGTCCAGGTGTTGGAAGGATGTCATTAGGCTGAAAAGGATGATGAAGATTCAAAGGAATGTTAACTAGTCTTGGAGGACTTAATTATAAGGAGAGGCTGGATAGGCTGGGATTTTCTCCCCCGGAGTGCAGGAGGTTGATTGGTGACCTGATTACGCTATATAAATCACGAGGTATGTAGATAAGGTGGATGGACACTGTTTTTAAAGATAGATGAGTCTAAAACTAAAGGGTTTGAAAACTAAGGTGAAAGGTATATGGATAGGAAAGGTTAATGGGCCAAATGCAGGAACATGGGACGAGCTCAGATAGACATCTTGGTCAGTATGGACGAGTTAGTCTGGACGGCCTGTTTGTGTACTGTATAACTCCACAGTCTGGACCAAACAACTGCAGTGCCTTCTTGCTCTTATGCCTCCCTGGCATACTCTTTTCTCCTTACTTCTGCCAGAGGAATAGGAGTAAGCGTTTAAACTTCTAAAGATAGTTCATGACTAGTCTGTAACTAACTCCGGCCTTTGGTTGTCAAGATACTCAGTTTCAAAATTAAGCTGACCTCGCGTTTATTGCCATTTGCTCTCCGACTTTCTCATTTCTGCTCAGCCTTGTATAAAGTAATTACAATCAGTATTTGAGCTGGAATTGTTAGTTGCCTTGCAAAATGGAGGGCAATAAAAGTCCTCCACCTTCTGACCAAATCTTCCATATACTTGCCTCTTGCAATGAATATCATTCTGTCACAGTGGTATAGCTGGATTTGCCAAATTCATCTCGTTGTGAATGAGAAGAGTGCTTCTGAATTGCATTCGTTCCTGTGACATTTCATTCCATTAACAGAATGCTTATTGCTGTACAATAGTTATTTAGGATTGTCCAGAAAGGGGAGATGTGTTTGAAGCTGAGTAGGCGGTGTTGCACTGATGAAAGTAAATGTAAAATGTTTCATCATCACAAACCTCATCTGGAATGTTAAATAACTGTGAGGTGGTTGAGAGGCATAAACAGCTCCTTTGACATCACTGATTATTACAGAAATGATTGAAAGATGAAGGACACCGTAAAACCTTTTGTAGGAGGGTGGTTCCAGGGCTTTACCACTCCAGTGAGTTTTAACCCTCCAAGAACTGCTTCAGCCTCTGCTTCCATTCAGAAGCGTGCTGACATTGTAACTGTTTATTCAGGGAAGTCTGCTACTTGAAATTACACAATTTGTGTTTGCTCGATTAATGGAATATCTGGAAGAGAATTGCAGTGAAATCTAATCAAGGATTTGGATTTATGAAGCGCTCTTGCGTTACAATCAAGTTATCTGACGATATTTGAAATCTACAATTAAATTTCATCCTCTACCTCACTGCATGATTTGTTTACCTCCTAATGTTCCGCAATACAACGTTACCTCAATCAAACTGGACAAGGGTTTCTAATCAACACAGCTCTTGGTGAGCTTGTTTTGAGCACAGATTTTAATGGCACTTATTTCAGTGGAACCAGATTTCTGCTGTGAGCTAGTTGTTCTTAATAGCAAGGGAAGCAGCAGTGGTATAATTGGAAACAGGCAGGTTTGAGAGGACCATTAGAGATGCCAGCATCAAGATGTGATGGCCAGAGATGGGCTTTCTTCTAGGCACGATTGCTATCAGTATGTAGCCTCACTACTATGCAAATTTCCCATCTGAGAAGCTATGCTTGATCAGGCCTGATTAACACTTAAATCAGAGTTGATGTAGTTTTAGTCTGGGATTGGAATGTTGGTGCGATATTATCTATCCCTGGGTGGCCGAATGACGAGCATTTGAGGTTATGTGTGTTTATTTAACATAAGATTCAGGCTTGCGAATGGCCACACTTAGTAGTCGCAGTTTAAAAATTCAGATGAAGGCTTAAAATACAGATTTGGATAGTACTTCTGAGCTAGTCTGACGAGAGAATCCCAAACAGTGGGAAAAAAAAGTGTGCTCTTAGTCATGAATGGTTACAGCAGCTGTTCTTCATTTAAATGCGGAAAATATACCTTGAAATGGAAACCGAATCAAAAATCTAATTGGAAATTAAGTAATTTAACATAATTGATGGAAGGATTAGAGATGAAGAAGGCAGGAGCAGTTGTTGGACCCTAAAGGCATATAAAAGTGCCAGGATGTATATGTGAGCCGTAAGCTGCAGAGATATGTATCTTGTACCTCACCTCCTCACTTTCCCCAACACACCTACTGCCATATCCTGGCACCGCACCCGCCTTCCTTTCTACTGGCTGCGCCCACCTTTTTCTCCTGGTTCCCATCACCTTCTGTTTTTCTCCTGGTTGGCTTTGGCCTTTTCTCCTGTGTTCTCCTGGTTGGCTCTCCATCCTCCCTTTCGTCTGGTCGCCATCACCTCCCCCTTTTCCTTTCTCCCCCCCCCCCATCCACTTTTATATTATGGCTGCTCACTGTCCCTTCTTAAGGGCCTGTCCCATTTTACGAAGTAATTCACAAATTCTCCCGAGTTTTCCCCTTTATTCAAACTCGCGGGAGGCCGTAGGAGTCCGTGGATATATTCTAAACCTGCCGTAGGCATCCTCCCGACTTTTTTTACTCGTGGACATTTTTTATCAGGCTCGAAAAAACGTCCTGGCTTACCTGATGCCCCGAGTGCCTAAGGCTGGCATAACGAGCCGCTACGATATATCTACGAACTCCTACGGACCCGTTACGCACATTCTGCGAGTTTGAATCAAGGGGGAAAACTCGGAAAAATTCATGAATAACTCGTGAAAATTTGTGAATTACCTCGTAAAGTGGGACAGGCCCTTTATGTGATGACCTCACACCCCTCGATTGATCCTGCACGCCCTCTTCTCCTGCCAACGTGTTCGGCTGTTACTGTTCCCCACTCACTACCGATATTGTTCCCCTGTCTCTCCTCCACTCCTCTCTCCTTCCCTCTCTCTTTTTGCCTCCCTTCCACTCCGCTCATGCATATTGTCTCTCTTGTCTCAGTCAATCTCACTCTCTCCTTCCCATCTACCTCAACTGTCAGCTACCTAACCTCACTCCCAAAACTTCCTCCCCCTTCCCCTGCCCCTTTCTTCCAAGGCTGTTGCTGATGAATAGATTCTAAGGCAGTAAGACTCAGAACTGGGTGCCAGCTGCTTGCTTTACACAGGTTGAAATTATCACCTCATTGTTTTCAATCTAACATGAATGGGAGATGTGGAGTGTTAAGAAGGGGAGATGAAAAAGGACATCATTGATTCCTTGGAATTTATGAAAAGTTATGTGAATAAGGAGGAAAGGGGATCTAAATCACAGAAACAAAATTTGCATGAATAAAGTACTGGTACTGGCTTTTGTTTGCTCTCCTATGGGAGCTCACTTTTTGGGAAATAGATTAAACATCCAGGAATGAAATGTTAACAACCCTGGTTAAAGCTTCCTAGGAGTTTGGATTGGTTCCCACCCCACATTGAAGAATAAGACAAAATATTATATAAATTTGGTAGGTCAGGCAATTTAGGTGGAGATGGCATGTCTAAATTGGATATTATTAGAAAAATATTAGCTCTGATGAAAAGTTACCAGCCTGAGACATTATCTTTATTTTTCACTTCAAAGATGCAGACTGACAAGCCATAGTTATTGACAGTATCACTATTATGTCTGCTTCTGGAATTGAACCACTTTAGAAAGTGTAGAAAAGAATATTCAAGAATATTGAAAACATTAGGAATATTCAGCTTAGACAATCGGGCTTTTCTGTGGAGAGATGATAAAATCCTTTGTATGGGTCAACATGGGGGAGTCTAGAGAGAGGAGACAGCAAACAGTGCAGTAAGCAATACACTGCAGATGTTGGCAGAAACAGTTGACGGTATAAAGGGAGCTCTCCAAAAACCAGGGAGAAAGCAAAATGTCAGATTGTTGAGCCGAGGGTAAATGTTTTATAATTAGTTTGAGGACTCGAGTGTTAGAAGCCATTACGGTGTAAACAGAAAGAGAAAATAACACTACAAAATACCAGAGTGAAGGAAAAATCTACCAGCTGGAAGTTATGTAAATGACAACAAATAGCAAATAAGGAAAGCATGGAAAACATGAAAAAGTATAGGACTCCAATGCCCCAAGAATGGCATGGAAGACAATGATGGCTGAACACCGGGAATGCAGATCACATGACTAGCCGATCAACTTACCCCTGGTGCATTGTCAGAAATGCTCGTGTGTTTTGCCGACACTAGCAGCAGCTGCTGACCTAGCAAATCTGAGTAAGATCTCAACTACATCAATTCAGCATTGAGGCCAGAAGAGTGAAAGGTTTCTGGTATGAAGAAATGTTGTTTTATCGGCTCCTGGTACCAGTGGAATACTAAAACAAGTGATGGTGAAGTTGGATATGAGGTGGGTTGAGGATACGGAACTCAAAAGCAATTTGAATCCTAGAGTACACTTCTTAAATAATCTTTCTCCCTGGCTTCTGTCAATGAGATGTTTACTTATAACTGTATTTCCAATCCCAAAGTGCAAAAGTAGTTGTAGTCTTTTCCTCTCAAGCAGGGTTCATACAAACCAATATATACATATATAGTTCCCTAGTATAAAAAAAAACAGTTCATCAACCCAATAGCACAGGCTTATAATCCAACCCCCTATGACTAGTGCACAAAATAGAATTGGTAAGTAGTACATCCGTTTTGGACTTCCCTTGTTCATTGCCAGCTCTCCGTTCTATTTGCCCAGACATTTAAGTATCATGAGCCACTGAACTAAGAGGCACACACTTCCAATCTAGAAGACATTGACAAGTAGTATGGGGAATGGTTACCATGACTATTCTCAGCAGAAGAGCTGATTCAAATTATGGGCAAGGCCATATTCCCTAATGTGAGCCTGACCAATTTATTCTAGGAATAAAACTGGTTCCTTTTGATGATCACTCCTTTTAGATTTGTACATGCACAAGGTCTTCCTCCTGTCTACTGATCCCTTCACCCAATTATTGCCCAGTAATCACTTCAGAGTATTGAACTTCCATTATGAGTTTTTGAATAACTGGGTTCTGAAGTACTTGGATGGTTTTAGAAGGCTGCTTTACTGCATGGACTAACTGCTGTGCAGCTCATCGTTTTTGCCAATTGTCTGCTCTGTCCTAATTTGAAAATCCTATTCAGGAATCTCTGCTTTACGCAATAACATTGCACAGTGGCATTTTAAAATAAAAGTAAATGATTTTGCTGCTTTTGACCATGCATTTTCTTTTATAAATAAGAATGTATCCACATTCTTATGAATACTGAATACAGTTCTTCAGTGCCTCTGGTTTATTATGAGCCATGCTTATTAAATTTAAGGGAAAAAAATCACTGTTTAATTATTCATTGGTTGCAATATTTTGCTAAATAAATTACTAAAGTTAAAAAAACTACTCATAGAATGTGTGTATGGTCACATTTAAATTTATCCTTGGCCCTTTTCATTTCCCAATACTCCTCCATTGTCAACACACCTTGCGGTCTAGATTTCTCCTGGGTTTGGTTCACATTTCTTGATCATTATGGGTCTCTTGCCACACTGGCAGTTGTCACACGAGAGTCAGCGTTGTGTTATATATTATTTAAATATGAACATCAGGCACTGTGTCTCATTGATCTGAAAGAAAGACACATAGTTAAAAGTAAGTCAGACAGCGTATCCGTTGCAAGAGAAATGACATTAGCAGTCTGAAATATATACCTCTCTTGCCCATTGTTCTGCAGAATACCACTGGCAAGGTACTCCTCATGGATGAGCAAGTTTATCTTGCAAGACTGTGCATTGGTGTGTGCAAGTGATGAATGCATGGGAGGTCACATATCTGCATATCTGCCCATTCATTCCACCTCTGGACACTCCACTGCTTCCAGATTGTCTTGAGCTAAGGAGCCCAACATTTGTGTCTGGCCCCTGAGCTTTATATCAACAGTATTTCCCATATTTAACATGGCCCCATTCATTTGAATGGAGTCACTAATCTGTATTGAATAGGTAATGAGTTTCCTCTTTATTTAATAATGTTTTAATTGATATACATCAGATAACGTGTTTTAAAAATTGTTTTAATTTTCAAAAAACAATGACTCTCTAAATTGAATCTATTTCAATGGCGACATGTTGAAACAATTGGAAAGGCTTTTGACAGCTCATGTTATCAGAAGGCCATCAAGGTAGTCATGTTTTCCCATCTGTGGCCTCTTTGCAGGGCTGTTCCACTCTGTAGACGACACTGCAGTAGGTCATGCCGGGGCTGCTAGCGAGAGATTTTGGATCTTGCAAGTGTCTTTTGGATCTAAACCACATTGGAAAGCATGTGTGAATATCACAATCTGCAGTTATTGAGAACTGCACTGTAAAACTAAAATATTGGAGTGAGATGTCATAACGCACTTGGCTGCTCAACATTTGATTATCCTCATCATATAATCTTTCCAATCTCCATTACAGCATATAATCAAGGAGAGGTTTGTCAGGCACTAGCACCATAAGCATCTTCTTGATGCATTCGATGATTCTGGTTAACAATTGAGAGAAATTTGATTGCATTTTGAATTATCAGATTGTATTTTGTATCTGTATCCTTGTGTTTTTTTCCAAATGTTTATTGCATTTGAATGGAAATATTCCTTTTTCTATCAACTTTAAAGCTCGCTGCTTTTGCTGATAGGCGGTTAGATCATCTAGACTTATTTTCTTTGCAGGTTTGCACGCAATATATTATCGATACCACCTAATTAGTTGGCTTCCCTCCTCGAAATAACTCCTTTTATCCCATAAATTCAAACTTGGTATCTTAGAGTTCTGTTCCAGAAGTGTTCGATGTAAGATATAAAATCAAACATGAAATATTAGCCTAAATCATATGATGTGCTGATGATGGAACTACCTGTTTTCACCATTATTATTCCGTGAAACTGACAGCCAGGTATAGGTCAACATCCATAATGGTTTAACACGAGAAATAACAAAACTGCTGTTGTTGATTCCTATGTACTCTATTGATATCACTGTTTGTACTTTTCCAGTGCTGTCCAAAAAAGTGTTGTTATGCTTTGTTGAATGAGGTGTGTGTTTTTAACAAGCTTAGTAAACTCCTTTATGTCGGTATCAGTATTGGTTTATTATTGTCACATGTACTGAGATACATGAAAGACTTTGATTTCAATAGTTCAGTCGTCCTTTATTGTCACATGTACCCTAAGGTGCAATGGATTGATTTCCCATACAGACACCAAAAAAAGCAACAAAACACAATATTACATAAAAATCAAACATAAACAGCCACCACAGCGGCATGTGAGAATCCCTAGGCACAGACATCAGTCCAATGTCCGGGCCACACACACACTCCACCGTAATGTGACCAGAGTTGCTTGTCGCTCTCTCTCTGCAGTCCCCTGTCTGCATGAACAGTCAGAAAGCCATCCGCACTCGTACCAGACTTCAGGATGCTCCCGTGGCATGGCGCCCCCGCAAACACCGAGACCACTGCACTCACGGCAATCCCTCCGAGTCCCCACCAACGCAGGCAGCATCCATCTTGCTTTCGGTGACCTCGCACTCCTCACTGTGATGGAAGACGAATAACTTTTACCTTCTTCCTCCTTTTCTCCCGCGGTCGGGACGATCGAAACATCCACAGTCGGGGAGCTCGATACTCCCGCAGTCGGCGATCGAAGCTCCTGCGCCACAGGGCTATCGAGGCTCCCGCGATCGGGGCAATCGAAGCTCCTGCGGTTGAAGCTCCCAGTTGGTCCCTGACAATACATGCTATCCATATAACGTGCATGCTATCCACGGAGGTAGACAAAAATGCTGGAGAAACTCAGCGGGTGAGGCAGCATCTATGGAGTCAAGGAAATAGGCAACGTTTCGGGTGGAGACCCGTCTTCAGACTATCCAAGGAAATCATAGTAGAGTAGATCAGTAAGTGAAAAAGAGGAAATAAGCAGAATACAGAATATCGTGTGTACACAAAAATGCTGGAGAAACTCAGCGGGTGCAGCAGCATCTATGGAGCGAAGGAAATAGGCAACGTTTTTGTGTACCTTCGATTCTCCAGTAAGTGCAGATTTATACAACTCCATGGGCCATATCCAGATAGATTGGAAGACCTAGAATTCATCCCAAACAGATGAGAGGTCCATTCAAGAATCTGATAACAGCGGGGAAGAAACTGTTCTTGAATCTTCTGGTATTACGTCAAATACTGAAAATAATGGTGCAACATAAACAGGATTTAAAAAACATATACATTTCCATCTGAATCTTATGTGCATGTTCCAACCTTCATTTAGTACCTTGTAAAATAGTTAAAACATTTATTAAAAGTTTTATCCCTTCCTTTCTGATTGGCTGACTGCCAGAATTATTCTGTAATTGAGTGCTCAGCCAGCTTGATCACATGATAACTGGCAGAATTAAGATTTCCCTTTGAACTGATTTCTGGCAGCAGCTTGCATAGAATAAGGGAGTTCTTTCTCAACGCTCAGAGCTGGATCTTAGTTTAGAATTCCTTCTGGATCAGCAGTGAATGGTGTTACTTTCCTGCAATGAACAAATCCCAGGCTCTGAGTTATGACAGGAGACCGTTGTAACTGAAGATGCTGGAATCTTGAGCAAAACACAGTCCTGGAGTAACTCAGTGTGTCAAGCATCATCCATGGAGGGAATGGATACGCACCAATTCAGGTCAGGATCCTTCTTCAGACTGTGGTTACGATAGGGATCTGTTCCTGAAAACTAATTGTAACCTGAGCGGTTCACAAGTCAGAACTCTGGCCACCCAGTAATATATTTGAATAAAATCAAAGGCCAACCAAGGTCAATGCTAACCCTTGATGTTTAAGTCAACCACTCAGATTTCTCGGCAAGTTGCAATAGTATTGCCATGAACCAAGATCCCACATGGCAGAAATGGCTAACCGTCAAATCCATCCTGCTGGTCTTTCATTCAAACACACTTTTGTATGTGCAGGCTCTACATATGTCAGGTGTTTGTTACCTGGGGAGGACCTGTATTAAACCACACCACCCTCCCCATCCCGACCCTTCTTCTCAAAATGGATCACATGTGCTTCCTAATTCTGTCAAGAGTACGATTGCTACACTTCACCATTGAATAAACAGCAAAGTATCTACATGTTTCAGGAATATGCATTAAAAGCAATAAAAAACATAATAAAAGTTGTGCACATGTAAAAATTGGAAAGCCTTTTCCTATGTATGTGTGCATATGTTTCGGTTCCAGTATGCTTTTGGTTTTTAAGTGTGTACAAAACATCCTTCCCCTTCTCTGCCAAATTGATTTTCAGCAGCCTCCTCCATTGATGATCTCCTCTAGATGTGATTATTGTCAGAGAAAGGGTGCAATGAAATTCCTTGTTCACATGAAGCTCATAAAGTGAACAGTATACATGAAAGACACAGCAATAAATGCCAAATAGCAGAATGGTGCAAAGATCGTCAAACTATCTGAAGTAGTGCAAAAAATTCCTGAAGTGTAATAATGGAATAACTGAATGGGTTAGAGTTAAGATCAACAGTACGTGGCAGCACCTCCACGAAGGAATGTGAAAGAGGTGATTGGTTTAAGAGTGTAATAGCAATAGCTGTTTGGTTCTGTTTTGGAATGTATTTCTTTTGTTTAAAGTTCAAACAATATTTCCTGGTAAAATATAGATGCTTAATTTGGAGGGGTTTAAATTTTAATTATTCACTAAAATGTGAATAAACCTTTTTTTTGTCTGACATTATCCATTTTTTTGTCTGTGTGTATGTGATTTGATTACCTATGTGCAACATGCGTGGGTGAGATGATTCCCTGGCTCCACACTGACTCAGTGTGATATTATTGGATTGCTGGCTATTGCAAACACTGTAAATTGATGCTATAAATGCTGCACAATAATTTCTCTTCTCTTAATTTTTTTTATTGTATTTATCATTTTCATCCAGACAGTCGGATAGTTATGTGTCTCTTTATTACAAGGTGATTAATGCCTTTATTTCATCTCTACATCTTCAAATGTTTTTCATACCAGAATAATGAAATAATTTCATAAAATACCAGACTCTCTGAAATATGATGAACTATGTGCTAGTTATTTTTGGCGTAAATGAATGACAGAGGAGCAGGTTAGTGACGTACTTATGAGGTGGGGATAGTAAGAATAGGATTTTCTGAACTGAATCACTGTTCATGGTACCTCACCATACTATCATTATACTAATGTCCCTCGATCCTACATGTTAAAGCTTGATTGTCAAGAACCAGCGGCAAATGGTGCAAATTGAGGAAACAATGGTATTAGTGAACTTCAACTAAATTTAGTTTGGAATTTTGACCCTAGTTCAAGACACACCCAGCCAATTTCATACAGTTAACAGCCACATTTTCTCACACTTTCAACTCCTAAATTAATTTGGGTATTATCTCAATTAAGTGTTGAAAAATCTATGTCTGTAATTTGACCATGTAGTTTAATTGTATCAAAAAGAATTAAACCCCCTCATTCAATTGATTATGCCTCCTGAAGCATTTCACTTTCAACAAATTGCTTTGAAATGGGATTCTGCATTACCAAGCATTGGGCATTTTATTCACAGCAAGGGGTTGCTGACTCCAGTTACAAGACGACAAATTAAGCAGCTCAGTTTTGTCGACATTAAGGGAAGAATATTGGAAGACACTGAGAGAGATCCCTATTCTTAATTTGATTGCTGTTACGGTATATGAAATGCCCAGACGAACAATTGAATGGCAACCTCAGAATAGACCATTCTCCAAGGCATGTATTGGAATTGAGAGCAGATTATACAATCGTGCAGGGGGTAAACATAATCCAAGAGTAGTGCTATCAAATGAGCCCAGCTGAGCCCTAAGGAACTTCATTATTTTATTTAACTCTTATCATTCATAAATGATTTCATATCAGTAATACTTTTCTGAAATCTTGACTACTAGTTTTTGTCAGCTGTTTACTCGTTTGTATGCTTCGCCCACCAGCACAAGTTAAAACATAAGGAGGATAATTCTGAAACACTGTTGAATGATCTGTCATATGGGCGAGTTATGGAAGATGGAGAAATGTAAACGTTGTATTTGTCCCCATTAGAAAGAACCAAAGCAGTGTTACAGCCTTGTTTACTATTTTGTTTATTACTCCGTCATCAGGGACTTGGTTGAAGGAGTGGTTATTTGCTTCTGCCCATGCAGTACAAAACTAGGACATTGGAAGATTAATAAGTGGGCTGCCAAACAACTTATGCAAAGAGGTGGCCCCAAGAGTATCTCTGTGTACAACATTGGTGGAAACCAGCACTTAAACTGTAAATCCCCAGCTTTTGCCAGAAATACGAGGTTGGTGTACCAATTCCAGCATTAGTTGGCTAGTCTTCAGCCAATTTAGTTCACTGCGTGTGATATCAGGCTATGGCTGACAGTGTTGGCTCTGCAAAAGTTTCATCTGGCTGGAGTGCCTTGGAACCAATGGTGTCTCCAGCTGAGTTGTTTAATTACATCTACAACCAAGTATCTACTTGACAATCAAAAAATGTGTCTGGGTATGTCCTGTCCAAGAAAATGCTATCCACTGTGGATATCGTCAGCCCTTCAATCAACTTTTAATAAAATATCATCAACAAAGGTATCAACTTAATAGTATCAGAAACACTGGAAAAAACTGCCAGTCAAGCACCATCTTTGGAGAAGCCAGTTCATGTTTTGGGTCAGGACCATTGCTCAGGATTTAACTGGTTTCTCATTCCACGGGTGCTTCTTGAACAGTTGAGCACTTCCAGCATCTCTGTTGGTGTTTCAAATTCCAGCATCTGCAGTTGTACTTGTTTTTCATTTCCGTGCTAATTAAAGCCACAGTTCATTTGTCTCCATGCCCCACTGCAATTGTGGTGCCCATGTAGACAACTGAGATGATTTTTTGAGGGTGAGTGATTACCGTTGATATCAAAACCATATTTGACCATGGTATCAAAGGGCCTCAGTAGAATTGAGGTCTAAAAATCAAGAGGGAATGTGACCGGAATCTGTAAAAGAAAGATGAGAGTCATTGTTGTGGAACAATAGTCTCAGCCAAATAACATTGTTGTAGAATTTCCTCAGAGTAGTACAAAAGGCCAGGCAATGTTTAGTTGGCATCATTGACAATCTCCCATCCACCATGAGGCTATTTGCACCTGGTTGCAATGTTTGGTGCCATTTACTACTCATCAAATATTGATTAAAAATCTATATTTTTTAGTGAAGAGACATGGATAATGTTGAATTGAAAGGTGATGTAGGGTTTACAGATTATCCGAATTATTGGATGTTGTGCCTAACTCGGTTTTAATTAACTTTTTTACACGTTGCCCAGTGGCATATTTTATTCCAATGTACCAGGCGAGTTTAGAAGGAGCATCAGGAACAAAACCAGGGAGCCAGATGTTAAACCATAGGGATTTCTAAACCAGGACAGCAGAATTTTGAAGATTTATAGTTGTGCCTTTAGATCTTTTATGTGCATATGAAAGGGAAAATAGGGTTTTAGAGATGATATCTCTCATCCAAATAGCAATACTTCTAACTTTGCAGCACTTAACCCGATGCTGCAGTGTTTGGCCTTGTGGATCCTCAAGTTGTGGAGCTTGCTGACTCACAGGCAAGACTGTTACCATTGAGCCACCACTGGCACAGTCCTCAAAAAAGTGTAAACGTGGGCTGAGGCTTGTTAAATACGCTTGTCATTAATAGCGTTAAGAATATCCAGAGATCTAAGAAATATTCAGTGTCATCTAAAATGACAACAGGCAGCATATTGCTTGCCGCAGGAAAGTAAACAGTAAAACGTGATTGAAAATAGCGTAGGAGAGTTTGAATCAGGAGCTTTGAATGGTCTTAATTGTTGTGTTTGTCTGTTTCCAAGTGAACTTTTCATAGCCAAATGAAAGGAAAGCCAAAGAAAATTAAAGATAGTTCAGACTTTAGTGAATTTGACATCTAAGGTCCATAGTAGTAAAACAGTCCTGCAGAACGCTTGTACTCTACATATATATCAAGATCCACAGTGTAAGTTGGGTCATAGCCTGTCAACAGTAAGGTGAACATAGATAGAGAATGAGAGTACATTTAATGAAAACCTCTTCTTGCCTTATTTAATGTTCAGGGACTAACATAGATGATAATTGTGGAGGTCACTTCTTTTAGAGTTTTCAGTTTGTATTCTCTTCAGCCTGAGGTGAATAGAGCAACAGGAGGTAAATACTTTTTTCTTTCATGCCTGATGCACAGATAAGGAATGGCAAACGTAGAGTAACAATTGATTTCATAGCTTTAACCATATAACCATATAACAATTACAGCACGGAAACAGGCCATCTCAGCCCTACAAGTCTGTGCCGAACAACTTTTTTCCCTTAGTCCCACCTGCCTGCACTCATACCATAACCCTCCATTCCCTTCTCATCCATATGCTTATCCAATTTATTTTTAAATGATACCAACAAACCTGCCTCCACCACTTCCACTGGAAGCTCATTCCACACCGCTACCACTCTCTGAGTAAAGAAGTTCCCCCTCATGTTACTCCTAAACTTCTGTCCCTTAATTCTGAAGTCATGTCCTCTTTGTAATGCATTTAACCAGAACCCTTTTCCGTGAAGGGAAATAGAGAATGGACTGTGGGCTCTGCTTTCTTGACAAAAGGAAGATAAACACAAAAAGCTGGAGTAACTCAGCGGGACAGGCAGCATCGCTGGAGAGAAGGAAGGGGTGGCGTTTCAAGTCGAGACACTTCTTCAGACCCTGCCTTTGGTTTAAACCAGCATCTGCAGTTCCTTCTTACACATTTTGTCTGCTTTCGGTTTAAACCAGCATCTGCAGTTCCTTCTTACACTTCTTGACAAAAGGGACTATTTTTCAAGGGGAAAGTAGGCAATAAATGCTGGAGAAACTCAGCGGGTGAGGCAGCATCTATGGAGAAAAGGAGTAGGCGACATTTCGTGTCGAAACCCTTCTTCAGACTGATGTCGGTGTGGGTGGGAGAAAAAAAAGAAGAGGCGGAGACTGTAGGCTTTGTGGGAGAGCTGGGAAGGGGGAAGTGAAGGAGGGAGAAAGCAAGGACTACCTGAAATTAGAGAAGTCAATGTTCATACCACTGGGGTGTAAACTACCAAAGCGAAATATGAGGCGTTGTTCTCTCTGGCAATCGATGAGGCCCAGGACAGAAAGGTCAGCTTCAGAATGGGAGGTGGAGTTGAAGTGCTGGGCAAACAGCAGATCAGGTTGGTTAGTACAGACTGAGCAGAGATGTTGGGCGAAGCGGTCACCAAGCCTAGTTTCGATTTTTCCAGCATCTGCAGTTCCTTCTTAAACATTTTTCAAGGTGACATCAGGTAGCAATTCCCAGTTCTGTAATGCGTTTTAATAGTTGACCTGCTGACTGTAAAAACAACTCTGTTCTGTTTCTTAATGTAGTCTTTCTGATGATAAAATATTGGTCTAGACTTAACTGCTACAAACAAAGGTAATAAAGGTGTAGGTTGTTATGCCTGGAGAAATTGAAGTTATGGATGGTATCAGTAAATTCAACTGCGTCTAGGTAGTTTATTTCAGTGTCTTATGATTAAGGTTTGTAGGGATGTGCAATGGTTTAGTTTTGAAGCATTAGAAGCAATGGTTTATGTGGTTATTTATATTACCTTTTGTCAAAAATAATAATGATCATCATACTATTATATGCAGTAAGATGGGTGTGGAATGTACCAAATCCTTGTTTAACAGCAGCAATAAACTCTGATGTCTGAGTTTTGCATACCAAAGATCTTGTATTTTTCAGATTAACTAGCTAGTTACAGTGGACTTTCCTCCCATTCAGTAAGCAAGGACCAATTAAATCAAGATTCCTAGGTTCTGATCACTCTTAACGACTTTCTGTTGGACATGTTTTAGCAGCACATGTGATGCATTCTTGAGCAGCCAAATGTTCAGCTTAGCATTGAAGGGTCACTGTCTCTTGTCACCTTACCCACATTCAAAAGGTCTGAAAGCAAAATGCTACTATATGGCAGGAAGCTAGGTATAGGTTGCATCAAAATCTGTGTTTAACAGCATTAAATAAGCATGTGATGTCGCATGTATTAATTCAGTCTGAATGCAAAATGGTGTAGTCAAGTCAAGTCACTTTTATTTATATAGCACATTTAAAAAACAACTCTCGTTGGTCAAAGTGCTTTACATTGGTGGAGGTACTAACGTTAGTGTAGTGTAGTTGCTGGAAGGCTGAAGTAAATAGAGAAGCTGGAAATAGTCATCAGGTCAGACAGCGTATGTGGAGAGCAAAACCAATGAAAAGCCATCAAGATGAAGCAAGAACCCTTTCTCTTTCCACAATGCAATGTGATCAGCTGCCCATTTCCAACCTGGTCTGTTTTTTTTTTTTTTTTTTTTTAATTTTTTTATTATTGGAGATAGGTACATAATCTATTACATCATTACTGTCTTACATTTTTAAATTGATAATATTGTCAGTTATTATTACATTGTCTCCAATACTTTTTGCATTTTTCTTCGTTTTTTTTTTATAACTAGATAGAACTAAAGGGATAGATGAAATAGAGAGAGAGAAGAAGGAAAAAGAAAGCTAAAATAAAAAAAAAGGAGGAAGAGGAGTGAAAGAGGTAATTGAAGAAGAATGGAAAAATTTGTTAGAGTTTAAAAACATCATTCGAGATATGTTCGTACATTTCGGAGTATAGCATTTCATCCAATCTTTAGTCCGGGTGCTAGTCAGGTTCCTGTGCTGAACTATTCTGACCCTTTAAGTAATCAATAAAAGGAGACCATGTTCCAACGAATAATTCCTGTTTGTCCAACAGGGAAAATCTGATTCTTTCCACGTTTAAGGTCTCCGTCATTTCTATAATCCACATTTTGATTGTGGGGGCCATAGGGCCTTTCCAAAATTTTAGGGTTCATTTTTTTCCTGTTATTAAACTGTAATCGATAAAGTTTCTTTGTGTTATTCTAAACCTGGTCTGTTTTATATCAATTTATCGGCCTTGCTCATATTTTGCTTTTGCTTTTGACCATCTTTGCACATTTCCTTTGTAGCATCTTTATGAAAGAAACTGATAAAATATAATTCGTCCATATGTAGATGGAGTGTTTTGTAATTAACAAAGACTAGTTTCTACATATGATGCATTTTTATGACATTTCTGAGTTTCTACTTGAGGGAACAATATATGGGGTGAAAGTCGGGAGACATTGTACATGTTTTGGTGAAGGTTAAACTTGTGGAACACTGCAGTGGAGTGAAATTTCATTTTTAATTAAGTAGAAAATTGTCACAAATAAATCCAGTCATGTCTTGAAAGAAATAGCAGTATCGACTTACTTATATTATGCTCTTAATGTTGCAAAATGTTCCAAAGAACTTAACAGGAACATTATCAAAGGCTGGTGGCCCTGGGCAATTCCCTACCACATTGTAGTTTGCAGGCCAAGTCACTGAAAAATAGAGAGAGAGATTTCTAGATTCGAAAGGTTTCAAAGACAATGTGCCAGGAGCAAGACTGTACTACAGAAGCTCAGCCATTCTGAATGGTCTATTGCTCCTATTTCCTGGTGCTCTATGTTTCAAATGAAGATTTTAAGGTACATCATAAAGTAGGAAATGTGACCAGAAAGTAAGGGGATTTCACAATGTCAGTGTTTGGGGCCCATAGCCTTTAGACTTGGTTACCAGAGATGGAGGAAATAAATTTAGGAATTCTCAAAAATTGGGTGTGGAAATACTGGAGAACTTGAGATGACTAGCACAGGCAAATTTAAAAGAAAGCTAGGTAATTGTGAGAGGAAGAAATAATGGGCTAGAACAGCAGGGTTTGAGGCCTTTACATGGATGGAAGATTGGGTGGTGAAAGGCATCTTATTCTCATCCATCAAGAATCATTTGATTCAAAATCTTTGAGCCCAGCATTGGATGTGGAGTTCAACAGCAGGTACTCACACGCCAGTTATTTATCGCTCAGTTTGGAAAGAGATGTTCCCTATAACAAACTCGATACACGTCCTTCAGGAATTTATTCTACGTACTAAAATTCATCAAGAGATGAAAGCGTCCACTGGTTCATCTCAAAATACAGGGTTGCATTGGGCTAATGTATAGTCATTCAAACATCCATTTGCTACTCTGAGAATGAGGGATACTAAGAAGATACTGAGTTGAATAACAACCGAATGAAATTGTATTTGGTGTAAAGCATCAAAGGCAGTTTCACTGATGTGTTGCAGCAGAGACAGTGCTTCAGTTTTGAAGAGATCAGCAAGAGGTGCAAATTTTCTTTAATTTTTTTTTGTGTACGATTTTTGTTTACCTCCATTAAAGTCGTATGTCAGAGCAGGTGCTGATACCAATTTCAACTTTATCCCGATGTGTGAATGGTGTTATATTGGTTACTGTTTTAAGTTGTGATTAAAGAGCAAGAAAACAATTAGAAAGGGATGCCTGGGAGCTTTTCATACATCTTTGTTTTGTGAACACGAAAGTCTACAATTACTCAGGGCCCGCTTTGTTGGAAGCATGAATGCACGTTGGCTGTAGCAGATGCAGTAAATCTCATTTACGGTGTTGAGCATTTTTTATTGCAACACATAGATGAGAAACCTCCGAACTTGACCAGTGATTGTGAAATTGTACATTAGGTTGTTTACAAGCTTGTTAAATAGGAAAGTGTGACTGGGAATTGTATTTTTCCCTCTGGAGTCTGTCAATAAATTGGGTAGAGAATTGTAGTTCTCTGTAGCAAAATAATATTCTGTGGCAAACCATTTTACCATTAAATGCTTATTCTGCTCGTGTGATGTTCAGCCAGTAATGTTGGTGCTTGATCTTGAAGCATTCTAAAAGGCTAATAGCAGTCGCAATACTTCTGTTTATTCTGGAATTACTTTGCATCGTTTTATTAAATTTTTGAAATGCAAGTTCTAGATTTGGTGTTCCTAGACATTCATCTGTGGAGTCGTTGGGTAATTGGACTCGGATTAGTTTGCGGATGGGTCTGATAATTGTGGCGTTGTATCATCAATCATTTGAAGAGACGTTCTCATTTACGATCGAATCAATCCTTTACGTTGCAATTTTGGCATTATAATTGAAGATGGCTTGATTTGGAAACGCAGAAAGAGAATTGGGATCTAAAGTCATTGAAAGCAGAAATGGCAATTTTGTAGTTAAATTGAAGTAAAATTTGAGTTTAATCTTGACTCCTAGTCCTTGTATTATATTGCACAGAACAGTGTGTCTATGCCTTGAGATCAACATCTTTTGTTATGATCTGTCGGGTGCTGTGCACCCATTATCTTAGTCATTACTAATTAAATGTTTGTATGTTTGATGTGGCTAAATTATTGCATTATTAACAAATGTGCTGCCATTTGATTGAGTCGAGAAAAAACTAATGTAGTGGAATATTTATAACATCATAAAAAATCCCCCCAAAACCACTATAATTGGTTATTAAGCTGTTTTAAATATCCCATGTTTTACATCAACAGTAATGCTGTTTTGTCACTGATGATACTTATTTTGATTTCACCTACTAAATACCCGTCTAACGTCCTTTTGTGCAGATTTGTAAGCATATAACATCCTTGCATGTATGTAATTTGGAATAGTTAGTATATTTAGAGTTGCTTTCATTTAGATGTCACAGCATTGTGCAACTGCTGAATGCAACCTGCCAAGCTCTTCTACGAGACTATTGGTTTTTTTGTAAAGTAAATTAAACCAGATACACAGAGCAATTTTCCTGGGCAAATGTTTCCCTCGTGGTAAATACGATAGGTAGTCATTCCACACGCTCCTCTTGCTCCCTACTCCTGTATGGTGTTAAAATAGACTTGTAAACCAGAACACAACACATATAATAAATATATTAATGTGGAGAATTAATGGAGCATGATATGCTTTGGCACATGATATGGCTGAGTCAACCAGAACTGCATTTGTTTTAATTGGGGCATTGGATAAATATTTGAAATGTTGGAAAATACAAGGTTATGGAGAGAAATTGGAATTGGTTTTGAATTGCTGTAACAAAGAACTGCTACAGACACAACGAGCTGAATCCAACCATGCTATGCACATTTGGGTACTTCTGTGGTCTCCAGTAACTTGTGCTATTTCAGTACATCAACATTTTGTTGTTCCTTACCGACCACACTCTCTCTCTAATGTAACCTAAATCAATATTGCTAAATGCAACTTCTGCACTTAGTTGATTGCCATTAGCTCCGACACGTCAATTTGTGTCTTTTCTCAATGAGTATGGATCTACAGTTTCAGTGTAAAAGATGACCAAACATTTGCCCACATTATTGGGAGTTACTTTAAAAATGCTGAAACCAGAGGCCTGGGTGAAACATGTGTTGCTTCTGTTGCATGTTCTTGGTGCAGATTGATATAAGGGAATTGATTTTTCCCTCTTTTTGCTTCCAAACTTTGAGAGAAACTTGAAGCATGAAACACTTTTACATTGGATTGGTCACACTTGAATTGCAATTGAAAGCTTGTTCGCCAGCTTTTCCTGGCAGGCAAGAAGGTGAGGAGGCAGTGCATCTGGTTGGGATAGCCCAGCTATGGACCAATTCAACTGGGCCAAATCTTGGGATATGTTTTTGTGAGGAAGCTAAAGAAGATGAATAGCAGCACTCTCGTTAAAGGTTCACTGTAGCACAGAAATAATGGGTGATTTAAACGCAATTATTTCAATGTTTATTGAAGTGCCTGCATTCCTTAGAAATCTTGCAAAAGTACTGAGGATGGTAATGGCTTGGTGAGCTAGGTGATGTATATAAAAATAATCATATCAGGCAACTACAGTATTAATGAGCAGCACATCCATAAAACAGTCAACTATCCTGTGCTTAATAGAGACCATTTAAAAGCCCTGGATGTGTTTCTTCATCTCATTCAGTTTATTGGAATCCTGAGACTATATTTCCAGCTACAGCAACTTGAATATTGTTTAAATTCCATGAGCAGCAGGCATTTGGTCCCCTGGTTGATTATGTACTCTGCTCTTTATCTCCTGATCTCCAGTAGTCACTGAAGGTGCGATTTGCACAGCTTCCAGCTTTTTGCCCAATTTCCATCTGTAATGGCTTTATCATTTAATATAAACAAGGAAATTGGCACACAGGAATCACAGAATCAGAATCTTGGGATAATCTCACTTAAAAATATTCTGAATTTGTTGGTCGTAATACAAAACAAATTTGCAAATATCAAGTTGTTCATTATTTGAAGGAGAAAAATAATAACATTTAACGTAGTCTTTCCATCAGTCTAAGAACGGAAACAAATGACTGCCTTTATTCCTTGTCTTAAAACAATGTTATTGATCCACAGTCTGTGAGGAAATAAGTTCCAAATTCCAACTAGGTTTTGTATGGATAAGCTGCTTTGTGATTTTACTCATAAATTAGCTACATTTATTTAATTTTAAAGCAGTGCTCCCCGCCACCTCCATCCTTGTTTTACATTCCCCAATGATAAGAAGTAATTGTTTGTATTGATTGTGTTAGATTCTTACTTTTTAAATATCTCAATTAGATTTCCCATCAACCTTCTAAACCCATGAATATACGACAGGATTATGCAGCCTGGTGTCTAATAATTCCACACAAATTGCAATCTTGCCTACACTGCTGTGACCTTTTAAAACTTTCTGCTCCCGCCTACACAACTTAATGTAATTTTCAAATATGATATGTCATCAAAGACATTAATGCCTGTTTAAAAAAAAAAAAAAATTCTGCATCACCCAAGCTTGCCTCTAATCCATTTATTTTTATATCATATTGTTATGGCCTTTTATATATTCAACTCTTCTCTTGTCCAGATGTTACTGAAAGCCTTTCGGAACTGCATAGAGATAACAACATGGAAACTCCCCCAGGCCAATTTTTGAAATCTTTAAACAAATTCTAAACTGGATTAATCAGATATATATCGTTTTTTTAATCTTCATTGACTCTGAGCTTCAAATGGCCATTGACTATGTCCTGGATAACCCATTCTCGTAATCTTACAATAAATAAAACTGAAGGTTTTGCCTTCACTCTATTCCTCAACTACACATTCACAATTAAATAATCCTGTCAAAATTCCCAGATTTAGAGAATGTTGGAAAATATAGTCAATACATCTGCAATTCCCTTTCCTGTCTTAACCAGATTTATATCTTTTTATAATCTTTATTGACTCTGAGCTGCAAATGGCCATTGACCATGTCCTAGATAATCCATTCTCATAATCTTACAATAACTAAAACTGAACCAGCTTGACATTACCAGGTTTGTCCTTCCCTCTATTCCTCAACTACACATTCGCAATTATATAATCATGTCAAAATTCCCAGATTTAGAGAGCATTGGAAAATATGTTCAATGCATCTGCAATTTCCTTCCATATCTGGTAGCCTGAAGTGTTTATACCTAAAACGGTCATCTGTCTGTACTCTTTCTGATCTTATCTTGTTTTTCTTCTTCATGCTGCACAGTTTCACAATTCCTCCCACCAGCCCTTCTGTAGTCCATAGTTGTTGAGGCCAATTAAACCATTGCAGCTATTGAGATAGGACTTAAGAGGATACTGGTATTCTCTATACAAGCACTGGCAGGTTGCAGTACAAAGAACAGTGCTTTCTCATCCCCAAGTCATTTAAAATGCATTACAGTATTCTTTTATTTTTTTGATCTGCCAGAGAAGTAAAAGTATATTGTGTGTGGGCCTGCAGAGACTTAACTCAATATCTTTTTATAAAAGGAAAATGATTTGCAGAAAATATTTCCTTCGAAAAGAAAGGAATGGAGAATAAATTCTTGTACGTAAAATTAAATCAAAACTTTGCTTATTTTTAAATGAAGTTTTGTAACCCTCAACAGCTGATATAATTGATAGCGTGGAGGTTTAAGGATATTTGGCAAAACTGAAAGTCGGGATGTCACCGGGATCAGATAGGATGAAATCTAGGATTTTGAGGGAGAATCAGAGGCTCACTGACATGCAATGTGGACATGGTGATCGTACCCGAGACTGAAGTTAGCAAAGGTCACTTTGAAGTACACAAAAGGGAATAAGAACAAACCC
Source organism: Leucoraja erinaceus (assembly GCF_028641065.1). NCBI lineage: Eukaryota > Metazoa > Chordata > Chondrichthyes > Rajiformes > Rajidae > Leucoraja > Leucoraja erinaceus. The sequence continues at coordinate 27,670,379 of NC_073398.1, read as the reverse complement.
AACAACTAGAGGCTGTCTTCAATGGGAGAAACTGTTTGGAGACATTGATCTGGATCAGGCTTGATAGTCACCTGAAGGAAAATGAATTCATTAAGACAGGACTGCACAGACTAGTTGAGGGCAAATCAGGTTTAGCTAATTTAAAGGAACTTTTTGATGAGGTAAGAGAATTTATAATGTTAATGTGGTGCACATGGATTTTTAGAAGACTTTTGATAAGATGCCATCTAACAAGCTTATCATCAAATTTGAAGCACATAGCACAATATAAAGTTATCAAAGTAAAGGCAACAGAAGTCATGGTACATGATTGTTTTTGAATTGTTCTAGGGATTGTTTTTGGGAGCATTGCTTTTTTTGACCAATATTAATATTGGACTTGTTAGTGAATACTATAATTGATAATTCGCAGATAACATGAAACTTGAAATATTATGAACTGCATGGACAACACTGAAACTGCAAAAGGATATCGAAAGTTTGGTGAATGGGCAAACGTGTGGAGAAATGTGAGGTGTTACATTTTGGTGGGAAGAATGAGGATAGATTGTAGAATAAAGAATACTGTTCCAAAGTGGGTATAGGAGCAGAGTGACTTGGAAACATGCCCAGATCATTGAACATGGCAGGGCAGGTTGAGAAAGCAGTTATTGAGCCAGACACAGTTTTGGGCTTACCATTTGAGGCATACAGATTAAACTCAGGAACGTCCTGCTGGGCCATTCTAAAACACTGATCCTGCCTCAATTTGAGTATCGTGTTCAATTCTGGTTGCCACATTATTTGAAAGATGTGAGAGTGTTGGAGGTCGTCAAGGGAAAATCTACGAGTGTGGTTCCTTGGATAGCAACTACAGACACAACATCAATTAGAGAAGCTCGGACTCTCTCGTGAAGAGAAGGCAGAGGAAAGATTTGACTATGATTGGAATGATTTTCCAACTAACCCATAAAATGTTAGATTAGCAGCATTTTCATCGGCTGGTTTTGGTGGTAGAATACATGGCTAGTTTGGAGCTGCCTCCAGCATATGAGCAATTGAGCTTTCCACCACAGAATTGCAGTTTTGTTCCTGGGCAATTTCTTTTCCCCCTATTTGCTTCCAAAGATAGTGAATGTTCTTACCAGTAACCAGATAAGCAGATCTTTACATCAAGTCCATGCTATTTAGTTTCACTCCATATCATGCGTGCAGTGTATTTGGTGCACAACACCTTCTTCTTCCTCGTGTCCGTCCCTCTACTATATCATGTCTTTCCGGTCGGTCAGTGATGGTCGGTGTTTGCAGAATTGGTTACTTCAGTCAGTCACTGTGGTGCAGTTTCTGTCGTCAGCATTGCCCGGGTTGCGCCACGTGGAGGCTTCTGCTTGCATCCCGGCGATCAACATTATTTTACAACTCATAATTTATCCCAGTAAGCCCTGTTCAACGGTTAGTTGTGAAAGTCCTGCTCTCTGTTTTATCATTCCATGGCAAAGATTATCATCTCATCCTGAGCTTTTCTTCTGGGGTGTCATAATGTGCATTCTAAAGCAGAAGTCACAGTGCCCTCCATAATGTTTGGGACAAAGACCCATCATTTATTTATTTGCCACTGTACTCCCCAATTTGTGATTTGTAATAGAAAAAAATCACATGAAGTCGGGTCCCAGCCGCGCGCCACCACAGCTCTTCCCATTCCGAAGACGGCCAGCTCCGCGATGTCAGATCCGCAGGCTCCACGACTGGAGGCCTCAGACTGGTTCCGACCGGTGTTAGGCCCAACGATGTTAGGCCCAACGACATTGGAGACCCGACAGGGAAAAATTCGGGTCCGCGTACAGGGAAGAGACTAATGGTTTCCCCCAGCCCCACCCCCCACATATACACAGCTAAAGAAAAATAATAAAAACTAGAGTCAAGACATACATTTAACACACATTGGATTATTGTACTTCTAATAAAAAATGTAATCCAAAAAAAAGGACATATGACACATTCAACAAGACAAGACAAAAATTTTAAAAAAAACAGATGGACTGTAGTCAAGCCGCTGCGTTAGGTGCCGCCACACCACCTCATCTGTGAAACACGGTGGTGGGGGTGTTATGGCCTGGGAATATATGGCTGCTGAAGGTACTCGCTCACTTACCTTCATTGATGATACAACTGCTGATGGTAGTAGCATAATGAATCTGAAGTGTATAGACACATCGTATCTGCTCAAGTTCAAACAAATGCCGCAAAACTCATTGGCCGGCAGTTCATTCTAGAGCAAGACAATGATCCCAAACATACTGCGAAAGCAACAAAGGAGTTTTTCAAAGCTAAAAAATGGTCACTTCTTGAGTGGCCAAGTCAATCACCCGATCTGAACCCAATTGAGCATGCCTTTTATAGGCTGAAGAGAAAACTGAAGGGGACTAGCCCCCAAAACAAGGATAAGCTAAAGATGGCTGCAATACAGGGCTGGCAGAGCATCACCAGAGAAGACACCCAGCACCAGGTGATGTCCAAGAATCGCAGCCTTCAAGCAGTCATTGCATGCAAAGGATATGCAACAAAATACTAGACATGATTACTTTCATTTACATGACATTGCTGTGTCCCAAACATTATGGTGCCCTGACATGGGGAGACTATGTATAAACAAAATGTATAAATATGGCCTTTATTAAAACCTGACAATGTGCACTTTAACCACGTGATTTTTTTTCTGTTACAAGTCTCAAATTGTGGAGAACCGAGGCAAATAAATAAATGATGGGTCTTTGTCCCAAACATTATGTCGGGCACTGTATGCAGAGAGTAATCTTGAGATTCTCATTTGTATTACGTCATAATTCCAAGTCACATTCTTGACCAAACCAGTTTCCTGACTGAGTCGAGGGGATGTGGGTGCACTGCAGAAGCCCAGGATGTGCTAAGCAGCAAGGAACAACATCTTTTTTAGCCAGTTTGATTTATCCCATTATCTACGGCTCCTTTAATCCTTCTTTTCTTCATTTGTGCCATTGTCACCCACTTTTGCCTGGTACCACAAAGGTGTTGTCTCTCAAGACTCAGTTCCACTACTTAAAGGAAGTTTAAAGGAATGAACGTAGAATGAAAATGAAATTCAGCACCGCAGTCCTTTTCTTTAGGAGGGTAGATGACGGAATAGTAAAAAGTTATAATTAAACGCAATTAGGATAATAGGTTCATTAAGGCACATCCGCAGATTCTATGAAACTGTGTGTTGAGTTGCCTCTCCTGAATAGCATCAGATAGTCTCAAACTTCTAGGATTCATGATTGTTATCAATATGATCCATCGTCCCGAGAGTATATAGGAAGGCTTTATTCTATATCGCCTGGAGTATTCCCATTTGTTTTGTCCACTACTTGTTGCCTGCACTGAGCTTGAACTATAAAAGAAGTGACAACATGTACACAGTCTTATAATTTCTCAACATTGTTTCAATAATGCCCCCAGCAAGTTATATAGTACTAACTTAAAAAAGTGCTGACTTTGCATGTCTTTATTTCATTTCCATTGTTTTCTACCCTACTTGCAATCAAAGTATTAGCTCGCAAAGAGAGCCTTGGGATCTGCATGCATGCCTTGTTTAAGAGAAGTATTTTCGCACAAAAAGCAAAATCGAAGCGTTCAGAGACTTGCAATGAGAGCATTTTGTACAATTATTTAATTTCCTGCAATGATATCCCAAAGCTGCCTTGTCATCTCTTTGCATTCATAACTTACCGTTTCTTCTCTTTGTGTTGTTTGCTTTGCTTTGTTCCTTTTTTCAATCCATTATCTCTGTATTAAATCCTGCATCGCTTGATAAAAACAACTTGCATTTTATATGGGTATTTTCATGGGCCCAGATGTCCAAAATGATTATCTTCATGTGAACTGCATTTGAAGTGTAATCATTGTTATAACTTGTGTTTGCCAGTGTTTTCTGCCTTTAGAGTCGTACAGCATGGAAGCAGACCCCTTCAACCTGCTTCATCCATTCGACCAAGATGCCCCATCTAAGCTAGTCCTATTTGCCCGCATTTGGCCCATATCCCTATAAACCTTTCCCATCCATGTACCTGTCCAAGTTTTTAAAATGCTATTATAGGACCTGTCACAACTATATCCTCTGGCATCTCATTCAAATACCCACCTCAGGTTTGCATTAAATCTTACCTCTCCCACCTCTGTCCTCTTGTTTCTGAGTCCCCCTATCTGGAATAAAAGACTCCGTGCAGTCACGCTATCCATTCCACTCCTGATTTTATACTCCTCTAGTCAAGAAGACATATGTTACAATAGACCAATAACATTTTTACTTGCAGCAGCACAATGGATTTGTAACCAATAGATAATATAATAAATAAACAAAAAAAAGTTCAATAAATGAAAAAAATATATAGTACAGGTGCACAACCTTTTATCCGGTGTTCCGGAAACCGAAAAACTCAGAAAACCGGCCATTTTTTCCAGGATGTAGTCTGCGCACCAAAGCTCGCGTTTGGTGCCAAACATGACCCAAAACGACCCACGGTCAACCCAGGTCTGTACTACTGTAGCGGCTGCCTCCTCCCCGGAGACCGGGGAGACACTTAAACATCTGTAAATCATTGCTTAAATGTTAGTTTGGAGGACTTTTATGTGAAGGAAGGGGGGGGGGGTTGAAGGGGTAAACTTTAATTCTTAGTCCCCTACCTGGTCGGAGAGGCGGGGAGCGGTCAATGCCTTACCGGGTCGCCGTGCAGTAAGCTCCGCAGCTCTGTGGCCGCCAACTCCCAGCTGGAGCTGCGGCCGCCGCCGGTTGTAGCTCCGACCCCGGCAACTCTACCCCTGACTGCGAGGCGCTCCAAATCCAGCGCCGCCCGCCCGCCGTCCCAGCTCCGCGAACGTTGGGAGAAGGCGGCCTCAGCGCCCTGGAGCTTACCGCACAGCGACCCGGTAAGGCATTGCCCGCTTCCCACTGGTATCCCAGCGCTGCTGGGGCTGCGGGCGGCGCTGGATTTGGAGCGCCTCGCAGCCAGGGGTCGAGTTGCCGGGGTCGGAGCTCCAACCGGCGCCGCCCGCAGCCGGACGGAGCCCCCAGCTCCGCGATGTTGGGAGTCGCCGACCAGGTAGGGGACTAAGAATTAAAGTTTACCCCTTCACCCACCCACCCCATAAAATCCCTCCAAACTAACTGACTAACATTTATGCAATGATTTACAATGATTCCCCGGTCTCCGGGGAGGAGGCAGTTGCTCCAGACTTTTCAAGCCGCCCGCGCTACCTACCTAATCTACGCTAAAAATCTTCCATTCGGAAATCCGAAAATGTCCGAAATCCGACAAGTGTCTGGTCCCAAGGCTTTCGGATAAAAGGTTGTGCACCTGTACTAAAAGCAAAGCCTGAAGTCCATAGTGCAACCAAGGTTCATCGTTCATAGTTTAGTTGGAGTTGCGATTCCTCCTAACAGATAAACCAGACCAATTCTTAACGAGTTGGTCTCCATTTATCGACTTCTTGGAAGCATATGGTGCAACAAAATCGTAAAAACCAATTGTTTCAGGACTGGGTGAAGGATGGTCAATAATATAGATACGTATCTCCTACTTTCTACTCTTTCTCTCTTTTTTTCCTCGCTTTCTTTCCTCCCTTTTCCTTTTCACACACCATACATCACACGTTTTTCTATTTTTTGATTACCTATTCTCTCTTACTCTCTTTTATTATTTAAAAAAAATGAAGCTGTACAAAAAATGTAACATGCCAATATATATTAGGCACCTTGAAAGGTGCCACATTACTGTTCTTACCTCTAATAAATGTAAATTTAAAAAAAATGTATAGTTTAGTTGGAGTTCGTAGTATCAATAGCTTAATGGTTATTAGTAAGAAGCCGCTTGCAAACTTGAAGTTTACTGTATTCAGACCCTTATACCTTCTTCCCACTGACTCAGTCGGCAGTCACTCAGTCGGCAGATTTGCACAGTATGCAGACCGTTTATATTTGTGCGTGCTTAGACACCAAGCTTTGAACGCAAGCTTGTTCTCTGAAACATTTCAGAGGATAGACTTTAGACTCAATATCCACAAGACCTGCTCTTCCTACACAACTCTGCCCTTCAACAATAAAGTTCACAGTGAGACCCTGGAAAACATGGATCTTCTCATGTCTAAGGAGGCACCTCTCACCAAAGGCAGCCTTCGACAGCAGAATTCACGATCACAGTGTCTGTGCAGTACTTCGCAGATTGATCTAGGACAAAATTAGTCACTGAGCAACACTGATCCCTGATCTCCTGGATGCTTCTGAGACTTGGAAATTCAACAGTAGGCACATTAAGATTCCCGAACAATACCACCAAAGCTGTCGCTACAAAGTCCTCCAAACTCACTGGAAGGATGTGAACTGCCATCAGTGACCTCCTTCAGTATTGACGTTCTAGTTGTGTTCATTTAGCTCCATTGAGCATGCCAATGCCAGGCAGAGGAAAGGATTGAAGGATGCTCTCAAGCCCTCCTCAGGGAGAAACATGCAACACTTCTCCTACTCCTGAGTCATGGCTCCTCAGAATGGAGAAGGAGATTTCCATCAGTGGCACAGCGGTATAGCTGCTGCCTTACCGCACCAGAGATCTGGGTTTGATCCTGCATAGGGGTGCTGTCTGTATGCAGTTTGTACATTCTCCCTGTGATCGCATGGGTTTTTCCCAGCTGATCCAGTTTCCTTCAACATTCCAAAGACAGGCAGGTTTGTAGGTTAATTGACTTCCTTTAATTGTCCCTCGTGTGTAGGATAGAACTGGTGTATCGTTGGTCCGCAGGGCTGACGGGCCTGTTTCCATGCTGCATCTCTAAATTCATCTACACTGAACTAATTTTGGGACTGTATTGCATGGGGACTGTGTAGAGGCCCTGCGTAAGTGCAGGAAGGAATGCATTTGCATTCTATCCATCACCTGAGAATCCACAAAACTGGCGTAAAAGAATATCATCCTTGAGTCTAAGGAGTCATTGTTCCATTTGCTCGATCATCTTGTCAGTTTGAGTAGAAAGATGATATAAGAGGAAGTAATGCAGCGGATTGTTTTAGGCGGTGGAGATTAATGTAAGGAAATAATGTCGCAGCCTTCAATATATAAGAAGTTAGGGGAGGAGGCTGTCATTATTTCGGTGAAGGGGATAATGTCGGAAGTGTGTGTAGACCGGATGTAATAATCAACTGTAATGGTTGAAGAGATGAAAGATTAGCTGTGGGGAGAGATGAGAATAACTGAGTTTTTCTAGGGGACATGTAATAAAGGTGTTCAAACTCACTAAGGGCTTAATAATGTAAATAAAGGAGAATGCTTCCAGCAGCAGAAAGACTGGCGACGAGAGGACAAAGATTTAAAATAATTATCAACTGAAGCAGAGGTACCATGAGAGAAAAAAATAATTGGTGTGAGTTTTAGAATGGTGGAAGCTTATTAGGTGATGCTTTTTTTTAAAGGGATTATGATAGTTAGTGGGGAAAAGATTGCAGTGTTGTGATGAAAGAGCTATGGTAATGGGGGCATAGAGAGATGGAATACAGTATAACTGTTTTAAAGGTACTGCCATAAACACATTTGTACTATGTAATTTTATTGTTCCATAAGGCATATTACTGTGGTGCTTCTTGATAAAAAAAAATGCAGACTTTCAGGTGGCAGATTAAAAATGGTTCCAGAAATTGATGTGCAAATCCTGCCTGAGGTAGGGTAGTCTTGCCTAGGTCATCTCTTTGAAATACAATCTAATTAGACCCATTCCCATCCTATTTAATCATAGCAAAATTTATTTTGGGTTATTTATTTAGATCCCTTAAAATGTTCTTTAATCTGTTTTTACCAACCTTTATAATTTGCAATCCAGACGATTGCCATGTGGCCACATTTTACTCATGTCTTCTTCTTTGTGTTAGTTTCCTTAAATCTGTACACACCAGGTACTGACCCTACCATGAGGATACATTTCATTCAATTTATTTCAACCTCCTTCATTTTGAGCTCATCTACTGCACCTTTTCTTATTTTCCTCTGTTCTAAGGATAACTAATCCAGGTTTTCTATAGACAATAGACAATAGGTGCAGGATTTGGCCATTCAGTCCTGCGAGCCAACACCTCCATTCAATGTGATCAGGGCTGATCATCCACAATCAGTACCCCGTTCCTGGCTTCTCCCCATATCCCTTGACTCCGTAATCTTTAAGAGCTCTATCTAACTCTCTCTTGAAAGCATCCAGAGAACCGGCCTCCACTACCCTCTGAGGCAGAGAATTCCACACTCACAACTCTCTGTGTGAAAAAGTATTTCCTCATCTCCGTTCTAAATGGCTTACCCCTTATTCTTCAACTGTGGCCCCTGGTTCTGGACTCCCCCAACATCAGGAACATGTTTCCTGCCTCTCGCGGTCCAAAACCTTAATAATCCTATATGTTTTGTTGCTTAATCAGACTGAAGTCCCTTATCTTCGGTGCCACTAAATAAATCTTTTCTCCAGTTTAGTTTAGTTTTAGTTTATAAATACAGCGCAGAAACAGGCCCACGGAGTCCGCACCGACTAGCAATCCCCACACATTCACACTATAATACACACACTAGGGACAATTTGCATACACCAAGCCAAATAACCTACATACCTGTGCGTCTTTGGAGTGTGGGAGGAAACCGAAGATCTCAGAGAAAACCCACGGGGAAAACGTACAAACTCCGTATAAACAGCACCCATAGTCAGGATCGAACCGGGTCTCTGGTGCTGCAAGCGCTGTGAGGCAACAACTATACCGCTGCGCCACCGTGACGAGAGCAAGAATTGTATCAATACCCTTACCAGCAGCAACACAATGCAATTAGCTAATGCAATAAATGCTGGCCAATGTTACCCACATCCCGTAAATAACATTTAAAAAAAAGCAAAATGGAAACACTGGAAGTCATTTGCTTCAACTGTACCATTGATGAACTAACGCAAAGCAGACTGTTAACTGCACAAGATTTATCAAATTTATCAATTTTCAAATGATCCAAACAATAGATTAACATTTCCATAAGTGTATTGATTTATAACTTCTACTGAATGGGGCGGCACGGTGTATATCTATAAACTTGTTGTTTGTTGCTTGGTGCTGGGAGAGCAATGAGGATCTGCACAATGTGATCTTTCCCAGGCAATTTTGCAGCATAGAATACTGATAAATTGCAGTGTATTTGCGCCTAGTTTGAAAAAATAAATTACTGTTTCGTTTGAAATTAAATCCAGACGTTAGCTGTAGTTGAGCTGCTGTTTTGCTCTCAGGCTAACAAGATTGCATGAAAAGTTGCATGCAAGATTTGTGAAAAGATTTTTTATGGATTATTTACCATAATGGAAGAATGAATAGAAGCAAACACGCATGGTCCTTTGATGCACAGAGAGCTTGTCAAGGCCAAAATAATGAGGAATACTACAAAAGATCTAATATTGCCAGATCCCTCCCCCCCCCCCCTCCCATTCCATAACTCTGATAACCCAGACTTTTTAAGCTTCTGTTAGCAAATGTTCAACATGAGAAATCAACCATTTAATTTAGATTATTATTTAAGATGAAGATGCTTTTGATATAGTCTGATGAATATTTGATCACATGTATTGATTGTTTGGCTAATGTACCATTGTCGAAGAATGCAATAATTGTGTTGTGGCTCAGGTAATCACAGAGCCATTATTTAAAGAGATCAGTTAGATTTCTCTATGACCATCCCTGTCTGCATGGTGAATTCAGAAAGAGGATTGTTAGAATTCAATGTGCTGCGCAGTGGAGCTTATTATTTCTATTTTTTTGCATTTCAGTGAAAATACCTTTTAAGTGGAATATATAATGATATTTTCCGTTCAGCGAAGAAAATGTTAAAAAAACTATTTATGTTTTCATTTGTTTTTAATTAAAGAAAAAAGGAATTGTTAACCTAAGTGTGCTGTGGTGAAATACATGCTCTCTATTTTGCATGTTTTTAAAGCCGAATGCAGTTTAAAGTCTGATATGGGAGGAAACAATAGCATATTTGTTTTTTTACTTTTTTCGGTTTTATCTTCCTCTGATTTTCCCCCATCTCATAGAAACATAGAATCATAGAAATTAGGTGCACGAGTAGGCCATTCGGCCCTTCGAGCCTGCACCGCCATTCAATATGATCATGGCTGATCATCCAACTCAGTATCCCGTACCTGCTTCTCTCCATACCCCCTGATCCCTTTAGCCACAAGGGCCACATCTAACTCCCTCATAAATATAGCCAATGAACTGGCCTCAACTACCCTCTGTGGCAGAGAGTTCCAGAGATTCACCACTCTCTGTGTGAAAAAAGTTCTTCTCATCTCAGTTTTAAAGGATTTCCCCCTTATCCTTAAGCTGTGACCCTTGTCCTGGACTTCCCTAACATCGGGAACAATCTTCCTGCATTTAGCCTGTCCAAACCCCTTATGAATTTTGTAAGTTTCTATAAGATCCCCTCTCAATCTCCTAAATTCTAGAGAGTATAAACCAAGTCTATCCTGTCTTTCTTCATAAGACAGTCCTGACATCCCAGGAATCAGTCTGGTGAACCGTCTCTGCACTCCCTCTATGGCAATAATGTCCTTCCTCAGATTTGGCGACCAAAACTGTACGCAATACTCCAGGTGTGGTCTCACCAAGACCCTGTACAACTGCAGTAGAACCTCCCTGCTCCTATACTCAAATCCTTTTGCAATGAAAGCTCATCTTCTGTATTCGGTCTTTGAACCTCTAAATTATGTGTCCTCTTGATATGTCTGCATTTTAACTATTTGTTCTTTCTGCCACATACCTTCTCCCTCACTGTGGTGCTTGCCTTCCTTCATTCACTCTCTTTGCTTGACACCTTTCTCCTTCTCCCTCCCCCCAGCCCTTTCTCTCCTTTATCCAAGTAAAGTCTTTATGTCTGATCCATTAGAGCTTCAGGATACAGGTGGCACTGCGTTATGGCAGTTCGGGCAATGGAAATTCTCCCTTACAGAATTGACCGATTACTATTCAGAAAGGATCCATACATTCCAGGAAGTGAAATGGTTACTAACCAGCCAATTTCTGTTTGTTAATTCAGTCGCCTTATGTAGTTGCACTCACTTACTTTCGCTTGTCATTTTCCTATCATTATTACAGAAACAAGTATATAGACATATATGTGTAGGAAGGAACTGCAGATGCCAAAGCCACAAAGATAGACAAAATGCTGGAGTAACTCAGCGGGACAGGCTGAGAAAAGGAATGGGTGACTGGGTTACGATTCGAAACGTCAAGCATTCCTTCTCTTCAGAGATGCTGCCTGTCCCGCTGAGCTACTCCAGCATTTTGTGTCTATATAGACATATATCTGTTTTAAAATCTATATTTGGACATGGATGATGCAATACATTAGAACACACTTCAGTTCTGGCTGAGGGAATGTATAAAATCAGTTCCTACTGCATTGCAATATCACTACAAACACTGTCTATAATTTACAACATTTATTATTTTTTTAACAAACTGAACAGGTATTTTTGTATACCCCATCACTTCGCTTTGAAAGTGTTAAATTGGATTAAATGCAATTAATTACATTTTGAAGTTCCTATTGTTTAGTAGGCAGTTACATCCCATCATAATTGGGCTCACAGGCACCAATAAATAATCAGTTTTGCAAGATAAACAGATCATAAAAGCTAGAGCCACAAAAAATGCAGATGATAGAATTTAGAGCAAAACACAGGAGGATCAGGCAGCATCTGTGGAATGAATGAATAGGCAACCTTCCAGGTCAGGAACCTCTTTCAGACTGATGGGATGGAGTCAAAAACCTGAAAAAGAAAGGTGGGGCAAACCGAGCAAATTGTAGGTGGATACGAGAAAGGGGGGAGGTTGATTGGTGGAGTAGATGTCAAAGGCTAGAAGTGAAAAGGAGACAAAAAGGTGTGGAATAGTGGATGAAAAGGAGGAGTAAGATGTAAAGGTACACAAAAATGCTGGAGAAACTCAACGGGTGCAGCAGCATCTATGGAGAGAAGGAAATAGGCAACGTTTCGGGCAGAAACCCTCTGTGCAGGAAATGGACAGCAGATGTTTCAGGTCAGGACCCATCCTCAGACTGATGATGCATTGTGTGAAAGTTGGAGAAGAGAGGTGGGGGTGGAGCATAGCCAGGCAAGTGATAAAGTGAATACAAATGTAAAGTTGGATGGAGGGTTATGGTTGGAAGGGGACGGTGCCTTATCTCCCTTTTATTCTTGTATTCACTTTATCATTTGCCTGGCTTTGCTCCACCCCCACCTCTCTTCTCCAGCTTTCACACAATGCATCATCAGTCTGAGGATGGGTCCTGGCCTGAAACATCTGCTGTCCATTTCCTGCACAGATGCTGCTTGACCTGCTGAGTTCCTCTCACATTTTGTTTTTGGATCATAAAAGCTGCTTGATTGGCATGACAGCTAAACTGTTTGATCGCTGACAGTCATGAAAGCGAGATATTGGTGAACAGTCATCTTCACCACACACTTTGTGGCCTTGTCATTCTGATATATTTGGTGATTCCTGTCCCTTCTTTCATCTTCCTGTTAGCTGATCCCATCTTATATTTGATGTTCCTATTGACTTCAACATTCCATGGCCTTAATTTTATGTGCTGATTCCAGTCTTGCAGCAAAACACCAAATCTCTCATCCTCAAGACAGTTAATGATCAGCAAATGTCACTCGTATTCTAAATAAAAACATCTAACACCTTCCACAATTGGACATTTCTGTTATGTATTTTATACTTTATAGTTTGTTTTTTTCCTTGACCACGTTTGTCTTAATTCGTTTTTAATTGATCTGATGTTGGAATAGTTCACTAACATGTTCTCTTCCAATTTTAGGTGGAGGTAGAAGTGGAAAGCATGGACAAAGCTGGCAATTTCATCGGCTGGTTGCACATAGATGGGGTCAATATCTCTGTTGCCCTTGTGGAACACTCGCTGTCAAAGGTCCATTTTACTGCAGAGCGGAGTTCCTACTACAAAGCACTCATATCAGTTGAGGAGACAGCCAAGCTGAAACGGGAAAAGGTAGGACTTGAATGGGAGTACTATTTTTGTGAAGCAGCTTGGACGTTTCAAAAAAGTTGCGGGTGTGGGTATTTGTGATTTTCACGATGCCCATTGGTTCAGGAAAACAATACTGCGAATGCTGGCAACCTGCAATAATGCCGGAAAAAAATGGAAATACTACGGACTTCAGGTAGCATCTACGAAAAGATAAATGAATGTTTCCACCTTTCATCGATGCTGGCTGATCTGCTGAGTGTTGCCTGCATTTAAAATATATATTTTGCTGAATAAGGGTGTTTAATTTGGAAATTAATTATGTTGAAGCTGTCCCTTAATTGAAATACTCTGACCTTTTAAAAGCATGTAAGTTGTTGCATTTTGGTTGAATTAAAGAATGATGCCTTTGTGGAAGAAGGCTATTTAGGTTTGAACCCCTGCTGGCTCTCTGCAGTTTTGCATGTGATCACGCAATTATAAAAATTGATTTATTTTCATTTAAGAATTGAATTCTGAACAATATTACCATTCTTAAAGATCCCAAGGGGTCTAAATTCTGAATGTCAGGAAATAAATAAAACCTTTTTCTGGGCAAAACATTTCAGGAATATTTGCTAACTCTGGACAACAGAGACAGCTGTTCATACAGTTGACCTCTAAATATGTAAATGCTGAAGTCCTCAACAAGTTCACTTGTCCATTGCACTTTAAAGGACACCAAATGTTAACTTAATTCATATTCTTCTATAAACATTGTCAGGGAATTATTAAGATAAGGCTTATAGCTTAAATATATTTGGACAAGTTTTCTATTTTTCTTCCTTTTCTGTTCTGAGCGGGGAAAGTAAGAAAATAGGTATTCTTAGAAGACCTTCACTGTACAAAGTGTAGCACTCGGTAAATATAATGACATTTGAATAGGTTTGCATATCACAAGTTTTGATGAAGATGTGCAAACAACTTAATGCCGCCTTTAATCTTGAATCCTCAAAGAGCATTCTTTTCTGATGTAGGATTCAGTGATGTGTTTCAATAAATGTGTCAGCTGATGTTAAATAGATAGGCGGCTTATCTCAATAGTCAATAGTCTATTTAATTGTCATTTGGACCCCTGGAGGTCCAAATGAAATGCCGTTTCTGCAGCCATACATTACACACAAATAGACCCCAGACACAACATAATTTACATTTTACATAAACATCCATCACATAGCTGTGATGGAAGGCCAAAAAAAATTATCTCTCCACTGCACTCTCCCCCCCCCCCCCCGATGTCAAAGTCAAAGCCCCCGGCTGGCGATGGCGATTGTCCCGCGGCCATTAAAGCCACGCCGGGTGGTGCAAGGTCGCACACCGGGTCTTGGTGTTAGAGCCCCCGGCGTGCGCTCGCAGAGTCCCGCAGCCATTCCAAGCCGCGCGGGGCAGTGATGTAGGCCCCGCTCCAGGTGCTCTTCGACCCCGCAACGCGGGCGGGAGAAGTCGCCGTTGCGAGAGCCCTGAAAAGCGGTCTCCCTCCAGGGACCCGCGGGCTCCCGGTGCCGCCGTCCGCCAGACCCGCCGTAGCAGCCTCCGAATCAGCAGCATCAGCAGCATCAGCAGCAGCAGCAGCAGCGCTCCTCCACCGCTCCACCCGCTCTGGACTCGGCCAGCTCCGCAACAGTGAGGTGAGTCGGCACCAGAATCCCCAGCTTCTTCCTGTTGGAGGCCGCTCCTCGTTGCGGCCCCAACGACAACTGAGACCCGACGAGAAAAGGTCGGGTCTCCAGTGCAGGGAGAGATTCAAAAGTTTCCCCCCCTCCCACCCCACCCCCACCCCCCCCCCACACACACACACCAACATAAAATAACAAAAACTACATATAAACATAAACAAAAAATAAAAAAAACGCGGACAGGCTGCAGAGGCCGCTGCTGACCAGAGTCGCGCCGCCTACCGGATCTGATAAATTGCATATTGTACTGAAATGTCACCACTTCATTTCAGTGACCGTGGTACAGGGTTTGAAAGTTTGCTGGCTTACTTTAAGGTACTTTAAGTGGGAACCAGTAGGTGTGTCATATTTCAATTCCCAAAAGGCATTTGAGAAAGTGCCACAATACAGTTAAAAGCTTGTGGCATTGGGAAGAATTTGTAAACACTGATAAAGAATTGGCCAAGATTACGTTAATCATATTCTTGCAAAATAGAGCATGCTTAAGCTGCTATATGTTTCTTATTGCTCGTAGTTATGTTTTTTGTTTAATTGGATTTGGAAGATTGAATGCCTAGTTTGGAGCAATTGCACGACACAGTTTGAAAAAGCATGAGTGCACTCTTCTAGGACATAGAAACATAGAAATTAGGTGCAGGAGTAGGCCATTCGGCCCTTCGAGCCTGCACCGCCATTCAATATGATCATGGCTGATCATCCAACTCAGTATCCCGTACCTGCCTTCTCTCCATACCCCCTGATCCCCTTAGCCACAAGGGCCACATCTAACTCCCTCTTAAATATAGCATAATAGTGATACTGCTATTGGGAACTTCCTGAAGTAGCAGAGGGAGATGTGACAGGTTGGGAATGTTGACCCATTAAATTTTCCTAGGGGATGTCCTAAGTTTATATGTTCATATGTTTTCAGAGCAGAATTAGACCATTCGTCCCATCAAGTCTACTCCGCATTCATTAATGGTGTATCTATTGTTCCGTCTCAACCCATTCTCCTGCCTTTTCCCCATAACAACTGACACCCTTCCTAATCTAGAATCTGTCAATCTTTGCCTTAAATATATCAATTGACTAGACCTCCACAGCCATCTGTGTAAGTGATTTCGATGAGGGAATTATACTTCTGCTCCTATGACATGAAGTTGTGAAAACAGTCAAAACCATCTTGGCCAACGACATCATGGCCTAGATAGTGGACCTTGATATTTCGATCAATTAAAATTTTGGGAACATCATGCCTAAACAAGCATAATGCCCTTTACATACTAAATAAGAGGTCTTACAGTTGATCTATACTACTTGGTTGAAATGCACCTGCCTTGAGTGGTCACTCAAAGTTTGCAGGATGTTGTCAGGGAAGCAGTTGGCTGACAGGGCTAGTGGGTGGTTTGTGAAATAGTGCCCTGAGGAGGTGCAATAGGCACTATACACTCATTGCGATAATTTGGATGAACCTAGAGATCATATTATTTGAAATGATACAGCACAGAAGCAGGTTGTCTGTCTTGCCAGTGCTGGATTTTTAGGACCGCCATCCAATTAGTCCCACTTTCCCCAGAGCCCTGCAAATATTTTCCATTTTTGGCATTTTCTACTTTTCTCTTCATTACAATTGAATATTGTAGTGCGATACTTTTGAATAGAATATTCAAGCTCACAGCAATCCATTTTATTAAAAAATGTGTCCAAAAGTTACTTTTGTTTTTAACCATCCAAGTTAAATCTGTCCACATTGATTGCAGACTCTTCGATGACTACAATGCATTGCTCCTTCCTTACTCCACAGAATTGAACACTTCTGACATACTCTTGACTACCTTTGCCCCAGGGCGAGCAATTCTAGCTTTACCCATCTCGCCTCGTAATTTAAATTGTTCGTACCTGATAGGAATCTCTCTTGCAAATTCTTTCATTACATCTCCATCCATTCCTTCCCCAAATGTGAGACCAAACATTGAACACAATATTACAATTGAGGCCTACTAATATTTTTAATGCGTTTAGAAAGACTTCCATGCTTTTGGATTCTATGCCCCTGTTTAAAAGCTCAGGATTTATCAGACTTCTTACTTTATCCACCTGACTTTAATGATATTGTATAGATTGCTATCCTTGTGTTAAGCCCTAGTCCTTCCTTCGGGTTAGTACCTGAAACCCAGTAGAGATTTTTTTCGCTTTCCATTGCCTTCACCTATCTATTTACATGTTCTAAAGTCAATCTTAACAACATTTTACATGTAACCATTCCTCAATAAGCATATTTAAAAAAAATCTGTTTGATATTGTCTGCATCAATGAAAAAAACCCATTATTGTTATATTCATTTATCAAGAATGAAGTATCAGCATAATTGTTTACTCGCCTCCCCCATAATTAACCGTTTGAATACAAGAATAATAAAAATGTAATTTAGAGACTCGACAATTTGCATTTGATTCCTTGAAGATTAGGTGAATGACGGGTGATCTTATTGAAACATATAAGATCCTAAGGATGCTCGACAGGGTAGATGTTTCCACTCGTAGGCGAGTCATACATAGATTACATAGAACAGCACAAGGTCCTTTGACATTTCCATGCTGGGATAAAGGTTCTGACTGTCTACCTTATCTATGACTCTCCAATTTGTATATACTTCTACTAGGTCTCCCTTCAACCTCTGGCTTTCCAGAGAAAACAATCCGTTTGTCAAATCTCCCCTTGTCAAATCTCACCCTTTAATCCAGGCAGCATCCTGGTAAGCTCTTCTATACCCTCTCCAAAGCCCCCACATCCATCCTGTAATGAGGCGACCAGAACAGCACGTAATTGTCATGCGGCCCAACCAATGTCCTATTTGGTTGCAATATGACTCCCTGACTCTTATATTCAATGTCCCGATCAATGAAGGAAAGCATAATATACTCCTCCTTTACCACTTTTTCAACTTGTGTTGCCACTTTCAGGAAGCTAAAGACTTGGACCTCAAGATCCCTCTGTATATCATTGCCATTATGGGACTTGCCTTCAACTGTATAATTCCTCTTTACATTTGACCTACCAAAGTGTAATCCCTCACATTTGCTAGGATTAAACCTTATATGTTATTTCTCCGCCCTTTCAAGGGTTATGGAGTGAAGGCAGGAGAATGGGGTTGAGAGGGAAAGATAGATCAGCCATGTTTGAATGGCGGAGTAGACTCGATGGGCTGAATGGCCTTATTCTGCTCCTATGACATATCTTCTTCTTCATCTTAAGCCCTTTGCTCCTCTAGGGAGCATAGGCCATTGACAAATGTTTCCGCCTCACTCGATTGTTGGCCCCGACTTCAGCTTATAGTCGGTGATGGTATTCAGGCCTATCACTAGTCGCCTGGCATCTACTTGATTAAATTGAGCCTCCAGCTTGTTTTGAAAGGCTCACTTGATATTCCTGATAGCCTTGAGCAGATCATACTCGGAATCATCCTTCTTGAAAGTCTTGGATCTGGACTTTAGTAGAGGGTGAATCTTTCTGTTCATTAAGATTTTTTACTTCAGATAGAGCCTAATTATTTCTGCCAGAACACCATCATGAACACAATTCTTGATGAAACTGGTAGCAAGTGAGATTCAAACTGGATGAGTTGGTCTCGAACATGTTTCAGTCCACTGACCCAAGGCAGTCCTGAAGTAGACCCTCAGCCTCTACTGACCACTGCTGTACTACTCTCGTTGTTGGAGCCCCTCATTTCAGTCTCTATCTGTAAGCCAGCAGAAGCAGCATCACAGGAGAACAGACTGGCCAAATTGAAAGCAAGTGATGGAGCAATCAGCGAACTTGATAGTAGTGTAACAGTGATCACGGGTATGGAATTAACTATAGCAAAGAGCAGTTGGAAAGAGGGGCTTGTTTCTGAAGGTGCAAATTCTATGTTACTTTGAAGTGATCAAAGGTGATCAAGAGTATGAGTGAGAGGCAGGACACCTTCTGATCGTATTTGAGGAATATGTCCTGAAGTCAGCTTGATTGAAGTCACTGTTGACGATGAACAATACATTTAACTCGCATTGGAATTGCCCCTTCACGTTCTTCTTTGTGATCTTTTAATACAGAAGGTTGGAATCCCTTAATCAAATGGCTTCATTGATGTTGCCTGTTATACCTATTACAAGTCGACTCCTATCAATACTCTTACAACTATAACAAAACGCTATTTTACTATTCTTAACTATTACTCTTTCAGATCCCCAGTGAACAGCCCTCAGATAGTCAGCTGACAATGTCCAGTCAACTCTTCTGACTGAAGTGTCAATATTTGTGATCTCCTGCAGTCCTAGTATGACGGGTTCCAAATGGCCACCAATACTGTGCTCTTCTAGTATATTGGTTATTGGAGATGTTTCTTCATTGCCATGTGGGTCTTAGTTTGCCAGTTTCAGTGAAAAGTTTTATCAGTGACATGGTGTTCCATGATTATTGCAAACTGGCCTAAAAATCAGTTGCAGCAAAGTTTGTGATCTTTATTGTTTGGGTTAATCATATGAGATACTGTTGGGTTGTTTCACCAGCACAGTGAGAGCACAAGTGAAATCGGTGAGTTTGAGTTTGGAGATGGGTAATTATTTAAACTCTGCTGCCATATATTAGAATTGAGCACGTTCAGTCATAGTTTTTTTTTAAAGTACAAAGATAAATGTATTTTTAATGCCGGGTGGCAGTAAGGACCTGAAGATTCTGCCGACCACGCGTGGCCTGTCGAGGGAAGCCACTGGGCCCGGGCCGTGCTCGGCCACCTAAACATAGAGAACTGACGATGAGGGAGTCGCTGGAGACTTCAGATGCGAGGAGCAAGGGCCGGTAGGAGGGTGAACCAGGGTATTGCCTCCTGCGCCTTCAAGGTCGGCTGCAGGAACCGGCCTCGGGACACAAAGATGGCCGGGCGAGGAGAGGGATGTAGATTCAAGGAGCCGATCCGGTCGAAGGCGATGGAGGAGCCTGGGCCTTCCCGTGATTGGGAAGCCCAGATGGACTCGACTGTGGAAATGGCGGCAAAAAATGGCAACGTCTGCATGCATAAATATGCAAAAAGAACTTCACTGTGCAGTTGCACATGTGATAAATAAAGCAACATTGAGCCATTAATATCTTGAATTCAAAGTAGCATAGAATTCACACCTTCAGAAACAAGAAAACTCCTTCCGACTGCTCTTTGCCATAGTTAATGCTTTGTGCAAACTTTCACTTGCCCTAATTTAGCTGACTGCAGCTGCATGTCCTTGCTTTGTTACACAGCGCTCAGATAAAGGCACTAATTAGGATTTCAGTGAGGTCATATAACTAATTGTGCAAATGTTATGCAGCATTGTGAATCAAGCCTATTCACGCGCTCTTCAGTTTAAATTGGATTTAAGGTGCCGGGGTATTTTCATTGTAGACAGTCCTGGCCTTGGAAATGACTTGCTTCCACTCCAGTTTAATGAGTTCTGAGGGGGCCAAAGTGGGAAGCAGACTCATTGAGTGATGATTCAGGAGATGGCTGACGTGGTGGTAGTTAGGCTTCTCTGTGCTCCAATGGATGGCCTCAAGGTTCGCGATGCCATCCAAATTCTGCTTCTCCATTTTGAGTGGGCATAGGTCATAGAAACATAGAAACATAGAAATTAGGTGCAGGAGTAGGCCATTCGGCCCTTCGAGCCTGCACCGGCATTCAATATGATCATGGCTGATCATCCAACTCAGTATCCCGAACCTGCCTTCTCTCCATACCCTCTGATCCCTTTAGCCACAAGGGCTACATCTAACTCCCTCTTAAATATAGCCAATTAACTGGCCTCAACTACCCTCTGTGGCAGAGAGTTCCAGAGATTCACCACTCTCTGTGTGAAAAAAGTTTTTCTCATCTCGGTTTTAAAGGATTTCCCCCTTATCCTTAAGCTCTGACCCCATGTCCAGGACTTCCCCAACATCGGGAACAATCTTCCTGCATCTAGCCTGTCCAACCCCTTAAGAATTTTGTAAGTTTCTATAAGATCCCCTCTCAATCTCCTAAATTCTAGAGAGTATAAACCAAGTCTATCCAGTCTTTCTTCATAAGACAGTCCTGACATCAGTCTGAAGAAGGGTTTTGGCCCGAAACATCGCCTATTTTCTTCGCTCCATAGATGCTGCTGCACCCGCTGAGTTTCTCCAGCAATTTTGTGTACCCTGACATCCCAGGAATCAGTCTGGTGAACCTTCTCTGCACTCCCTCTATGGCAATAATGTCCTTCCACAGATTAGGAGACCAAAACTGTACGCAATACTCCAGGTGTGGTCTCACCAAGACCCTGTACAACTGCAGTAGAACCTCCCTGCTCCTACACTCAAATCCTTTTGCTATGAAAACTAACATACTAGGTCAAAGATTCCTAGGTCAAAGATTCCTAAGAGTCGGTGAAACCATCCATTCTTCTGCTTGCGTGGTAATCTCATCCCATGTCAGAGTTTAGAATAGAGTGTCCTTCAGGGGTCTGCGATCACACATGCAAATGACATGGCCTGTCTAAAATAACTAACAGCGAGAAACCAGGATCTCTCTGCTGAGGATTTGCCTCGGAGAGGATGGTTGCCTACCCCACCAGTGAATTTGTAGAAGACGGCATTGGTGGCAATTTTCCAATGAATGCCAAAGAAGGGACTCGACCAGAAACATCGCTATCCTTGTCCTCCAGGGATGCTGCCTGGCCCGCTGAGTTAATCCAGCACTGTGTTTTACGCAAGGTTCCAGCATCTCCACTTCTTTGTGTTGGATGTTTTCCAAAACTTTTCTTTCATCTTGTCACAGGAAAATCTGGTTTGTGTTTGAATACAATGTCAAACTGTAAATTTCCTCCACCTCTCCTTGGAAACCCCCCTCCTCCGCCCCCAGCAATTGCCACAGGCAGTTATAAAGGCCTTAGGCTTTTCTTGATAGTGTCTCAGTCTCTGGGTAGATGAATTACAGAATAGTCAATGAGAAGCAGCAGAAAGTGATGAAGGATTGTCATTGTTACGGATTGTGAAAGCAAGGATAGGTCATTTGAGGCCAATGGCACCCTGGGGTTTGTCTGTAATTTTAGTTGCTGCCCTGAAATGAGTGCAGTTGTGTTTTGTAATTCAACTCTGGGATTCTTGAATAAATACGTCTTTTTTAATTTTCTAAAAAATCTGGTTAACTGCCAACTTTTTTTTTTAAAAGAAGATCATTCTCGCTTGGCTTTTCACACAGAGACTGGGTTAATCGGACTGACAGAGATCCCTTTGTCTTTGGCATCTGAGTAGAATTACGTGCCTGTAATGTAGAGCATGAACGGCACTAGCTCTCATCAGTGGCACATGGAGAGTATTCTGTAATCTGCAGGTCAGAGGCAGAGTGCTTACTCTGCTCAAATTTTGTAGTGTGATGTTTTTTTTCCCCCTTCTTTCATCATGAAGTGTAAGTAATTATTGTAAATGATGACCTCCGAGAGCTTTCATAACACATAGCATAGAGATCTGTGAAGCAATCAAATTTTAATACCAACTTGCTTAAGCAAATTTGTTTGTGCACATTTCAATTGGGAATTATCCAAGACCCTGTGGCAAGTCAGTGACCTTGAACTAATCTCAACCCAATTGTTGGTCCTGTTTTTTTCTGTCATTTTCACCTAACTTGTGATACAACCACAGCTTTCATTGATTCAATCCATTCATTGTAGGAAAACGAATATGAGTTATTTGGTGGTATTCTGTTGAAAGAAAGCACTTGGAACCAAAGGAGAAATATCAGCGGGGCTAACCAAATACATGGTCAGGAGAGTAAATTCTGAGCAAGCTTTGAACGAAGGAGTAAAGTATACAAGCAGGCAGGATTGAGGGGAGGAATTCCTTGATAAACGGATTGTGGGCAGCAGCAGTCATGGTGCAATCCTGATTTCTGCCGCTATATGTCCGCAGTTTGTATGTTCTTTGACTGTGTGGGTTTCCCCTGGGTGCTTTTGTTTCCTCCATAACCCAAAGGGGTGCTGGGGTAGAGGTCAATTTACCCCCTATGTCACCCCAAGTGTATGTCGGTGACAGGAGAATCTGAGTGTAGTTGATGATCATGTGAGTGAGAGTTCTTGGGGAAATAAATGGGGGAATGGGAATGGGAATAGGATCACAATTAAAGGCGGATGTCAGTACTAGATTATCCAAATGTAGAGGTAACAATGAACAGATGAAGATTGGAGCAGCAGATGAGTTAGTGTATGGCAAGAGACCAAAATCGAATCCTGCCTTCATAATTCTATTTTGCTTATTGCATCCCACAGATAAAATAGATTGGCATTGAATTGGCAGTGGCTTCACATTGATCAATGTAGGGCATGAAAAATGTTGCACTTGAAACTACTTGTGAATTTAGAAGCATATTGGTTAGGCAGACTAAGGGGTAGTTCCTTCAGTATTAAGGCTATATCCGAGTAAGCAGTTCTTGATGGCTTTCAGTGTTCAAAGTAAAAACATGTTTCTTATTAACAATGGTGACGTTCTAGTTTGAGTGAAAATTTCCTAACTCCAGTTTATGAACAGGCTGTACTTTTATAGACGTCCATAAGTCAACTTTGTCTATTAGTTGAAAAGCACACAAAATCACTAGATATGGTAACCAAACCTCCACAAACATAGTAATGAATGGTGGTGTGACTGTAAGTAAATCACAGGAGACTGAAGTTGGTCGATGTGAAAGGTCTATATGCATCACAAGCAAGACTTGTGGAAAATCTGTTTCTCCTCTCTTTTCCTTTCCTGACACTCTGCAATGTAGTGATGTTTTATACTTTTCAAACACAAAGATAACAGTAAGCAATTAAGGACAATTTGAATGGTTGTAATTACCTACTTTAACATTTTTAGTGTGGACAAGTAAATTTGCAGAATTACATATTTACAATGGGAACACATCCCAACTGACAGATCCTATTGAATGTTCAATTATTGAGGAGCCGTGAGTGCCAAAATCTAGACGTCCATAATATACCTCTTTTGTTAGTGTGTTAGAGAAATGCTCCCTAGATATACAAACAGCAAGAATATTAATTGACACAATGAACATATCCTGACCAGTGTATGAACTGACAGGGACATGTCTTTAATGATCTGTTAATGCAGGAGATGGCTGCTTAATTATCTTCCCTGATCTCATCATGGCAGCTTCAATGAGGACCAATTTATTTATTGCCCTCCTCTGCCTGGTTACAATGGTTCAATATCAGGATGTCCCACGCTCAATGGCGATTTCACTCGCATTGAAGTATCGGTGGATGTTTCATCGTGTAATAGAGTATTGTTGTCCAAGTATCGATTGCCTTGTCAATCAGAGCAAATCTCTTAACCTCCCGTGGAGAAACAGTGTTCTTCGAGACAGTTCATTTCTGTGGGGATGTTACATGTAAACGTTTGTTTCAATTGCTTTCATTTGAATGAACTAATATTCATGGGAACATTCATATGTACAGGTTTTCACATTCAGCTCATTGTTAACCTGTAGTTTATTTCTAGCGTAACTGAGGCATGGTTATTTGATTATGAGATATAAAGTAAGACCACATAATAGCATCTGTATTTAGAAGTTTGTGAACATATAAATCCAATGATGCACAATTTGTTCCTGGGAAAGCTAGATTTGCAATCCTAACCATTGCTGAGGTTCGCTCGTGGGAAAGAGTTTTATTTTATTCATGTTTCTATTTCACAAACTATAGCAGCTCCAAGATCAGTGTCAGGAGGGTTCCAGGACTTGAGCCCAGATTCAGGTGTTGCCCTGACACCCAGACCCAGCTTTAACTGGGCTGTAACAGTGTTGAGTGCAGATTATTTGGGGCCATCTCCTCAGCAACTGGATGTGGCCTGTGGACTGTGTATTGCGTACCACTAATTTAATGCTAAAGGGGCTGTCTCACTTGGGCGACCTAATTGGCGAGTTTAGGAGAGTTTGAAAAAATAACATGTTGAAGACCTCCTTCGACTATGTTGAAGACCTCCTTCGACTATGTTGAAGACTAGCTACGACTAACTTTGGGAAAATTGGATACCGAATAGTGGAGAGTGAAGACGACCTCCTTCGATGTCCTTCGACCTCTCTTCGACTATGATGAAGACCATCTACGTCTACCTTCGACTATCCTCGATTACCTACGACTAACATGCCGACCTACTGCGACCTACTACGACTAAACCTACAAGTAAAAAAAGTATCGATTTTTTCCATGGAGACCTTTTTTTACTCGCGGGCATTTTTTAACATATTGAAAAAACCGCCGCGACCTAGCTGAGGCCTCGAGTACGCGGGGACTACTCTCGAGCATGAAGGAGAGTTACGAAGACCTCCTACAACCTCGTGTCGACCATGCTGCGAGTATGAGTCGAGGGCAAACTTGCCTGAACTGGCGGATTAGGCCGCCCAAGTGGGATAGGCCCCTAAAGGTTGTATGTGGTGAGAACACTGCAGCCAGCCAGTGGAGGGGGAGTTCCCCGGTCAAACAAGCTTTGTAACCACAATGCTGAAAGTGACTGGGATTGATTTTATGCATCTAATTTATGAACAACTACCCTTCACACAGATTTCTTTGAAGAACCTACTGGGAGAAATTGCTGTGGTATGTTTCTTTTGTTCCTGAAATAGACTACACTGAGTAAATCGATTGTTTGTGGTATAATAGGCTGTCTGCATGTTATGCTTCCTGCCACAGGCCACCTTCCATTAATCTTTTACTACTAAAATCTACTGACATAATTCAAAACTATATCTAAATATATACAGGATTTAAAATGTATCTAAAACTAAGTATAGAAGACATTTAAAGGTATTTTGAAGTTTAAAATAATTACATAATGCTTATAAACTACCATCATTCCCAATAAGGGCAATGATGAGATTATCATCCAGACATCAATCAATTTTTTCCCCAGCCACACCCTTTCATTACTCTTGTTCATCTCTGAGCTCTGCACAACCGCGGTTCGTGCCAACTCCTCCCATTCTAATTATCTCTCCCAACCTACGCCCACAACCAAAATCCTCCATTATCTTTCCTTGTGTGCATCACTGTTTTCCATTTCTGCTGTTTTAGCTATGTGCAAATATATATTTTTAAATACATATAGTATCCCTTTTTCAGGAGATAAATTAATGTCAACCATTAATGGAAGATTAAAGCTTGGTAATAAGATTTTTTCATTAATTTTAGAAAGG
The DNA here is from genome assembly GCF_028641065.1 of Leucoraja erinaceus. Lineage (NCBI taxonomy): Eukaryota > Metazoa > Chordata > Chondrichthyes > Rajiformes > Rajidae > Leucoraja > Leucoraja erinaceus. Next base: position 27,644,433 of record NC_073398.1, on the reverse strand, counting down.
CAAGTGTAAATTAACAAGATCGGGTAATGGTGTAGTAGTTATAGGTAGCTTATACTGGAAAACTGATGGGCACATAGAAGGACAAAAAGGTCAAGGGGATTTGCAAGAAGCACTGACAGCATTTGATATATTGTACTCAATGGATGTAATGTGAAGAGAATTAAGAGTTCTGCAGAATTGGATTTTATCAAAAATGAAGATTGAAAGGTGGTAAAAGCACTCTATCCCAGAATAGTCTGGTTAATCATGTAACATTTATTCCATTTTGATTTGAAAAATCCAACTGTGTACTATTGAAAATAGGCTAAATACAATACTGTGGAAGAAGGAACTGCAGATGCTGGTTTAAATCAAAGATAGACACAAAAATCTGGAGTAACTCAGCAGGACAGGCAGCATCTCTGGAGAGAAGGAACCCGAAACACCACCCATTCTTTCTCTCCAGGGATGCTGCCTGTCCTAATGAGTAAATCCAATACTGTTTGATATTCAAATTTTGGCTTTCTGTCCATTACTGATTTCCTTAATTTCTCCTTGGTTCGTTATTCTATCTCAGCTTTCGGCTCATGAACTCCTTCAAAAAATTCACTTCTTTGTTCTTTAAAGCGAAGCGAAGCAGTACACACACCCAGTACACACACCCGTCGACTACAACTACACTTTGTGCTACCTTGGCAAACCTTCCAGCATAACCAAGGACTAGCCTCACCATGACTACTGGTCCCTCTTCTCCCCTCTCCTATCAAGCAGGGGATATATAAGTTTGAAAACATATACCTCCAGATTCAGGGACAGTTTTTTCCCCCAACTGTTATCAGGTATCTGAACAGTCCTCTCATTAGCTTGAGTGCAGTCTTGACTTCCCATCCACCTCATTGGAGACCTTTGAAATTCAGTTGGACTTTTGCTATATTGTTACACTAGATGTTGTGCCCTTTATCTTTTATAATAATAATAATATCTTTTATTGTCATTGCACGTCAGTGCAACGAGATTTAGTATGCAGCTTCCAACCGATGTAAAAGAAAAGTGAAATAAGTAAATAAGCTGTGTGACGTGACCATCCGAGGGAGACAGTCCAGGGGGGATGGGGGGCATTAAGCAGGGCCGGTTCAGAGCCGCTATAGCTCTGGGAATAAAGTTGTTTCCGAGTCTGGAGGTTCGGGTGTAGAAGGCCTTGTAACGTCTGCCGGAGGAAAGTAGTTCAAACAGTCCGTTACAAGGGTGTGAGGAGTCATTATGGATGCTGACGGCCTTCCTGAAGCACCATGTGTGGTAGATGCCCTCCAAGGCTGGTAGCTGTGTCCCAATGATCCTCTGCGCTCTGTGGACGACGCGCTGAAGAGCTCTCCTCTCCGCCTCCGTGCAGCTGAGATACCACACAGAGATGCCATACGTTAATATGCTCTCTGTGGTGCAGCGGTAGAACGTTGTCAGCAGCTGTTGGGGCAGACCAGTCTTTTTTAATGTCCTCAGGAAGAACAGTCGTTGCTGTGCCTTCTTGGCCAGCGCAGCGGTGTTGGTGGACCATGTGAGGTCCTCAGAAATGTGAGTGCCCAGAAACTTAAAGCTGGACACTCTCTCCACACTTTCCCCGTAAATGGAGATTGGGGCGTATTCTCCATTATGGGACCTCCTGAAGTCAATAATCAGCTCCTTGGTCTTGGAGGTGTTTAGTGACAAGTTGTTACGTGCGCACCATCTACACACTGTGGACAGCTTGATTGTATTCACATATCGTCTTCTTTTAATTGGATGACACGCATACAAAAACTTTTCACTGTATCTCGATGCACATGACAATAATAAATTAAATTAAGCTAGAGGCATGTCACCAACAATTTACGTTAAATGATGATCAAGTGGAAAGTTGTTTCACAGTTTCAAAAGGAGTAGAATTGCAACAATTAGGATTGGAAATTTGTCTTCATTTTCAGGAGCTGGGCATTTATTGCCCACCCTGAATGGCCTTGAGAAGGTGGATAATGCATTGCCATCTTGAACTCCTGTAGTCCTTCTTGTGAAGGGACTACCTTGTTGCTGTTCAGAGGGAAGTTCCAGGATTTAACAACAAAGAGGGAAGGATGATATATTTCCAAGGCTGGACAGCAAGTCAGGTCAAGTCAACGGGAACTCTCCAGAGGACCGAATCAACAAGTGGTTTACGCATTTCAAGAACCTGCTAGGGTCACCTCCAACTGTCACTGAGGAAGATGAGGAGATCGAGACTGTCCTCATGGATGTACAGATTCACGACGGCCCCTTCACCATGGAGGAGCTGCGAAAAGTGAAAACCTCGCTGAAGCAAAGGAAGAGTCCAGGCCCTGATAACATCCCTCCAGACGTTTTGAAAAACTGTGAGCTCGACGACACCATGCTCAAGTTCTGCAACACAGCGCTAATGACTATTGACAAGCCAACACAGTGGTCACAATCCAACATCACCCCCGTCCCCAAATCTGGGAGCCTGAAGAAGACTGACAACTGTCGTGGCATCAGCCTGACGTGTTTTGGCCAAGGTCTAAAACCACTTGATTCTCAACCAGATTAGGGCTACTATCGACCCGAAGCTATGTTACAATCAGAATGGCTTCAGAGAGAAGAGGAACACGGTCACACAGATCCTTGTCCTCTGAAGAATCATTGAGGAGGTGAAGAATAACAGCCTGCCGGCTGTCCTAACCTTCATAGACTTCAAGAAGGCGTTTGACTCAATTCATGGACAGCATACAAATTGGTAAATCTGAGGGTTATTTCCATGTGTCCAATACCCCTGTCCTTTTTAATTGTAGATATGATCGTTTTCAGAGGTGCTGGCAGAGTAGCAGTGTGTTTTGTAAATGGACACACGGCAGCCACTGAGTGCTGGAGGTGGAGGAGAATGAATGTTTGTTCTTTTTTCAGATCTGCAATTTAAATCAGTCCTTTTGATTTTGGAATGTTTTCACCCTTGACTACCGACTGTCTCCAGCCTCCAACGTACTTGCTCCAGCAGCAGTACCACGTTTGAAGCCTCAAGGCAAAAGCAAATAGTTATTTTGGAAAAAAACCCATCAAACTATAATGGCAATGGAATGACACATCAGAAAAAATTAAATCAACTGTGAAACAATATGAAAACTACTTGGAATTGTTGGTGGTAAGCTTTGTAGTAATGATGAAAGAAAGGCCTTGAGTGGGGTTTATGCCTTGTATCTGTGTGAGTGATTGTCGAAAATTGCAATTGTCTAAAAAAAATCAAAAGGATTTTAATATTTGACGGATGAATGGTCTCTTTTCAAAATAAAGCATTTTGGAATGATATCGAGATGGTTGCGAATATTAAAATCACTTTGTCTTGACCTAAACTGCATGGGTCGTTTACCTTGTTGACTCCATCATATTGGAACTGTTGTTTTCAATGGGTAATTTTATATCAGACAAACAATGATATTCAGTAGTTTCATCATTACTTCTGCTGTTGCTTTGAATCATTGTGGTAGAAACAGATTATCTTTTGAATGTAAGAAAGTCTGTTACCAATCTGTTATTTTTCTCCTCAAACATCACTGCTTTAAAGGCTGTAAAAGTGTCCAGCTTCCAATTCTCAGGCATTGTCATTTTGCAACTGATAATCTCTTGTTTTCTCCTCCTAACCTGCTCTGTATCGGCTTGAAGAAAGATTTATTCCCCTTGCCTATTGTTGGCACTGGACACTTACTGAATGTATCGTATGGATAAGACCTTGCATTACAATACCACCAGGCAACCTGTTGTAGGCATCAACTGGTCTGTTGCTAGATTTTGAAAATATACTTTCTTGCACTTTGAAATCATTTATTCATTATATTGGCAATTCATCAAACAACTGAAGAAGTGATTTGTTATAATGGTAAACTCTTCCTAACTGTATGACAAGTTTTGCATCACAGTAACCATTTCCTGCTGGAGAATTGTAACTGAGCTATAACTTGTTTCGAAGATACGGAAATATTTTTCTGAAAAAAATTGTAATGTTTAGTAAAAGTTAGACATAAGTCGGGAAAATGTCAAATCTTTGAGAAGATTCAAGGACATACAGTTTAATGTTAAATAAAGATGAGCTTTAAAAATGGCAGTGAAGCAGCAATAGTCTTCATGAAAGGCATCTGCCATGCAGTGCAGTTCTGCTGTGGGGCATGTTCTCAATTTGCAGGTGATGCTGTCTACTTAGTAATGTGGAGGAATGCAAGTGACAGAAGGACATAAACTTTCAGAATGGGCAAATACCTGGGAAAATGAAGTTTAATAAAAAAGTGAGCTTGTACATTTTGGCAGGAGGAATAGAACAATCACTTGTTCCTTGATAAATACTAGTGTGAGTGAAATAGAAGCAAAAAAGGTCTTGGACAATAAATAATTTGTTCACTGTAAGTGAACAAGACCATTAGGTATCGACCCGAAACGTCGCCTATTCCTTCGCTCTGTAGATGCTGCCTCACCCGCTGAGTTTCTCCAGCATTTTTTGTCTACCTAAGACCATTAGGAAAAGTAACCTAAGCACTTTGGTTCATTTCTGAGGGATAGCATTGAAAAGTAGTTCTAATTTTCTATCTTGATTGGATCACATTTAAATTACTGCATTTAGTTCTAGTTGGTCTGGAAATCCCCGTTGGATTGCAACCTTGTCGTGGTCGGGGAGCTTGTGTGTCTCAGTGTGTAAAAGTATTTTCTCATCTCCGCTCTAAATGCCTTGCCTCATTCTTAAACTGTGGCCCCTGGTTCTGGACTCCCCCAACATCGGGAAAATGCAAAAAGATGTACAGTGCAAAGGGTGGTAAGAAAATATCCATAGATGTTAACCAAACATGTTAGGGTATACATGTGAGAAAGAAAATGAACAGACTGGTCAAGAAGAAAGCAAAAGGATGATACAATGAAGGTATTTAGAATTGTCGAAGGTGGAAGCAATTTGCTTGTGTGGATCATCATAACTGGTGACTAACAAGAAGATAACACAAACACCACGAAATCTGGAGGAAAAAACAGAAAAAGCCCCTTTACCCATAATGGTACAAATCTAGAGCTCACCATTGCAAGGAACAAATATTAGGGATTAATTTAAGTATACAGGCATATAAAGGATAAGGAATGCTGCTGGATTTAGATGAGGGGTGATGGATGGTGACTCGAGTATATAAACACTGGCCTGGACTGAATGGTTTGTTTATAGTGCAGATCCTATGTATGTAATCCTATGTAAATATAACCTCGAAAACAAAGCACTGTGATTTCTCTTCTGGAAACTGCACTTCAAATTTAGCATTGCCGGATCTCTTTGGTAGATCAGCCAGGCATCCGGTAAAATTTGCACTGTTCATCTATTTGATCCTTTTCAACCCAGTCTTTGGCTTTCACTCACGTTTATTGTCTAACAAGAACGGATTCTCATTTAGTTTCGGGACACAGCATGGAAACAGGCCCTTCAAGTCCATGCCAACCATTAATTAGCTGTTCACACAAGTCTTATGTTATCCCATTTTCTCAACCACTCCCAGCCTATTAGCAGCAATTTTATAGAGGCCAATTTACCTGCAAACGTGCATGTCTTTGGGATGTGGGAGGAAAACAGAGAACCCGGAGAAAACCCACGCACTCATAGGGAGAATGTCCAAACTCCACACAGACAGAACCAAGGTCAGGATCGAACCAGAGTCTCTGTGCGCTGTGAGGTAGCAAGACGACCAGCTACACCACTGTGCCGCCTTTAAATTCAGACAGAACCTGAGCAATATTTGCAAGTCTGGATTTTTTAATAACTTGGTTCTAATTACTGTGTGATGCAAATGGATAAAACTGTTAATATGTTTTAGCAAGTGGTGGCAGCACAGTGGTACAATGATGGAGCTGCTGCCTCACAGCACCAGGGACCCAGGTTTGATCCTGACATTTGACTGTGTGGAGCTTGCATGTTCTCCCTGTCACTGCGTGGATTTCCTCTGGTTTACTCCCACTTCCCACAAGACGTGTGTTTGTGGGGTTAATTGGCCTTTGCAAATTGCCCCTAGTGTGTAGGGAGAGGATGAACGAGTGGGTTAACACAGAGCTAATGTGAATGGACGATTGATGGTTGCCGTGGACTTTGTGGGCCAAAGGGAATGTTTCCATGCTGTATCTCTAAACTAAAACTAAACTAAGCAATTTACAATCAGTCATTTTCCAACATCATCTTCTCTAGCTAAACAAATAACTCTTTCCTTAATGCAGAGTTCTCTTTTGCCAAACCTTATAATGTAATGGGAAGTATGATGTCATTCATGGTCGGATTTATGGCTTTTTTTCCTTTCCTGGAGGTATTGACTTTTTTTAGATTCTCCAGCGATTTGTTACTTCGCTTAAGTATCTATTCTTCTTGTGTGAGCTTCAAAAATGTTGGAAGGCTATTTATCTCCAGAGAAGCACTTGTATTTCCATCTGGTGCTCTTTTCCCCACAAATAATCAATGTACAGCAATCTGAAGAGGACTTTTTTTTTGTTTCATTTCCCCTTTCCCCCCCCCCCCGTTTAACCCAAGCGCTTGGCATCAGCCATCCTGATTTGGATCCTCCTCCCTTTGCATCAACTGAAACTTTTATGAACGGATCACTGGATGACTTAGTTTGATAAAACTCAAATTGTTACGTTTTTATGAGCTTGGTACAAATTCTGGAAAAAAACCAGACATGATTCCATTGCCACTTCTGTGGAGTCAAAAGATTCAATATTATTTAGTATTATGCGCCACTGATTAAGGAAATGCTTGTGCCCTCAGCATAGTGAGTTTGTGATTTTGCAGTGGTAAGGCCTGCGGTTTAACAATACAAATAGCAAAAGATTGCATAGCTGAGATACTGAGGGCTCTGGGTGTCTTAGATCATGCTTCACAAATGTCCAATGTGCCACAGTCAACGGGCCACAGTCTTAGAATAAAGGGGAGGTCATTTAGGACTGAGGTGAGAAAAAACTTTTTCACCCAGAGAGTTGTGAATTTATGGAATTCCCTAAGAGAGAGTTAGATAGAGCTCTATGGGCTACTGGAGTCGAGTGATTTGGGGAGAAGGCAGGCACGGGTTATTGATAGGGGATGATCAGCCATGATCACAATGAATGGGGGTGCTGACTCGAAGGGCCGAATGGCCTCCTCCTGCACCTAGTTTCTATGTTTCTATGTGCCAGTATAGCAATTAAATCAATTAAAGCAAAAATCAGGAACTAGATAGCTCTTCTAACATTTACTGTTGTCATGTTTATTGCCGTTGAAAGTTTTTGATCCCCAGAGGATTGGGTTAAAGAATCAGTTTAAATTGATGGAAATACACATATATGTAGTCAAAAGACTGAACTAACATTACAAAGCTTAAATAATGCTTTAAAATAAGCATTTATTCCCTTTGCCTTTGATTTTTCTTTTCACTGAACCAGCTATTGCATTTCAAGCTGTAATCTAAATTTGAATAGCCCAGTGAGTGATGCACTATATTGGTGAGTTTCATGCCTGGGTGGTTGTGTAGAAATGAAACCTCCGTCTCTTGCATTAAACCCACAGTAAAGCAGTGGCTTCACACTGTGCTGCACTTCTGAAGTTTTATTTCCAATCACTCGCTCGGTCATTTCTTTGGGGATCAGAAATCAACTGCTACAGCTATGTTGCAGAATCATTCTGCTTCTGAAACAAACAAGAAACCAATACCTCCCAATGAAGCACTTGAGTACGCCTCCACTCGTAACAGATCTAGCAGTGCCACACACCAGACTGGATTGTGTTTCCAAACTGTGAATTAGCTGGTTGGATTGACAAGTGAGGCTGAGGTATTCTTGTTACGGATGCTATTAAAGCATTTCACATTTAATAATTGGCCGCTATGCTCCAGAAACAACAGATCATTAGTTCTTCTGCCTCTTTAATTTTGAGACAAGTCCCCATCCCTCCTGTCAACTCCTCGCACCTTCCCCAGAACCTCCCAAAAATCTGATTCAATAACCATCCAGTGCTCAATGTCCAAAAAGCATGCAGGAGAAATGACCGTTTATTATATCATGCAATGGCCAATGTTTCACACAAGCTAGCACTGCATAACTTAGAAATCAGGCAAATTAGTTAGGCTAACTCTAATGCAAAGAGTGAATCTTGAATCTACAATAGTCAGCTTTACACTACAAGTTCTTGCTTATCATTTTATGCTGCAGTTTTGGTATTCGTTTCACATTTTTCCAATTTGTGAGCAATTTCACTGAGGGAATATTTATATCCAGTGCTTGATCTGTATTCCCAGGCTCGGTACATAACTGCCTTAGTGTAAAGATAAGTCACTAAAACTCTTCCCCTTTTAATGTCCTTTTGAGCTAGATTGGTTGGGAAGGGACTGGTGAAATATCTTGTAGCAGTTCGGCATCTCATTAATCAATTTTCAGTGAACCACTGTTGGACGTTTCTATGTCCCTTTTTAATGGAGGAAGCCAGTAGGCTCAACAAAGCCTAAATACCTTGTTGGATCACAATCCGGATTTATATGTGGCACTGCTGGCTCTGGTACCAGTGGAACTGTACCCAAGTGTTTCACTGGGAGATGGTAGTTTTTTGTTTATTCCATACAGTAAATAATTTAATAATAGTCCTTTTAGTTCCTTGCTTGCCATCAATACCAAATAATTGTTCTTGGGGGATAGGCTTGGCACTCGAATTTTTTTAGAATATTTGTCTAAAGTCTTGCATTTAATTAAGTAATAGTTTGGTAAAAACATTTAGTTAGGATTTTGCAAATAACATTTCTCAAACGTTATTAATACTCTGAATGTTGACAGCATAACATTCGAGACATTAATCATTTTTAATGCAATATCTTGCACAAGCAGAACATTTCAAAATCCCTAATATTTACAAGTTAGCCGGGCACAAGTATCATACCAATTTTTGTGTGCCTTTAATATAAGTACTGTCAGAAATGAAAACAGCAGCTAATTAGTCTTTTGCAGGTTTGCAAAACATCTGGGGGTTTTTTCCGTTCATTCTATATATTTGGAAGATCAAGTTGTTCCCAGAAGATGATTTCTCGAATGTAATTTGGAGCAAACTTTGCTCGGATTTGTTGAGCATGTAAAATTTCCTGTAGGAATAGTATGCTTACCTCGAGAGTTGAAAGTACCAGCTTGTGACAACTAATTTCCTTGAGTTATGTGCTACATTTTTCTGTTTACGAAGGGAAAGGAAAAATCGTACAGGTTGAGATTGAAGCGCAAGGCAGCAATGAAGCGTGTAATACAGCCGTGATCTGAGGAGGCTAACGGTTTACTTCAGTCAATGGACTAGATACATGTTGAGGACCACTTTGTGCAGACTGAATGAGTATACCTCAGTCATCACGAGGTCCATCAAAAATTGTGGTTATGACGGCATTCCCTCAGAGATAATTAGGGTCTATTCTAACCAGAAACCTTAGTTGAGCAGCGATATGCTAAAGTCCAGGTCTGAGGCTTTCAAGAAGGATGACCCCACTCTGTACAAGAAGGCCAAGTACAGTATGTTCTCCATAAGGTTATCAGAAATGTCAAGGGAGAATTTCAGAGCAAGCCAGAGGTTCGGCTCAGTCAAGTGGATGCCAGATGAGTGTGGCAGGTGTTGATAATATCATGGGCTACGAGCTGAAATTGGGGGCAATCTCTACCAACAACGCACCAGATTAACCTAATACATTTTATGCCCGTATTGAACAGGCAAACTAAATTGCACAAAGATACATCGCTTCCTTTCCCGGTGGTTCTGTCCCGTACATCTCACAGGCAGGTCAGCTCTGCTTCCACAAGGGTAAACTCTGAGTAAGTGTCCAGTCCAGACAGAGTTTCTGGGCAGGTTCTGAAATCATGCACCAATTAACAGTATTCACCGACAGCTTCATCCTCCCTGTTAAAAGTGTCTCATTCCCACCTGTTTCAAGCAAACCTCTTATCATTCCAGTCCCAAAGAAAAATAAAATGAGCCATCTCAATGACTACCACCCAGTACCGCTAACCTTGTCCATGATGAAATGCTTTGAAGGATTTGTAATGGTCCACATCGGCTGCGCCTAGCTGCTTCACAACCTAGACCCCTAGCAATTCGCATGCCAGAAAAATAGGTCTACAGAGGACACCATCTGTCTTGTGCTATAATCAGCTCTGGATCACCTTGACAATAGGAACACCAATGTCAGGGTGCTATTCATTGACCACAGCTCAATCTTCAATGGTACAAATTGTCAACTGTAAACTCTGACTTGCTGATTGGCAGTTCTCAGTCAGTTAGAATTGGTTATGACATTTCCTCCACTCCTCAAGGTTGTGCTCAGTCCCTGCTCTACCCACTGTACACACCATGACTCTATGGCCAAGTGCAACACCACCTTGATCTATAGGTCTGCCAAGGATATCACTGTTGCTGGCTATGTCAACAATAATGATGAGTGGAGTACAGGAAAGAATTGGCAACCTTCTGGCATGCTGTCAAAACAACAACCCAGCCCTTCATGTCAGTAGGATGACAATTAGTTATTGATCTAAGGAAGTAAGGGATGGACACAACCCTGTCCTCATCAGCAGAACTGCTGTCGTGATGGTCGACAGCTTTATGTTCCAAGGCATCTATATCACCAGTAATTGAATCTGGCCCTTTGACACTTCACACTGATGTTGTGATCAAGAAAGCGTGTCAGATTATTTACTTTCTGAGGTGACTGAGAAGATTGGGCATATGCACAAGCATCCGTCTTGAACTTCTACAGATGTGCTATAGAAAGTATTCTGTCTGGATGCATCTCAGCCTGGAATGGTAAATTCTCCATTCTTTATTGCCTGAACCTGCAAAGAGTGGTGAATAAAACCCACTCCATCGCATGCTTGGCACTTTCTTCCATCCAGCCCATCCTTACGGTCCTTTGAATCAGAGCGGGTGGAAGTATTGTTAAAAACAGTTGCCACTTTGGACATTCCCTACTCTTCCTTCTCAGAGAATATACAGGAGCTTGAAAGCCTGGACTAAAGAACAGCTTCTTCAACACTTCTGACTCCTGAACCAATCCCCTCTTTCACATCCCCGTTCTGGGTATGCTGCAACATACTCTTTATTCTACATTATCTACATTCTCTTTTTGCACATGTATTTTGTTTTGCACATTCTGTTGTTTTGCATTATTTTGCATGTTCATTGTTGTATCTATTATTACCTTATACTGTTTACTCTCAGCTTCATGTGAAAAGGATTTTCAATGCAGCCCTGGTGTATATGACAATGAACTAATCTAATTTGATTCATCATGCAATTCTGTGGCTTTGGGATAATAACTGACATAGATTTTATTTGAAACACTACAGTTGGCTAACTCCATTTGCTTATTGAGGTGAATATCCGCCATGCACTAATCTTGCACAGTTGTGTTTACTTTCAACATGTGTCCAGCATTCAACTCCATAATTGGCACTGAAATACTTCATCTGATGCCTCTTCAGGCTTTAGCCAGATTGATCCGGGTAAACTCTGCATGTACTAGGGCTAAATACAACGCTCGACCAACATCATCCATTAATGACGCCTGATCTGCCACGTTTCCCTACATTGGCTGTTTTCCTTTCGGGTGATTTGTTGTAGGTGAAACACTCGAGAGTAATTTGCCACTTTATTAGTTCGTAAACTTTTGAATATTAGGATGACATTATTGGAGCACAATAGTGAACAGTAACTGGTAAGGGCCAGGAAGTGAGTAATAAGTGAATTGTGTGATTAATAGCTTTTTATTTACCGGAAGAATGTTCTTTTTAACAAGGCCAGTCCTCTTTCCCCTGAGAAAAACTGGCAGATTTTAAGCTAAAAGCGAAATCCAAACTGTAAATGTGTCTTGTTAAATTCTTCGCCGAGCTACAATTGATGCTGCTTGATCCAAATTCTTAATAGTATTGTTTTCATCCTAATGGGCCTGTCCCACTTACGCAACATTTTCAGCGACTGCCGGCACACGTCATCGGTCGTTCCAGGTCGCTGAAAATGTTCACCATGTTGAAAATCCAGCGGCGACCTGAAAACGCTGCGGCTCTTTGGGCGACTTAGGAGAACACTCACCGACCATAAAGGCGATATCCCGGCGACATGTCGCGGGGTGAAGCCTGTATGATCGTGAGTAGTCGCCCAAAGAGTCGTACCTTGTTCTGGTCGCCGCTGGATTTTCGAAAGTTGAAAATCTTTAGTGACCTGCAACGGCCTATGACAGGTGCCGGCAGTCGCCGAAAAAGTTGCGTAAGTGGGACAGGCCCATAACACTCATAAAGGACTCATCTTGTGCCATTTTCCTGGGATCTGCTGAATTCTATTTCCTTTAACCCAAATTTCTCTTCCTTCTTTGCTTTTTGCTAGCAGGTTTTCTTTTATGTCCAAAGTAGATATAATGCACCTGAAAAGGTAATGGCCCATTATACCATTGAATAGACACTCAGATGAGCCCAAGCATGATCTTATCACTTCTACATACATTTATCTGACATTCTGGAAACCAGAATTGTCTTTCCATTCTGCAGCTAGAAATCCTGAGACTAGTGATAGCACCGATGCTTTGACCAACAGGATCACCCATTTGGCACAGATTTGGGATGGAATCTTAAATTATATGGATTTTTGGCTGATCATGTGAAATAATTGTACATATTTTCCACCAGGGACATCCAACGTGGCTTTCAGGGGATTTGGGATCGGTCTTGGCTGGCAGACTGTCAAGATCAATATCCTGCCTGGGTTATGGAAACCCCTCTTCTCTTCCCACTGCAAGTCATGGGCTTAGATGCTATTGGAAAGGCTTTGCATCTTTCTGTACCAGAAAGTGTGCTTCCCAGGCCCAAAGTTTGATTAGGAAAGGAACTGCCCGAGGGCAAGAACTGGGAGCGCAGGGGTATTTCTGCAGTGACCTGGAATTGGGAATGGTCATTAGGTAGGAATCTGGGGTAGTGTGGTGGGTGCAAAGACAAAGGACATTTATTGTCACATGCACCAATTGGTGCAATGAAATTTGAGTTGCCATGCAGCACACAGATAAGATGAACACAATACTGTAGAATTTAACATAAAACATAAAAACATCCCCCCACAGCGGAATCAACGTTTCCCACTGTGAGGGAAGGCACCAAAGTTCAGTCCTCATCTTCTTGTTCACCCGTGGTCGGGGCCTATTGAGGCCTCCGCAGTCGCCGCAGCGGCGGCCCGATGTTTCAGGCCCTCTCGCCGGGAAGATGGAACACTCTCGGAAGAACACTCTCAGCAGCCTGGAGTTCCGAATTGGCCGCTTCCTACCGGAGACCATCGCTCCCGAAGTCCACAGGCCGAGCTGGGCGGAGCTCCAACATAGGCGACCCTCGGCGAAAGATCCCAAGTTCCGCAATGTTAAAGTCAGCACCGCCCGTGGCTGGAAGCTCCATAGACCACAGCTCCAGATTGGGGCTGCTAATAGGGATGTTGTATGAACCCTGGGCACTGGACAGTCATAACATCGGATGTCCATTGGAGAGTCGGGGGAACCAAAGCCTTAAGGAGCTGAGCACAGTGGTTGGCGTGTGCCTGGTGTGATAATGTGCAAAGCTAGAAAGTAAGTAAGGAGAGTCAATGAAGGTCACTTCTTGGGCAACTTGGTGTAGTTTTGCTTATGGTACTTTAAAAAGAGCTTTATGTGAGGGAACAACATTTTTTCTTATGAAACTGGTGTTGAGATTAGACTGAGTTACAAGGCTTTCACACACCAGGACTTTTGGAGCCATATTTTTCATAACATCACCCACAAACACAGTGGCACAGCGGGGGAGCTGCCAGAGACCCGGGTATGATCCTGACTGTAGGTGCTGTCTATACAGAGTTTGTATGTTCTCCCTGCAACTTGCGTGGGTTTTCTCCAGGATCTCCGGTTTCCTGTCTCCAAAGACATATAGGCTAATTGGCGGTGTAATTTTAAATTGTCCCTAGTTTGTGTGTAGAATGGCAGTGTGCGGGGATCACTGGTCGGCACGGACTTGGGTGGGTGAAGGGCCAGTTTCTGCACTTAAGTTAAACAAAACTAAACCTATACGTGGTAAATATCGCATTTCACTTTGGGGTAATTCAACTTACAATTGCATAACATTGAAAAGCAATGCTGTGAAGTCGATTTTGTACAGCCAATCTTCTATACTAAGTGTGTACTTAGACTATGAAATTTAACCACAAGGAATATTTGAAGCAAAATGACTTCAAGTCATTTTGAGATTGGGCAGTTTCACCTCATTGCAAGCACATGCTGTCCTCATTGGTGATACAGAGGAGGAAAAACTCTAAGCTTCTGCCATTTTTCAAAAACAGAATCTTCATTGACCCTGAGCACTGATACGTAAAACAACAACAATTTCCCCAACAACTACCTGGTATTATACCATGAAGGAATATCTGGGGGATTTGCAGTCAGCTATGAATACTGCACTACCTCAGCATTCAACAGTAACTTCAAAATGTTACTGCAGTATTGAAAAGGCAGTCTTAGAATAGAGCAGTGACTCATCTACTTGCATTTCATACTCTGCCTTCTGCTGCAAGGATAGTCAATAAAATGTACTCTTTGAAGATTTTCTGGGGTTCTAAAGTAGTAGACGGAACAGGTCAAAAACTGACACAATGCTGCAACTAGTTTTAGAGCAAAATCCCAAAGAGTAATTAATGTCTGATTTTGGAATAATGAAAGGAATGATGGCTCGGAAACCAAGGTGCTCCCTTTGCTCCCCAGTGAAAAGCAGCACCTTTGATGGTGGAATTGGAGTGCACCGATTATCCCTTCAGGTGTCTTGAATGGCGTCGTCATGTTTATTGTCATATGCACAAATACGGTGAGATATACCTACAATTAAAATCTTGCTTGCAGCAGCATCACAGGCACATAGAGTCAGACAATGCTCAAAGCATAAATCATACAAGACAGAGAAAAGAAAAAGGCTATGCAAAAAAAGCCAAGATCACATCTGAAATGGAAGCAGCAGGAAGAGAGAAGTGCCCGGATGGTATGGATCCTTGATGATAGATGGCCTTCTAGAGGCAGCAACTCGTGGATCCTTGCGATAGTAGGAGGGCTCTACCTGTCAAGGACAATGAGCTGTATTCAATGAAAAGCAGCCTGACATATGTGTTAAATGGTCTAGGGCAGAGTGCAGAGCCCATGAGATATCATCTGCTGCTGCCTTGTTGTGGCAATAGGTATATTGAAGAGGAGTCTGGTTATTTCTGAGGTAGGTGTTGATTCGTGCCAGAAACCACCTGTATACTGGACGATCGTCAATTTGGCAGATCAACATGCTTCTCTTGGGCACCGGTATGCCCATTGCCCTTTGGCATCACTTACTGACCGCAGAAGTGCGGTTGAAGATGTTCGTAAATACTCTGGTCAGTTTATGCGTACGGATCTTTAGCACTTGGCCACTACAACATTTAGGCTGGGAGCATTGTGTGCATTTACTCTTTTGAAGTTTACACAGATGCAGTGTACTTGGTGCAGCTGGTATATCACCATTTAACTCATGGTGAAGTGGAAAAAGATCTGACTCTCTGCATTACAACTAATTAATCCGCACTCCATCACACAGCCAGCTGGCATCAGCTCATTTTATTTAATTGCATGTGTGCATGTGCATGTAGCTATAAGTGGCCGAATCAGTGTCAATGAATGCACCTTGCATCCTGTAAGCAGAGATGAAGCTCCACTGATAATTGATGAATGTATCGGGCATTGAAAAACTAAGATGCAATCCTCCATTTCCCCAAGAGTGCTGAGTTAATTAGCCCAACTGGAGTACAGTTAATCGTCTGATTCCTGTGAAAAGTTGGCATGTGAAACCAAGGTAGCAAGGCAAAACCTTCAGGACCGGTGGAATACTACATTTGTGGCTCGGAACATATTACATCTTTGTAATTTGAGTTATTTGACGATTTAGCTCTTGGAGTAGATGTGAAAGAACCAGGAAAGATGGTTTGAATTTTTCGAAGACTTTATGGCCTGTCCCACTTGGGCGACCTAATCCGCGAGTTCTGGCGAGTTTGCCCTCGACTCATACTCGCAGCATGGTCAACACGAGGTCGCAGGAGGTCTTCGTAACTCTCCTTCATGCTCGAGAGTGGTCCCTGTGTACTAGATCACGGCGTGTTTTTCAATGATAAAAAATGCCCGCGAGTAAAAAAAGGTCGCCATGGAAAAAATCAATACTTTTTTTACTCGTAGGTTTAGTCATATTAGGTCGGCATGTGAGTCGTAGGTAATCGAGGGTAGTTGAAGGTAGTTGAAGGTAGTCGTAGAGAGTCTTCATCATAGTCGAAGGGAGGTCGAAGGAGGTCGTCTTCACTCTCCACTATTTGGTGTCCAACTTTCCCGAAATTAGTCAAGTCAAGTTTATTTGTCACATAGGTATACGAGATGTGCAGTGAAATGAAAAGTGGCAATGCCTGCGGAATGTGCAATAAACTACAAAACAGAATAGAACAGAATAGTAAGATTAAACGAGAACTTACCAGTTTGAAGTTTGATCTGTATTTTATGAGTAGTTACGATGAGGGATTACGTGAAGAGCCCGCTCAGCACGCATGCGCGGCATACTTCAAAGCAGCGGTGTGGAATCACAGATAGACACAGTTATTGAAGTAAACATAGTGAAGACAAGGAGACATAAGTTTATCAGTTTGATCCATATTATTGAGTGTGTGAGCGGAGGGCACGTAATCCCTCATCGTAACTCCTCATAAAATACAGATCAACCTTCAAACTGGTAAGTTCTCGTTTAATCTTACTATTTTACTTCGGAGTCACGTGAGTGATTCTGTTAAGACTTCAAAGCTCTGTGATTTCAAACTGTGTAACAGTTCATACTTCACTCGCTGCCGAAGTCATTCGAGGGAGGAAGTATGTTATCGTAATCAACCATGATCTGTTTGTAAAAACAATAATGGTGTTATTAACAACAACAAGACCAAATGCTCGCCCGGGCTTAAATTATATATTTTTTGCAGATTCTTTTTCTGCAAATGATACAGGTTCTGTCAGTGGTTTGTTATAAAAGTTTGGAACGTATACTCCCTAGACCACCCTGCAGTAGCCAGGATGTGGTCCATAGGCTCGACCATCCTCTTAGTTACTGACGTGGAAGCTGTCCTGGTGGAATAAGATTTATACACGTTAGTATTTACTCCAGCAACTCCCAGTACCTGCTTGAGCCACTAGAGATAGTTTAGCTCGTCACCCGACCATGAGGTTTCCTGTGGCTGACCCATAAGGCTTTTTCCTCTCCCTCTGTATTCCTTATTGTGTCGATGTAGATCTCTAAGTGGGTCATGACACATAAAACGTGGTTCAGGTGGGTATGCCCGGAATTTCATGACTGGACCTGATGTTCCTGGTCTATTCTGTTTGGCCAGCCCTTGAATGGGAAATGTGACACTATCTGGTGTTATAACCATGTTGTCCAATCGCAGTAGATGGGAGAACTGGCTCTTTGTGTTGAGGTAAGGCCACCAGCATGTCCATCTTCAGGGTAGGCTGTTCCAGGGTGAGTGACCTGGCTGGTGATCATCCCCTACGGTATGTCAGGATTTCACTGACACCCCAATTTGGGTGTACCTATTTCTGGGGAATGGATTGAATATACCTCTCCTGTATCTGATCACCAGTGAGTGGTACCCTTTACCCTGTTGTTGTGATACCCAAGTTGAGTAAGCTGACAGAACATTTCCTTCATTGTGGTGAAGACCTGCCAGGAGCTCCAGTACAGTTTTTTGTTGTAGTTGAATGTGTAGTTCCTGTTTTGGAAAACAGTGTCCCATTTCTTGATGGTCCTCAGGTATGTTCCCTAGGATATGCGACGGAATGCTGTCATCATGTTGATAGTGCTGCTGATCCAAGCACAGCAGTGGTCTTCCCAATTCTGCAATTCATTTAATGACCATGTCGAGGATCACTGGGAACCATGCCTGTGGACTTGGTCCACTGTAATTTGCCTAGTACCCGACTGATGAAGCCATAGTACCTATTGAAGAGGTAGAAGGAAGGGAGAACATAGAGATTAGATTCCCCCACCCCTCAATACGCGGGAATGTATCCATCGCCGCTGCCTTGAGATTGGTTTCATGTGACGTAGGTTAGTACGTGGTGATTCAATTGAATATAAGGAATCGATATCTGGTGTCCATATTGCTTAGTAATTTCAGCAAATATTTTTGGTTTAAATGTATGTTTACAGTATTTAGCTCACCTCATAGGTAAGTTACTGATGGTCAAACATGTTTGACGACATACGGTTGGTTACCAATTGTTAATAATTTGTCACCTAATATCGATGTTCTCCGCCCAAGTGGTTTGGTATATGCCACCACTGTGATGTTGTTAACTTATAAGCGAACATGCAAAATTGGTGGATTACTGAGCAAATGCTTCACTAGAAGTGAGTAAGTTAATATATAACACGTTTAAGTCAATTCCCATTGGCACTAAGTATTACAAGCTCAGTAACACATCAGGACACATAAGATGTTACTCAAAACAGGTGGAAGTGTACAACCATAATCCTTCCTGCCGATAAATTCCATGATAACACTCCAGATTAGTTCATTTGCCCCCATATTACAGGTATGGAGATAATTTGAACACTAGTATCTCAGCTCATAGGAAAGGTACAATGTTCAGTAGCTGGTAATGCTGCTACTATCCCAGTTACTTTGCCACGTAGTTGATTGGTGGTTAATGTGACCATAACTGATAGTCTTAATGAATACCAGATAGACAATGTTGTGGATGGACAACATAAATATCTGGATATATGACAGAGCCCGCTAAATAAGTTAGTAGCTAATGCAGCTAATAAGCTATATCCAAGGATAGTCTGGCGTTAATATATAGACATGCCATGACAGAATGTTTCTTAAGTGTCAGGTTTGATTGATTCTGGATAGCTTCGACTTAAATGCCAATCCAATACTCAAATCAAGTTTATTTGTCACATACCCACGCGAGATGTGCAGTGAATGAAATTAGCAATGCTCATCATGGTTACTCCTTTCAGGTAATTGTGGTATATCCGAAACTTATATGAAAAGGTACTGAATAGTATGCATTTTCAAGGTCGATGTCTATCATAAAGTATCCTTGGATCCATGGTAGAAGTTACAAATCCCATAAGTGGGTATACCTGGTGAAATACTCAAGTGGTTAATCAATGATGGTGCGACATTCACCATCGTGGGAGGGTAGACCCCTTGGGGTGCTTGCTGAATTGGTGGCAAGATATTAATTCTATTCCCCTTGTATTTATTTTTTGGTATATAACTACCAAGAGTGATAGCTTCCTAACCAGGCGTGATTCACCCACCCCCTGTTAGTACAACCCTTCACCTTTATGTGATGGTAGGAACTATACATCTGTCTTCATTGTTGTTTTCTTCAGTTTCTGGTTCCTTGTTCTTGTAGGGACGATGTTTGTTGGGGGGTGGAGCATTTTCCATGGGGCCTGCTCTGGGCCGTGGCCTAAAAAGGCTTATGGGATTGGCATGCAGGCCCCGAGCTTTCACCAGTACCATGAGGTAGACGCCCCTGGTGGACGCGTAGAGGTACTGCTGTCTGGTTCAGTGTGGTGCTCATTCCAGACTCTGCCCTCTTGTGCCGAATAGTTTGAACACTTCATCCAGTTTTTTAGGACTGGTTTGGTAAGTGCCAGGTAGCAGGATCTGTAATTGTGAGGTCGGCGTTCTCATAGTCCTGTTAATTTCATAGATTGAGGGCAGGTTTGTGACTTCCCTTTAGAAGTTATGGGGTATACCGTTGATCAGTAGGGTCAGGTGTTTTTGCCATACTACCCTGCCCTTCTGGAATGAGCAGGTGGACATGATAGCCGACGTCAGGGTATCAATGCAATTTTAAGATATTTGGGTTAAATGCGCTGCTCAATGTATCCCCCAATAATGGCGGGCACTTTGAGTAAATGCAATTTAGGGGAGGCGTGATGAAACCAACGCCACATGGCTACCTGTCTTGGAGAGGTTTTTTGGAAAAGACAGGTAGTAGGCTGGCCATCAGTTAAGACTGAAAGCCATCTTGCTCGTGGTGAAACCACATAGCGGCCACACCCAGCAGCTCTTCCTGTTCCTGTACCTCAAAGCATACTCCCGATGTTGTTCAGCCAGTGCCCCTCTTCTTGACCAGCCCAGTCCTGGTCGCCAATGCTGTCCTCGGATGAGGAGGAAGCAATGGCCAGTGCATGAGGCACTGTGGAGGGAGTGCCTGAACTCCCTCTGCGAAACTGCTCCCCATAAAGCAAGTCTCGCTGGAGCTTACACTCCACGAGCTGCTCCATGCGGCTCAGGCAGCTGTCTCTGCCCTAAGCGGGTGGTGAGACGGCCCCGTCCGACAAATCGGATACCACCGGCCGGATGTCTTGACATCCAGTCCGCTGCTCAGGCGCTAGTGGAACTGGGCTCGGCTCGGTGTCGGGGATGACGGAGCGCCGGGTTGGCGGTCCTACCGCCCTCTGTCCCCCACTGATGAGACGCCTGTCTGCTGGAGCCGAGCTGGGGACAGGTTTCTTGGAGAGTCTTGTTCTGTTCTTTTTTCTTGGCTGTTGGAACAAGCAAAGAACTCTCCTTTGCCAGTTAAACCGACCTCAGAGAAGACTTACCTGATGGTCCGTTTTTTAACTGTAGCGGGAGCGCCTGACTCCCGCTGTGCCTCTGGACTGGAACCCGGCGCAGTTCCCTGTCCGTGGACCGCAGCGTGTGCAGTCCTGGTGGCATTTCTCCCCCTTCCGTGAACGGAACACTCCTTTCCCAGAGTCCAACGGGGGCCGCTTGCGTCTGGTGCTTTGCTCCACCTGGAGCAACAAACAGACGCAGTCGCTAGTTAACCTGAAGGTAAGTACTTACCTAAAGCTTCCTTTCAGGCTTGTAGCGGGAGCACCTAACTCCCGCCTGCCGCTGTTGCCTGCTGAAACGTAATTGCCGCGCATGTGTGCTGAGCGGGCTCTTCACGGAATCACTCACATGACTCCGAAGTAAAATCAGTAATTACATATTGGTGAGAAAAAACCCCAGCAATTTTAAAAAGACACAACCCAACAGTAGTTTGGTACAGTAAGTTAGTCCCTGGTGAGATAAGAGTTTACAGTCCTAATGGCCTCTGGGAAGAAACTCCGTCTCATCCTCTCTGTTTTCACAGCATGACAGCGGTGGCGTTTGCCTGACCGTAGCAGCTGGAACAGTCCGTTGCTGGGGTGGAAGGGGTCCCCCATAATGTTGCTGGCTCTGGATCTGCACCTTCTGATGTATAGTTCCTGAAGAGGGGCGAGTGTTGTTCCCATAGTGCGTTCGGCCGAACAGCATAGCCTTCTTGTCCCGGGCAGAGCAGTTCCCTAACCAGATTGTGATGTTTCCAGACAAGATGCTTTCTACAGCCGCTGAGTAGAAGCACTGGAAGATGGCACCAACCCTGTCTCCATGAAATCCTCAATATTGTTAGTGCTGTGTTGGGCAGGCCATGTTGTTTGCATGCCCGATGCACAATTCCAGAAAAAGCTCTAGGTTTATTATTATTGTTACATGTATCGAGGGTTAGTGAAAGCTTTGTTTTGTATGCAATACTGTCAGATCGAAAAATGCTACACATAAATACTATCGTCAAACTCAAGTACAATAGGTAGAGCAAAGGAGAAGCTCCAGAGTGCAGGATATATCTCGTTCTCAGCATTGTAGCATTTCAGTTCCATAGACAGATGGTGTTCCAAGCTCTGCCACGGGAATAAACTACTAGGCAGACAGATGAAAAGAGTCAAGGATGTTCAAGGCCTCTTTAGAAAAAAACATATAATACCCTCTCTGACTCTCAGCAATCCCTACTCTGTGACTACTCAAAATGGAGAAGGAGCCTTTTGGAATGGTAGTAAGAACCTTAGCAATACCTCGTAATGCTGCATTGACATCAGAAGAGATATACCACCGAACAACCTACCTACCTACCTACCCGCCAAGCCAATTAGGTGTCTCCTGCCTCCTCTGTGGAAATCAGCAATATCCATATTACACTCATCGGTCACCTTGGAATCCTCAAAACCAGAGTAGAAATGAATACTTGGAGACAAGGCTGGGATCCCTTCGGTTCCCCACTACTCCGAGCCAACCAAATCAAAAAGAAAACACAAGACGTGTAGGGTAGGAAGACCAGTCTGACTGTCCTTCTGGTTACATTGTATCTCTGTCTTTGTTGTCACCTTCTCCAAGCTGACAATGATCTATTCTACACTTTCCTTGATCTGCATCACTTTTGATCTCTTGCACTCCCTTATCTCTGTAACTCCCTCTGCCCTGATGCTCAGTCTGAAGAAGGGTCTCGACCCGAAATGTCACATGTTCCTTCTATCCACAGATGCTGTCTGAGTTACTCCAGCATTTTGTGTCTAAGAAAACACAAGCCTGCAGATGCTGGAATCTTGAGCAAGTAACAGTGCCAAAGGAATTCAATGGGGTCAGGCAACATCTTTGGAGGGAAATGGACTGACAACAGTAGGAAGCTGAGGCTGTGCGCCAGGATGGCAGAGGTCGAGGCGCTGGTACACCTTGACCAGGCTCCGAGCTTGTGCACGTCTCCAGCCCTCAGCTCGGCCGCGGGTCCAGGCCCCGACTTCATCTCCGGGCTCGTCCCTGACCTAGACTCGTCCTTGGTTCCAGCCCAGGCCGCGATGTTTTTCTCAGCCCTGGTCATGGACCCATCCCAAGCCCCAGGCTCAGCCCTTACTCCAGCACCAGGCTCGGCTTCGGCCCAGGCCCAGTCCCCGGGTTCGGCCCGCGTCACCACTCTCCCCACCAGGCACTGCGCGGCTGGAACTCCTTGGGCGCCACCGCCGCCACTCCTTCACCATGGCAACTTCCAGCCGACTGACAGTGGATGCGGTCAATCATGCGATGGTGCCATGACTGAGACAAGTGCGGCGACGCCCCTTCCTGACTGACAGGAAAGGAGACCACTGACAGCAACCTGCGCATGTGCGGTTTTTACGATTTTTAAACCTTAATAATTTTTACAGTGTACAATCGATTGGAACAAAACTTGTGCACTCACAGGAGAACGGTGAGTAAGCTGGTGAAAAATCGTAGCGCTATCGTATACCGCTTTTGCGCAAATAGAAAAACCACGCATACACGAAGAGCACAAGATCAGAGTTTTAGTTATGTATATAGATATAGATAGATAGATGTTTGGGGCAATTTTGTGGTCTGATGTGTGCCATAACCTGCTGCCAGTGGTGGTGGTGAGGCAGATCAAAAGTGGCATTTATGGCACTTTTAGACAGATAAATGGATATCCAGGGAATGGAGGGATATGGAACACATGTAGGCAGAAGAGATTAGTTTAACTTGGCATCATGTTCAACACAGGCTTTATGGGCCAAAGAGCCAGTTACGGTGCAGTACGATTTGATGTTCTTTTTTTTAAATAAAGAAGTACCACTTTATTTTTATTCTTTGCTTTCTATCTGTAAACTAACTCCATGCTGGTATAGTCTTCTCTCAAAGCAGTCACTCGGGACAAAGGATGACATCTACAATTTAGCTGAGCAGACCAAATGTAACATTTCAAACCTAGCTATTAGCAGGAAACTAAGTGGGAATGAGTATTGCAGCAGATGCAAAGATATAAACAAGCTAACTAATGGGCAACAACATGAGAAGGAAGTACCTTGTGAAAAAAACATGAGGTTATCTCAGTCACTACAGAAATGCTAAGTATTCTTTACTGTTAGGACACTAGGAGATGCTAATCTTTGAAGGGACCTGCGTTCTCTGGTATTTATGTTTCTGAAAACTACCATGAATTTTCAGCAGTCATTCAGGAAGGCAAATGAAATATTGTTCTTTATTACAAGATGATTTGTATAGGGGCCTTGGTGAGACTATATATTGTGTATTATGTACTGTTTTTGTATCCTTGCCTGAAAATAATTTTGCTATAAAGAGGGATCAGCAACAATTCACCAGACTGGTTGCATGTCTGTCAAGAGGAAACATTAAATAATTACATCCTCTTCTCTGGAATTTAGAAGAATCAGAGGTGTCCTCTATAAAGTGTGCAAAATTATTTTGAGGACTGGACAGGGCCGATCAGAACAATATGTTACCCTAACTGAGAAATCTAGAACTAGGGGTCACAGTCCTAAAGTGATGTTACCATGTGGGACCAAAATGAGGGAGAAATGTACAGTTGAAGATGAATAAATGTTCGGAATTCTACAGGTAGTGGGCAGTGGTAAAGTTACTGAATGTAAAGTGTGGGTGATTAGGCTCACTTGTTGCAGATGGGTATTGGCCAGCAGATGACTGGTATGACTGCCATGGATGAATGTTAACTACGCTTTGCCCGAGAAGGAGATGGACTGCTTTATTTTCTGAGGAGTTTGAAATGCAATTGAACATTGTGCAGTCTTTGTAAAACGTATGGTGAAAGAGGGTAATTTTGTCATTAAAGTAACAAAGTCTCTTGGTTGTAAGATTTTTCAAATGATTTCCTGTGGTGGAAAGATGCTATTCTGGCTGGAGGTCTATGGCTTGTGGTGTTCCAAAGTGATCTGTGCTGCCATCTTCATTGTTTGTGATATATATATAAACAACTTGGACGTAAATGTAGATGGTTGGTTGGTAAATTTGCAGACAACAACAACATTGGTAGATTTGTGAATAGTGAGGCTGTCAAAGGATGCAGTGGGATTTATGACAGTCACAGGTAAGGAAGGGTGAACAAATGGCAGCGGGGAATTTAGGTCAGGCAAGTATGAGGTGTTGCACTTTGGGATGTCAAATGTATGGGGGAAGTATAGAGTTAATAATAATAATAATAATAACTTTATTTGTTAAGCACCTTAAAAAACAACCAAAGCTGACCAAAGAGCTGTACAGAAAAAAGAAAACAAGCAAGACATCATAAAACAGGCAGAACAACAGAACATACAGCTAACACGAGGCGCATAAATTACATACGAAAATCCGAACAATAAATTAAAATACATAAAACACGAGTACGAACCACGCAGCAAAACCAAGCAAATAAAGTAAATAAATAATTCGACACCTTACTGGTCTACAAAGGCCACGGAGAATAGATATGTCTTCAGGAGTGACTTAAAAACAGCTAGAGAAGGGGCCTGTTTAACGTGCAGAGGCAATTCATTCCACAATCTCGGAGCCGACACAGCAAAGGCACGGTCCCCTCTGAGCTTCCGCTTAGTTTTTGGCTCAATCAGGAGCAGCTGATCATCTGACCTGAGAGAGCGGGAGGGTGTATAAGGGTGAAGAAGCTCAGATAGGCAGGACGGGGATTTAAAAGTAAATAAAAGAATTTTAAAACGAATCCTATACTGAACAGGCAGCCAGTGGAGAGAGGCCAAAAGGTGTGAAACATGATCATGCTTTCGTGTGCCAGTCAAGAGACGAACAGCTGCATTCTGTACCATCTGGAGACGGGCGATGGAGGACCGACTAACCCCCAGATACAGTGCATTGCAGTAATCCAAAAATCGGCAAGACTCTTAACAGCATTGATATACAGAGGATCTGGGGGTGAAAGTCAATAGCTCCCTGAAAGTGGCAATATGGAAAGTGGACAATGTCACTGCGGTAGAGCTGCTGCCTCACAGCGCCAGAGACATGGATTCAATCCTGACCTTGGGTGCTGTCTGTGTGGAGTTTGCACATTCTCCTTGTGACTTCATGGGTTCCTCTGGGTGTTCCAGTTTCTACCCACATCCCAGAGACGTTTAGGTTTGGAGGTTAGTTGGCTCTGTAAATTGTCCCTAGTGTGTGTAGGATTGAATAAATGTATGGATGATCATGTTCGGCGCAGACTCGGTGGCTGAACGGCCTGTTTCCACGCTGTTGTTTCCATCTCTAAATTAAACTTCAGTAGTAAAGCTTGCCTTCATCGGTTGGGGCAATTGCGTATAAGTTGAAAAGATTTCAAATTTAGGCAAGTTTTTGTTTCTGCTGATGTTAACATTGAGGCACTTTGTTATTGTAGGCAGAGGATGTTGCAGGAATGGGACTAGGCCATGGCCTAAAGCAATTGGAACAAAAGACTGAGAATTTTGAAATCGAGGGAATTTCTAAACGCATTGTCTGAAGATTCGTTTTA
Source organism: Leucoraja erinaceus (assembly GCF_028641065.1). NCBI lineage: Eukaryota > Metazoa > Chordata > Chondrichthyes > Rajiformes > Rajidae > Leucoraja > Leucoraja erinaceus. The sequence goes on along the minus strand of NC_073398.1, from coordinate 27,618,268 downwards.
TGAGGCTGAATGTTTCCAGGGAACAGCTTGCATTTGTGTGTGGGGAATTATCAACCAGTGAACATCCAATGAACCTCAATTACAATGAATGAAATAAAGCATCTGTAAATGCATGAATAGAACCGACATTTTGCTCACAGTAAAATCCTATAAACAATATCAAAGTATTTCTCAGTGAAAGGGAGGAACAGAATAATTCTTCAGTGTTTCGCGAGAAGCACCAGCAAAGAATTTCAGGTGATCAAAGTGATAAGCAAGCATGCAAGACAGGCCTGTAGGGTCTTGTCCTGAAACTGTCTCCAGAGCTGCTGCCAAACCCTGTGAGTTTCTCAGGTATTTAGTTTATCACTTCAAATTTTAGCACCTGTAGTCTCTTGTGTATCCATCTAGCCCCTTTACTTCTGCTGGTATGTTGTCAAATTCTCAGTTCCCTGAACTTCCAGCATATTTGTAGTTCATGCAGGTGGTGATTGACCAGTGCGTAACTGCAGCAATTCCCCTTCGCCTGTACTGTCTATTCTGTGGGATGCCATCTGTACCATTTCCAGCAGCATATCAATCTAATGTTTGCGAATAGTGTTTACTTTAGGAAAGGGACAGTGTTATCTTGTTATTTATTTAGCTTCCTACAAATAGTATTAATTCTCATTAACGAAGCAAATGGACACCCTTTCCTCCACTTTGTATTTCACCCACAACCATGCTCTTCTACATTTCTCCGTGCATCGGATGCATTCACAGGTATAAAAGCACTGATGATATCATCTCTGAAAAGGGATGTTATAACATTAACAATAGGGAATATTATTGCTGACAATGCTGTTGTAGCATAAACCTGATATAAATCTCTACTATCCCAGCCACATGCTGGAAATCTGGTACCAATCCAGAAAAAAAACCATCCAGTGGATCCAGATGTTGAATGGCTGCTTGTGAAGGCTGGCATTGGGGTTGCTGCAGTGAGCAGTCACTGTTCTGCGCTGAGTTGTGGAGTTCAGGTTGGTCACCATGCTACAGGAAGGATGTGATTGAGCTACTGAGCTGCAGAAAAGTGCATGGGACCACCATGGAGCTCCGGCGTGGAGACCATGGGGGAGCTCTGACTTATGCCAGGTCACGCAAGTCATCTATTACGTAAGCCGGGGAGTGCCTGTATATGAAACAAACTGCCAGAGTAAGTGGTAGAGGTTGGTAAAATGATAATGTTTAGCAGATATTTAGACAGGTTCATGGATAGGAAAGGTTTAGAGGTATGTAGGCCAAATGCAGACAAATGGCATGGGATCGGGTGGGCACTGGGATCGGGTGGGCACCTTGATGGCACGGATCAATGAAGCCGAAGGCCATGTTTCGGGACTGTATAACTCTCCTATAAGTATAACTGGACCTTTTGAAGATGCTGTAATTGAATCTCTGATCACCGTTCAGTTTTAGTATGTGGCTATTTTGGAGAATTTGTTATCGGCAAATGACCTACAGGGACAATGAAGCCATAAACTTCAGTAAGCATGACACTAGCTGATACTGATTGCAGCAGATTATCAGGATAACCCCGTTAGGGTTTGTTTTTTAATGCTCTCCCTCTTGTCCCACACACCATAGAAACTGTGACTTCCAGCGTCTCTCGCATATATTGATTTGAAAATGGTTCCTAAATTTTACTCCATTTGTCAAGCCTGTGTTTATAACATCTGACAAAATCAATGGAGTTCATTTAAAATCATCTGGAGCCAAGTACTCCACGCGACTAGTTTCCATCTTAATGCAGTTGACTGGTGTGATTATAATTCTGAATGCACTGGCATAAACTAGAAATCAATGGTTCTTTATTTGGGGAAATCGCAGGACAAAATGTTTTTGTATTTTGAACAAGCATGCCTGTAGGGCTTGGAGGAGTATGTTGACTATCAGTAGTGTACTTTGTGGGGAAAACCTCATGAGATCTACTATGGTTTTGCCTATTTTAATAGCCTACGAAGAGAGAACAAGGGATTTGTTTTATGTGAACCTTCTAACTGCAGGAAGTGCCTTCACTTGTGGATCAAATGTTCTTTAAACAGTTGGAAGCTGGAATGTTCTTTTCCTTTATTCAGATTTTTTAAAGTGTTTTGGGGCCAAAATCAAGCTGTTCTATTAAAGGTGGAATAATAATTTGCTCATTATTATATTGTGCTCAGTTGATTGCATCTCAGGTTTCTATCACAGTTGTGGATGATGGTGGTGAAGGGTGTTATCTTTGTTCTGCCAATTGAACTTGAGTTTGACTTGATTGTATTTATGTATTATGTTATCTGATCTGATTAGATAGCATGTAAAACAAAGCTTTTCACTGTACCTCACAACACGTTGACGACAATAATAAACTTAAACCAGATTAAATCATTCTCTGAAACTTCAAGGATGCATTTCCCATAACTAAAGTGAAGGCATTCAATGCACAAGAGACATGTGCCCTTCAAAATGATGGCCTTCTATGTGTCAGTGCTGTTGTATCTACGAGATGTATGGGTCTTTGACCTTTTTGGTATTGTGATTTAAGAGGCTGCTACTGTATATCATTCTGCTGACCTTTTTAAAATGGATATATTTGGATCTGTACTGGCAGGTCCCATAATGGTGTATAAGGCCAAATTTACACAAACTCCAATCCGTTGCCATGCAGCTATCATATAACATGCTGGACTTGTCAATATTCTATGTAACTTATTTTATGCTTTTACCTGTCCTGTCTGTATAATTCTGTATGTCACGTGAATTGGACAGAAAGTGTGAATTTATTTTTCTGTCTACAGCTTCAAAGGTGCTATCTCGGGACTACAGTATCGGGAAACTCATTCATTTTGACAAAAGAAAAAGGCTTTCCTCAGCTAGTTGCTTCATAGAATGCAGACAGAAATTATACAACCCAAACGTGCCTATTATATTCTTTGAGCAGTATCTCATTTGTTTCCACCCCCGGCCTGCCCCCAGTTCTTTCCTGCAATTTTTTTCTCTTCTAATTGTCTGATTTTGCCCATCTTCCTGGGAGTATATTTCAGATCATTGTTAGTTTTATAAAAATAAATGTTTCTGATCTTTAATTGCATTCTTTGGTTCCAATCCCCGTGGAATCGATTTCTCACTTTACAGTGAATCATCCCAAGCCTTTCCTTTGTGCTTGAAGGTGTTTTATTCTCCATTTCTACTAAAATGGTTTGTTTGTCACTGCTCTTAGTACATTTGCCTTGTTTTCTAAAGAACTCTGTTATCAGATTTGCTTTCCTACAATGAAAGCAAACTCCCTTGCATTAGAATGAATCAGATGCTTTCTAATTGAGTTGTCAAATCATGCCAACTTAACCCTTTTCGTATTCTGAAATGTTCTAATTGGTTTCTGTGGTTTTCTACATTGTCAGACTCTGTTTGACCTGAGCAAGTGTCATCATTTTATTAATATGTTTAATTTTATTTTATTATTATTGCTTTGAGATCTGATTTATGTGCCACTTATATGTCATTACATGAATGGGATTGGTGTTGTTCCTTCAATGAGAAAGTCTACAGTTTGTTCTTAGCTTGTGTGAAAAAAATGATGTGCTGGTTCAACACACAACCACCATTGACCGTCAATATGTTTTAAACATCTGCTGCAAGTAAAAACTTGAAGTGCTATCGAACAATGTTAGCATTAATGACAGTTTATGTTGTGTTTGAGATTAACTTGTTAATTCCGCTTCGAAAACTGAAGATAGCTGGACTGTAGAACTGATACAAGGCATTGAAGTATATAATAAAATTGAATAAATCAAGTAAACCATATTTAATACATCAGAGTAAGCCCAATTAGGTCCAATTGGAAACTAGCAAGAAACACTACTTAAAATGAATGTCACATAACATTTACTTATTGTGTTGTTTGGTAAGAATTGTATTACAGGTGCACAACCTTTTATCCGAAAGCCTTGGGGCCAGACATTTTTCGTAATTTGGAATTTTTCGGCTTTAGGAATGGAAGATTTTTAGCATAGATTTTAACGGCTGGCTCAGTGGTAGTGCTCGACTCATATCCGCAAGGTCGCGAGTTTGCGCCTCGATCCCGGCAGTTTCTCGATCGCGAGTTTGAGTCTTCAATGTAGTTTTTTCTTGCAGAATAGGAGAGAATAAGGAGGGTTAGGCTGGGATCATTCTCTGCGAGATGATCTTAGTGTAGGAGAGGTGTACTGACTGTGTGGGCAGAACTTTGGAAGTGATTGCCCACCATTCTCAAAAGCCGCTGTGTCTCCCTGTCCCTGGGATAGCAGGGGGCGATTAAACAGCACAATACCCCCCTCTCCCTCCAACTCCAGAGGAATCCGCTCCCCGATGGGCCGCTATGGCGACAAGTGGCAGTTCGCCCACAGCCCGAGCTGCGCCACCCCAAGAACAAGACGTACCTTGCACACCATCAGCTTCTGCCCCTACGGGGAGCGTGTTCCTCTGGAGTTGGAGCGGGGCTGGGCTGGAGTTGCTGATCTGGGATCTCCGTGCTTGCAGTGGGCCTGGGGGTCGGTGTCCCGATGAGGGGGCGCAGCTCGGGCTGTGGGCGAACTGCCACTTGTCGCCATAGCGGCCCATCGGGGAGCGGCTTCTGGCGGTCCTGACGTCTCCGGCCAGTTTGCAGTTTTCCTCTGGAGTTGGAACGGGGCTGGGCTGCTGCTGGCTGTGGGTCTCTGGGATCTCTGTGCTTGCAGTGGGCCTGGGGGTCGGTGTCCTGTTGGTCCTGACATCTCCGGTGACTGGCACTGACCTGCTGGCATCGCCGACGTGAAGACAGTGTAAAGCCCCCATGCCCGTGCAATGGGCGGGGAGCTGGAGAGGGAAGGGAAGGGGGTCACTCACATGGCCGGGAAGCAGAAGGGTGTAGGTGGGGTGAAACTGAAGGGAGCGACAATCTGCTGCTGCCTGCCCGCTGAATTAAAAAGTTCCCACGCAAGTTCCCACACTGTATCGTGAGTCTACCGTGGGAACTTTTTAACTCAGCGGGCAGGTAGCAGCAGATTGTCAATTATTAACCCTCCCGCGCAATATACCCTCACCTTCTCTTTTATGAATGGGGATTTAGTTCCCCTTTCTTCGAGGACCGACCGGAGGTTCCGCTGTCACCTCTGCGGGCCGCCCTCGGTGAACATCTTCAAGGACCTTTCTTCAAGGACCGAAAAAATGTCCGCTATTCGGAGCTTTTCGTTATTTGGAATTTCGGATAAAAGGTTGTGCACCTGTATGTATAAAGGCCTGGTACATACAAAATATAATTATTTGAAAGTTAATAAATAGATGGATTAGTTTTAAGTGTAGGAATGGCATTTTTATCATTCACGACATGTTATATTATTTAATATTTTGGAGGGTGCTACGAAACGATTTATAGTGGAAAGAAGAAGAAACATTTGTATTTCTGTATAACATCCACCATGCCCCGCACTGCTTAACTGTAATCTAGGATATTTGCAATCTGGGAAATGTTGTCACCACTTTGCACACTGCTACTCCATACCATAATAATGACCAGGACATCTATTTTAAGTGAAGTTGGCTTGGAAATTAATATTAACCTGGACAGAATAGAATTTGCCTACTCTTTTTAAATTGGTGCTGATGGAAGATGATAAATGATGATGATGTCTAAAAAAAGCTGGAATTTGGCTAAATGTTACTCAGTATAGGCAGCAGTTGTCCAGGCACTTTGTATTTCAGTACATCATTTTCTTTTGTCTGCAGTTGTTAATTGGAATTTAACCCTGAAATCTCTCAAAATTCTTCAAGGCATGTTTTTTTTTAAATGGGATCCTATTGAACTGAAAAGAAGGGAGAGCAATGAAGATTGTGGAAAAAGAGAAAATTTCATTTCGAGCACCATCATGATCAAACCCCCAGATATAAAACAGACTCAAAGGTGGATACATCCTTTGGGCCTGATATGTATCCCAGGCTGCTATAGGAGGCAAGGGTGGAGGTGGTTTTCAAACAAACAGAGATGTTCAAATTATCATTAACGTTTGGTGGGATGCCAGTAAAACTTATTCCTTTATTTAAGAAAGGTGGCAGCGATAAAGCAAGAAATTACAGGTCAGTAAGTCCTACATCCAGTGGTAAAGAAGTTAATGGAAAAAATCTGGGGAAAGCATCTTAGAAAGGCAAAGCTGATCAGGGGTAGTCAATGTAGCTTTGATGGAGGAAGATCCGGGTTGACTACTTGTTTTCAAACGTTACTGAATATACACAGTATACTCTCAGAAACGGGGATGCTGGTTGCATGAATATTGCTGGTTATGTGAGAATTGCACTATAAAATGACAGTGCAGTACCCACTAACATTCTCTACACTCTTTAAATAAATTGCCAAACTACATGTCATCTCCTTGCCTTTTTAAGTGTCAGTGTTTAACACTGCAGTTCTATATTTTAAGACTATACAAGATTAATGTAAAGTCCAGCAAAAAATCAAATGAGTGACTGTTCTCACCAACACCAAAGTGCCAAATGATGGAACATAGAGCAGTATAACATAGGAACAGGCCCTTTGGCCCACATTGTACATGCTATACACCTTCAAAGATGATGCTGCTGCTCATCAGCCTACAATTGCACTATCTTTGCGTGAGCATAAATACATTTAAAATGTCTTCAGACAAAATAACACTTGAAATAACATTCACGTGACCATATGACCCCTTGTTCTGGACTTCCCCAACATCGGAACAATCTTCCTGCATCTAGCCTGTCCAAGCCCTTAAGAATTTTGTAAGTTTCTATAAGATCCCCCCTCAATCTTCTAAATTCTAGCGAGTACAAGCCGAGTCTATCCAGTCTTTCTTCATATGAAAGTCCTGACATCCCAGGAATCAGTCTGGTGAACCTTCTCTGTACTCCCTCAATGGCAAGAATGTCTTTCCTCAGATTAGGAGACCAGAACTGTACGCAATACTCCAGGTTTGGTCTCACCAAGACCCTGTACGTCCTAAAGCCGGCCCTGATTGCAGAACAGGGTTACAAGATGTATTCATGGATGAAGCGACTGTCGTGGAAAGGAAACATTTGAGTAGATTGGCATGCAGTCTCTGGAGTTGAGAAAACTGAAAGGCAATTTTATTGAAAATGAATGTATCTAAGGGAGCTTGATGAAATAGATGCAGCTCGGATATTTCCCCTATTTTGGGAAACTGGAATGAGGTGAAATTGTTTCAAGATAAAAGGATACCTGTTAAAGTCTGAGGTGAGGGCTTTCTTCCCCAATGAAGGGTCTTCAACCTGATGTAAACTCTGTTTCTCTTTCCATTGATGCTGCCTCGCCTGCTGAGTGTTTCACGCAAAGTCTGCTTTTTTTTACTTCAGACTTCCAGCATTTGCAGGGTTTTTAATTTTCTTCTCCGAAGATGATGAAAATCAAGTTTCTCATCCCAGAAGGCTATGGATATTAAGTGATTCAATATATTTGAGGCTGAACAGATTTTTGGATTACCGGTGAATAGAAGGCTATGGGGATTGAGCAGGAAAATAGAATAGAGACAAACCAACAAATCAGCCATCATCTAATTGACACAAAAGGATAGTTGCTCTGTTGGTCACACTAATGTTCTAATAGTGGAGCAGTATGTGTGGTTAAAATGATCCCAAGCTACAATAATTCCTGTAGGCAAGTTGTTGAGCTGTCTTGTTTCTTCTCTCCTGTCTGCAAATGCTGACTGGCAACAGGATTTCCAGTCTAATTTAATAGTTTAACTGGTTAGTCACCATAATTTTTTTATCAGCAAGGAATAACTTTCAATTGCATGGCCTTTTGTAACTTCTGAATGTCTCAAAGGTCTTGTTAGGACAATTAAATATCTTGTGACACTGTCGACACTTCAAAGGTAAAGTAGAAAAGATGGTCAAACTGCACGTAGGAAGATTCTGCACGCGGTAATTAAATGGGTAAGACTGGACTTTAGGATGCTCTCTAGAAGGTGGTGAATAACAGTGAAACCAAACGCTTTCCTGTCTCTATGGCAACCCTTGCATCGCAGAAAGTGTTTTCTGCTGCAGACAATCGCAGAGATGTAGCTAGCTTCAAATATGTGGAAATAATTTTCAGAAGAAGAGGTTGTAAAATTCAGTTATTACTGAAGACGTAGCCAAATATCATTACCGGTTGAACATCGATTTTCCAGCACTCTGTTCCAGAGCCTTTCTGGATTACTCGTCTTTCTGGATGAACAGATGTCACATGATAATGACACAACAAAGCACCCCTGGTCTGCTAATGACATCCCTCCCATGTCTCTAAATGGAGTGCCAGAAACTTAAATATGGCAAATATAAAATGTAAACTGAATGTGAATGGAATGATCTGACGACCCATCCCCAGCTCCCACCGTCTCCCCGGAGTCTCGACTTCCGACCCCACTCCCGACTCGTAAGGTGCACCAGCAAGCCCTTCATCACCCACAGCACAGCGCTTTCTTCGGGTTACTGATACCTCCCCACCCCCCCTGCGCACCCCCTCTTTTTTGAGTTGTCAGATTTAGCGCCATTTTCCAAGTCCTCTCCATCGGCTAAATTGGAAAATGTTTAGCAAATAGCAAATTAAGATGAACACATACAATGGGTGGTGGTATATTTTGGTTGAAAGAACAGAAAGATGGCAATATCACTAGTAAGAATGTAAATGTAAGTAAAGTAGAAGAGCAAAAGGATCTTGGATTACAAACAGACCGATCATTTACTGTTGTGCCACAAGTGTAGTCAGGTCTTAAACAAATCATGTCAGACTCTGGGATTTAGTTTGAAGGCGTAGAATTGAAATGTAATAAAACCTGTGGTGAATCTTGCTTGGACCGTATTTGATGACTTTTTAATCAATTCTGGTGGCATTTTATAAATAGCATATAGACTCTTGGAGAGAAGGTTAACAAGAACAATACCAGACCTGTACAGTATATCAGGAAAAAATAAACAGGCTCTCTTCCCTTTGGAGAAAAGGCAGCTGCAGAGTCTTATAGAATCTAATAGAATTTTATGAAAGGTACACAGAGAAAATTACCACTTTTGGGAAAGAAGAAAAGTAGCTGCCATCAAAGTAAATAGCTACAAAGAAATTCAGCAATAAAACTCCAAAGATGCTACTTTACTCAGTGAGCTTGAGAATGAGCAACTTGCTTTCACAGAGTGATTGAAACAAATAATACGGGTGGATTGAAAGAGAGGTTGGTTAAGCACATGACAGGAGAAGGGCATAGAGAGTTTACATTGAGGAAAGACTGGGGAAAGCTCAAGTGGAACATAACACCATTGGCTGGCCATATATCCAGTGTATGTAATATAACCACACACACACACAAATGTACACACACACACACACACACGTAATCGAATGTAAGAAATAATTTACACGGAGTGGTGTTGTTTGAGAACTAAGTATTGGCCAGGTCATCAGTGGAATTATCCTATTCTTCTTTGAAATAGCATCCTGTGATATTTCCTGTCCTCCAAAGAAATTAAACAAAGCCGTGATTAGATTATTTCCCTCCGAAAGATTGATAGTGCAACATTCCCTCGCTAATGCATGGATGCCTTAGCCAAGATTTTTATGATCAACTCCCTGCACAGGTTACACAGATTTATATGTGCACTTGATAGAGCAGAGGGGGATTCAGTTTAAAGTCATTTCCAAAAAATGGCTCCTCTGACAGTTCAGCATTCTCACAGTACGTCTGAAATGTCAGTTACTTATGTGCTGAACCTCTTGTGTGGAACTTTAACCTACAGCTTTTTGATGAGTGTTAGCCATATTTCAGTGTTATTTGTTTGATCAGAATAAAAATAGATTTGCACTATGTTGCTTGTAATCAAAAATATATATAATACCTGATGCTTGCACAAAATATCTTGGCATGGAAATGGTATTTTATCTGATTTTGCGTTATTGATATTTTAAAGCTGATGAGTAAAAAATGAATGAGTGTTGTGAGAACTTAGCCAATATGCACAGTGAGACGGTTATATAAAGAAATAATAGGCCAGTTATTAGTCGCCAACGATAAGATCATTACAGTCTTAGAAGTGAGATGTGTTCTGGCTCTGTAATTTTCATAGCCTGTTGCAGCTATGGTCTTGTTTTGTTCTCTATTATTTCAAAGAATCAATGTTTACAGGGCATGGTTTTTCTGTTCCTGACACCCACGAGATAGAGATGACAAATTACATGACGAGTACATGGAACGAGCTGCCACAAGAAGTTGTAATTGGACTGGCTTCCGCCATATTTACAGACACGTGGATTGGAAAGTTTCAGAGAGATAAGGGCCAAATGAATTAGATTGGCTTGGATTATCACCTTAGTCGGCACGGATGAGTTGGACACCATGGCCTGTTTTGTGTTGTGTAATTCCATATGAATCTACATGAAATTACTGAGCTTACTCATTTTGTTCTTTATTAGTGTTTTGACTATGCCTATGGAATCTTTCATCAGAATTAACAAAGAATTAAATCTGAAATATCTTTTCTAGATATGACAACGATTCAGTCTGTCTTGCTTTTGAGTTCTGTCAAAGTATATACAACAATTTTAGTTTTTCTCTGCAGATGCTGACTGATAACATTTAACAACCATTTTGGCCCAAAACATTTATGATGGGCACAAGCATCCTCCTGCACTATTTTATGTTACATTATCAATATCATTGATTTATTTTAAAAGCACGAGAGAAGAGATATCTCTGACCAATTTTTAACAGCTTATTGGGTTTAAGAAATCGGTACTGAAGACAAGTCTATGGAAGATGCCAATAGTACACAGTAAGTTTTCACTGGACTGGAATTTATTTTCAATATCAGATTTACAATATTTGTTGTGTTTCTCGCTCATTATTTCTGCTTAAAGAAGTGACAGCAATAATGTTTCAACATTGAACCTTGATATTATGGAGATTTCATCGGAGAAAATGAGACTCTTAGTCAATTGTGCCTGTTAATACTGCCAGTAAACCCAATGGAACTCGCTGCTTTAATTTCATTTCCATACCCTTTCTTCATAGCCTTTAGAATTCTGTTTCATCTGTTCGTCTAATTCCCCCTCAAATGTCATGATTTACTTGGCTTAAGTAGCCACTTGCAATAATGTATTCTGCGTCTAATAATCCTTTGTGGGAATGAAATTCCTTCTAACCTTCCCCTTTATGTTTTGAGTACTAGATTTAAATATATGCTCCTCATAAATGATTCACCAATCTGTGGAAATAATCTTTCGCTGGTTGCTCTCAAACATTTTTATAATTTTGAACTCTTCAATTACATCCCTCCTTAATCTTCTCTGCTTCTGTGAATATATTCCTATTTATGTCCTTGCCTCTCTGGTGCTATTCTTGAATATGCTTTGCACTCCTGTGGACACCCCAGTTTCCTTTTGATAAACGTACACATTTGCTTGACCAGTGTCTTGTTTTAATTTATGTCACATTTTTAATTTGTAATTTGTAAATTATGGGAGAAAAATCTATCTTTGGTTGCTTGCTAGCACTAAGTGTGTGAGAATTGGCTACTTGATGCACTCATTTAATTCCATTGATTTTAGCGGAACCAAATGTATAGAGTTAAGTTAAATCAGCAGCCCATAAGCACATATTTAGCTCTAGTACCTAGGCAATAATTTCTCTCCTTCAACAACTATTTAAAACTTGAAATCGTCAGACCTTCTTTTCTAGGATATCTTTCCACTTGTCTATATCTATCTTGCCTCTGACTGCATCTTTAAGTGCTTTTTTTTGTATTTTGTTTAGAGTAGATTTTGCCAATCTTTTGAAGCTGAGGGACTTCAAATATATGTGCTGATTAAGGTCTGTGTACCTTAAGACATTTACAAATGTTGAGATTATGCTTTGGTTCTGTGGTTCAAAATGTCATTCTTGCTTCAACATCTGATGCTGTTGACTCAATTTGTAATTTTACTGGATGTGGTTAGAAAGAAGTGGCTTTCTCATGGGAGGAACTCTTTCTATTTCCTTGCACCCTTGTACGTGAAGAAACAGTCCAAATGCTTGTTCTTGTTCCAAATGCACAAAAATAATTGAGTTAAAGCAACTTTGCAAGCCATGGTTCACCAACATCTTATCTCTGGAACATCCCTGGATTTGTCTATATTATCACCCTCCAACTGCACTCATTTGTATTGTTGTATTCCCTCTTCTGAATACAAATACACTAGTTTACTAAATTTAAACGATGGTTATTATGCCAATAATAGGGATAACTTGGCTATAAAGTATTTAGGTACTTCCTTAAAAGGCACGATGACGGGTAAGCATTTGAGGAATTTGCAGGAGCTGCAACAGTGTAGGCGTGATGCAGATTTCGGCAATCAATATTGATTTCTCTTACTCGGTCATTTATTTTCTCTGTCTGTGTTACAATTGGCCATTTCTGCTGCAAGTCATCCATCTGTGGTATTGGCTCAGTTTTTCATTCTTCATTAGTTCCGGCTGGCCTGTAGGCATGTCTCTCTGTTCTGCCATTTGCAGCACATTGCACTACTTTGTCTATATTATCACCCTCCCACTGCACTCGTTGACCCATTTGACTTGAAGATCTCTGCAAGTTAACTCTTTGCCAACCCTGGCCTTACTGTATAACGGATATTCAGTTCTTTTCTATCTATCCTTCTTTCTCTGCAACTTAAAATGTATTTATTTTTCTCACTTTCTAATTTCTGACAGGGTCACTTACTTGAAACGTTAAACCTGTTATTTTTCAACATGCACTGCATAGCCTGCTGACTGTTTTCAGCATTTACTTAGTTTCGTTTAGAGATACAGCACAGAAAGAGGCCCTTCAGCTTACCTACATACACGCTACCTACATACACTAGGGACAATTTTACCAAGCCAATTAACCTTCAGACTACATCTTTGGAGTGGGGTGGGGGGGAGGAGAACCAAAGATCTCAGAGAAACCCATGCAGAACGGACAAACTGTATACAGACAGCACCTGTAGTCAGATTCGAACCTGGGTCTCTGGCGCTGTAAGGCAGTAGCTCTCCCGCTATGCCACCGTGCCGCCTTTGATTACTTTTTGAATTTTATCAACCGTTATAATCTTTTTTGGACCAAAATCACAAATGTCATAAACTTTGGCTTTTAAAAATGGGCAAGGACCTATAGGAGCTTCCTGGGTTACAAATAGAGCATAGAATACGAGAGCACACACATTTCATGGCCCCTTTTGACCCTTCTAATTATTCACAAGTTCTTTCCTACTTGCTTAATTATCCTCAAAGATCGTTTCGCTTTCATCTTTCTAAACCCTATGTACGCTTCCTTTTCCACCAAACTTCCAACCTCTTTTCTCATCTAAGTTTCCCTTACCTTACCACCCTTGTCATTCCAAATTACTGGACCAGGCCGTTCCTGAACTCTGACCAGCAGGCTGGCTCTTGCCCCCAACAGCTGGTGCTTGCCCAATTGCAACTGCTCCCAATTTACTCATCCATGCTCCATTCTAATAATGCTCTACACCATTCTAGCACCTTCCCCCAAGGTTTAGACGTTTCCTTATTCATAACTATCTTAAAAACTCCCAGCGGGCCACAATGGCGGACGCCTCCTGGGCCGCGGAGAAGCCAAGGATGGAGCCCGCGGCCAATGGAACCTGGGTCGACGGAGTCCGCGGCTGGGGCTTGGGTCGGCGCCACTGAGGCGTCCGGAGAGGACCTGGCTGCAATAGTGGAGAGGCTGATGCTGCATTCGATGATGGTGCCAACGGACAGACAAGGACGGGCCACGTGGAAGTAAGGATGCCGCTGCTGGGGGAAGGAACAAAGGAGGACCCGGCATGGGAGCACCACTGTGAGGGAGGGGGAGGTGGGAGAACAAGGGGGACCTGGCATGGATAATTAGTAACTTTGTAAGCACTCTTTACGTGGCGACCATTTAGGTATGCAAGCAAAGAATTTCACTGTGACCTCTCACATGTGACACTTAAGCATTAATTCATTCATTCATTCATTGATTCATTCATTCGCTTATGGAATTACGATCACTGTACTCTTCCACTGAAACACCAGTCATCTGACAGTCAAATAACCTGATTTAATGACTGAATACAGTATATATTGCACTACTTCAATTATGTGTTCTGTTAGGGTGATTATTCAATGAAAGAAAAAGAATTACGGGAAACGTATGTAAAGTGACACAAAAATGAACACTTCTGACTTGCAAAGATATCAGTTTATCATCAATTCTCAGGAACGGAACCCTTGGGTAATCTGGGGACTGCCAGTATTATATCCGGGGGAAGATATTTAAAGAAGATATATAAAGTTAACAGAATAAGTGGCAGATCTGAGGATTGGAGTGATGGAGTACCACACAAATTGGGTATTTGCAATGTATATCAATCTTTTGATTGAAGGAAAAAAATGTAATATTTATATGGCTAAGTGATCTTTCAATCTGATCTAATACATTGCCTTTTCTTAGTATTCCCTTTGATCTATTTGAATAAGATCTTGTATTTGGGAATGACAGTTATTCACATTATATCTGGCTTACTTGCGGTTCCATCCAATAATTTTCATGTCTGGGACTAACTCTTGTGAGTTTTGCATTTAAAAATAAAGTTTGAGTAAAATGTGCAAATATTTGCATTCCTTAAGGTACTATGGCTCAGTCTGGGGGTTGGGGTGTGGCGTGTTCAGAAATATTTTACCTTGACAGTAAAGAAGAAGGTCAGGGTGGCACATTGGTAGAGTTGCAGCCTTACAGCGTCGGAGACCCGTGTTCGATTATGACTACAGGTGCTGTCTGTATGGAGCTTGTAGGTTCTCCCTATGACCATGTAGGTTTTCTCCAGGTGCTCCGGTTTCCTACCACACTCCAAAGACAACAGGTTTGTAGGTTAATTGGCTTTGGTAAAAACAAAATGTAAACTGTCCCTAGTGTGTAGGATAGTGCTGGTCAGCGCAGACTCAGTGGGCTGATGGTTCTGTTTCCGTGCTGTATCTCTAAAATCTAAAGACTCGCACATCTTTTGCCCGGCCCATAAATGTTGGTGGATGGTGAGGACCAGTGGGCGACTTATTGATTCTTGCTTAGTGTCTAAGTATAGTGACAATTATAGGATCCTGATGATTTGCTTAAATCAGGTAGGAAAATATGGCTGTAACACTTGCTGGGCTACATTTTATGGGTGCTGAAAGTTTCCCATCCTTGACTCTATTCACTGCATTGTCGAAAATGATGCAACCATGAGATTGTCACAGCAGGAACTGGTGGTCACAAAGTAAACCTGCCAGTTGGAGACATTAAAAAGTAATGGTAGTAGTAGATATTTTCCTCCCTAATGATCATTCTGTGTGAGCAATTGTGGCCTCACTCGTTGCCACAGCCGAGATCTGATAATTCAACATAGCATGAGACTCCAAGCAGGTAGTTCCAGCCTGTATGATTTATTGGAACCTGGATGTCAGATGTACTCAGGTTTTATATATTTATTCATTTTTGGAACCTGGATGTCATAGACATGGTCAGTATTTATTGCCCATCTCAAAATATCATGAGGAAGTGGTGTTTAGCAACTGCCTTGTATCATGTTGTATCATGTATCATGTATGTTGTCAATTCATCTGTTTATTTAAAAAAATGTTTACTTTGCATTAATTCTATAACAATATAACTACATGGATGGATCTCCACTTACTATTTGCGCATTTGTAATTCCATGAGATTGAGAGTAAAATGTTATTCCTGGTAACAATCCATTTTAGTAAATTGTCTTTAATACGCTAACAGTGCTAATTATTCTTCAACACAAAATTCCCATTGTTTTGCACATAACCCACATTTGACCGTGCTCGGGTCTAGTTGATGATGCTCTTGTTTCAAAGAGTCCTTGTTCAGTCAGTGTGCTCTGGATGAAGCCCAAATGTTTCACATCACTGCCAAGAATCATAATGCTTCTCAGGAAGAGCGGTGATTCCAGAATTGTGCAAACTCCATGACTTCAGTTCTCGTTATCGAGCATATTCATTAAAAATAATGAGTTCTAGTGGAGAAGAAGGAAGAAGAAAATTATATTAAGTTTTCATACATCTTATTTAAAATAAAATGTTAATTTTGCAGGTGTTTGATTATTTTGTTAATGCATTTTTAATCGGCTTTAGTATATTCTGGTCAGGGGCTCCAAAAGGCCTACCTACCAAGTTTCCACTTTTCTTTCTATCCCATCTTACAATCAAAGAGAATGTTGACAATATATTAAAAATAGAAGCAGAAATAGGATCAACTGGGCTGCATTCGCAACTCCCTGCAATTTCTTGCAGCCTTGGGCAGAGCAGTTGCTATACCAAGCTGTGATGCATCGGGATAGATGCTTTCTATGGTGCATCTATAGAAATTAGTAGGAGTCATTGGAGACTTATCCTTATCCTTTTGAGGAAATAGAGACTGGTTTGCTTTCTTGTCCTTAGTGTCAGAGTGGTTGGACGAGCATATATTGTTGCAAACTATTTACACCCAGAAACCTGAAGCCCTCAGCCATCTACACTTCAGCACCCTTGATAGGGGCTGGGGGAGTTATTCCAATCCACTTCCTGAAATTGATGGCCAACTCCTTTGATTTGAGGGAGTGTCTTGAACCGCACTACTAAGCCTTCCACCTCCTTCCTGGACTCTGTCTCGTTATTGTTTAAGATCCAGCCTGCTCCAGTGGTGTCATCTGCAACTTGTAAATGAAGTTACTACAAAATATGGCTGCATAGGAGCCTGATGTAAATGATGCGGATGTTCCAGGGATGATGGCAAGTGCAGTGGATCAGGACTGTCTGGCAGTGGATCAGGACTGTCTGGAAGATTGGAACTGAGGTACATCATGACTAGTCTATGGAAGCGCATTATGATGGCGGATGTCAGAACCACCAGACAGTGGTCATTAAGGCTTGCATCCTTATATGTTTCTGGCACTGGGGTGAAAGTGGTCTTGCTAAAGCAACCTTGGGTTGGTGTAGGGAGAGTTGGTCCATGCATGTTCCGAGATACAGCCAGGAATTCAATTTAGGCCAGTTGCTTTTTGCGGGTTCACTCTCAGGAAGTCCGATCTGACATCCACGATGGTGCCCGTGGGTTTAGGTGAAACCGAGGCATAGAATGACCTGAGCTCATCAGGAGGGATGAGTTGTTACCAGCAATTCTGCCCAATTTCCCCTTGTAGCCCGTTGTAGCATACAAGCCTTGCCACAATAGACGGGTGTGTATTTGGCAGCTAGGTCTGCAATGGTCTACAATTGAATTAAATAGCTGCACTCAATAATTAAAACATCTGCCAAAGTTGAAATTGGATGAGTAAAGAAAAAGTGATGTTATTTTTCTCTCCCTCGATTATCTCCATCCTCCCGCCCCTCCTTCCTGGTGCCATGCTCATTCCTTTTCTAAAAATGTGTTGTAGTTGAATTTGTTAGAAGCAGAGAGAACCTACGTATATGTGTGAATTAATTTTCTGTCAGTAAGAACAAATTAATTTCAGAATGTGTAATGTCAAAATCAGTGGGCAGCATCACGAGTTAAGTATTTTTTATTGTTATACCTGAAGCTATTGACAAAAGGAAATTGGAAGCAGAATTTGGAATTATCTTGTTTTGAAACAGACACAAAATATATTTAGTGTGTAAGGTGGAACTGTAGATGCTGGTTTTTCCCACCTTCTCTGAACTGCTGTTTTCCAAGTGTCACTGCCTCGAGTACAATTATCGCTTAGCTCACAGTGAGTCTTGCCCGTGTATTTTATTCTGTAGGTATGGAAAGTAGTGCATTCAAGTCGTGAACTTCCCCAATATATGCAGAGAGGCTTTCCAAAAAAGAAGCCATTCTTTTCCCGTTGCTTCTGGCCGAAGGATATTGAGCCCATTTGTCCCTATGACTGTCTTAGGAAGACAACGTTGACACAGCTGAGATCAGTTTCTTTGCACATAATGGGTGGATCAGCGGACAGCATTTGGCAAAATACTGGCGAGATGCTGCCTTTGACGTTATGGAGAGATGCATCATGGAGGCGGGCACTTCTGCCCACCAAGTCAGCACTGATTATCAAACACCCATGTTACATTATTCCTACCCTAACCTTTTCTATTCTACCCTTATACTAAGACATTCTTGCCATAGAGGGAGTACAGAGAAGGCTCACCAGACTGATTCCTGGGA
Organism: Leucoraja erinaceus; assembly: GCF_028641065.1. Classification (NCBI taxonomy): domain Eukaryota; kingdom Metazoa; phylum Chordata; class Chondrichthyes; order Rajiformes; family Rajidae; genus Leucoraja; species Leucoraja erinaceus. Next base: position 27,600,082 of record NC_073398.1, on the reverse strand, counting down.
TGTCAGGACTTTCATATGAAGAAAGACTGGATCGACTTGGCTTGTACTCGCTAGAATTTAGAAGATTGAGGGGGGATTTTATAGAAACTTACAAAATTCTTAAGGGGTTGGACAGGCTAGATGCAGGAAGATTGTTCCCGATGTTGGGGAAGTCCAGAACAAGGGGTCACAGTTTAAGGATAAGGGGGAAATCTTTTAGGACCGAGATGATAAAAACATTTTTCACACAGAGAGTGGTGAATCTGTGGAATTCTCTGCCACAGAAGGTAGTTGAGGCCAGTTCATTGGCTATATTTAAGAGGGAGTTAGATGTGGCCCTTGTAGCTAAAGGGATCAGGGGGTATGGAGAGAAGGCAGGTACAGGATACTGAGTTGGATGATCAGCCATGATCATATTGAATGGTGGTGCAGGCTTGAAGGGCCGAATGGCCTACTCCTACACCTATTTTTAATGTTTCTATGTTTCTACCCACATTCCCATCAATTGTAACCCAGTGTTTACCCCTCACTTAGATGAGGGACAATTTATAGTGTCTAATTAAACTGCCAGGGCCCAATGTTTTGGAATGTGGGATGAAATCGGAGCATCTAAGGAAAACTATGGTGTAGCGATTCTGTAAGGTGCACCTTAGATTAGGTGTTCCTGTGTTTAAATCCCAAATATTTAACTAAGGAAGCATTGGGGGTTAAAATAATGTGGTGGAGTTGACTGCTGATATTTTCAAACATATGTTTCTGATAAACAGCATTTCTTCTTAAGACGAGAATTGCTGGTGGGTCTGGTATTCATGGATAATTGAGCAGGGACGTCAGCTCAGTAAGGAAGATAATGATTTATTTCCTCAAAAATCAGCTCAGTGTCGCATGCACCACTTTTGATTGTGTTTGCAATGATTACAATTGAAAGGGATATAGTGAGGAATTAGGAGAGCTCTTGTATTGATCTTCTTTGATGTGCGAAATACATAAAATGATTTGAGCAAGGGAGGGTTCATTCTTTTTCTTTCTCTGTAAATTCTTCACCAGTAATGTAGTATTTCATGGCCAGTCGTTTCGATCATAAGCAGGCAGCAGAGAATTTCACCAGCCGATTGTAATTTAATCTCCAGCTGTGCCCTGTGACCTTCCATTAAAATTGTCAATTCCCTTCGCACAGAGCCCATTCCAGCTACACTTGCTGCCTCCCACCTCACTTCCAGAAACCATCGATAGCTTCACACATTATTACTTTGGAACATTTTACTGCAACCAAAAGTGGACAGTCACGATTCCTTTGGTTCAAGGTGACATAATTACCTTCGGGTGACAACTGTGCTCTTTATCTACGGCTGTCTTTCCTGTCAGATTGCTCCCTGTTTTATTTTGTTTTCTTTCCTGAAGGTACATGTTCTTGCTGGGTATGTGGTTCCCGATTGCTAGCTCAGTCAAATGGTCATTTTTCATTAGTGAGCCTATATTAAGATTGTTGTGGATTGTTGGGCTTTGGGAATCAAAACTGCTGTTCGAGCAGAAAAGGTAAGAAGAGATTTAAGAGAGATGTTCAAAACCATGAAATATTTGGTGAGGGTAAAAGGAAAGAAACTCTTTGCAGTTGCAGAAGACCAAGTAACCACAGTTCTCAAATGATCTGCCAGAAAATCAGAGGCAAAAAAATATGAAAGTTGTTATGATCTGAGCAGATTTTGTGGAAGAATATTAGAGGTATATTTAGCAGTAACATTCAAAAGGTTATCTTTTTCTTCAAGGATTTACTAATTAGTTATTAGTTTATAAAACAGAGGTATTAGAAAATGAAAATTAACATTTGACTGTTAGCCCTTTTGCTTCCATTGGAAGCAATGTAGCTGAGAAATTAGATGAAAGAGTACATGCACCATATTTAAGTCATATGCCACATAGATAGTTATCTATATATATAGTACATTTTAGGTTGACATGGGCAAAGCCATAGATGTTGTCAGCAAGGTATTTGATAAGGTTCTGCATGGTTGGCTGGTGTGGAAGATTAGATTGCATGGGATGCAGGAAGAGCTCGCTGTCTGAATAGAGAATCAGCTCATGGAATGAAGCAGAGGGTGATGGTGGAAGAATAATTTTCAAACTGGTTTGTGACTAGTGGTGTGCCTCTGGGATTGGTGCTGAACCCATTGCTATTTGTGGTTTATATCGATGATTTGGATCAGAATGCAAAAGGCATGATTAGCAAATTTGCAAATTACACTAAAGTTGGTGGTAATATGGTGAAGACGGTTATCAAAAATTACAGCAGGATCTTGATCAGTTGGGCAAGCGGGCTGAGGAATGGCAAATAGAGTTCAATGCAGGTAAGTGCGAGGTGTTGCAGTTTGAGAAGTCAAACCAGGGAAGCCCTTCACAGTGAATGCTGGGGCCCTGGGGAGTGTTGTGGAGCAGCGGGGTCCAGGAGTGTAGATACATAATTCCTTGAAAGTAGGGTTTACAGGTAGAAAGGGTGGTCAAGATGGATTTTGGTATGTTGGTGTTCATCAGTCAGGGTATTGAATATCGACACATAAAAAGATACAGTGCTGGAATAACTCAGCACGCCAGGCAGGATCTCTGGAGAACATGGATAGGTGACATTTTGGGTCCGGACCCTTCAGACTGATTGTGATCAGTGGGGAGGAGAGGGGAGAAAGAAAGCTGGAAGAGAGGTGGGGGCAGGACAAAGCCTGACAAGTGATAGATGAGTACGGGTGAGGGCTTTTTTTAGGTAAGTAGATGATTGGACAAAGGCCAGAGATGCAGAGACATAAAGTTTGAGACAAGGAGCGAAGATTTGTGAATTGTGAAGGAATATAGGTGGGAGGGGATGGGTGGGAGAAGGATGGAAGTAGGTGTGAATCTTGGTGTGTATAGGAAAGATATGTAGGGTGGTGTGTGTGTGGGGGGGGGGGGGGGGGGGGAGGAGGTCTTTAGGAGCTTAGATACTTGAAATTGAAGAATTCAACATTCATACCATTAAATTGTAAGCTACCCAAGCGTAATGTGAAGTGCTGTTCCTCCAATGTGCATGTGGGGTGCTGTTTCTCCAGTGGCCGCACTCCAACATCACCTATCCATATTTTTTCAGACGTGCTTCACGACCTGCAGTTATCCAGCATTTTCTGTCTCCTTTTTGTAAACGAGCATCTGCAGTTCCCTGTGTCTCTATTGAGTATGGAAATTGGGATGTTATCTTACAGTAGTATAACGGGTTAATGAAGCTGCACAGTATTGTGTTGAATTTTGATCACCCTGCTATACAAGGATGTCGGTAAGGTGAAAGAGTGCAAAGAAGATTTACCAGGATATTGCCAGGACTCGAGGGCCTGAGCTATAGGGTAAGATTGAGCAGGCAAAGAACTTTATTCGTGGGAGTGCAGGAGACTAAGGGGTAATCTTATGAAGCTGTATAAAATCTTAAGGGGAATAGATAGACCAAATGCCAGTCTTTTATCCAGAGTAGGGGAATCAATAAAAAGAGGACATAAGTTTAAAGTGAGAGAGGAGATATTAGTAGGTACCTGATGGACAGCTTTTTTCACACAGAGGGTGGGGGGTATATGGAACAAGCTACCAGAGGATGTAGTTGACATTTAAAATACATTTGGACAATTATGAGAATAGGAAAGGTTTAGTTTACTTTAGAGACAGTGCAGAAACAGGCCCTTCAGCCCACCGAGTCCGCATCGACCAGCGACCACCGCACATTAACACTATCCTACACACATTAGGGACAATTTACATTTATAGCAAGCCAATTAATCTATAAACTTGTACATCTTTGGAGTGTGGGAGGAAACCAAAGATCTCAGAGAAAACCCACTCAGGTCACGGGGAGAACGTACAAACTCCATACAGCAGCACCTGTAGTCAGGATCGAACAGGGTCTCTGGTGTTGCAAGTGCTATAAAGCAGCAGCCCTATTGCTGTGCCGGTTGAGAAGATTACGGGATAAGTATGGATAGGTGGACATCTAGGTCGGCATGGTGGAATAATAAACATAGCAGGTCAGATAGCAAGTGAGCCGGACGCGTGGCTTTGCCACCACTTTGTGTGTTGGAATTAGGTTCCTGCATTCCTGCACAGTGAAATTGGTAAGAAATTCCTCTGGACCCAATTTTGAGCCAAAAATGGTTTGCAGAGGTCCTTCCAATATCAGGCCTTGGCCTTTTTTGAATAATTCCAATGATTTGCTGAATGTGTCTAGAATTTGCACAACATTCTGCAATTCATCAAATTCAACAAAGAACTGCAGATGCTAGATTAAATCGAAGATAGACACAAATGCTGGAGTAACTCAGTGGGACAGGCAGCATCTCTGGAGAGAAGGAATAGGTGACATTTCGGGTCGAGACCCTTCTTCTGACTGATGTCAGGGGACTGGGTGGTACAGAGATAAAATGTAGTCAGAGCCAGTAAGACTGGTCAGAGAACTGGGAAGGGGGAGGGGATGGAGAGAGTGAAAGCTAGGACTACTTGAAGTTAGAGAAGTCAATGTTCACACCACTGGGGTGTAAGCTGCCCAAGCGAAATATAAGGAGCTCTTCTTCCAATTTGCGCTGGGCTTCACTCTGACAATGGTGGAGCCTCAGGATAGAAAGGTCAGGGTGGGAGGAGTAAACATGTTGAGCACCCAGGAGATCATGTAGGTTTAGGCAGATTGGACGGAGGTGTTCCGCGAAATGATCGCCGAGCCTGCGCTTTGTCGCGCCGATGTACAGGAGTCCACACCTGGAACAGCGGGTACAGTAGATGAGGTTGGAGGAGGTGCAAGTGGACCTCTGCCTCAAAGCCCTTGGACGGTGTCAAGGGGGGAGATATAGGGACGGGTGTTGCATCTCCTGCGGTTGCAGGGGAAAGTTCCTGTGGAAAGGGTGGTTTGGGTAGGTAGGGATGAGTTGGCCATGGGGTTGTGGCGGGATATTCAAATTCAACATGGCAGAAGGATGAGAACGTTAAGATTAATCCCAAGTGTTTCGGTATTGACTAGACCGTTCTGGGATTCCTGATTTGCTATTACCCTTGATGCACACTCAGAATATTTCCCCTAGAAATCGTGCTTTTCTACGCGGATGCTGTGGACACGAAACTATAATTTGCAATGTAAATTAGAATTTAATTCTTTTAGAAAATTTGAACCAATTGAATTCCTAAAAATGAATATCTGACAAGTGTGGGAATCAGTCATTTTGTTCAGAATACAGGTATCCACGATCTGAAATGTATTGCAGATGTTACAGCATGCTTAAACTATACCATATCTGGAAGCAATGAAAAAGGAATGAGGAATTGAGGATTTGCCAAAAGGAGGGAGATTAAACAAGACCTGTTTGTTGGCAATTCACTGACACAAAACCTTGAATGCAGCAGTTGGTCAGGTGTGCAGAGTTTACACATATATTAGGTCATTGAAACAAAATGAGAGAGTCTGTTAATAACCTTGGGCAAGCAAAGAAGACACCATTATTATGTTATACACCTCTCCTAGTTGGCATAGAAACTGACAGGCAGATATTGAAAGGAATTGGCCAAGATTGGAAGAAAGCCATCAGCATGCTATAAGATATTTCATTTCACTGCACATCTCGTATGTGTATGTGACGAATAAACTTGACTTGACTTGATCTGGTCCTCCTAAGCGATGATTCTGGGGAATAATAAAGACAAATTGATGCCTGGGATCTAGTGCTATAATTGTTAGAGGTCTTTTCTGTTCATTTTTTTTAGTAGAATACTGTTGATCTGCTGGATATCCTAACAGAATGTGTTTTCTGGTTCTAAAGCCAGTTCATATTCCACTTTAAAAAAAATTCAGAAGAATTTCCAAAGTTATTTAAAATAATTTGAATGTGTATCAAGGAGTAATCAACTAACTAGGCAATGTGACCAAGTCTAACCTTGCCCTGCTCCTTCTCATTTCCAGTTGTCTGGATCTTGCAGTCAACAGTGAAGTGATGATGGTCACAGCTGCTCACAAATATCTAACGCTCTGTGTGGGATAGATTTTACTGTTCATGAAACTAATGATCTAGTATGATGCACCTTGAGATGAGAAATTGGCTATCTGGCACAAATTCATAGCAGGCTGTCGGCTTTCTTGTACAATTTTCCTGCTCTGATCACATGACCTACAAAATTCAGATTCCCAAGCCGGTCATGAACTGAATAAGTGACTTTGGATGACTTTGGGGAAACAATTTGGTCTGAAGTTAGTCAATAATCACTGTACCCTGAGATGTTTTTCAGTCAGGCATGGACACTTGCAATTTTTGATTGGCCAAATTCAATAAAAAATGTATCTCTCATTGATCCTCTGAACGGTAGTTTCTGGGATCCGCTATGCAGAATCCTTCATGGTCAGGAGTGGCAGAGATTTAATTCAAGATTCAAGATTCAATTTAATTGTCATTTGGACCCCTTGAGGTCCAAACGAAATGCCGTTCTGCAGCCATACATTACAAACAAATAGACCCAAGACACAACATAATGGTTTGGTGTGTTCTCTGAAAACTCAATTCTACCTTATTAACATGTGCACAATCCCTGTGAAAATTAAAACGCAGCTGTGGTTCCCAACAAATCAGTGTTTTTTGCTGATTCCATCTACAAAATCTGCAGCATTTGGAGAAGAGGTCATCACTGAGAGCAACGTAAACTTTCACCTGTTAATTGTGCATGTGACGAATGAGAAATTGCTGTCTGTTTCTTTGCAAAATGACAGTGAAGTTTGACAGTTTCTAATTGCTCATTTGTTTCAGATCACCATGACCTGATCCTTTCAGTACGCTGGGTTGATCACTTGGACAATGTTATGAGCTGAGGTAGTCAGTTTCTGGGAGCATTCTAAAACTACTTTGAAAAATGAGGTCACATTAGGTTTACTGCTGCTCCTGCATCCTATGATCTCTTACACCTGGTATTTTACCACAGATACTGAATAGAACATAGAACATTATGTCACAGGAACGGGCCCCTTAGCCCACATTATCTATGCCGACTAATCCCATCTACCTGCACAAGATCTATATCTCGACATTCCTTACCTGTTCATGAGCCTGTCTAAGTTCCTGCTAAACATTGCTATCTTTTCCACCATCACCTCTGGCAGCATGTTCCAGCCACCTACCAATCTGTGTCAAATAAAATGCTCCATAAATCTCCCTCAAACGTTCTCTCCTTCAACTTAAATCTATGCCCTCTCCAAACTGGGTACAAAGATATCGACCTTACCTGTTCCTCTCATATATTTAATCACTTTTATCCAGTCGCCCCTCAGCCTCCAATGCTCTAGAAAAAACCATCCACGTTTGTCCAACCTCTCTTTAAAATTAATACACTACAATCCGGCAACTTCCTGATGATCTCTTTTGCAGAATCTCCACATCCTTCTTCTACTGCTTCCAGTAAGGTGTCCATAACTGCACACAATATTCTGAATGTGGCCTTACCAAAGTTTTATTCAACTGTAACATGACTTTCCAAATGTTATACCCGGTGGCCTGACCGATGAAGTCAACCATTCCATATGCTGACTTCACCATCCTATCCACTTGTGTTGCCACTTTCATAGAGCTGTGGATTACACACCAAGGCCTCTTTTACATCATATCTCCTAAAGATCCTCACACCTACCCTATATTTTCCATTTAAATTTGGTCTGCCAAAGATTGTCTATATTTGCAACATCTTGCATCATCCAAAGTTCCCCAAACCAGCCATCCTTGTCTTTCTTCCTCACAGAGGCATGTTGGTCTTGAATTCTGACTAGTGGGCTTTAAATATCTCCCATGTGATTTTCTCAAGTTACGGTCTGACAATATTTGCTTGGTACTTCTCTCACCAAAACAGTCTCAGTACTTCTGTTGAAAAGATAGGAGTTTCCTGTCAATACCCCATCAGAGTTATTGCTGCTGTTAAAACATTCCCATTTAAATTTCTTCATCGAAGAGCAAGTTCCATTGTTTTCTTTGCATCCATTACTCCTGTCAACCAATTTAGAACAAACCCCATCAATAGAAATGGAGTATGCTCATGAGAAAAGATTTGTTAGAAGTAATTATACATCCGACTCAATCCCAAAAGGACTGGACTCTTTTTAGTTTATAATTTATAGCTACATTCAAAGGCCTCGCCCAGCTTTGGGTTGAGCTTGACAAGGCATCTAAGAGTGGCTTTGTTTATGTAAAAAAAAAAATGGTTACAGTTTCCAAAAATTAGATTTTGTAGCCTCAACTTGCAATAAAAACTGGAAACAGAGGAATGGGGTGTCATTACCCCACCAAATTATAAACTTTTCACATTTTTTAACTCCAACAAAAAGAAATCCTGAGGGTAGTTAAGGATTTTTCTGACATATATAATCTGAACACCATTGGCAGTTTATTGTTAAACTGCTATTTTATTTAGATTAGGATAATATCCAATATCTTGAAGGGGACAAAGAAAAGGGGATCAAAAGTGATTAGTCTGGAGTGATTGTGTAGAGAATACTGAAAGGCTGGAGATTAATGGGTTGCTGTTTCATGGAACATAACACATAGAACATTGAACTGGTGCAGTGGTAGATACCTTACAGCGCCAGAGACCAGGGTTCGATCCTGACTACGAGTCTGTACAGAGTTTGTGCTCCCCGTGACTGCATGGGTTTTCTGCGAGATCTTCGGTTTCCTCCCACACTCCAGACGTACAGGTTTGTAGGTTTTGGCTTGGTAAATGTAAAATTGTCCCTGATGTGTGTAGGATTGAATTGAATTGAATTGAATTCCTTTATTGTCATTCAGACCTTACGGTCTGAACAAAATTCCGTGCCTGCAGTCATACATACAATCATACAATAATAAACAACACTAAACACAAATTAACATCCACCACAGTGTATCCTCCAAGTACCTCCTCACTGTGGTGGAGGCAAAAATCTTAGGGCTGCAGTCTCTTCCCTCCTCTTCTCCCTCTGCGCTGAGGCGATTCCCCACCGGGCGATGGCACAAACAGTCCCGCGGCTCACCAAACCCCGCAAACGGGCCGGCTCAAACACCGCGGCCCGGGGTGGTCGAAGCTGCCGCCCTCCAGTCCAGCGGACGCAACCGCTGGCCCGCGGCTGAACCCAGGACTCAGGTCATAGCCGCCAGAACGCTGTCCCAGCCACCCGAGCGCCGTTCCAGCCCCGAGCCAGATCGCCCTCACGTGAGCGCCATTCCACCTTTGGGATGGGCCGCTCCGACGTGAGCGCCACAGCCCCTCACGGGAGCGTCGATCCAGCCCCGAGCTGGGCCGCCCTCACTGGAGCGAGCCCAGGGTGAGTCCTGACTGTCTGCCTACGGAGTCTTGAGGTCGCCAGCTCCGCCATTAGGCATCAGCGCAGACAGAGGCAGAGAAGGGGGATACGACAAAAAAGTCGCATTCCCCCGAAGGGAGAGACAGCAAGCCCCGTTTCAACCCCCCCCCCCCACATAAACACAACCTAAAAACCAAAAACTTAACTAGACAAAACGAAAAAAAACAACACAAAAAAGTAAAGACAAACGGACTGCAGGCGAGCTGCAGCCATTCACCAGCACCACCACTTCCGGAGTGTTAATGTGCGGGGATCACTGGTCGGTGTGGACTCAGTGGGTCGAAGGGCCTGTTGGGGAGAAGGCAGGAATGGGGTACTGATTGTGGATGTTCAGCCGTGATCTCAGTGAATGGCGGTGCTGGCTCGAAGGGCCAAATGGCCTACTCCTGCACCTATTGTCTATTGTCTATTCCACGCTGTATCTCTAAACTAAGCTAAACATAGAACACTACTGCACAAGAACATGCCATTCGGCCCACAATATCCGTGCCAAACATGACGCCAACACCAACACTTACCTGCCTTCAGCAAATCCCTCCATTCCCTGAATATCCATATTCCTATCCAAAATACCACTATTGTATCTGCCTCAGCCACCATGCCCATGTGTTCCAGGTGCTCACCTCTTGTCACCAAACTTGCCCCACAGATCTCCTTTAAATGTTGCCCCTCTCACCTTAAACCTATGCCTTGTAGTTTTTGATTTTTCTATCCTGGGAAAAAGGTTCTGACTCTCTATCCTTTCTGTGCCTCTCAAAATTGTATATACTTCTATCAGGTCTTCCCGTAATATCCGGCGATCCAGAGAAAACAATCCAAGTCCAACCACTCCCTGTAGCGAATACCCTCTTATTAATGCCTCGACCTATAAAAGCAAGCATACCATATGCTTCCTTTACCACTCTATCTATTTGTGTTGCCTCCTTCTTAATCTCAAACTGTTCTTGCATATGAATACTCTCCACACTGATCTCACTGTCCTTCATGGCCTTGGTGAAAACAGATGCAGAATATTTGTTTAGTACCTTGCCCATATCCCCAGACTCCAAGCACAAATTCCATCCTTGAGCGTTCCTACCTTCTCCCTAAATACCCTCTTGCTTCTGATGTAGGTGTAAAAAACGCAGTGATTTTCCTTAATCTGACCACAGCCATTTCATGGCCTCATTTGGCCCTTCTAATTGCCTGCTTGAGTTATTTTTTCTTTATCTTCTTTTAAAGGCCGAAGGGGTGAGACGGTGGGTAGTTTGCGGGTTGGTCAGCTCCTTCCACCACTTACGCAATGCCTGCACATGGTCCTCATTCGTGGCCTTCAGGTCCTCAATCTCAAATGTTCCTTCTTCACTTTGAGTGGTCAGGAGTAAGAAAACCCAGGAGTCAGTGAGGATGTTGCATTTCTTCATGGAGGCTCTGAGTGCATATTACATTCTTTTGCTTCTCATCCATTGACAGAACTCAAGGTGTTTGTTTCGGGGGGGACTTGCCATTAACCTTTATTGTTGCAGACACTGTGTGGTGCAGCAAGGACAGAGTCATCTTCCTGTGGATATTGCGTGTAAGGCCCATCCTCATAGAGCATTGAAACAGGGCCTTCAGCCCACTGTGTCCATGCCAACCACTGAGCACAGTGACACCAATCCTATATTCATTCTGTTTTATTTCCACCACATTCCTATCAGCCATGCACTTACACACGAGTGGCCGCATAATATTATTGCTTTAAATTATTTAATGGCAACAGGCCACTCAGCCCAGTCCATGTTAGCCTTTATCCTCTGGAGGTATGATGCCGAATTCCAACTCTTTGCTGTGCCCTTTATTCCATGTTCTTTAAACTCTCTCAAACCTGGTCTGAGAGAAAACCCTAGTGTAAATGAATGCTTGATGATCGCCTGAAGGGTCTGTTTCAATGTCACTATGAAACGTTGATATCATCTATTTTAATCATTAACGTTGTCCATATTCTTCAATCTGAACTCTTTGCATTTAAAAATAGTTAAATTGCTCCCTATTTGAAATCTAATTTCCAATTTATAATCCCTCTTAAGGTCTTCAACCACTGGAAACAATATTCTCCACCCTATTCCTCCTTAATTTTAAACACTTTTATCAAATAACCATGTCCTCAAACAACAAATTCTCTCTGACATCGCATCACAAAACCACTGGGTTTTTAATCAGATTATTATAGCCTGATAATAATCTTGGAAAAGCATCAATTTGGGTAGGTTTGTTTATTCACTGTATCTTTTATGAGGTGTCTTCACTTCATTTGCTTCAAATAGAAAATATATAGCTTTAATATGCCCAGAGCAGACTATGGTGCCAATCACACTCCCAGCCTGGTGTTCTTGGCTGTTTGAGTAAGGGGCTGATAATTGTCTCTGGGAAGGAGAGTTAACTGAAGGGTTTTTGCCAACACAGGTTACGCATTTGTTCCTCAAGACTGAACGGAAAAAAGTGACTTTTTGCTGAGGGCGAGGGATGCAGAAATTCTTGAATCATAATGAGTAAATGATTAAGGTAATAAGATCAGCCTCTGTTTGGGCTCGAGTGATAGCATTGTAGCCATTTGTCAGTATATTTCAATTGCCTTAGCAGATTTCCTTTTAAATGTTATTTACCTCTCCTCCTTTAACATTGCACCAATTCTGTCTACTACATGCAGCACTGAAATTATTTTTGGAAGATGTTTATCAATCAGCTACTGTAGTCAGAAGCAAATTGACTTGTTTGCTGGGGAAAGAATTTAATCTGGAAAAACTGTTGCCAGGTGATAACATTCCCTCAGTATTTCTTTCATCTGACTTGCTTTCTGTGAATGCAGCTCAAGTCTGCATGTTCTATTAGGCTTTGTTGTCATTAATGCCACCCGCTGATTTGGACGACAGACTGCCACTTGATTTGGCATGTTTCTGTGATCTGCTGTTTGCTTCATTACTTTCATTTTTTGAGGTTTACTTTGACCCAGAATTAAATTGCCGGTTTACAATTGCAATTAAATAAAATCCAGCAAATTAAACTATAAACAATTAATTATTTATGGCTGTTATTCTCCTTTGATGATGTCGGCACATGCAATCTCATAGACTCTAGCAACCTTTAAATAACAACTCAGCCGCCACTGAGTAAGCATTAATCATCGTCTAGCTACTTCGCTGCAGAGAGCAGATTATCCAACACCATTCAATTGACATCTATCAGTGTATTTTCCAACATGGAAGAAAAATGCATGCACTAGCATGCCTTCACAAACATCATGTAACTGGAAGCTGATCATTGTCAAATGTCTTGCCCTAATTAGTGTGGTGGTCTAGAGGTCAATTGTAACGGTCTTGCTTCATAGACTGGGACTGCCGTTGTGGGTCTCTGCTTTACACGCCAGTACCATTTAAAGCCATTTATAAACCCATGATCACGTTGGAACTGAAGCCAGTATATGCAGCATTGTCTTTTTGTCTTGCACGTAGAATACAATGGAAGAAAATCAGAAATGCTAGGAAGCCCTAGCCAGACACACATACGCCAGCTTTTTCTTTTTCAGATTTATAGTAATTACGTTTTGTTTTTCAAAAGAATATTAAATGATAATTGCTGAATTAGTGGGTAGAGAGAAAACTATTTCTTACAGTGGGGAAGTTCAGAACAAGAGTTTATCAATCTTAAATTAGATCAAGGCCTTCAGGGAATGTCAGGAAGATTTTTTTTTTGCAGAACGGATAGTGGAAATCTGAAACTCGCTTGCTCTAAAGCACCATTGTAACTGTAGAGAGAGGAAGTAGACAAAATAATTCAACGTTACGAGTTTGTAGGGAATGAACTGAAGGCAGGTAGATTATGTTTAGTTACAGATCAGCCATGATCTTATTAAATGGTGCAGCAAGCTTGAGGGTAAATCGCCAACTCTTGTTCTTTTGTTATTTCTCTTTTCTCTCCTCCCCCCTCCCTTGCTCTCTCTCTCTCGCTTGCTCGCTTTTTCAATCACTCGCTCTCTTTCAATCTCTTGCTGTCGTTTGTGCTCTTTTTCTCTTGTGCGCACTCTCTCCCTGTTAGTAACTATTTAACAATAATATAATTTGTAACGGAGCCTCTTATTTAAAATTAAAAACAATCTGTTGGAAGGTGTGTGGGACCTGAAGTGTTTTGTCTGGCAGGTTATCACACCCAAGCTACTAACTGTGCTGTGAAAAGGCTTAAGAGCTCTTGGCTATGTATCAGATTTTAAAGGCTGATCAAATTAACCCTCATTAACCCAATCATGAATTTTTTTTCTCTGCATTTTTCTAACATTTTGACCCACTGAGCTCCAGCCAGGGACAATTCTCAGCAGTCTGGCAAACATAGATTTACACTTTTGTTAATTTTGACCTCAGGCGGTATTTCTGACTTCTTACAATTGAAAGTATTTATCATAAAATATGTCAAACCAATCACCTACCTTCTCTCCCAAGAATATATTTCTTAGTTTGCTAACTGAATTCAGTCATCATTGAAGATGGTGTGAGCATTCATTGGCACATGGAGTTATGCAGCTAAATGATACATAAGGATATCCATGGGGAGTAGAGGAAGAACATAGTAATTCCATAATTAGGATTGTCGGGGTTCCTGGATGGAGTCAAGAGATGAGTGACCCCAACAGTCTATGGACCCTGGCGGTCCTTTCAGGTGAGACGGAGGTTCACATGTACCTCCTCTAACCTCATCTACTGTTTCCGATGTGGGCTCCTGTACTTTGGCGCGTCCAAATGTAGATGCGGCGACAGTTTTGCTGAACACTTAAGCTCAGTGCACCAAGGGCTATGGGATTTCCCGGGTGCCAACCATTTCAACTTCCCTTCCCATTCCCACACTCACCTTTTTGTCATGGGCCTCCTGCATTGCCAGAATAAGGCAACAAGTAAATTGGGAGGGAGCTAACAGCCCAGTGGTATGAATGTTGAATTCTCATCTTAAATAACTTCCAGTTTACACTCATCCCCATCCCCTCCACCCCCCCCCCCCACCCCCCCCCCCCCCCCCCCCCCCCCCCCCCCCCCCCCCCCCCCCCCCCCCCCCCCCCCCCCCTCGCCCATTTTATCCCTTCCTCCACCCTAGTTGTTTGACCAGTTTCACAGTTGGGCATATTGTATCCTTCTTGAGATCACACCTCCCCTGGCCAACAATGGGCCTAGCAAGGCACCATCCGGGTTCGCGGCCCGCCTTGATTGGTTCTGGTCCTTTCTCACCTCCAGCTCTTTACTCCCCCCACCACCCCCTGCTTGCAGTCTTATGAAAGCTCCCGACCCGAAACATCTCCCAACCTTTTCACCAGAGATGCTGCCTAGCACACTGAGTTACTCCAGTGCTTTGTGTCTATCTTTGGTATAAACCAGAATGGATAGCACAAGTTAAGAGGGTTATTGGTCAAGTATGGGACTATAGTTGGGGCATGTTGTAGCAATGTTACAAAATTTTGAGATTTTAAAAATCTAGTCTGTAATTTATCCCATCAGATAAAGCATAAAATGAAGTTTAATTTGACACCTAATTCACTTTCATATCTTCAGTATTAAAAAGGTTATGGTCATTTTCATACTCGGAAATTAGCATCTTGTTAAATTGCTTTTCCATTGACTTAACACAAAAGCTGTGATCGAGGACAGTCGAAAGCCCATAACTTTCTTAAAAATTAAGAGAACTGAAAGAAATGTTCAGTTATTATAGATTGAAGCATTCTGAAACAAATATGAAACAATCTTACTTAGATGACTTGAAATTAGAGCATATAATTAGTTAGTTACTTAATTGTAGCTAATTACAAAATTCAATTACTAGATCTAAACACCTATCAATTTCATAAGAATAGATTAACATTTTTAAATAGCCTAAGTGCCCAAATAACATTCACACAAGAATTCACAATATAACATAATTTTTAAATCTCATTGTCATGGATTTATAGACCAAATGGAAGGAATACCTGTTTAATACCTGTAAATTAATGGCCATTTAAATCATCTTGCGAGTGGGTTTTTCTGGAACGCGATCAATTGGAACATTGCGGTTTGCGGTGAATTTAGACCCCCATATTGGCAGGAAAAATACTGCCAGTTTGGATGGGGACTAAATCAACGTTTTGCAACTTAAAATGTGAATTAAAGGCATCTTAAGGACCACTTTTATATATAAAATAAACAGCTTTCTTTTACCTGTCCCGACCCTGAAATCCGTCCCCGTTGTCAGCTTTGGCGGCTTTAGAAGCTGATTTTAAAATTACTCCAGCGCTGAAATTGTCGGGCGATTAAAAAAGAAAATACACAGAACGCCTGTCGGAACAATTCTTTAGCAAAAGCTTTCACTCCAACCAAATATATTCCAGGACAAGGTAGGAAAAAACTGTGTTTTATTCCCCGCCCCCCCCACCCCCCCTCAAAGGCGCCCAAATCACGCACACGGCCAGTGGCAGAACTGCAGCGCCGTTGGAAGTAAGTATTGTTACATAGCTACATGTTGGTCGGCGTGGGCAAGTTGAGCAGGAGGGCCTGTTTCCACACTGTATGATTCTAAGTGGTGTTCGAAATCAGAAACGCACCTACATGAAATGTTCTGTTTTGAGCGCTATCTCTTTATTCTGCTGGCTTCCCTGACTCTCTATCCTTGTAATTGTCTCCCCGGCAATTTTATCTTTCTAGCTATTTGGCTGGTTGATGCCCTCACGCATTCATCTCATTTTATGCCTGGGTAATTTGCAGCCACCTAGATTGTGAAACAATTTCAAATAACCTTTACATTTTCTCAACATAGATGTGACATTAACTTTCTGTTTCAATTTGTTTCCATTTTCTTTTCCATCCTTGTGATTTTACCAACTCTGTTCATTACTACCTGTTCTCTCCACCCTGCCCTGCTGCACTGCTCAAAACATGTCAGTCTTCTCACTTTTGCAGTTCTAATGAAAACATCTTCACCCAAGACATGAACACAGTTTCTCTCCCCGTTGATGCATTCATTGTTTGTTTCTGAATTCCATATTTTTGTTTGAAAATCTGGTGCAGACTTGCTAATTCAATTTGGCCCTTCAATGACAGCAGCACTTCAGGGAAGAGACTTTTACGTCTTTGTGGAGAGACATTCTTCCTGCTTTTACTGCTGGACAAAATTAGCTTGAGATTTAAGGTCACATGTCTTTGCAATGATTCCTTTGCACATTGCAACTAAAATATTCACCATGAAATGTGGTTGGTGCTTCATCACAAGATCACAATCAACTTAAATCACTAATTATGCCTTTCAACTTCTCCAGACTTTGTGATGATAGAACATCGACAATGTTGTTAGAATTTAAATTCTGGAATTTTAACCCATGGGATTGTTTTTCTATCTTTTTAATCTGAAGGGTTTTAGACCAGAAAAGTTAAGTTTCTCTTTAAAACAGATATTGCTGGGGGGGTTTTCTGACATTTCCTGCATTGATTTCAGATGTCCAGTATCTGCAGTTGTCTCTTCTGCCATGCTAATACTCTCTACATGCCCATTCTCTCTTACACAATGGTCACCCAATCACTGTACCAGTGGAATTGCCTTTTTTTCCTTCTGTGAATTCCGTCCTTTTTTTTAATAGTTTAATACAGTATTCATATTACATGGCACAGGAAAGAATGTGAGAACCTTGAGAGCACAAATAACCTATGAACAGTTTGTACACCAAGGAAAGCAAAGAGTTAAGTGGCATTAAGTAATGTGTGTAGTCACAGAGGCTAGAATGGTATAGGTCAACATAGATTAATCAGTAGTCAATGATTACTTAAAAGCCTTCTTTGGCACAGCAGAGACTCATTAGCAGATCGACATCAACTTGCATGTTATAGATGAGTATTTATGTTGACAGATGTCGTAATATCACGTCTCTCCTATAACAAGTTGCTCTCTTCTGTTCTGGATGCTGCATATCGTGTTCAAAGCGTTGAATCGGAGTGGTCTTTTTTCAGGTCATCTGCATTTTCCTTCATATTCTGTTCTACCTCCCCTCTCTTTTAACAGAAGTTGTATTGAACGATACATCCCTTGAGAAAATTTGACACACTATCTGCTTCCCAACTTGACTCCTTCCACTCTCACTGCCCTGTCAGGAGATTTGTAACTGCAGTCCAGTAGTGTGTGGGCTCAGCCTGGTCAGTCCAAGTTGAGATACTAAGGAAAATGCTCGCACTTACTCAATACGTATTCAGGCTATGTAGGAGTCAACACAGAGGCTTTTTAATTAATTGAGAATCTTAAAATAGAATTAGTCAGAGAGAAAATGTAGATCAGCACTTTGAAGCAGTTAAGAGCTATCTCTGCCGACAATGTAAATTTATCTTTTCTCTCTGAAATGCTGACGGAAATGCTGTATAGTTCCATCATATTTGTTTGTGGAAAACCAGAAAGACAATCGTTATTTTGTACAATTTCACACCACAATTTGTAAGGGACATTGTTTTTAAAACCTGTAAGCCATTGGCAACAGTGATCTATTGACTCGGGGGGGGGGGGGGGGGGGGGGGGGGGGGGGGGGGGAATTTGTAGAACGCCTTTCACAATTCTAAAGAACTCAAAGCACTTTAGCCAAGAATTATCTTTGAAAGATGGCCACATCCATATCCTGTAAATACATTGTTGAAATCGTTTAGGTGGGATGAATATTTCTGGCAAGCCTAGCATTTACTGCTCACTCCTGGAGTTCAGTTGGTAATATTCTTGTCTCTTAATTCAAGGTATTTGTGGATTCAAACCCAATATTAGATTTTGTGAGTGTTCTGTGTACAGACTCGGATGAAAGATGCACTGGAATGTCAACTTAACAAGATTCAACATTACATGGAGCTTTACTGCACAATATTAGACAACTCAGCCAATATCTTTACTGGTCTTTACAACTCCCTTGAGCTTCCCTTCTTCCTACTTCATATATATACCCTTTGATTCCTCTATCCTACACTCTGAGCAAAGACAAATTGTACCAGTTGGGTTTGTAGTTAAAGGTCCTACGTATAATCTCCCTGGTTTTGATATTCCCTCCAGTAGAAATAACTGCTGTTTGACTCATTTATTGAAATTCCTTTGTAAGTTAATGTCCATTACTTTGCCCCATTCCCATAGAAAAGAGACATGTTAAATGTTCCTATATTTGTACCCTTTCCATTCAGGCATCAGCTTTTCCTTCTCCAGACTGTGGTGCCCTTTTCATAATTTTGACTCCAGAACTATACTTGGTGCTCTCTGTCTAGTTATATCAGTTTATATTACTCCTTTACTTTTTTTTTCCTTGAAAAATTAACCCAAAGCCTGGTTTATTCATTATAGTTTCAGCAAATCTGTGTTGTGATATCTTTTAATGTTCAATGAATGTATCCCTGGATCCTTTTGAACCATTACCACATTTGCAGGAGTCTGAGGAGTGCTAATTCCAGATACCATCTGTCAAAATATGCCATTTATCTGTGTTGAAATTAGTTTGCTGTTTACATTTCATGCTGACATTTATTCACGTCCTCGTGAATACTGATGCATGTTTTTTGATATTAACTATGCTTCCTAATGTGATCTCATCTTCAAACTCTGAACTTCTTTTTATTTGTTTGGAGAAATATGAATAGTACTGGTGAATTATGAACTGTCTAATGTCCCTGAACTGCAGAGATAGTCGAGAGTGGAGCTCTTTGCTGTGGGTCTACAGTCATGCATAGAGCATAACAATGGCAGATTACCTTCCCTAAAGGTATGAGTGATCTAGTGTCCGGTTGTTGCATGGTTGTTATTATCAGCGCTAGATGCCATACTGGTTTATTATTGTCACATGTACTGAGATATAGTGAAAAGGTCTGCTATCCAAACACATCATGACTTATATCAGTGCAATCAAACCATATACGAGTAGGTATATGACCCGGAAGTGCAAAAGGAGAAAGGAAACAAAGTACAGAATAAAGTGTTACAGCTGCAGAGGAAGTGCAATTTTTTTTAAGTGCAAGAGCCAAACAAGGTAGATTGGGAGATCAGAAATACATCCTTAACTTATGAGAGTACATGATATTATGACATGTACCTACATAAATACTCAATAAATACTCATCTATAACTTGTAAATTGATGTCAATCTGCTAGCCTAACATTCACTTCTGATTTCTTGAGTGCAAATTGTTTATGTAAGTAAACTAATTCAACTAATTCCTGTTGAATAACTCTTATCAGAAATGGAAAAAACTGAAGACACCAAATGGAAGAGAAAAGCAGCTAAATTTGTTAGCTCTGGGTATGTTAGCTCTGGGTATGTTAGCTGGATATGTTTCTGCCCCAGGCTTTGTTCAGTCCATTCTTTATACACAAGGCATATTTAAACAGCAGATTAATTAGAGGTTAATTGTTCATCTGAACAGGTCAGATTTGCAGCTCATTATTATTCCGAGTCTGCTCGGTTCGATCCAGTGTAAATGTCATATCCCGTTCTCTTTAAACATGATAAATTTTTCTATTACTGTAAATATAAAACACCATTTCTCCACACAAATTGGTTTTTCTATCACATTGAATTTCACTGCTAGTCAACACATTACACTGAATAAGGGTCAAGCAAATTAGCTACAGCAGCTACTGGGGTACATAGTTTTGCTCAAACGAGCTGTATGATATGGTATTTCATCATTCATGATTTGAATCCTGGTACACCCAGTTATGATGCAGAAAAAAATGGTGCTGCTATAAATGGCCTTTGTTTTAGATTTAAGGTTATTCATATTTTAATTAACATGCTGCCAGTTATATCTCAGTGGGTATCAAGCTCCTGCTTCTGTCGGACGTTCGTGAGTTCAAACATCACTGCAGAAACTTAAACACGTAGCCCAAGCTAACTGGATCACATGAATCCTCTCTGAGATGAGAGCATTATTCTATGAGGCCAAATTAAGTAACTCCATGCTCTGGACTTTTGGAAACAGCAGTGACAATCTAATTGAAATGTAAAGGGCCTGTCCCACTTACGTGTCCTTGGCACGCAAATTACGCGACGTTCGTGGTCGCATTGAGCCGCGACAGTCCCGCGAAGGTCGGGCGCGATTACATGCGTATGCACAGCCGTCTGGAGCGCGTTTTGAAGATGGACACAAAGCTGGAGTAACTCAGTGGGACCGGCAGCATCTCTGGCGAGAAGGAATGGGTGACGTTTCGTGTCGAGATTCTTCTTCAGTCTGAAAAGAACAGTCTTGATCCAAAACGTCACCCATTGCTTCTCTCCAGAGATGCTGCCGGTCCCGCTGAGTTACTCCAGCATTTTGCGTCTATCTTCAATTTTCTTGCCCCCGCTCTGGGAGTAGAAGTGGGGGCGGATCCGGACCGCAACGTCCGTGAGCCCCAGGCCGAGTTCGGTGATCGTTTGCCTGCTTCTGCTGCTGTTGAAGGTGAGACGTTGTGTTGCGCCAGGGTCTTGGGCCTGTCCGTTTGGCCATCAGTTCCGCGCCAGACCATTGGCGCTCGAAGATTTTGTCCACTACAAAAATTTCAGAACCCCGCGCGATGTCGATCACAACTACATACCCCTCCGCGCTTCTAAGTGGGACCAGCCCCGCGGGGCCATACATCAACGCGACCACGAGGTCGCGTAATTTGCGGGCCAAGGACACGAAAGTGGGACATGCCCTTAAGATTCTAAGGGGGCTTGACATGATAGCTATGCGAGGTGTTCTTTGTCTGAATAGTCTAGATCTATGGGCATTGTTTCAGGAGAAGAGGATGGTCATTAAAATGTGAAATGATAAAAAAAATTTACCCCAAAGCCTGTGGATGCGGAGTTATTGCATATGTTCAAAACAGAGATTCATATTTAAGCTCAAGCTTTGGATGGGTATAAAACTGAAATTGAAGTTGAGGATCTGCTATGATTTTTATAAATGGCAGAACAGCCTCAAAGGACATTTGACCTCTTTCTACTCTTTCTAATGTTCTTCTACTCTTCATATTGCAGTACTCAGGAGTATATAATTATCTTATGTTCCTGCAAAGGAATAATCATATTCTTATTTGCTGCAGCTTTACAGGCTCATTCATGCTTGTTATTAATCAATATTTCCATAAATTAATAATCAGTAATACTACGTAATTTTGAGTTACAGCAGCTTTTTGTGTCTACCTTCAGTTTAAACCAGCATCTGCAGCTCCTTCCTACACAAGGAGATTTGAATCCTGGTCTTTTGCTTTCTTCTTTTGTATTGATTCTGGGATTGACAGCAGGATAAACGTTAAATGAACCTTGTGACAGGGATGTGACCTGTTCCAAGTAAGGTTGGCAAATGGCATCCAGATCCATGGCTCTCCATCCAGTAACACTGAACCAATGCATGTGTACCAAAGACTAGGATCGAGACCTCCATCCAAGATAGAGGTGGGGAATTAACATTCTGCTGCAAAGCTGTTATGTGCAATTTGCTGTATTTGCAGAAGGCATTGTTCCTTTTCTCTTATCACCTTAACAATAGATGAGCCAGATAATTTACTACAGGGGTCGGCAACCTATGGCTCCCGGGCCGATTGTGGCCCGTAACCCGAAATCATCTGGCCCGCAGGCGGATTTTTTTCCCCGTAATCATCCGGCCCACCAAGCGCCCCATGCAGCGGCCGGGTGCACTGAGCAGCAGTGCCCCAAGCAGCAGCACCCAGAGCAGCAGTGCCCGAGCAGCAGCAGCAGCACCCCGAGCAGCAGCACCCCGAGCAGCGGCCGAGCTCTGGCTGTACCGCATCCTGCGCAAAGCCGCCGGCACGGCCGCGCACCTTCTGTGAACACGTTTAAGAAAGAACTGCAGGTGCTGGGAAAAATCGACGGTTGACAAAAATGCTGGAGGAACTCAGTGGGTGAAACATGCAAGGATTGCATGAGGCTGCCTCTTCCGCTGTGTTTCTCCAGCATTTTTGTCTTCCTTCTGTGAATACGTAATTTGATGCCTGCCATCCAGGACGGGATGGGGGTGGGATCCATGTGAACACGTGATAGATGTGGCCCGCCATCCGCTCACAGACATGCGTCCCAGCCCTGAGGCAGGACAAGGTTGCCGACCCCTGCTTTACCACAAGCCATGTGTTGCGGAATTATTTACTTATCTCGAGGAAGGTCTTTACTGTAGTGTTTCCACAGCCACATAACCACGATTTTATAAATTTGTGATGATTTTATGAATTGGATAAAGTTCTAGTATATGGTAAATTAAGTCGTTTAAACTAAAGTACAAAGTACTCCCATTTCTAACAGAAAGAAGTTTGAAGAATATGTTAGCGTTGCTTTTCAGTCTGGGTCTCAGCTGCTCCAGGAAATGGAAGCTAAAATGAGAACGATGGGCTGTGTGTCATGTGACATATTCACTCATCAGAGATGAGGAGATTGGACAGGGTTATTGATGCAAACATTGTTAGGTGATTAAGAACCTGGAGGTGAATGGATTTGAAGAGTAGGGCTCATGTGCTTATGAACTCCTTTGAGTTTGATAAGTTCACATACACAAATGTGGCAGAAAGGTTATGCTTAAAGAGGAAGACAGTTGAATGAGGGGATAGACTAAACGAGGTGAATGCAGAGCATGTAAAATAAGAGCTGTGGGAGAGAGAGGCTGTTGAGAGGCAAGAGTCAGGCTGCATTACAAGAGACAATAATAATTCATATTTAAGTAGCACTCTTTGAATGAGAACAGCAGCCAAATAGTACAGCTTGTTTCCAAGATGGCGCCCAACCCAAGCGACTATTTGCGTACTAGCCACAGAAGCAGATCTGCAAACTCGTATTGCAATCGCTCCACACTCTTACTCCAGAATTTTGTATCTACCTTCGCTCCACACTCTTAAATCTCTATTCCTACAGTAACATTTCTTACTTTATCTATGCACTGTAAATGGCTCGATTGTAATCATATATTGTTTTTCTGCTGACTGGATAGCATGCAACATAAGCTTTTCACTATACCCCGGTACACATGTAATAAACCAAACTGAACTGAACAGCAATGAAGGCACAAGAAACTACAGAGTCTGGAATTTTGAGAAAAACACAAAGTGATGGAGGAACTCAATAGGTCAGGCAGCATGTGGAATGGGGTCTGAAGAACGGTCCCAATCCAAAACGTCACAAGTCTAAAGAAGGGGCCCAATCCAAAGTGCTGCTGTCCATTCCTTCCCTAGATGCTGCCTGATCCACTGAGTTCCTCCAGCATTTTGTGTTCAGTATTGTAATGAAATGGTGTCAACACTGGGCATTATTGAGAATGCTGTTTGAAAAGTAGAAGGAGGAACTGAAGAGTGGGAGAATAAGATGATAGCAAAAATATAGACACCTTAACAGCAGGTGACTGAAATGTGCCATTGGGCAGTTATTTTTTTGCCATGGTATTCAGCAAGGTTGTGATTAATCATCATGCATAAGATTGTGGATTTTGAAATGGTGGCTGAGCTGATACAGAGTAAAAGGAAGAAGTGACACGAAGCAATGTGAAAATAAATGACTCAGGGATGACTGAGACAGATTTGTGTAAATTGCAAGCAAGTTAAAGGAGGTACGCTGCAAATTAGGTCTATTACTGTTCACTGGAAATGAAAAAGAGTTAATGAATAGAACTAGATTAGCAGCTAGCTAGTTGGTGCAAATCAAATCCCGGTGGCTTTATAAATAACTGGAATTATTCAGGGTTAAACTCGATCTCTGTTTAAGAAATGCCTGCATGCGACACAATCGGGAAGATCAACTATTAATGTAGGGGGGTTTGTTTTGCCAGATTCTAAGTTTGATGGGTGAAAGCTATAATTATAGGTAAACAGAACTTGGAGAGCGACCAGAAGACAGGAGAATAACGCAGTAGAATAAATCCAGGCAAAGTAAACAAAGTCTTAATTGTAGTCTTTACTTTTTCTCTTAAATTGCTAAATGTATCATAGGATTGCAGAAACAAAGCACAAAGCTTCTCCAAAAAATAAAATGTCATACATACAAGGGCTCCAGTTTACTCATTGGTTTGCACTGAGCTCATGAGCTCATCTAAAAAAATGGTGTCACAAATTAGGTTTAAGGCTGAAAATTTAGACTTCCATGCCAAATGTTGTCCAGTGGAAACTATGGGAACATTTTACCCTATGTGCACTGCTTATGTTAAAAAAAAGGGACTTTTGCGCAAGGTGTGGACAAATGGCCAGAACAATGGAAGCAAGGTGCAGGAGAATGATTCGAATCTATGCAGATGAATTACAAGGTCCACGGAGTTTAACAGGAGAATGTTCAGAATCTAAGTTGCAGGAGAATAATTTGCATCTGATGGGCTGAAGAACAGGAGAATCAGTCTGAAGAAGGATTTCGGCCCAAAACGTTGCCTATTTCCTTCGCTCCATAGATGCTGCTGCACCTGCTGAGTTTCTCCACCATGTACCCAGGAGAATTAGTTATATCTGTACAGCAGAGGTCCTGGACAAATGGAAGCATCCATGACATTGAGATACAGAGACATTATCAATATCCATGAAGTTGTGTCTCAGGATGGTCAAATTCTTTAAAGAGGATTATATGAGCATTGTGGAATAAATACAAAGTGGGGAGTATAGGATGTTTTAAGATGGTGGTAAAGAAAGGAAGAGGTTGATTGCAGCGACAATTGATTACTTGGAAATTTAAAAAGTTGTTTTTCTTTCCAAGTGTTAACATTCTTGGCAGGATACAGATATATTGTTATGAGATAACACGAGGAGCTAATGTAATATTAATCTAAACTTAAACACATTGAGGATCAGTGATACTTCAAGTGGATCAGGAGAATGTGGTGAAAGTTGTTAACAATGTGATGATAATTCATTTCTGAGTCTGGTTATTACGAAGAATGTATACAGTGCCCTCCATAATGTTTGGGACAAAGACCCATCATTTATTCATTTGCCTCTGTACTCCACAATGTGAGATTTGTAATCGAAAAAATCACACGTGGTTAAAGTGCACATTGTCAGATTTTATTAAAAGCCATTTTTATACATTTTGGTTTCACCATGTAGAAATGACAGCTGTATTTATACATAGTCCCCCCATTTCAGGGACTGCTGTAATTTCTACATGGTGAAACCAAAATGTATAAAAACTTGGCGAGTGATAGGTGGACACAGTTGAGTGGGCGGAAGGTTAATAGGCAGATGGTTGGACAAAGGCCAGAGATGAAAAATCAAAGTGTGAGATAAGGATTGTAAATTGTGAAGTATGAGAAGGTTCATTCATCCCTTCCCACCCAAACTACCCCCTCCACAGGTACTTATCGCTGCAACCACAGGAGATATAACACCTGTCCATGTATCTCTTCCTTCACATCCATCCAGGGACCCCAGCAGTCCTTCCAGGTGAGACAATGGTCCACATGCATCTCCTCTAACCTCATCTACCTCAACAGGTGTTCCCGATGTGGCCTGCTGTACATTGGCAAGACCAAGCATAGAACTGGCGACCGGTTTGCCAAATACTTGCACTCACTCTGCTAAGGGCTTCTGGACCTCCCGGTTGCCAGCCATTTCCATTTCCCTTCCAGTTCCCATACAGACCTTCTTGTCCTTGGCCGCCTCCATCACCAGAGTGAGGCCACATGCAAACTGGAGGAACAACACCTCATATTTTATTTGAGTAGCTTACAACCTAACTGTACGAACATTGAATTCTCCAATTTTAGGTAACTAATCTACAAACTCCAACACACTCCAATGCATTCCCTCTCCCTTTGCCCGATCACCTGCCTATCAAACCCCATCCCCAATCTGTATCCACCAATTACTCGCCAGGCTTTGTCCTGCACCTCCGTCACCACAATTAATTTGACGAGGGCCCCAACCTGAAACGTCATCAATCCTTGTTTGCCAGAAATGCTACCTGACCTGCTGCCTTGTGTCTTTTCATGATACACCGATGATTGCTTTCCATAATGTTAAACTAATTTTAAAACAATTTGTTGTAATTTCATTTTTACAAAACGCACATATATCTCAGCAGAAAGACCTATTGTATTTGCATTGCACTCTAATCATACTTTTAATATGCAATGAATAGCTTTTAATTATAGCCACTTGTCTGATGGATGACCCTACAAACACGAATAAATCACTGTCTTTTCCTGCCTTAGTACTGAACGGACCAATGTCAGTGTGGTTGATTTCTTGAACATCTACCTCACCGGGCTTCAGTTCATTGTTTCCGCCAAAGGAAGATTTTCTTGACAATACAGGAGACCCCCAGTCTTTGCATGGAGATGTCAAACTGGTTTATGAGGACCAGATGAGACCTACACTTGCTGCATTACCCTGAACTTATCAGCATGAGGCATAGGCTGGTCAGTCTGTCGGGAGCCAGAATTAGCCCTGACCTCAGATCTTTTTTTGGAAACCTTTGGTACAACAAAATCCTGCCCCTGGCTTTACAGTCTGTCAAAGTTCTCGTTACTCCAGCATATAAAAATGTTTCTGAACTATTCCAAATGAAATATTTTTTTTAGGATGGGGATACTACAAGAATCCAGTCAAGAAATCGGTGGACTTCAGCCTCGAAGTTCAGGCCTTCTATGCTCACTTGGGATACTTGAAACATACCTGCATTTGCGCTGAGAAATGCCATAAATTCTATGTGGAGCTGTGTTAAACAGGAAGAAGTCTGGACCAAGGCCAGAGTCATAAAGAACAGTGTTTTGCAAACTGAGCAAAGGCTGAGAGAAGGAGGTTATACGGACCTGGGAAAGCTGTCTGTTCTGTAAGGCAGTGATTTGCATCTTGAGAGTCAATTGTACATTGAAGTGGCACAGGAGCCCCACTCTAGCAGGCTGGCCTCTGTTTCCTCTGCACCCTCTTCCAAGCCAACCGAGTTTCCATTCTACCTGGCCTCTTCCACTGCCATTCTGAACTGTCATTGTCTGGTGCTGTTGGCAGTAAGCTTCCATGTGTACATTGATGCCCACCACCTTCATCTCTCATTTACAGTTATCCTTGTAGTGGAGATGTGGACATCCAAGCGGCCAGGGCCCGGTGGCCAGTTAACGATATAGACTGCCTTTGTGAATCGTCATCATCCAAATCTGTTGCAAACATTGCTGGCTGAGGAGTGCATGCTGGCAGTCTTTGTACAGTCCAGAACCTGTAGATTGGCAGCTTCAACCTGCTTAGGGTGTCCCTAAGACAGGAAAGGTGAAGACTGTTCAGTCATTCCTCCAATGTATACATTGCCCTGACCTGGCCATTAAGAAATTACTAAGGCCATAGGCATGGTAAACTTGAGGTTTGGTGTTCCCTATCTGGCCTTCTTGCTCACCTTCACCTAACAATTACAGCTTTTGCAATTCGTTTCAATATGGTGAAGGAATCGTTTGTATGTCACTGTCACCAGGCTCAAGAAAAGGTATCCATGTTAACTGATGGCAGGGTTCTGGGCCATGACATACGGCTTTCTGATCTTGAATACCAACTTGAACTCTTTCCAGACATTAAAGGAACTGTTCCTGAGCATAGCCCCCATGGCAACTCTGTCAGCATAGATTAATTAGCTACCTAACAACAATCCAGTAAATTTGTGTTGCTCCTTGGGTAGGCAAGGCTGAGCAGCATCTGACCAGTTGTATGTAAACACGTATCCTCTGTGGATGAGCTGAAGACATGACTGCATCACCGGGAAGAGTATGCCAAGGTGTATCGTTACGAGAACATAACTCTGTTTGACACTACTGCAGATCTCTACGGTTTGCAATGTTGTTTCATCATAATTAACCTTATCCCTCATGTTAACGTGCAAGGAATAGATCACACCGAGCAGTTTCACAGGCTTCAGCAGCTTAATTGAGGAACTCCTACTTACACAATTGAATACTAGGATGAGATCGATAGAGGCAATATATAAGGGCATTTCTCTTGTGACTGCTGAACTGTGAAGATTATATCAGTCATGGATCTCCCGGTTCTAAAACCTCAGATTTGAGGTAAATGCTTTCAATCAAGATCTAGCAGGGTAATGCATACAAATACTTTCCCACAATGCTCAGCGGGAAACCCCCTTGGGAACTGTTGCAATCACTCGGGTCACATTGCTCTTGTACAAGGTATATCTTTGCACCCTGGTGCAAAGTTCTGTGATTGATTCTACAGCAGCCCCTGATCGACTCATGGATCGGCATCATCATTGCTTGGATCCTACCAGATAGCAATGTATTGATCCCTTTATTAAACCACTGCAGGTTTGGTTTCACGCTCTTTCAAGAGAGGCATTCTCTCTGTGTGGACACAAGCTTCCTTGATGATGATGATATTTTTCCTGAAATGCACCTTGAAATGGTGTTCCATCTGCTTACAGACATCAGTGATGTCCTCTCTGCTTCTGTTTTCCTTCCTGAATGAACCTGCCATGCATACACCTTTCAGGCGCTATATCAAAAGACCACTGAAAACCCTGACAGAGTTGTAGCCAGTGGTTGTCGACACAGATTCCCAGACATTATCACTCTTTGGACTTGGAAAATAGCGTGCCGTTTTGGTCTCTTTTTTTAATAAAAGGTTAAGTTTGTTGCAGAAGTAAAAGCATCAAAGACTCACCAGGCTGTTCGTGGGATGTGAAGACTGATACAAAATGCAGGAGTAACTCAGCAGGCCTGGGAGCATCTCTGAAGAAAAGCAGTTAGTCGGGTGTGATGTTTCATGTATGAGAGAGATTGTCTAGACTAGGCTTAAAGTTCAGAAGAATAAAGAAATTATCTCATTGAAACTTCAATGAATCATAGAGGGTAAATGAAAGGAAGATGCTTCCCCAGGCTGGGGGATCTTGGAACAGAGTGCACTATCTCAGAATAACTGGTACATTATGCAGACTGAAATAAGGAGAAACCTCTTCACTCAGATGTTGGTGAATCTTTGACATTTTCTACCCCAACGTGCCGTGGTCATGGTCTCAGCCATGAGTCTTTAATATCTGGAAATCTACCAATCTCTGTTTTCAAAACAGAGATCGACAGTTTAAATATAATTACAACTTTCAAAATCCATTTGGACATAGAAACGTATAGGAAGGTTTTACATGGGATATGGGTCAAATGCAGGCAAATGGGACTCCTCCAAATTGCCTACTAGTTCCGCATGGACAAGGTGGGTCGAAGGGCCTCTATCATTCTATAACTCAAGGGGGTAGTGCAGGAAAATGCAAGTATATCAACATGATCTTGAATGGTGGAACAGGCTCGAAGCACCAAGTAGCCAACTTTTACTACTAATTCCTACGTTAATAAGGTACCCCACGCAGCTCTTAATGCACTCAGAGTTGTCTCGCTCAGATCTTTGTTGTAGTTAGTGAGGGTGGATCGCTTGGCTTAAATGACAGGTTCCATTACAGCAATGTTGGCCTTGAACCAAGCAGTATTTTCTGTTCTCGTACTGAGAGTGCAGTATTGTAATTGATGTATTGAATTGTATTCCAATTTGCTCCTGTGCTCTTGCGTGGGAGTACCGGAGAGTGTTTGTTCACTGAATTCAAAGAACTGTTGTTCTTATCCGCATAGATAGCATGGCAAACATTGAGTGTAGGAAAGAATTGCAGATGCTGGTTTAAATCGAAGGTAGACACAAAATGCTGGAGTAACTTAGCGAGACGGGCAGCATCTCTGGAGAGAAGGAATAGGTAACGTTTCGGGTCGAGACTGAAGAAGGGTCTCGACCCGAAGCATCACCCATTCCTTCTCTCCAGAGATGCTGCCTGTCCCGATGAGTTACTCCAGCATTTTGTGGCAGACATTCAGGCAGGGACAGCCTCCCTCCTTTGAATGGAAAGCAGAATATATAATCAAATTGGAATATAATTTGATCACTATTTACTGCATTACATTCTCACTACATAAGCAAAATAAGCAACTGTTGTATTCTGTATCTCACAGTTAATGTTTTCCTCTGCCTTGTTAATCTTCCTCTATAGACACCACCTCCAGACAGACCAGCTGCAATGAATAAGCCTTCAGCATTTTCGAAGCCAGCACTCTCTGTGCTTTTCACTTTCTTTGTTTCCATCCTCGTACAGACCTTTGTTCTCTCTTTCTCTCTCCCGTCTCTCCAACTTAAAACCTGCTGTTCTAACGTTTTCTGCTTCTGAAGAAAGGTTATTGAAGGTTTACTCTTTTTCTCCCTCCGGATGCTGCCTGAACTGCGAAGTGTTTCTCACATCTTCTGTTTTTATTGAACATTTTCTGCATCTGCAACTATTTGACTTTGGAAATTTTAATTACTGTTCATTTATTGTGATATATCCTTGTAGATTTTTTGATATAAATTGCATGGGACAAGTCCATTTTGTTTTCTGTTTAACAGAGGTGGTAATTTATTTCATTAAAGCAAATTAAGAATGGGTAAAGAAACCGTTTGTGAACGTTGGGCTTGCACGCTAAATTTCAAAGCTGCAGGATTTCATCCAGGAAGACAGTTATTCCCAGAAAGCTGTATTTTAAATGCAGTTCCCAAAAACCAATTGTGCAAGAGGTGCACTCAATACTCGAGTGTCCATGGAGCAATTTAGTGTTCTGTGGGATGAGATAGTGTCACTAAGGTTGACATTGATATAATTATTTGCGCACAACAGATATCTTGCTTTTAGAACAGAAATTGGAACTATTGACCTCTTTGGTATTTTAACTGTCCCCGCTGAGTTACTCCAGCATTTTTTGTGTCTATCGTTGGTGTAAACTAGCATCTGCAGTTCCTTCCTACACATTTCCTCTGGCAGCACATTCTATATGAGTGAAAAAGATACCAGTTTCCTGTTAATTTCTCCCCCCACCTCATCTTAAATCAATGTTCTTTGGTTCTGATTCCCCCCTCCTGTGTAAAATACCCTGTGCATTCACTCTATCAATTCCACTTGTGATTTTATACACCCATATAAGATCACTAATCAGCCTTCAAGGACTAAAGTCCTGGCTTGCCCAAACTCTTCCGATAGCTCAGCATTCGAATCCTGACAACATCCTCATAAATCTCTGCATTCTTTCCAGATTAATGGCATCCTTCCTATTGTAGGGTGATCAAAATTGACCACAAAACTCCAAATTTGGCCTCGCCAATGTCTTGTACAACTATTACATAATGTTCAAACTTCAATACTCAATACCCTAACTGATAAAGGCCAATGTACCAAAAGCCTCCTTTACCACCCATCTACCTGTGGTGCCACTTTCAGATACCTCCTGAATCCTTGCGTTCTACAACACACTCCAGGGCCCTGCCATTCAATGTGAAGGTCCGGCCTTGGTTTGACTTCCCAAAATGCAACACCTCACACTTATCTGCATTAAACTCCATTAGCCATTCCTCAACCCACTTGCCCAGCTGATTAAGATTGTGCTGTAATTTTTGATAACCATCTTCACTATCTACAATACTACCTATTTTGGTGTAATCTGCAAACTTACTAATCGTGCCTTGTATATCATCTAAATCATTGACATAAACCACAAACAGCAATGGGCCCAGCACTGATCCCTGAGGTACACCACTAGTCATAGGCCTCCAGTCCGAAAAACAACCTTCCACCAGCATCCTGTTTCCTTCCATGAAGCTAACTCTTGATCCAAGGCGGGAGGAATAATTGACTTGAACCTTCCTGCCTGGCAATTGGATAATTCACGGTGCAATAGTCTTGGCAGTCAGACTGCTCCAACATTATTCCAAGTTCCATACCTGGATCTCTGCCCGGCTGACAGGCACTTGATCATAGTGTGTGATCCCTGCTCTTTTCCAGCTTCTCCTCAGATCAAGCCACATTGCATTTGGTAGCAACATGGTCTTATTTCTTCTTAGATCCAGAGGAGGATTCAGAGATGCTGTCTGTCCCTCTGAGTTACTCCAATATTTTGGGTCTATCTTCGGTGAAAACCAGCTTCTGCACTTCCTTCCTACACGTGTCTATCAAGGATCTTTGTTTCTACTGGTTAAGATAATATGACATTTCCTTGGTTATCTCATTGTGTGTTGTTCTCGGATGAGATTTGGAACAATTGAACATTTCTAAACAAGAACCATTGATGAAACTATAAAATGGCTTTGAAGGTCTTTTTTTAATTTATCTATCAATTCCCACATCTTCTAAATTTGATATTGGACGACAAAAACGACATATGTTTTAATTCTCAAAAGGACAACGGTTTTTAATGAATACTAGACCGTGGGACCCGTTGGGTCCCGTTCCCCCAACGCAATATTCCACCACTTACCCATAATCCCCTACTGCGCAGGAGCAGCTGACGTTTTTAAAGTTTAAAATGGAAATAACTTGTAAAATATAAGATCAATGTGAACGCATCTCACTCTCCCTCTTCAGTCCCCTATTTCCCTCCTCCATTGTCCTCCCTTCCCCCACCTTCCACCAATCCCCCTCTGCTTTCTCCCCTCACCCCCTCCCTCCCCTCCCCCTCCCCCCTCCCCTCCTCCATTACCTCACCAACCTGCCTCTATCCTCCTCCATTCTCCCTCATCCCCCAGGACTCCCTCCCCTTTCTCCTCACCCTGTCTCTCTCTCTGTCTCTGTCTCTCTCTCTGTGTCTCTTTCCCTGTGTCTCTCCCTGTCTCTCTCTTCCCAGTAGATCAGGCTGTGTACAACCCGGGCTCCCTGTGCGTGTGTGTTCCCACAACACCCTGCGGTGGGTTCTGACGTGGATCGGCGGTGCTGCAGGGACAGGTGGAAACTTGACAAAGCAGGGCAGGCTGCAGGAGTCAACGATTCAATCACCTTCCCCAGCCTTACACTCCCAGAGAGATCCTTGCCATTGAGATTATTCCCGCAGCTGCAGAATTGAAATGAAGGCACAGACATGATGGCAATAAACAGCAGGAGGACTGGTGCTGTCTCCAATACACTGTCGTAGAGTGGGGAGGGGGAGAGAGAGGCCAAGGCCAGCTTCTCTCCCTCCCCACGGGGCCGGAACTCTGCCGCCCCAGACCTTGCTCCAGCCTCAGCGCCACAGTCAATTCAAATCCCGCACGTTGGGGAGGGGAAGGGAGAGGCCGGGGCCCGATCCTCGCCCTCTCCGCAGGGCTGGAACGCCGCCGACCCCAGACCTCACTACAGCCTCCGCGCCACGCCCATTTCGCCGGAGAGACTTTCAGGTATGCGTGCATGCGGATTTTAAAGTAACTGAAAGTGAGTCAGTTACTTTTTGAGGCTGTGGTCTGAGGCCTGTCCCCTCTCCTATTCCACCTTCCCCCAAGAATTTGATTAAAACTGATTTTTTTTTTAAATCTCCCCTTGAGGTGGAAGCTGCTGATCCCATTGTGATGTCACTGTGAGCTGGAACACTGCTCACGGGCAGGTTATGAGATCCCATTGTAACATCATAGTTGCTAACTGCCAGGCCGATGGAAGAGATTTTTCTCAAAGTCGGATTTTGTAAAGTTAAAAATGTGAATAACTTGTAAAATATAACATCAATCTGAACAAAAATTGTTAAAAAACACACCACAAGACAATTGTAAGGTGGTCCAAAAATTGTTTTTTTTTAAAAAAAGTTTTAAACGTCAATAACTTGTACAATATACCATTAATCTGAACAAAACTTGTTTAATTTACATCACAGGAACATGGTGAGTAAGGTGGGCCAAAAATTGCAGCGCTATCGTGTACTGTTTTTGAGTAAATACAAACCGGGCAAACAAATGGACAAACAAACAAGATGCGAGTTTTAGTAATATAGAGATGTATTAATTTGTAATTTACTATGTCATTAAGACTATAGCATTAACTTGTCTCAGATTAAAAACGGGTATGTAACGGATTCACAGTTTGACAAATAATTCATTGAGCAAAGAAAGGGAATTGCTTAAATGGAATTTTTGCTAACAGTGTGAAAGGATTTGTTTTGAGTAATTTCTGTGTATAAATCATAATACCAATAACAAAATAATTCCGACTCTGCCTTGCAAATTCCAGGAGTTGAATGTCTGTTGCTTAAATAGAAGATTTAAATGTTGATACCCAGCTTTCTCTTTAGTATCTTGGTCACATTACACTTCCTGCAAGGACAAGTGCAGCAGACAGGTGACGGCAACTATGCCTTGAATGTTGCATGCCACAACTTGGATATTCATTCCATATTCATCACTGGGTCAAAAATTTGGAACTCCATACCTAACACCTCCACACTATCCCCACCCAACATTACAGGTTGCCCACCCCAGCCCTCTCAAATATAATTAGAGCTGACCTTCTTGCTTTCTCCAGCATTTCTGTTTTCAGATTTCCAGCATCTGTAATTTCCTTTGGCCTCTTTCAAGTAAAACTTAAACGTAGAACTAGTAAGTGTGAACTTAAACAAAATTTTTACTAAATCTGATGGCAACAATTATCTTCATCTAGCTGGGTTAAGGAAAGGTAATTGAAAATCTTCCATCAGAAGCATTTGACAAGTGACTAAATGCTAGGCTAAGAACGTGGATGAGATTCTACGTATTCAATGGTCTTTTTACATCTTTGGCTTTTCTCGAGTAAAGAGGACGATGTAACAATCTACATTATTAGCGACTTCAAAATGAGGGCTATGTAACACTCTCTACATTATTTGCCTCTTGGATCTCATCAAGCCCCATAACCTGCTTCAGTGGATTAGAGCTGATGAATATCAGGTCTGCCTCAGCAGCTGCACCATCAGCATCAGAACTGTTTTGCGGTGTTCTGCCTCGGGGAACATCAATGTTCTGTGCTTGTCTTGCATTAAATTGATTTTTTTTGTTTTCATACTATAATTATGGCCCATCCATCTTTTGTAATCCAGATCACGATGTCAGTTCAGAATTCGTGTCAATCAGTTATATACTTCTGCACACATCTTATCAGCTCATAGCTTCTGTTCTTGGATAAGCCACAGGGAGCAAGACCACAGGCTAATTTATAAAACAATCCAGATGCACACAAACTCAAATAGGATGGGGAGCTCCCCTATTTTATTTTCAATCTATACCATGTTAAGTGAATTCAGATAAGGCATTATGAGTACTATACAGTGTCTTCATGTTGAGGGAAAGGCAAAAATCAGGTGTCATTACCTGCTGACAGTAATCATACTTCCAGTAACCCTGCTGGTCAGTTTGGACTGTGGGCGGTATAGGAGGACAGAACTGTGCTATCTCCACATGTGGATAACCTATTGACTATTGTTAATGAGCGCTTGTGTAAACATTGCGTGCACTTGACATAGTTAGCAAACTTGTCTCTGTGTGAGAGACCAATGAACTTATTCTTCAGATTGATATTTGAATCTGTATGCATGTTATCTTCATGGTGGGAGATTAAACCAAGACCCTGCTTCTCCATTGGAACATTGAACTACACAGGGGATCCTCTGATAAAGGTCAATCATTCTCCACAATCCCACACCAGCCAGGTCCAGAATATACATAATAGGTATCCCCTTTAATTTTAATGGGGATGCCTCGCTACAAATTTCAGAAGAAAAAAACTATGTTCGGTTACTTTATTAGTTGTTTTACTTTATTGAATGCTATTAATTGTTTCTTAGTTTGATCATGTGTACAATTTTGTTTAATTTTTAAATATGTTTAAAATGCAATGGAGTGAATGGACTGCCTTTGTACAATACATTTGTATGATCCTATATTATGTATTGTGCATTATTTTGGATAGGGGTAGAGAAAACTATGGACAGGCTTTGGTAAAGGGCAACAGTTTTGTAAGTCAAACTTTGATCAAAGGCAATCAGTGATAATAAGCTTTTGAAGGACTGTTTAATATTCTGGAAGGCAAATGTGATTTGCTGACACAAAATGTAGAAAAGATAGTCTCTTCAAGTAGAGGTCAGCAAGATTTTTCTTCATGGGTATACCATCCATGAAAATTGGAGACAGAAATGATAGGACAATTAGTGTAGCCAATGAAGGAATGAATGGCTCTTCTCAAAACTTTTAAATGAATGCCAATATATTGGTGTTATTGTTATTTTTTTATTTTTAGTTAGTTAAAAAGGTTTGTGTTGGACGTCTTTTTATGTGGGGGGGGTGGGGGGGGGAAAGGGGGAAACTTATTTTTCTCAGTCCCTACCTTGTCAGAGATGCGACTTTTCTCCGAGCCGTGTTTTTGCCCCTTCCTCGCGGCCTACAGGCAGACTGGAGTGGCGTTTTCCTGCCGGAACCGGCCAGGACTTCAGCTTCAGCGGCAGCTCAGTGCTGAGGCACCATCGTGGAGAGGGCGATGCCTTACCAGGGTCGCCGTGCGGTGAGCTCCGGAGTGCTGTGACCGCCGACTCCAACATTGCAGAGCTGCGGTCTGTGGAGCTTCCAGCCGCGGGCGACACTGAACTTTAAACACCGCGGAGCATGGGATCTCACGACGAGATCGGAGCTCCGACCAGTGCAGCCCGTGGACTTCTGGAGCTGCGGTCTCCGGGGAGGAAGCGGCCGCTCCAGACACTCCGAGCCGCTGAGAATGTTCACCCAATGCCAGAACTCCATCATCCGGCGAGAGGGCCTGAAGCATCGGGTTGCCGTACCGGCGACTGCAGAGGCCTCAATAGGCCCGACTATGGGTGAACTGGGGATGGGACTGGACTTTTGCTGCCTTCCCCCACAGTGGGAACCATTGTGGTGGGATGTTTTTATGTTTACTGTTAAATTATTTGATGTTGTGTCTTATCTTTATTTGTGTGCTGCATGGCAAGTCAAATTTCACTACACCAATTGGTGTATGTGATAATAAATGTCCTTTGTATTGTACTTTGTATATGTATGTGTACAGAGATATAATGAAAAACTCCATAAAATTCCATCATCTAACCCAGGAGAAAAACTGGGGGAAATAAAGGAAATTCATAGTGAATTCAAGGCAAAAATGACAGAGAGTGATAGAGACAAGCCATCAAGTGATTTACTCCAGTCATTAAAAGTTAATGTAGTTAATAGATAGAAGCGATCCATGTCCTCCTCCTCACTCCTCTTGCACTCCCGAGAAACCAATCTTCTCATAACAACCCATTACCTTGATACATGTTTGTATACAAAATCCTTGACAATAAACAATAGGTGCAGGAGTAGGCCATTCGGTCCTTCGAGCCAGCACCGCCATTCAATGTGATCATGGCTGATCATCCCCAATCAGTACCCCGTTGCTGCCTTCTCCCCATATCCCTGACTCAGCTATCTTCAAGAGCCCCATCTAGCTCTCTCTTGAAAGTATCCAGAGAACCGACCTCCACCACCCTCTGAGGCAGAGAATTCCACAGACTCACAACCCTCTGTGTGAAAAAGTGTTTCCTCATCTCCGTTCTAAATGGCTTACCCCTTATTCTTAAACTGTGGCCCCTGGTTTTGGACTCCCCCAACATCAGGAACATGTTTCCTGCCTCTAGCGTGTCCAAACCCTTAATAATCTTATATGTTTCAATAAGATACCCTCTCATCCTTCTAAATTCCAGAGTATATAAGCCTAGCCGCTCCATTCACTCAGCATATCACAGTCCCGCCATTCCCGGTAATTAACCTTGTAAACCCACGCTGCACTCCCTCAATAGCAAGAATGTCCATCCTCAAATTAGGGGACCAAAACTGCACACAATACTGCAGGTGTGGCAGGGCCGGATTTAGATGAAGAGAGGCCCAAGGCCATTTCACTTGTGAGGGCCCCCCCCCTCCCAATCCAACACCCCCGTGACTAGATGACTATGACTACCCGACAGTGACAGTGTGACACTTTTAGATCCTACTATATGTTGTCATTAAACAGTTGGTTTCACCGCGGAGCGGGCGATGCCTTACCTGGATCGCTCCGGAGTGTTGGGCTCCCAGCCTCAGGCCTCGCTGATTTCAACATATCCGTTGGAGATGGGAAAAGGGACATCAATGGGGGGGGGACCCCTTCCCATGGAAGAACGCCGTGAGGCGGAGGCGACGGAAGAAGAGCTCCACATCGTTGCGGGCGCAGAACTCATTGAGGTGGGGATGGAGGGGGACAAAGGTGAGAACTCTGCTGCGGACAGACCGTTCGGTATCTGAGAGGGGGAGGTCAGGGGGGATGGTGAACACACGGCAAGGATGGGGGTTAGGGCCGGAGGAAGGCAGGTGAGTGGACTGAGGCCGAGGCGATGTCTGGTGGGGGTATGGTGGGTGGACAGGGGGGAGGAGGGTATGAGGACAGTAGTGTGGGTGGGGAAGAGCTGGGGTCACATGGTTTGAGGGGGCTGGGGAAGACCCAGTGGAACAGCCAGGGTTGGGGGGATTGGCACTAGGAGCCAGCGCAGTCAAACCCAGGGGAGTGGGAGTCTGCAACGTGGAAGCTTCAGACCCGGTGCTGAGTCCAGGCTGCAGGTAAGGCGACGGCTGCGGGCTGCTGGAGGGCAGTGGAGTGGCGAGGGTCGGTGGAATCGATGGTGGAAGACCTCGTGGGGAGTGGAGTCCGGGTCAGCGGGCAAAGCGTGGGAGGTCTCGGTGGGTGGATGGTCGGTGGGGCGGCGAGGTTCGTGGGCCCGGTGCGTCGGCGAGGTTCGGCAGACCCCGGTGGGGCGGCGATGTTCGGTGGGCCCGGTGGGGCGGCAATTTTCGATGGGCCCGGTGAGGCGGCGATGTTCGACGGGCCCGGAGCGGCAGCGATGTTCGGCAGGCCCAGTGAGGTGACGAGGTTCGGCGGGCCCCGGTGCTGCGCCGTGGTTCGGTGGGCCCGGTGCGGAGGCGATGTTCGGTGGGCCCAGTGAGGCGGCGAGGTGAGTAGGCCCCGGTGCGGCTGCAAAGTGGGTAGGCCCCAGTGGGGCGGCGAGGTTCAGTGGGCCGCTCCGCGATGGTACCTCAGTGCTGAAGCTGCAGCTTGAAGTTCTGGCCGGTCCCAGCAGGAATGGCCGCGCCAATCCAAATGGTAGGCCACGAGGAGGGGGCGAAGATGCGGCTCAGAGGAAGTTGTGGGTGAGAAGACTTTTAATGCAGGGGGGGCAAGCCTATTGAGGGCTTTGTGTACTCATAGAGGAGGGTCTTGAAATGTATACGGAACCGCACAGGGAGCCAGTGGAGAGAGGCCAGGATCGGGGTGATGTGGTCCCTTTTTCGGGTGCCCATCAGGAGTCTCGCTGCAGCGTTTTGGACCAGTTGCAGGCAGGACAAGGAAGATTGGCTGATGCCAGTGTAAAGAGAGTTGCAGTAATCTAGGCAGGAGGAGATAAATGTGTGGATGATCTTTTCGAGGTCATCAAAGTGGAGGAATTGTTTCTTAGTTCTAACCATACTGATTCCACATCTCCTGTTTCAATGTCACCCTTTGCAAGGGACTGCATTTCATTCCTCACCAACAGAGCTACCTCATCCCCTCTGCCCACCTGTCTGTCTTTTCAATAGGAGGTATACCCTTGAATATTCAGTTCCCAGCCCTGGCCCTTCTTGCAGCCATGTCTCTGTAATTCCCACCACATCATACTTGCCAATTGTGTCAAGCATAAATTCTGTCAAGTTTGTCAATTCTGTCGATTTTGTCAAGCTTGACATACTTGTCAAGCATCAATTCTTAACTAATCCTCTGACATGAGGAGATATTTACTGATCAGAACGATGAGGTGAACTGGCCTGTTCAGTGAAAGACTGTGTGTGGGGGAAAAAACAAATATGTCACGTTCCTCAATATCTGAAAATGTTGTCCTATAAGAATACTCTGCAGTTTCATTTTAAGGAAATCTTAATAGATTTAAAAAGAAGTGACAAAGGAAAGAGCAGTTCATGGCTAATATCTCTAGGGAGTTCCTTTCATGTCTTGCACAACCACATAACTGACGTGTGATGAAGAAATTCACAGAATCACCTCCAAGAGACCTTACTTCATGCTCCGCAGGGCAAGTTTGATGGCAACAGATGATAGTTCACATAAAGTCTGGTCTGGGAAAACATTTGTATGTACACAAATGGGAAATAGGCTTGAACTATCCAGGGATCATGTCTTTTGAAGGTCTCTCCAGGGAAGACTTGTTGAATGTACTATATAGAATTGGATGTATGTTAATGAAGGAGCTTCTACCCATGCACGCAGCTGTGGGAATTCTTGCTATATATCTCCTGAGGTGAGGAACCTGAATCACACGAAAGATGGTTCTCATGTTTCCTCAGGGCCTGATTAATAAGGACATTATATTAACGTGGATCTGAAGTTGTTGGTTGTAAGGGGGAGCAATGTACCTGTCACTTCTAAAATTTAAAGCAGATATTCTCCTGTGCTTCATGCAGTCTGGAAATAAAACTCAAAAATTATTAACACAAAATCAGTTTATGGAAGAGGCTAGTGGGTGTTATATATACAATTTACCCAGCCTAACCTTCTTCCATGCAGTAAATGTGAGTGCTTTATCCCCATGGTGGACATGACTTGCATGATAGAAATTCACAGACTTAAGAATTGTTACAGAAGTTTTAATGAAAAAGTGTGTTTTATCTTTGCGTTTGTCTTGGCATTTCACTTTGCTTTCCCTATGTCTCTTCTGACGGCTACTGAGGTACAATATTACAAATACTTGCTACCAAATGGTGCCCAGTACCCAGATCCAGATCCGGCAGACAGCTGGCAGAGAAACAATGGGCCGAATAGCCTCTGGCATTTTAACCTGTTTATGATCCTGTGATTATGTCCGTGGGCTTCTAGTGACTTTTACAGGCAAATGCCCCAAAACCTCCAATCATGTAAATATTATAGTTCAATAGGAACTTGGATGCTTATAATGCTTAGTCATTTATTTTTTTCGAATTGCCCTTCCACTCCTTTCCAAGCACAAACTTGGATAATGAAATCACAGAATCAATGCTGCTGTACTCTGATCCATTAAACCAGTGTTGAATGATGATGTGGAAACGTTCATTTTTACATATATAAGATAACTTCTCTCGCATTGTTGGAGATGGAATAATCATAAAAGTGCTGCTACTAAGAATACAGTGATACCTGCTGCTGCACAGCTGTGATTGCTTAGTCATTCATGAACTTGGCAAATTCAGGAATAATATTTCACTGCATATCTATCTATGTATGTTGTAGTCTCCTCTGGCAGGGCATTGTTACTGAAATGTGATGCTGTTTCTGGTGCCAGGAGCAGCAGTAATAGAGCTATACAACTTTATAAAGATACATTTTTAACAGTGCTATTTCTTCAAAAAGCTGTGCATTTGTCAAGCCACTGTTGACATTTAGATTTCCAACGGGCTATTTCTCTCCAAAGATCTTCTTTAGCTTTAAACAAAAATAGCAAAGCAAAAGTATTGGTCATCCAAGAAAGGGCGCTGTGTGAACGAAATACTCGAAATGCAGGGGCTAATAAAGTAATCCCATAAACCTGCCCCATCATCCAGTATGATTGTGCCTGATCTTACTCAATTCTTCTCGCTTACAGCCAAATCCCTTGATGCCCTTATTGTGCAAACATTGTTGATTCCACCTTGAATGTACCTGCCTTGTGCAGTCTTCTGAGCTAGAGTATTGCTAAGATTCGCAACCCTTCGATTAAGAAAATTTCATCTCATCTCTGTACTAAGCAAATCTATCAACATTTCTCTTTAGATGCTGGACAGCTGAGCACTTATAATGTTTCCTTTCTTTGACAGTTTATATTATTGCAATTTTCTTTTGGGTTGTACTGGCTCACTGCTCACTATTTTAACGTTATTGCAGGTCTGGTCAAATTATGAGGAGCAGCCACCAGAAGAAGCAGTGCTACAGGTTGCAGAGGAGAAGGAGCGCACGACAAACTACAAACCTGTTTTCGTCACGGAGATTACAGATGATCTTCACTTCTACGTCCAGGATGTGGAGACAGGTCAGTACCTACAGCTAAACCTATGATATCCAAGTAAAAGTGGTGACATCAGTTACGCAAAGTGTTAATATTTGTTTTCTTCAATATTGCTACATATATTCAAGCTGACTCAGGGTGGTGGACATCTATAATCAGTTAGATGTTTGGGGTATAGTGGCGCTGCTTATACAACATTCATAATTTTCAGTGGAAAACAACATGTTGCACCACTTTTCTGCATTGTGCTTCTCTAGTTTAAACTCTTTTTGTATCGAAGTTTAAACTTCCTATTTAATTTCTGTAGTAAAGTTCTTATTTGCA
The DNA here is from genome assembly GCF_028641065.1 of Leucoraja erinaceus. Classification (NCBI taxonomy): domain Eukaryota; kingdom Metazoa; phylum Chordata; class Chondrichthyes; order Rajiformes; family Rajidae; genus Leucoraja; species Leucoraja erinaceus. The sequence continues at coordinate 27,557,656 of NC_073398.1, read as the reverse complement.
ATTGTCAGATTAGCAGACACGTGCTTTCGATCCAGCAAGGCCTGCAGGATCTCCTGGTTGCTGATCATTGTAACTCCCTTCCCGTTCCCATACTGACCTTTCTGCCCTGGGCCTCCTCCATCGCCATAATGAGCCTGCACACAAACGGGAGAAGCAGAGCCCAATAGTATGAACATCGAATTCTCCCATTTTGGAAATCTGACCTACAAATACCCCCTACCCTTTTCACCAATATTGCACCAATATTCATTCCTCTGGCTCCACATTTCACATTTCTTCATTCCTTATCTCCTTATATCACACCTTTTGTCTTTTCATCTCCAGCCCTTGTCCAACCATCAACCGATCTAACCCCTTCCCCTCCCCTTACCTGTATCCAACTAACGCTTGCCGGACTTTGTCTCCCCCCCCCCCCCCCCAACCCCTACAGCTCTCTCCCCTGTAACTACAGTCTGAAGGATCCCAACCTGAAACATTGCCTATCCCTGTCCTCCAGAGATGCAGTCTGGCCCACTGAGTTATTTTAGCACTTTGTGTCCTTTTTTTGTAAACCAGCATTTGCAATTCCTTGTGTTTAGCAGAATTTACCAAATTACTTCCAGTAATGCACTGAAAGCAGTATGATTTAACTGTGATAGTGGCTGAGCAATGACTGTAGCAATCTGTCATGGATTTACACTGGTGTCAAATATTGCACATTACTGGAATATTTCATTAGCCTTTACAGCTAGGATTTTAATTTTAATCTTAAGTAATAGTGTTTTATAAATATATAAAGCATTTAAGAACTTACTGAACTGTATGATCAATCAGTCAACTCTAAGTGGGCAGTTTTCAGATTTTACAGTACAGCCCGTTCTGAAGTCAGTTCAGGTAATGTAATTTTTGTGCAAGTGGACAATGTTTATGGTGGGAAAGATAATGGAATAAAATGTGCTCGTCGAAAAGGAAGATGAGGTTGTGAGCCAGCGTTATTCAACCTGCAACTGATTCTGGCAAGTGAACTGTGATAGTGGAAGCAGCAGGCAGTATTTTATCTGTGAAGTTTAATGTTATCATGACATTTATTGTTGTGGGAGATGGTTTGTTTTCTGAGGAAGGTAATTAAAGTAATGGGGATGCACATGGGGCAATTTGGTTCGCAGCAAAGAGGCTACCAGTTGCTAGGTGTTCTGAATAGCAGCTAGCATGAAATTAGGACAGCAGTTAATACAAAGTTAGGATGTTCAGCAAATAATTCTTTCAAAGACAGACAAGAGGCAGATGGCACATTATGGAACATAGATATGAATACTGCTTGGCCGAGTGGTATTATGTGAGATTGTCAAGTGAAATTAGTTTGATGGACCACCAATCTATATGGGTAGTTAAGAACACAGTACAGTGCAGCACAGGAACAAGCACTTTGGCCCACCATGTCCGCACTGAACATGATACCAAGTTAAAATAATCTCCTCTGCCTACACGTGATCCATATGCTTTCATTACCTGATATCGATGTGACTATCCAAAATCCTCCTAAATGTCACTATCATATCTGCCTCCTCCGCCAAGCCAGGCAGCGCATTCCAGGCACTCACCACCGTCTGTATAAAACAGAAATTGCGTCGTACAAAGGTCCTGTTTCCATTCTGTATAACGCTAATGTGCAACGTTACTTTCTGACTCTTCTACAATGCCTCAAATGATAAATGCAAGCATTGTCCTTTCTCCTTACTAGAACATGCAGTCCTGAATTCTGACCACCTGGCTTTTAACGACTCCCACATTTCAGATCTGGACTTACCCAATAAAATCTGCTCCCAAATTCCTCACCCAAATTCCAACCTAATAATACTGTAACTGCCCTTACCGTAATTTAGAACATTGCCCCATGGTTTAGACTTATCCTTATTCATAAATATGCTAACACTTGTGGAATCATGATCACTGTTCCCAATATACCCCCATGGTATTCTTGTAGAGGAATAATTGACTGTTTAAGGCAGTGGATGAGGTGCTACTCAAGGGTTTGCTTTGTTCTGGATGGTGTCAGATTTTTGGTGTTAATAAAACTGCATAGGCCCAGCCAAGTCAGAATCAGAATAACATGGGTGCAGTTTGAGTGATGATATTAATATTAGAACAGGGCTGGGAAACAGGAAACTAGATTCCTTATTACTGTTCCATGTTCAATTTTCAAGTGCGTGATATTTTTCAAAATCTTTAGCTTAATTATTCATCCAACCTACTGTAGGGAAAATTGTGTTGTGACAGATAACTAATGCAATCTGTGTGAGCTCTTCAATCCATATTAGTAATTGTGCAGGCACAAGAGATTGCGGATCATAAGAGATAGGAGTAGAATTAAGCCATTCGACCCATCAAGTCTACTCCTCAAGAATTAAGCCATTCGACCCATCAAGTCTACAATCATGGCTGATGGAATCTTGAGCAAAAAAGCAAACTGCTGGAGGAACACAGCATCTATAAATTATAATCTACCCTAACAAGTCTGATGCAATTAGCTTCACAGCAATTTGCCACAATAATCAAATTGGCAGATTATCTTCTTTGGTGACCTTGATTGATAGATAATTATTGGTCCCAGTGAATATAATTAAAGAATGGAGAAACTGGGCTTGTATTCACTGGAATTTAGAAGGATGAGAGGGATTCTTATAGAAACATATAAAATTATTAAGGGATTGGACACGCTAGATGCAGGAAACATGGTCCCGATGTTGGCGGAGTCCAGAACGAGGAGCCACAGTTTAAGAATAAGGTGAAGGCCATTTAGAACGGAGATGAGGAAAAACTTTTTCATCCAGAGAATCGAGGGATATGGGTAGAAGTCAGGAGCGGGGTACTGATTGTGGGTGATCAGCCATGATCACATTGAATGGCGCTGCTGACTCAAAGGGCCGAATAACCTACTCCTGCACCTATTGTCTACGTACCTATGATAGTCTATATATTACTAAAACTCTCATCTTGTTTGGATGTCTGTGTGTGTGTGTGCGTGTGTGTGAGTGAGATCCTGAAATTACGCCAAAACGGTACACGATAGCGCTAAAATGTTTGCACCGTCTTACTCACAATTGTCCTGTCGTGCGTTTTCAACAGGTTTCATTTAGATTGATGTTATAGTTTGCGTTATCACATTTTTAAGTTTATAAAATCCAGTCTGAGAAATAATCACTTCAACACTTCGGTGCCAGTTGCTGGCAGTTGCAGCTATGATGTCACAATGGGATCTCAACAAATTGCGTTGCGTCTCACTCTGACAACAGAGGAGGCCGAGGACAGAATGGTCAGATTGGGAATGGGAGGGGGAGTTGAAGTGCTGAGCATCCGGCGGATCCGGTAGGTTAAGGCGGACTGAGTGGAGGTGTTCAGCGAAGCGGTCGTCGAGCCTGCGCTTGGTCTCGCCGATGTACAGAAATTGACACCTAGAACACCGGATACAGCAGATGAGGTTGGAGGAGGTGCAAGTGAACCTTTCTCTCACCTGGAAAGACTGTTGAGGTCCTTGGATGGAGTCGAGGGGGGAGGTAAAGGGACCTCCTTTACATCTCCTGTGGTTGCAGGGGAAAGTACCTGGGGAGGGGGTGGTTTGGGTGGGAAGGGACGAGTTGACCAGGGAGTTGCGGAGGGAACGGCCTTTGCGGAAAGCTGAAAGGGGTGGCGATGGGAAGATGTAACCAGTAGAGAGAGGTGAAAAAAGTATTGGAGGATTATTTGCTCTATGGGACGGCTGATGGGGTGGAATGTGAGCACAAGGGAGACTCTGTCCTTGTTGCAAATGGGGGGAGGGGAGCAAGAGCAGAGCTGCGGGATATCGTGGAGACCCTCATGAGAGCCTCATTTATAATGGAAGAGGGGAACCCCCATTTCCTAAAGAATGAGGACTTCTCCGATGATCTAGTATGGAAAACCTCATCCTGGGCTCAGATGCGGCATAGAGGAAGGAATTGGGAGTAGGGGATAGAGTCTTTACAGGAAGCAGGGTGGGAAGAAGTGCAGTCTAGATTGCTATGGAAGTCAGTAGGTTTGTAGTAGATGTCAGTCAATAGTCTGTTTCCTGTGATGGAGATGGTAAGATCCAGAAACGGTAGGGAGATGTCGGAGATGGTCCAAGTGAATTTGAGTGCAGGATGAAACTAGTCCTGTTGGGTTATGATTTTGTTGAATGGCCTCATTCTGTGCTATAAACCTCTATAGTTTGGTTATACAACACAGTTAGCTTTTTCTCACAAATCCCAAATGAAACATTGAAATAGTAATTGGTTCTTTTCAGTTTAATATTGTGCTAATACTTTGAATTTAAGAACTCAATGGTTATTTTTAACCATTCTCTTCAGTTTCATCAAACATTGTTGAAATGATTGGATAAAAGTAGCAAACTGCTGTGATATTTAGTTTCTCTGCCCATAAAAGGATTTAACAACTGCATCTAGTAACTCTGGTGGTCTGTGACCCACCAGATTTGTTTTCATTGATTCTTTTTTTCCCAGAGATTGAAAGACATTATTACTAAATTGTGTTCTGACCATCTGGAAAGCCAATTGGAAAGGCAATTGGAAAGGGAGTCACAGCAGCACATGCTTTCCCCATAAAACAATGTCTCTGTTGAGGCTACTACAACACATTTTTCTGTGAAATCCTGCTGGGAATCCAATGCAGCTCAATAACTTGATCAGCCATGTAATGAACACATTTACTCAAATTAATATATTGGGGACTGCAAAGTGGGCAGGTATATTTGTTTATCCAGCATTCTGACTGACCACAACAGCGAGCTGCAAGAGATTTTTTTAAATGCACAATAAAATTGATATTTGCAGAAATTCCAATCTGGTTCACTGGTTGTGCTTTGAACATTGACCAATGTATAGTCCCACTTCAGTTAAAACTTCCATTAATTCTTATTAGTTTTGTTTCTTACGATTCTGTGTAGCAAGCATGCTGCTCTAATTCATTAATCAGGAGAGGCAGAAGTGTCACTTTGGGAATGACTCTCCAGTTTATTTTCAGACATATTAATAGTAAATCCATTCAATGGACTGCCCTCTGGCTCCTGGCCTCCAGCAGCACTCTGCTCTGGGCTGTTCTCCAAAAGGTGAAGGCAAAGCTTGAGTTACTATCTGAGTTGGGGGCTGGCATAAACCAGATTGTGTGTCTTGTTCCCTTTCACCCACCTTACACCATCCCCAGTAGGCGCAAGAAACTGCAGGTGCTGGAACCCTGAACAAACACATGTTTCTGGAGAAACTCAGGCAGGCAACATCTGTGGAGGGAAATGGACAGATGACATTTGGGGCCAGGTCCCTTCTTGAGGCGGATGGAATAGAGGGAAGATAGCTGGTGGAAAGAGGCGAGGGGAAGGGGTTGTACAAGAGCTGGCAAGTGACAGATCGAGTGTTTAAGAAGGAACTGCAGATGCTGGAAAATCGAAGGTACACAAAAATGCTGGAGAAACTCAGCGGGTGCAGCAGCATCTATGGAGTGAAGAAAATAGGCAAAGTTTCGGGCCAAAACGTTGCCTATTTCCTTCGCTCCATAGATGTTGCTGCACCCGCCAAGTGATAGATCGATCCAGGAGAAGGATACGTATGTGGGTGTGGTAGTGAGTCTGGATGAGATTATGTCAAAGAGCATGAGAGCAGTCAGAATCACAGAGGAGAGCAATGAGAGAAAGAGGAGTGAGTTACCCAGACTGGAGTGAGCTGTTCACCTTTACCATACACTGTACCAATATGGGAACAAGTATGTAAGAAGGAACTGCAGATGCTAATTTCACCAAAGATAGGCACAAAATGCTGGAGTAACTCCGTCGATCAGGCAGCTTATCTAGAGAAAACGAATAGGTGATGTTTTGGGTCGAGACCCTTCCTCCGACTGAGAACAAGTAGCTAGCCTCGCCTCAATGTGTACCGAGGTAAGCTAATGTCAAGGTGACCACGTTGGCCAGTAACATATTGAAGTGAATTGTTCTATTTTACACATGTTCTTTTTCAAGAGCCATCTTTGGCCCAGCACAAAAGCTCTGAGGAATTTTGTACAAATTGCTTCCCTGCTCCAGCAGCATTCCGCTAACTGGTAAATAGTCTGAATCTGAAAAGATGGTGAAGGTATAGGCCGAGGTCACATTTACAAGGCACCTGGATGGGCAATTGAATACCAGCAACTGGCAATACTGTGTGTTACCGAGCTGGGAAGTGGGAATAACCTAAATTCTGCATTTTGAGCACCATGTCTCCACTTTTGACATGATAGGCTGAATGGCCTCAATCTGTGCCACAGCTTCTTATCATTTTATATGCTTTATCGCCTGACCTAAAAGATTGCATCCTCTGTTGCAGTGGGCCTATATAGTTCACAAGTAGAATTAAAGTAGAATTAGGCCATTCGACCCACTACTCCACCATTCAATCATGGCTGATCTCTGCCTCCTGATCACATTTTCTTGCCTTCTCCCCATAACCTCTGAACACCCATTCCAATCAAGAATCTATCTACCTCTGCCTTAAAAATATCCACTGACTTGGCCACTACAGCCCTCTGTAACAATGAGTTCCACAGATTAACTACCCTTTAGTCAAAAGAAGTTCCTCCTCATCGCCTTTCTAAAAGAGTGCCTTTTAATTCTGAGGCTGTGACCTCTGGTCCTAGGCTCTCCCACCAGTGGAAACATCCTTTCCACATCCACTCTATATATGCCTTTCATTATTCTGTAAGTTTCAATGAAGTTCCCCCTCAACCTTCTAAACTCCAGTGAGTAGAGGTCCAATGCTATCAAACGCTCATCATATGCTAACCCACTCATTCCTGGAATCATTCTTATAAACCTCCTCTGGACCCTCTGCAGAGCCAGCACATCCTGTCCCTGAAATGGGGCCCAAATCTGCTCACAGTAGACCAGATTTAGTTCCCACTGCATTTTGAACTGACTGATCTTAGTTCATGGAAGCTATGATTTCAGTGTCTAAGGGTGACAAAATCACATAATTCATGATCCAGAACATCTATTGCAACCTTTTTAGAATATGTATATGAATGAGAAAGCTTGGACTGAATTCTGTATGGTCAAATTAGCTGCCTTAAGAGGTTGCCTGAAGAATTAGGCTTGAAGTTTGTATTTGACTTTTTTATTCCCTTTTTTTATTGTCAGAAGTAAAGAGTAAAGCCTATTAGCCAGATAATAAATAGAGGACCAAAAATAGACTTGTGTCACTGTGATGTTTTCAGCAGTCTCCTTCAAAGTAAGGGCTGAATGACATCGTTTGACCCACTTACTGTGTTGTGCACGGATATGCTCAACTCAGGAGCTGATTCATCGATCCCTTGCTTTTTCTAATTAGAGAATTTAATTAGTCAAGCCTTGCTCTCCGGTCCACATCCAGGCTCCATGCCAGATGAGCTGTTTGACACAGTGACATCTTCATTAGCCTCAGCTGCCTGTAGTATTGGCCATAAGAGATGAGACATTTGTTAATATATGGATAGCTTCAGGTCCCTAGCTCCATATCCTCAGCTCTACCGGCTGAGCCAATAGGGACATGGAAAGGGAACTTTTTCACCTGATGAACAATGACTAGGTACTCTGCCTGAATTCAACGGCATTTAATACTGGTGATCTAATAAATTTGTATGTCTTGGAGAAAATGTTCCCTTCAAATAGAGTGTTTGCACATCTGCAGTTTTTGTGCTAGTGGTTTGACTGAATGTCTGCAACCGATGTTTTAATTATTTATTCTGTTTACATCTGTTTAAGAATGTTTTTGAAAGATTCCAATATTCTGTTTTGCTTTCTAAACAAATGAATCGGTATGTGCCACCAATGTAGTGCCATAAGCATTGGTTTGATCAGTCAGCTTTCAGAAGCATTGACCTTGATGTGTTTAGTGACTGCCCATATGATAAAGTGCACTAGTCTGAAAAACAGACCCAATGACAAACAGCAAAGAAATTGAGCGCTTAGCAGGGGGAGTGAAAGCTCCATCCATTTTTCACCCTGGGGTTTCATCTCTAAGAAATAATTAGTACAAAAGGCGGGTAGTGTTTAGCGATTTTTATGTATCTTTATCAGTCTACAGATCCTATTATCAAAATTTTGATCAATATAAATTGGCTCTGTTGGATGGTGGAATATAATTTCAAAGTGTGCCAGTGATGCTAAACTTGGAAGTGTGGCAAACAGTGAGGATAGCAGCAGGTGCAACAGGATATGGCTAAACTAGTGGAACAGACAGACTTGGCAGATGGAAGTAGAGAAGTTAGCTGATGCACTTTGGCAGAAGGGATGTGGTGAAACCGTGGTAGATTATAAAGAGTATTTATGGACAGAGGGGCCTGGACCTACCAGTGGCAGGATGTGTTCAAGGAGTAGTAGGCCTCGTATATTGGATCTTGGATAATTACATCAATTAAAAACGGGGAAATTATCCTGAATTTGTGCTTAAAGGTTTGGTTAGGCGTCAATTTGAGAGTTGTATATGGTTCACTTAGTAAGAAATAGCAAAACACCACGGACTGAATGAGGAGAATCGCTTCTTTCATTACCATTGGAATTCAACAAATTCTTAATGTCATAAAGAAGTTTAATTATTTCCCAGTCCTGTTGCTAAAATGTGTTAAGCACAGCCATTGTGCTACAGAATTGTAAAAGTACAAGATATGCCCCCACTTGGCTATGATGAAAGGTCAAAACGCTGTCTCAACCATGAGGCAGTAAGTTAAAGGAGTTGTCTGAAAAGTGTAGTGGGAGTGGCTGCATTCTATTGGCATGGTTTCACCTGTAAGCCAGGAGTACTTCAAAGTCAAAAAGCAAACTGCTGGAAGGACTTAGCGAGTCAGGCAGCATCTCTGGAGGGAAATGGACAAACAACGTATTTGGTCAGAACCTTTCAACGTCTTTGTTGGAGAGACGAAACAATAATCTATCCAGCTCTGTTGGCGCAGTAAGTCTGCAACTAGGCCAATAATGTAACCACCATGAGCTCAAAACCTTCCATTCTTCAGCTTTCCAGCAACTTAAACAAGACTGGCATTATTGGAGCAAAGTTGTATTTTACCAGTTCGCCAACCACTTCTCCCTTCCTCCCCCACTCTACACTATTCCCAACTATATTCAACATCTTGCTTCCTTGGGCTAAATCTATTCACTGATCCAGCATTATGATACTGTGGTATTGATGACAATTGGAGATTACTGCGGTGGCTGAGTTTGCTGTGATGTGAAGAGTTGCGATTACATGAAAATTGCAGAGCCCTGGGCTCAGAATTGACTAAGATCTGCATTATTCTCCATATGCTATTTCATCCACAGGATAAAGAAAAATAAAAGCATTCGATTGGTGAAAATGTCAATGGGCAGAAAAGTGTTCATTTATTCTTTCTTTGATATTTTATGCAACTACCACGTAATCCAGCTGTCTTCTCACCATGAAAGATTATTACTATCACTTTCTTTATGTTGAGGAGAGAAAGCCGAGGGGTGAATTGTTAAACTTCTTAATGTTAAGAAAAGATTTAAGAGATTTTGAAATCTTTTCACATCATGAAGTCCAAAACTAGTGCCATCATCATAATTTAGTTGCAAATTAAATTTAAGGACTTTAGAGAAGGAACTGAAGACTCAAGAGATTGCAGACACTGGAATCTGGAGCAAAAAAGGAGCTGCTAGAGGAACACAGCAGGTCAAGCTTCATTTGCGAAGGCAAATGGACAGTTGGTATGTTGGATTGAGACGAGTCCTGGTGAATTGTCTCAACTCTAAATATCGACTGTCCATTTTCTTCCCCATATGCTGCCTGACCTACCGAAGTTCCGCCAGCAACTCATTGTTTGTAAGACAAAGAGCTGTTTACCGAGGATGGTGAGAATGGGGAATTCTTCCCTGGTGGAGCAGCTGTGGTGAATCGCAAAAAATTGATTTGGGGAGGAGTTAAACAAGTAAATGAAGAAGCAAAGTGCATATTGCAATAGGGATGACCAGTGGTACACAATTCCTTCGCTATGTGGGTCATATTGGCAATTCAAAGCACCCCTGAGCAAATGACTAGGGAAGTTCTGAACTACTTGAGACTTCCTTGATACGGTCATTCCATCCGAACTCTGACATTGGACAGCTTATGCCGTGCTAATTCCCTGCAGGGAAATCTTCTGGCTGAAGCTGTGCCAGGTTAGAATGCACGTAATCTGTTGAATGTATGTTGTGCACCACTGGGTTGGATAAAGCAAGGTTCAAATGGAGCATAAATGCCAGCATGGAGTGGTTGGAGCAAGTGGCCATTTCTGCTCAGAATATATAATTCCATGTCATTTCATTGCCGTTTGCATCAACTTCCTATGATGTTGGAACTAGCAATGTTTAATCTGTATCTCTCAGGTGTTCAACAACAATTGACAATGAACTTGCCAGATGGTTAAGGCCAACCACCAAAGAGACACAACTTCAACAAAATGAAAAATGTCCCTGTTTACTGCACTTGGAAAATCAATTAAATTCATTGACGATTTGCCTTGCGGAATTTTAGATAAACTTGGCAGTTAATTCAATATGATTGCAGCAAAATACTGCATTCCACAGCAAAGGTAGTGGCACTCGTATTCCCAAACGTGCATTGTACAAATTATCTGTAGTTTCCAGCTTTTTTTGCCTTCATTTTGCACTCAGCTGAGAATGAGAGTCAGACATTCTCAATTACGATAGTAGCCATTGGGGAGTCGTTGCTAGGTATAGAGTCATAAAGGCATACAGCATTGAAATAGGCTCTTCGACCCATCTTGTACATGCCAACCAAGAAGCCATTCTAAACTGGTCCCATTTCTCTTTGTTCGACCCATATCCTTCTAAAATGTTCCTGTTTATTTACCTGCCTAAATGTCTTTTAATTGTTGTTATTGTGTCTGCCTCAACTACTTCCTCTGGAACAGCAGATCATTCCAGAAATGGACAACCCTCTGTGTGGAAAATGTCGCCCCTCAGGTTCCTACTAAATCTTTCCCCGCTCACTCTAAAGCTATGCCTTCTATTTCATGATCCCTCAAACCCAGGAAATAATGTGTGTATTTACCCTATCTATGCTCATCATGATTTTATGCATCTGCTTAAGATCACCTCTCAGACTCCTACGCTCTAAGGAATAAAGTTCTGGCCTGCCCAACTTCTCCCTATCACTCAGTCCCCGGAGTCCAACTGTATCCAAAATGATATATGTGTTTTGAGAAAAATGGCCACAGGGGAATCTGTCTACTTCCTTTACCTTTACCTGATGGTCATCCAGCTATGTTTTGCCTGAACCTTTGGTGTGGCTACCTCATTAAAACACCGATCTATGATTTGTCAGCATTCCAAATGTCCCTGGGTGCATAACTGGATCTTTTTCCAAAAGTTAACAATTGGCATTATTTGGTGAGCATGATTGTAAAATCTAGACTCAACCAGGTCAATGAATAATAGTAAGATTAAATCGAGAACTTACCAGTTTGAAGTTTGATCATTATTTTATGAGGAGTAACGTTGAGGGATTACGTGAAGAACCCTGCCAGGACGCATGCGTGTCATTCTTCAAAGCAGCGGTGTGAAATCACAGATAACTGTAATGACTAAACATAGTAAGATTAGAGAAGAGATACCAGTTGAGTATATGATCAAGGGTGGGAGTGGAGGGCATGTAATCCCTCAACGTTACTCCTCATAAAATAACGATCAAACTTCAAACTGGTAAATTCTCGTTTAATCTTACTATTTTACTTCGGAGTCATGTGAGTGACTACGTGAAGATTTTAAAACTCTGTGATTTCATGCCGTGGAAACGAGTCCATGCATCACATCTGCCTTGATTATGGGGAGAATAGTGGTAACATCATTAGACATCAATACGATATTGAAAACCCAACGATAAATATATTAACACCAAATTATAGCCCCTATTTATGGGGTAAATTATATTACAGAACTTAAAATTGTTTCTGCAAATGTTCCAGGTTCAATGACTGGTTTGTTATAAAATTGTTGGAAAGTTTTCTCTGTTGACCATCCTGCTGTCTTGAGGATTTGGTCCATAGGAACATCCAACTTCATAGCTGCCGATGTAGCGGCAACCCTGGTGGAGTGAGTTTTAAAATGCTAGTGTCTACTCCAGCCTTATTAGGACCTGTTTTAGCCATCTAGAGATGGTCTGGACTGTCACTGTTTTGAGTGGCTGTTTGTAGCTGATTAAAAGTGACATTTCTTTCCCTCTGATGATATTGGTATACTCCATATATAATAGTAAGTGTGTTACAATACAGAGACGATCATCTGTCGGGTATGCCCTGAATTCTGTTTTTAGGCCTGCTGACCCCTGTCAGTTCTGTTTGACTAATTCATTGATGTGAAAAGTTAAATTTCCAGATGAAATAAAGCCTTTTCTGTAGTGAGATGAAATGAGTCATGTCAGTTTCTGTCAGAGCAGCTGGAGACCCTTAGGTTCTGTAGTGACTGGGACCTGGTTCTTGGGGGATTAACGTGACCAAGCCCATCATGAACCATCCCAACAGACTGTTTGCCACATAGTGACAGAGCACTTTCTGTAGGGACAGAGCTTGTAGCTGGAGACTGTGGGTGATCTTTCCTTTGTTAACCAGTAAATAGTCATGGATGGTGATGCAATACCATGTCAGTATCACCGGGAACCATGGTTTATTCAGGGAGTAGTCCTGTATTTTCCTTTCTGATGAGGGGGATTAACATAAATAAAAAATGCCCCTGCAGCGAAAATGATCTGTTGGTGCCCCAGGGTGGTTCTCATGAAACCCAACAGCCTTAGATGTGAAAAGATCGATATCTGGTGTTCCATACCACTCTGTAATTTCAGCCTGTTCCATTCAAATTGTGTGGTGGCCAGATTGTACCACATGATGTCGATATGTTTCCACCCATATGGTTGATATATGCTACCACGGTGGTGTTGTCAATTTGTAGTCTAACATGCTGGTGATTTAACCCAGAACAATATGACTTAAGGCAATGGAATGCACTTAACATTTCCAGGTAGTTTATGCCCAGTGTTTGTAATAATGATGCCTCCTGTGCATTCCATCTCCCTCCACAGCTGGAGATGGAATTGGTAGCACCCCAACCAAGTGCACTGGCATCAGTTTGTAGTACCATAGACGGGTTGCTGATAATTATTGGGTTGGAACAATACCTGACGTTATGTTCCCACCATTTTAGTTCCATTATGGCCTCTGTTGGTAGCTTCATTGGTCTGTCAAAATGGCCATCATTAAGTTTCAGTGCTCTTATTTTTGCTCCCTGTAAATTTCGATAGTGTAAAGGTCCGAATTGTGTGGCTGGAAATGCAGCCACTATCGTCGCAATTATTCTAGCTACCAGTCTAATGGATGGTTTGGTGATGTCAATGATTTCGCTACAAGCCTCTATTAAGGCTGTAACCTTTTCTTTCGGCAAAGTCACTGACATGAGTACTGAGTTAATGGTGAACCCCACATAATCCATTTTTGTTGAAGGCGTTAATTTAGACTTAACTGGATGGATGATAAACCCCAGTTTTCCAAACAATTGTTTTGTGGCTGTTACGGCTTGTTTAGCCAATTCCAAAGTTTTGCCAACAATAAGTATGTCATCTAGATATGCCATTACCATGTGTTTTTGTTTCCGCAGTAATGCTAGGGCTGGTTTCAAATTTTTGTGAACAGCCTGGGGCTGATGTTAGACCATTAGGTAGTGCCCTGTATTGCCAGTGCTGACCCATCCAGTTGAATTTTAAATAACATCTGTGGTCACCTCTTGTCGGTACTGTATAGTAAGCATCTTTTAAATCAATGCTTGCCATGTAATAGCCTTCGGAAATCAATTGCTTAGCAGTAACAAAGGTTTCCATCTTGAAATTAATATATTGTACAAAGGTATTCAAAGTAGTTAAATCGATGATGATGCGGCAACCACCATCTTTCTTGTTTTTTATAAAGATGTTGGACACAAATTCCTGTGATCCGTGTTGGGTTTTCTCAATTACTCCTTTTTTATATAGCCGCTGTAATTTAGCATGTGCTTTAGATTTTTATATGCCTGTGAGCACGAACATTCGGTTTGGTACATGCTGAACTGGAGGGATATGTTTTTGTATAAATTCTATGGTATAACCCTGGATACTGCTTAGAATATAAGTGTCGGTAGTTAACTTATTCCATGCATCCAAATAATATCGTAACCTCCCACCAACTTCCATGCTCCCTTTAATTCTTAAGGAACCAGACCCACCTACCTCCATGGTTACCAGTGGTAGGTATGTTACTTCTTCGGCATCCTCCGTGGACGTTGAGGCGCCGTTGTCTGGGTCTGTAGTTGGGTTGGTGTTGAGGGCTTGCGCATTTTCCAGGAAGGTCGGTCTGGGCCATGGCCTAAAAAAGACCGATGTTGGGTGTTCCTGGTTTTGCGCTTTCTCCAGTTTGTCTTGGCCGACTGGTGGGTGTGTAGGGGTGATGTTTATGGCCGTAGTAGCTTTTGGATGCTGCTTTTATGAGCCCCAGGGTTTTCGCCTCTTCGTCAAGTTCTTTGACTTGTTTTGATAAATCCCCTCCAAATAGTAGTATTGATGGTTTGGAGGTTCTAGGTTTGCAGAGGCCTGCAAATTTGGGGTCTAAAGCCAGTTGGATAGCACTTTTCCTAATATTGTTTAACTCGTATTGTGAGTTGCAGAGTAAAGCCAGTGCATCTTGGTGGTCTAGGGTCATGTTTTGCTCATTCAATGTGCTGGCAAAAGCCGTAATTCCTGCTGTTAGGACTTTTAGGACTTTCTGTATTTTTAAGTCCCTGGTTCTAATTGATGCCCCGACATGTGTCCAGATGCACTGGTTGACACTGGGAACATTTAGCGACTTGCAGTTCCCTGGTGGTAAGTGTCGTGCCGTGATGTCCGATAATGTCTGTCCCTGTAGTTGGTTAAAAAACATGTAGTCAATGCTTACTGCTATTTTCGGCTCCAGGTTTAGGCCAGTTTGGTCGGGTTGGATAAACTGGGACACCATATCCAACATGTTTTCTTTCACCCCAGGCATACTAGGGGTATGTTGATCACTCGCCTCTTCAGGGTCAACCCCAAATTGACCCTCCGTGCTCCCCTTTGATGAGGGAGAAACACTGTGCAGCCCCACAAGAGGTACTGCTGTGGGGCTTACTAACTGCCCACTGTGGCTAGCCTCCATCTCCCGGAGCCTGCCACTTGGAGTATTTCCTCCAGCAGCCGCTCCAACTGGCTCCAATGCTCTCGGGCATAGGCCACTCGCGGGCTGCTGATCCTGCAGCCACTCCAACGGGCCCCAATGCTCATGAGCACTGGCCGCTCGTGGCTATTCAGAGTCGGACTCATCGGAGTCAACGACTCTGTTCGTTTTTTGCTTCGCTCTACCGCCCAGCCGTGGCCAGTGCAGGAGCGAAGTCGGGCACAGCTGTTCCCATTACGGGAGATTGGCGTGCTGTTGGCTGCTGCTGCCGGCTGCCCGCAACTCCGTGGTTCTCCCCCGCCAGCTTTCTCGCAGCCTTCGTGGATCTGGTCCATGTCTCCACCTGTAAGGTAAGTGGAAGGAACGCAGAGCCTCCTTACCTGCTGTTCCCGGCTTTCAAATTCTGCCGCTAAGGGAACGTCGTTCCCCCTGCTGTGACTCGTTGCAATGCGTGTAGCGATATGACACGCATGCGTCCTGGCGGGGTTTTTCACGTAGTCACTTACGTGACTCCGAAGTAAAATGATGTTTCTTTAAAAATGTCCCTTCCATTACTCTTATTGGAGCCAGCATGTTATCTTTCCTAGACTGTAATTTTGTTTATTATTTTTTTTAACCAACTATCTCACTGAGAGCTTGATGTATATATAATAATGCATTCTTACTGCATTTTAGTGGAGGCTGCAGAATTGCAATTTGTTTTTAGGTGAGCTTTTTGTCCTCTAGCAGCATGTTCCAGACATTGTACCACCTTCTGCAAGGAAAAAGTTCCCCCACAGGTTCTTATTAAATCTTTCCACTCTTGCCTTACTTAATTGCCCAGTCCTGGAAAAAAAAGAGTGTGCATTTACCCTACATGCCCCTCATGACTTTCAAAACCTCTGTAAGATCACCCCTCTGTCTCCGATGCTCTGAGGAATAAAGTCCTCGCCTGACAGCCTCGCCAGATAATTCAGTCCTTCGAGTCCTTACAATATGCTCGCAAAGCCAGGCAACCAGGAGAGTGCCAGTCAGCGAAAATAACTTATTCCAGCATTTACTTATACCATGGTCGGCCTGTTCCCTAACTTCATCTATTCAACGGTTCCATAATGCTCAACAGCCTTATTAACAAAAAGATTTTAAAGTTGGTTTGACATTTTGGAATTGACAATTTGTGAGACAGGTATTCCACACACTCCACACCTGGAGTATTGCATACAGTTTTGGTCTCCTAATCTGAGGAAAGACATTCTTGTCATAGAGGGAGTACAGAGAAGGTTCACCAGACTGATTCCTGGGATGTCAGGACTTTCATATGAAGAAAGACTGGATAGACTCGGCTTGTACTCGCTAGAATTTAGAAGATTGAGGAGGGATCTTATAGAAACTTACAGAATTCTTAAGGGGTTGGACAGGCTAGATGCAGGAAGATTGTCCCCGATGTTGGGGAAGTCCAGAACAAGGGGTCACAGTTTAAGGGTAAAGGGGAAATCTTTTAGGACCGAGATGAGAAAAACATTTTTCACACAGAGAGTGGTGAATCTCTGGAATTCTCTGCCACAGAAGGTAGTTGAAGCCAGTTCATTGGCTATATTTAAGAGGGACTTAGATGTGGCCCTTGTGGCTAATGGGATCAGGGGGTATGGAGAGAAGGCAGGTACGGGATACTGAGTTGGATGATCAGCCATGATCATATTGAATGGCGGTGCAGGCTCGAAGGGCCGAATAGCCTACTCATGCACCTATTTTCTATGTTTCTATTTCAACAGGCAGATAATTCAGATAATTGGCATGTGCCTGACCTATGCAGCAATGATAACACATTTGACAGTTTCTTCACATGTCCTGATGTGAGCTTTCTTAGTACCGTTGCAACACCTGAATCCACCAATGCATGTGGAAAATAGCACAGCAATGGCCTGTTCATATAGAGCAGGACAAATCCATCTGGCAAATCAGTCGACTCTCAATCTGCAGTGCATTGGTGGAAGGCTTCATCAACACAGCTATGAAATGCCGCCTTCACAGCTTACTGATATCCTGTCTGGATGTTGCCAGCAGCACACAGTGCCAGACCTCTTCAGAACATGGACCAAATAGCTGAACTCCACTCGTAGGTTGAGAGTGACTGGCTTTCACACGGTATTTGGCCAAGTGTGGCATGAAGAGTCCATGGTAAAAGTGGACAATGGTCACTCCAATAGTGGTCATACTTCACATAAAGGAAGACAGCTGTGGTTATTGAAGATCAATCATCCCAGCACCAGAACATCACCGCAGGACAGAAAGCTGGGTCCTTGGGCTGCTTCATCAATCACGTTCCTTGCATTATAAAGTCAGAGGAGGAGATGTGTGCTGCTGATTGCTCAATGTTCAGTTTAGTTTGTACCTATTCAGCAATGGAACCGGTGTGTGCCTGCTTATTGCCAGATTTTGAAAAATAACATTTGCATTATTCAAATAACAGGCAATGACCATCTTCGATATGGCATAGTCTAGCAAATTGTACTTGACATTCAATGACATTGCCATTGTTGAGACCCCCATATTAACATTAAAGTGGTCATTATTGACCAGACATTCAACTAGATTCATAGACACAAGGAACTGCAGGGGGGGGGGGGGGGGGGGGGGGTTACACAAAAAAGTTGGAGAAACTCAGCGGGTTGGCAGCAGCATCTATGGAGCGAAGGAAATAGGCAACGTTTCGAAACCCTTCTTCAGAATGATCTGGGGACAAGAAAAGGGAAAAGCAGGAGGAGCCCGAAGGCTGGGGGATGGGAGGGAGACAGCAGGGGGGTTGAGGAAGGGGAGGAGACAGCAAGGACTAACAAAATTGGGAGAATTCGATGTTCATGCCCCCGGGATGCAGCATAACTAGACCCAAACTAGGAACTGCCCCTCCCCCCTTGTTACCCTTCTCTTCCCTGTGTCACACATTACTGTGCACCTATTTCTCCCTTTCCCCTTACTCCCGTCTCCTCCGCCAGTATTCCTTCCTCTGGCTTCACAATTTGCACATCTTGTAATGTTATCTCCTCATTTCACACTTGTTATCTTTTCATCTCTGGTCCTTGTCCAACAACCTGCAAATCAAAACAAACCTTCACCTGTATCCACCTATTACTTGCCAGAGTATGTTCTGCTCCCACCTCTCTTGCAGTTTTCTCCCCTCCATAATCAATCTGAAAAAAGGTCCTAACCCCCAAAAAAATGCCTCTCCATGTTTTCCATAGATGCTGCCTGACCTGCTGAGTTACTCCAGCACTTTGTGCCTTTATTTTTCATTCAACCTGATTCTACAGAGCAGAGGCTGGGTACCCCTTGGTGATTGACTGGTAGCCTGACATCTCTAAAGCCATTCTGCTACCGACAAGGCACAAATAAAGGGTGGGCTAGAATATTCTCCTCTTGCCTACATGAATGTGAATAGAGCTCCTAAAACTGTCAATAAGCTTCACACTGTCCAGGACAAAGCAACCATCTTAATTTGGATACCCCGACCATTACCCGAAATGATCATTCCCTCCAGCACCACAGTGGCTGCAGTTATGCCGTCTGCAAAATACACTTCACTTACAGTAGTTAGCTAGTGTACTCCAACCGCAGCTTCCCACCCTGCAACCTCTACTTCCAAGAGTAAAGGCACCAGTTACAGGGAATATGATCACCTGCAGATTCTCCTCCTACTTGCACATATCGTAATCTGGAAATATCTTGTCATCTCTGGGTCGAAATCCTGGGAATCCCCACTTCCACCGAGGGGATGTTTTCAACAGAAGGAGTACAGCACAGCGACTCATCACCAAGAAGGCAATTAGGGGTAGCGATAAATGCTGGTCTTGTCAGTAATGCCAGGATGCTGAAAAATGAATTTATTTTTTAAACTCGCAAATTACTTTGGTTTACTGCATTGTAGTGATGCATAAGACAGCCTTGTAGAGTGGGCAAAATAATGCTGCACAGATTAGTTCATTGTAAATGGCCTGCACAATACAAGGTTAGTGATGACTAAGATGTATTGCATCTCTGTTTTCCCAGCTATAAAGAATCTTGCAAGAGCAGGGTTCATTGTATTTTTCAGAGAGACAGATTTCTCTTGTACACGCTTCTCAGTAAGCTAGTCACACAGTTGGCCTGCAGCTAACCACATCAGCCATTGATTGGAATTACTAATAATGTCCCTTTAATACATGTGTGCATTGACTGAAATTTCAAGGCGAGTAAACAATTGCCCAGAGTGCTGGAAATACGTGTGTTTGTCATGCAATTAATCAGTAATGTAACTACTATCTCCACATCCCCCCTCCCATTCACCCCGACCAACCCCAAAATCCCGGGCTATCGTCCAACTAATTGCAACTCTAATATGTTATTCACTTACCTTTTGTTCTTTTGTCATTCGCTTTCTTCTGGTACTCCACTCAAGAGCATTTAATTCTTGCTGACAAAATCTTCCATAGACACTGGTTGCTTCCAGCACAGTAACTCATCCTAGATCAGAGTCCTGCAACTAAGTCATATCTGCCCAGTAAATCCCAGCAGCTCTGTGGCAAAATGCCAGCAAGTTCAAGATGTACATGCACATCCAAGCACAAAAGTCCCACACTTAAAGCAGATTCTGTATGCTGGGCTTTGCTATTAGACTGCAGGAGATTCAACAAATTTGAGGTCCCCACCACTTAAAGCTGGACAATCTGCTCAGGAAATATCTGCCAGCTATGTGCTTATATTTCAATTGAGATTACACAGCTGCAAAGAAGGATAAGAACAAGGCAAGGTCTTTTTAATTATTTTTGTTTGCTGTAATGTTTTTAATTACTTTGAAGTATTTATGTGATTGTTTATCTTACGTTTAATGGCTTTTTCTTGCTTCTGAATGTCAGCCTAAATTAAGGATCAATTGGGTGTGTGATTTTGATGCCTATGATGAAGGAATAATGAGCAAAAGTTCCTCGGTCTGTGGCTATTCAGATATTCCTCTGGCTCAGTATGCAATCCAATACAGTACTGAGAGAGAGCTACTTTGATTGAGGTGCTGATTTTCAGTTGAGTTGCTAAACTATTCACTCAAGTGAATGTAAAAGTTCCTGCGGCTATATTTCAAAGAGGAACGGAGACCTTATCCCTGCTGCCCAAGCCTGTATTGTATTAGTTCTTCAATTAATGTTTCTGAAACAGTGTATCCGATCATATTGCATTGCCATTCATGTGAACTAGCTGTGTCTGAACTAGTTGACATAATCTCTGCATGAAGCTAGAGAAAAAATTGCAGGGATCCTGGACAAGATATATGAATCATTGTTAGACACGGGTGAGGTGCCGAAAGACTGGAGGGTGGCTAATGTTGTGCCTCTAAAGGAGGCTGCAAAGAAAAACCTGGGATATGTGGATCAATAAGTCTAACTTCAGTGGTTGGAAAGCTGCCAGAGAGGATTCTGAGGGATAAGATGTACATGCATTTGGAAAGATGGGGGTTGATCATGAATTGTCATTATGAATTTGTGCTTGAGTAAACATGTCTCATGAATATGATTGAGTTTTTGGAAGAAGTAATCAAGAAGGTTGATGAGGGCAAGGCTGTAGATATTGCCTACATGGACTTCTGCAAGGCATTTGAAAAGGTTCTGCAGGATGGACTTCTCGAGAAGGTTAGCTTGCATGGGATCTAGAGAGGGAGAGAGCTCACTGGATACAGAATTGACTTTGTGGTAAATAGCAGAGGGTGATGGTGAAAGGTTACTTTTCAGACTGGAGGTCTGTGACAAGTCATGTGCCTCAGCGGTCGGTGCTGGGCTCATCACTGTTTGTCATCAACAGCAACGATTTGGATGAGAATATAGAACACATGATTATTAAGTTTGCAGATGACATCAAAAAAGGTGGCCCAGTGACAGAATACAATGTTATGTAGAATTACAGCAGGATCTTGATCGGCTGGCTAGGTGGCCCAAGGAATGGAAAATGGAGTCTGATTCAGCTAATTACGAGGTGTTGCATTCTGTTGTGAAACCAGGGCAGGACCTTCTCAGTAAATGGAAGGCCCTGGGGTAGCCTAGAGTGGAGGAATCAAGGAGTACAACTACGTTGTTCTCTGATAATGCCATCACCTGCAGATAGGATTGTGAAGAAGGCTTTTGGCATGTTGACCTTCATCAGCAGGGATTCAAGCATGGAAGTCGGGACAAAATGTTAATTAGTTTCTAAATTGTCTAATGTTTTGTTTGCTTGGTCTACTGGGATTGAGTTAGAGGCTTCCTTAATCTCATTGTGAATAACATGGTTGCAATCGCCAAACATGACATCTTTAATGTATCCAGGACAGAGATAAAGACTAGAGAGTGACCCCACCAATCCATTTTCTTCCGAAGAGCAGAAAATGTTGGGAACTCTGATCAGTTCGGGCAGCATCGAACCATTAATTATTTCACTATCCCCAGATGCTGCCCAACCTGCTGAATGTTTACAGCATTTTCCTTTATTTCCAGAACTACAGTTTTTTAAATTTCTTTTATGTCCTTCAACCTGTTTTTTTGATGATTATTTTAGATACATGAAATTTATTGAACATTGTCTTACAATAGACAATAGACAATAGGTGCAGGAGTAGGCCATTCCGTCCTTCGAGCCAGCACCGCCATTCACTGCGATCATGGCTCATCCACAATCAGTACCCTGTTCCTGCCTTCTTACCATATCCCCTGACTTTAAGAGCTCTATCTAACTCTCTCTTGAAAGCAGAGAGCCAAAGACTGTAGTTACTGATATTTGAATGGATTATTTGTGCTGTTCAAATTAATATTGAATGAAAGCAATGAAGTGGAAATGGCTGTATGAAACAGCAAATTGTAGAAGATAATTAGTTTTGAATAATAACCAAACAATGTGACGTGACTCAACAACTATGTGACACTACAGTGACACACTCATCCATTATGAATGATGATATGATATCAATCGTTTCCTGCCTTAGTCATGATCTGGACCAACTTCAATTCGACTACCAGATCAGATCGACGGCGAATGCAATCTAGCTGGCTCCCCACTCTGCACTGGACTGCAGGCCATAGTCGACTATAGTTTGGCGTTCAACAATATCTTTCCTTCCAAACTGGAGATAGGTCACTACACCTCCTTAAGCAATTAGATCCTCGACTTGTCATTGACAGACTGCAATCAACATGAATTGGCAACAACACCTCTTTCTCGCTGCCCATCAATGCAGAGGCCCCTGAAGGCTGGGTGCTCAATCCCCTGCTCTACTCTGCCAGGCACAGCTCCAACAAATTTAAATTTGCCAATGGTACCGCCATTGTTGGATGACTAATGAGTCAGAGTAGAGGAGGGAGTTTGATAATCTGGTTGAGTGGAGCCAAAACAACAACCTCGCAGATTGTTGACTTCTGATGGCCCATGCACTTTTGTTCATTGGCGGGAAGGCGGTGGAGAGACTCAGCGGCTTCAAATTCCTGGCTGTACACATTTCTGACGATCAATCCTGAGCCCAGTGCATTGATGCAATTATAAAGAAAACTCATCAACACCTCTACTTTCTCTGAAGTTTGATGAGATTTGGCAGGTCAGGTCGCCGAATACTTTATTGAACTTGTGCAGTGTACGAAGGAGGACATGCTAACTGGTTACATTGCTGTCTGGTTCGGTAATTCGAAGGATGAAGAACAAAGGATATTGTAGATAGTGGTGGATATTATCCTGTCCATCATGAGTACTGACCTCCCCACATCGAAGAGATCAAGAGGAAGCGCTGTCTCAAGAAGACGGCTGATATCAGTGAAGACCCACACCACCATCCATGCACTATCTCACTGCTACCATCAGGAAGTACATACCATTACCTCCAGGTTCAAGATCAGCTTCTTCCCATCAGCCTCTTAACCCATCCTGCACCACACTACCTCAGCACTATACTACAAGAGACTTTGCACCACTAAGATTGCAATTGGCTTGCACTATCATGGTCTGATTTACTTAAAATAACATAGTTTATTGAATATTTATTTGTTGTATTACTACATTTAGTGCGCCTTAAAAGCTTTCACTATTCCAGTGCCGATGCAGTCCTGGACAATTAAACACTTTTGACTCTTGAGCAGCAGTGTTGAAGAAACAAATGCTTCCATGTCATTGACTGTCAAGGACCATTTTGTTTTTAGCACCACAGCACTTTGCCGGTCAATGCAGAATGCCTTTTGGCATCATGGATAGCGTAATTTGTAGCGGAATCATTTAGTTAAAAGGTAGACGCTTTCTCGCAGCTTTTGGTGCATTAAAAAGTGTAAATCATTCAGGATTCCTTCTTTCTTATTGCCCCAGGAAAGGTCATTGCTAATTTGTCCTTTTATGTAAAGAACCCACAGGGAATAGGTTCAGGATCAGTCCTGGACAATTAAACACTTTTGACTCTTGAGCAGCAGTGTTAAAGAAACAAATGCTTCCATGTCATTGACTGTCAAGGACCATTTTGTTTTTAGCACCACAGCACTTTGCCGGTCAATGCAGAATGCCTTTTGGCATCATGGATAGCGTAATTTGTAGCGGAATCATTTAGTTAAAAGGTAGACGCTTTCTCGCAGCTTTTGGTGCATTGAAAAGTGTAAATCATTCAGGATTTCTTCTTTCTTATTGCCCCAGGAAAGGTCATTGCTAATTTGTCCTTTTATGTAAAGAACCCACAGGGAATAGGTTCAGGATCACAAATAGTGCTATGTATGCTTGCTCTGGAGTCTTCCCATTATTCTTCAGCCTGGTGTGTTTGAAAATTTGAATATGTTTGCAATGTTTCATTTTTTTCTGCTTTATAAATGGATAAAACTTTTAATAAGTAATTTGCAAAAGTTGCCGTAGCTTGCTTGTTATAGGAGAGCCAACATAATGGAAATAGGGAGAAAGAAGGGTGGAGGAGAGGAGATTTTATACAACGAACTGGGCAAGCCCAAAGATGTCAATGTTTCGTATTTAATTTCTACGCATAAGGAGGAATTACAGATGTTACCAAGATGGTTGCAATATATAAACTTCAGAGAAGATTTTCTTTTGATTTAATAAAAAAAGAGGGATATCAGGGGTCCTCGTTGCGAAGATCTCAGATTACAAGAATACCATCCCGTAGGTATAATCTCCTTCGAAAGGGTTGGTAAGCATCCTTGAGTAAGGTTTAGACAGAGGTTGCTAGAATTGCTTGCATCCTGTGGGTTTGTTTTGACTCGGCTCAGCCCATTCAACAAGAGCACAGTTGAGATCAATAGCTCTATGAAACTAAACATCAGTACGCAGATGTATGGCACTGAGTAGTCTTTTCTAGGGGGCAGTAAATTTGCATTATTACCATATAAATGACTCCACAAATCAACAATATTCACAACATGGAAAGTCAAATATCACAAGTTAAAACAAAAATATGTTTTAGAACATTTGATCCATTGCCATTCTGAGCTGGAATATGGACGACAACCCCTATCTTCATTCGTTTTTTATCACTCTAAAGTCCTTTCTGGCTGATAACTTGCATGTTTTTCTTGTTTTTTAGAATTCTCATTTTAGCCTTAATGATTTCAACTCTCCTTGTCTGTGTGACCTGTAGCGTCGTCTAACACATAAAAACTCTAATCCTCTGCTCCTAGTCTCCTGCACATCCCTGATTTTTATTGCCGGGTACTGATAATGAACCTTCAGCTATCTAGACCTGAAGCTCCTAAATCCCCTCCATCCCTAAAGATGTTTGCTTCTCTATCTCCCTCTCATTCTGTCAGATGCTTCTGCAAAACCTCTTGCACCAAGCGTTCTGTCTTTGGTGCTAATATGCAGCTCAAACAGAATATCTTTAATGCATCTGGATCAAAGTAAAATGAATGCACATCATTGTTGTTTCTGTATTGTCTGATATAGCTTTATTTGTGAATTTTAATAAGCTTTGTCTGTTATCAATAACTTCACCATTATTTTGCAGTAAACCTGTTCAACTCCCTTATTCTATCACTGATAATCACAAGCTTGTTACCATTTAACTAACCAATACTAATAATAAATTGATGTCATTTTCTGCAGAACTAACTTGATATCAGTGTGATAGCTTTCTAATTCCGTTCATTGTCCAAACCAACTAATGCATCAAGGTCAGTCCTGTCGAACCCTTCAACTGTCATTGCACCTAAATTTACCCACAATTTTTCATCTAACAAGCCAAGTATCACCACTATAAATAGAAATCACCAACAGTACATTTACAGGTCTTGCGAGAACTGAATTACCTATTTCTTTTGAATCTTCCACAATATGGAAATTATACCATCTGTAAAGACAATTACAATAATTGTAATTGGATTATGTGGAAAAGCATAAAAAATACAGTACTGGGAATCTTAAAAGAAAAATAGAGCACCCCAGAAATACCCAGTGGATTGGAATCAATGAAAGATCATCAACCTGAAACGTTAACTCTGTCTCTCTCACCACAAAAACTACCCGATCTACTGATTTCCAGCATCATTTGCTTTTATAACTGTTTAATGGGAGAATGCCTTGCTTTTCACATTGGTAGTTTGTACTCGTAGCCCGCAGTGCATCAGGTGGCAGAATGAAATGCAAAAGGCTTGTCATCTGCATCGTATGTGGTCCTGAATAAGCAACTGAGATCAGATGTTTCATTAAATGTTAGACTTGTTCTCTGTGTCTTTATTTCAACTTGTATGTCATCTGTGAAATTGCATTTCAAAGGGAGCTGACCGATCCACACAGAGGCAATGTGCTGGTTTCCATGGAATCCAGAGCATAAGTGAATGGGGGAAACTTGGAGAAATATTTGAAGATCATCTTATAACAGGGATGCCTTGTGACAGAAATTCATCCGTTTTGAATCTGTTTAAATACAACACGTGAACAGTTGAAGCTTACAATTGTGAATGGAATCAAATTAAACGTATGGTTTTTATATGTAAAATAAATCCCTAATTCCAACCTATCAGAGTATAAACTGGTGGTAAGGTATTTAACAAGTGTTGGCCGAATATTATAACCACATTAACCTACATTGTTGGCACGGTGCCCATCTCTTCACCTTCTGTGGGCACAGTATTTATATTTAGGTTTGCACAAATTGATCTCCAGATGGCATTAACCTAAATTGCTGCTCATATTGCTAGCTGCATCCTGCACTGAAGGTGAGACATTTAAAGTTTCATTGCCATGTATCTTATTTCTGGTGAATATTTCTAACTTCCTTTTTCACTTCACTTGGTGTTTCCAGTCTTTCTTGAAGGCCTGGACTTCTTGCTGGAGTGCAAACTATTCTCCTTTTGGTATGGGGCCCATTTTGAACAGAGTTTATTTAGGTTGTCAGAGTCAGCAGACTATGTAACCGACGACCAGTTTAATCTTCTTCGGATATCTATTTTCTAATTTCCATTCCCCTAGGTGTATAGGCCAGTAAGCAAACATGTAGCTGTCCTGGTTCGTCAATGTATTTATTAAATAGCAAGGAGATGAATCTAACATCTAAAATGAAATGATGAAAATACTGAGATGGACAGAATTCACCATTATATGTACTCTAGCACCTGATTTTTTTTTAAATTCCCTTATCTGGAAATTCTTCACTGACCAGACGTATGGTAATCTCTGGTAATGACATCCTCTAGATTAGTTTCCATTTGTGCTACATTACACTTCTGTAAAGCACATTAAGATGTTCTATATTAACGGTACTTTACAAATGAAACTTGTTCATTGAATGCCAAAGCAAGAAGGTCTTAGATTGAATTATTAGATTTCAATTAATTCATTCTATGGTTCATGGTACTTTAGTGAATATTTGTTGTTTTTTTAGGTTGCCTGAATAATGCTGATTATCTCGAATCGCAGCAGAGCATTATTTTTACCCCAGCAGTTTGTCACATCTGAATGATCAGCTAGGCCAATGCAGGTGAATTTTCAGAGTTACCCTTATTGATGTAGACAAGTGTTGCATTTAGTCTTAATCCAAATACAGACAGCTGATTTCCAACCCTAAATGCCATTGTTGGCAGTTTGGCTTCATGAACTCCTTTATTGATCCTAGCAGGAGTGTCATTAATCTCAGCACACTTGGCCAGAACACTTGTATGTAAAGGAGGTGGAGCTGGGAAGTGGTGGAGAAAATTAGATTAGCCTTTTTCATTCCTGACTGATAAACTGGATAAAGACAAGTTTAATTTGGCTGTGATTCCTTTCACATCCGAATGGCCCACCGACACACATCGCCGAAGTCAAAAGACGTTAACATTGGCCTTGGTCACTTGCACAGTAGATGACAGGGCAAGTAGTGGCCAAGTAAACAATTTGCAATAATTTGCTCTTGAGGGATCCGAAAGGTCCAGAGGACTAAAGGCAGATAAAAATGATAATTATGAGCTGAATGTTGGGTTTAATTTGATGTGTCGGGATTGCAGGGCATAACTGACACTGTTAGCAAGGGGTGGGCAGTTGATAGAAGATGGTCACCAAACTACATATGGCCAGGGGACTAGAATGCACTCATGGTGCCACAGAGTGGAGTGGGGATAATCAACAATGAGTCAATGGTTCTGTGATTTTGTTTACATTTTCAAAACTTGATTTGGGTGATGACTGTTCATCAAAAATAAATAAATTCCATTACCTGCCTTATTTCATTTGACTCACACACCTACAATTGCATGAACTCCACACTGAGTTCAGTAAATGAAATCTTTCTGTTCTGTAGCGGAAGCTGCTCTTGTGGCCTCTGTATGTGTCATAGCTGGAGGATCGCACATTGGTCCAGCGGGGCTTTTGAACACAACCTGAGTAATTTAATCTTACATTCCGAGATGGCAAGTGAATGCAATCTTGCTTTTTGTTTTATAAAGCCTTGGCCACTGGTGGTTTTGTGCATATGTGTGTGCGCGTGTGTGTACGAATGTAGGCACTGCAATTGCTAGAGGGAGTCTGACCTGTTCCATTTCCACAGCGTCAGATGATAAAGCTAGTCCTGCATTCTGAGCAGAAGTTGGAGCCACAAACGTTTCTCCTGGGATAAAACATAAGGAGATATACTTACAAAGGTTATAATTTTTGTTAGCATGTTTTAAAAATTTCTGGAAAAGACAGGGAATATAATCTATCCAAGTTTGCTGATAATACAAAGCTAGTTGAGAAAGTGAACTGTAATGGGTTCAAGTGAGTAACAAAGAAGGTGGCAGACAGTGTCAGCTTATGTTCAGGAAACGTGACATTATTATTCTTAAACAAATAATGGAATAATAGAAGGTGCCAAACATGCTATAACCAGCACCGGGCATGAAAGTTACTTTTCTAACCAGACCCACAACTGCATGTGATGTTTTTGGCCTTACAGCTCTAATACATGGCCAAAAATGCTGCCACAACCCTTCCACAAGGCATGGTAGACCCAAGAGCAGCAACCAGGAGCAGAAACTGGACCCTGTCCACACACCTCCTTCAGGGCCTTCTGTAGTCAGACATGTTTGGACATGGTGGAATTAAAAAAAAATAATAATAATAATAAATTCCAAAGTTATTTGAAAGTATGTAACTGTTGCTAACTCATTAAAACATAAAATGTGCAAGGTGCAGAAAGGAGCTGCAGATGCTGGTTTAAACCAAAAGGAGACACAAAATGCTGGAGTAACAGCGGGACAGGCAAATATGCATGGTTAGGCCACACTTGGAACACGTTGAATTTTGGTAAATTGCTATAAGAAGGATATCATTAAGTTGGAAAGAATGCAGAGAAGATTTACAAGGATGTTGCCAGGATTTGAAGGGCTGAGCTATAGGGAGAGGTTGGACAGGCTGGGACTTTATATCTTGGATCGCAGGAGCATGAGGGGTGATCTTATAGAAGTGTATAATATTGTGAGGGGAATAGATAGGGTGAATTCGCTGAGTGATTTACCCAGGGTCAAACAAAAGAGCATCAGTTTATGATGAGGGGCAGGATTTAATCCGAGCCTTTGGGGCAACTTTTTCACTGAGGGGGAGGTCAGTATATGGAACGAGATGTCAGAGGAAGTCGTTGAGGCAGGTACTATAATACAATTTAAAATACACTTGGGTAGGTACATGGATAAGAAAGATTTCGAGAGATATGAGCCAAACACTGGCATATGTGACTAGCTTAGATAGAGCATCTTGGTCAACATGGACAATGAGCCGTGGGCCCTGTTTCCTAATAAATAACATTTATTATAAAGTATGACTTTATAATAAAGAATGACCAATGAAATATTTACCTACATTGACTTTTTAAAGTAAGGTCAGTGATCCCATTCAACTGCTGTGAGGTGAAACTGAAGGTTCTGGTACAAATATATGCAGGCCCTTGGAACAACAACGTATGGAATTTAACATAGAATCAAAATGCTGGAGCCAATCAACACATCAGGCAGTATCGAAGCAGAGAGAGACAGAACATTTTTGGGTGATAAAAATTAGTAAATCGAATATGTTGTTTCCCTTTCTGTCGACTCACTGAGTGCTTCCAGCAATTCCAACTTTTGTTTAGACGTTTACCATCTATTTTATTTGCTTTCTGACGACGTGAAATTTTCTTGGGTGGAGCAAATGATGCGATGCATTCCAGGAGATGGGAATGCACAGATGCACAACCTAAGTTAGTGCTGCACGAGATTTACTACTGCACGTGCACTGTGGCCATGATAAACCATTGCCGTGCCATCAGCACCTCCCTCATGGTTCTTGCACTTTATGAAGACGACTTAAATCAAACAATGAAACAGCAAATATTTAAGTGCCCAGCAAGTCACAGAGCAACCATGTGGAGCGAAGCTAAGTTAATATTTGAGTGACTTTTCAACCGAGATCAGACGTGAAACTTTTTTTAAGGCTGAAAAGTCGGGAGCGGAAGGAAGAGCAAAAGGGAGTGCAGCATCAGAAGATGGACCTGAAGCATCACCTGTCCATTCCATCCACATTGTTGGATCAGCTGTGTTGAATGTAAATACACAGGGATCAGGAACTTATTTCAATCCTGTACAAATAACAGCATTTCTGGATAAAGTTCTTTTCACAGCACTGAACAATCTGTTGAGAGAGGGTGCGCAGCGATTAGATTAATCTGAGAAGCACAAAATCAGCATCTGAAAGAAACTAAGTGTTTCTGATATTCAACACTTCACTCATATTCAAGCAAACAGGTGCAAGAGATGAGTATTTTTTGCCATTCAGTGAGATCGTAGACGAGACTGTGACCTTTCCACACCACATGTCTGTCTTTGCCCCAAAGCCATTGATGACTTTTAATTATAGAAAATATAGATTTAAAGTTAAAATCTCTTTTTGGAAGAAAGATTACAAACACCCACCACAATTTGTATGGGTAGAATCAGCTCCTAATCACTGATGTTTTTTTTCATCATGCATCCTAGATTTCCCAACCAGCAGAAATAGATTATCTGTGAATTACAATCAATAGACAAAAGGTGCAGTAGTAGGCCATTCGGCCCTTCGAGCCAGCACTGCCATTCACTGAGATCATGACTGATCATCCACAATCATTACCCCGTTCCTGCCTTCTCCCCATATCCCCTGACTCAGCTATCTTCAAGAGATCTATCTAACTCTCTTGAAAGCATCCAGATAATTGGCCTCCACTGCCTTCCGAGGCAGAGAATTCCACAGATTCACAACTCTCTGTGTGAAAAGGTTTTTCCTCATCTCCATTCTAAATGGCTTACCTCTTATTTTTAAACTGTGGCCCCTGGTTCTGGACTCCCCCAACATTGAGAATATGTTTCTTGCATCTAGCATATCCAAACCCTTAATATTCTTATATGTTTCAATAAGAACCCCTCTCATCCTTCAAAATTCCAGTATACAAGCCTAGCCGCTCCATTCTATCAACATATGACAGTCCTGCCATCCTGGGAATTAGCCTTGTGAACCTAGCTGCACTTCCTCAATAGCAAGAATGTCCTTCCTCAAATTTGGAGATCAAAACTGCACACAATACGCCAGATGTGGTTTCACTAGGGCCCTGTACAACTGTAGAAGGACCTTTTTTCTCCTATACTCAACTCCTCTTGTTCTGAAGGCCAACATGCCATTCGCTTTCTTCACTGCCTGCTGTACCTGCATGCTTACTAGCAGTGACTGATGAACAAGGACCCCCAGATCTCGTTGTACTTCCCCTTTTCCCAACTTGACACCATTCAGATCTTCTACTTGCATATGGCATGCACAGGCTAAAGTTGTAAGACTTGTTCTGTTTGATCTTCTGTTTGTGCACGCCAGGTTGATTGCATTCGTCAAAACAGGGTGGACCACGTGAAGGTTGCAATCTCCCACCCCGCCATTTATATAATAATCTGCCTTCCTGTTTTTGCCACCAAAGTGGATTACCTCACATTTATCCACATTACACTGCATCTGCTCATGCACCCAACCTGTCCAAGTCACCCTGCATCCTCATAGCATCCTCCTCACTGTTCACACTGTCACCCAGCTTTGTGGCATCTGCAAATTTGCTAATGTTACCTGTAATCCCTTCATCTAAATCATTAATGTATATTGTAAATAGCTGCGGTCCCAGCACCGAGCCTTGCGGTACCCCACTAGTCATTGCCTGCCTTTCTGAAAGAGACCCGTTAATCCCTACTTTTTGTTTCCTGTCTGCCAACCAATTTTCTATCCATGTCAGTACCCTACCCCCAATACCATGTGCTCTAATTTTGCCCACTAATCTCCTCTGAGGGACCTTATCAAATGCTTTCTGAAAGTCCAGGTACACTACATCCACTGGCTGTCCCTTGTCCATTTTGCTAGTTACATCCTCAAAAAATTCCGGAAGATTAGTCAGGCATGATTTTCCCTTCGTAAATCCATGCTGACTGGGACCGATCCTGTTACTGCTATCCAAATGTGCTGCTATTTCATCTTTTATAATTGACTCCAGCATCTTCCCCACCACCGATGTCAGGCTAACTGGTCCCGCCTTTCTTAAAAAGTGGGTTAACATTAGGTACCCTCCAATCCATAGGAACTGATCCTGAATCTTTTGAACATTGGAAAATGATCACGAATGATCATCAATGTCTTGAAAATGTTAATCTTTTAAATTCCCGAGATTACATAATTTCCCCCGTTTTGAAGATTCACTTAACATATTAATATTTGTTTGTAATTTTGTAATTCCATCTATATTGTTTCCAGTGCCTGTCTATCTACATCTTGTTTGTGAAGTTAAACATGCAGTTTAATCCACATTGTGAATAAACATGGTGAATCATTGCGGTTTCACACATATCCCTGCGGGACATCACTAGTCATGTTGTGTTAATTGGAGTACTTGTCCATTATCCCACCCCTTCTCCTCAGTTGATGTCCTTCCCAGGATCATTCTCTCAATCATTTGCTTTCAATTCATAGAACTTGGTATCACACAGCTTTGGAAGCTTGTGACATCACCGCAGCCCGAATTGCTTTCCAAAGAAAGGTGGGAAACAGTTGCCTGTATATTTCTATACTGCTGGTTCAGTTCATAGGGTGGCGTAGATTTTGGATGGTTACCCCGAATAATGGAGCCATGGCACTCGGCACCATCCCCTTACCACAAATCAAGTCCCAATGACACACAATAGCCTGGGGACCTCTGCTGCACACTACATGCTTTTATTTTCCTTTACCATCTTTATTATGCCCTTTTTATTCTTTATTGTGTCTGTCAAAAACAAGCACCCCATGGAGAAGAAAGATTCTTTCCTTCTGGTACGAGCAACACTCCTTGTGCATTGGCAATCATTGGCTCAGTAGCAGTTGATTCCAGCACCCCAGGGGATGCAGATTGTTTCCAAGTAACCTTCAAACTATTTTATAAATGTTGGTGCCTATCATAATGTAAGTAAGACAACAAATATGTGCAGACAAGTACTCGCAGACTGCAACTTGATGAGGACTAGATTAACATACTTGCACTTCTCAAAATATTCATACTAGTTCCCATGGACATTGCCAGTAAACAAGGCAAATCCTCTTTTTTAATGCATCTTGCATTGCTTTGGCTTAAATTAAAGCTTCCAGTCTCTTATGAGGTTCCTGTGGCATGACTGTGCTCATTTGTTTGTAATCTCCTGGAGTGTTTAAGGTAACTTTTAAATAATGGAAGAACCGAGAAGGGACTGTAGCCGGATGTAACTGCAGCAATCAAGCTTTCAAAACGGGAGAAAGAAAGAAAGAAACTTCAAAATATAATTTGCAGCAAAACTATATGTAAAATATATTTCTCTGTTGGATTCAGTAACTGAATTTTCTGCAGCTCCCGCATTCAATGACAATTGTCAGTTCTGAAATGTCTCCCTGTGTTGTTGGCGTGTAATAGAAATGTTTGAGTACCTCTGTGTTTCGTGAATTCCTCATTCCTTTATAAATTCCCATTCCTTTATTCCCTACATATCACAATTGCCAAAACTAACAGGTTTTGCTGATCTAATTTAACATTTATCTTGAGGCATCCATGTCAAAACAACCCTCAACAGCAGTTCAAGACCAGAATATTAAAACAAATCAAAACTACAAATGTGGGATTGAAACACAATTTGGGTGAGTTATAACTTTGCAGATGACAGGTTCAGAACTTGATGCGGGCACATATTTGATGACAGTCAGAGAAACTACTTTGAGAAGTGCCTTTCTGTTTGTTTATTGCTTATACTCCTGTTTCATCATATGCAACAACTAATTTTATTACTTAACAGCCATGGCGCAGTGAAGGAGCTAAGCTGTACAGCTTAATGCCCCACTACTGTGGTTCAAACACAAGCTAAAAATATGTACCCATTGTAGTGCAAGGGCAATGATGCACTGTCCAAGGGCAGTTTCTTCTTTAGAAACATTAATCTGAGAGCCCTCACCTTCCTATGGATGTCCTAGATTCCAAAGGGTAAGGATTTCTCCCCAATGTCCTGGCCATTACTTACACAGCATCACAGAAGCAGATGATCCAGTTGTTTTCATGTTGCTGTGTAGGATTTTGCTAGATGTAATTCACCTGTCGCATTCCCTATAAGACTAACTATTTTACCAAAATATTCTTGTGAGTAAATTATGTGATATCCTTAGCACGTGTGACCCATTGAAAAATGTGTTACATAGAAACATAGAAAATAGGTGCAGGAGTAGGCCATTTGGCCCTTCGAGCCTGCACCGCCATTCAATATGACCATGGCTGATCATCCAACTCAGTATCCTGTACCTGCCTTCTCTCCATAACCCCTAATCCCTTTAGCCACAAGGGCCACATCTACCTCCCTCTTAAATATAGCCAATGAACTGGCCTCAACTACCTTCTGTGGCAGAGAGTTCCAGAGATTCACCACTCTCTGTCTGAAAAATGTTTTCCTCATCTCGGTCCTAAAGGATTTCCCCTTTATCCTTAAACTGTGACCCCTTGTCCTGGACTTCCCCAACATCGGGAACAATCTTCCTGCATCTAGCCTGTCCAACCCCTTAGGAATTTTGTAAGTTTCTATAAGATACCCCCTCAATCTTCTAATTTCTAGCGAGTACAAGCCGAGTCTATCCAGTCTTTCTTCATATGAAAGCCAGACAGTCTAGATATTACCGAGTCAGGATAGGACCTAGGGCCATTTATCTGATGTGAAATCTTCTTGTCGAGTCCACACACAAGATTGAAGATGTTCAGCCAAAGCTGAACACACTTCTCGGCATCTGCACAATGGTGCCTGTCTTGTGCTTCTTGTGCGTGGTGGTGAAAACAGGGCTGCGACAAGAATGCTCTTTCCATGACCCCTGAAGTGAAATGATGACCATGAGTACTGGAATCCCATTAAGAGCCCATTGCAGAAGCATTACTGGAGGCTTTCAACAGGACATTGCCTGTAGTGATAGAGTCAGATGTCAGTGAGCCAGCAATTGGTCATGGACAAGGGCTGCTGCTCCAATTAAGAGGGAAGACTTTGATCCACTTCAATCCCTTGATGCTTTTTTTTTAGGACTATGCAGAATAATTGTTTTATTGTGTATTGTCTTCAACTAAATGGAGTGGACTAAGGTCTTGTCTCTTGATTGGAGCAGCTGCACATGTCCATGGCCTATTAAATTATGTTAGGGTATGTTACAATCCAATGGTATGATTAATGAATTGTTCAATTTTAGGTAACTATCCTACAAACGCACATACCCCCACCCCCGTCCCGCTACCTTTTCCCCTCTCTTCCTTGTGCCCCACTTAGATGCATCTTCATTTCTCCCGTTTCCCTTATCCCCATCAACTTCCACCTATATTCCCTTCTCCAGCTTCAAATTTCACGCCTCTATTGGTCTTTTTTCCTTATCTCATGCTTCTCGTCTTTCCGTCTCTGGCCTTTGTCTAGCCGTCTGCCAACCCAAAAAACCCTTCATCTATAGTCACCTCTCCCCTTGCCAGACTGTGATCCGCCCCACCCACCTCTCTTCCAACTCTCTTCCCCCTCTACTACAATCAGTCTGAAGAAGGATTCTGACCCGAAATGTCACCTATCCATG
The DNA here is from genome assembly GCF_028641065.1 of Leucoraja erinaceus. NCBI lineage: Eukaryota > Metazoa > Chordata > Chondrichthyes > Rajiformes > Rajidae > Leucoraja > Leucoraja erinaceus. The sequence goes on along the minus strand of NC_073398.1, from coordinate 27,521,923 downwards.
TTTTCCAGAGATGCTGCCTGACCCGCTGAGTTACTCCAGCAATTTGGGTCTTTTTTTAGGAAAGCAGCATCTGCTGTTCCTCATGGTTACTTATCTGGTACACAATAGCAGTGCTGTGGCTAGTGATACTGGCATTGTACAAGAGAGCAATGTCGTCTGGAGTTATGCTCCTGGTAGGGCCACCCATAGCAGTAAGGTCGAGGGGGAGGTCTCTGACAAAGAGCAATCCAACCAAGACCTCAAGGGTGGAACAGGCGGAGGACGATGCCTGACCTTAGTGGAGCGTCACAACGGTTGGGAAGGCGGATGAAGGCTGCAGCAGAAAAAGGGTCTTGGACTTCATGCCACTGGATTCTGACCCAGATCTGTCAAGGTGGCTGTCTATGCACCAGTCTCCCCACATTAAACAAAGTCACGCACAGGCGTCCTCCATATAGGGAATAGCATACTGGAGACACCCATTGTCAGCCATGACCGAAGGGGACTTAAGTAAGTAAATAACTTGAGGCTAGGGGAGTGGTGCCAAAAGCCAAGATCCCATCATTCCTGTAACTCTTGAGGGAAGAAGCCATCAGGGAGACCTGCTCCCCATTAATCAAACCAGCTGCTTTGAAATAGGCAATTTACAATTCAGAATAACTCAGACAGAAATACCTCTATGATGCCACAGGCTCCTCCTGAAGCTGTGCAATATTGATAGAATGTGAGCATGAATTTGGATCAGCAAAAGAACCCACAGTTTTGCTTGTACGTTGTTAAAAGAGGAGAAAACTGCTTGTGGTGTCGTTTGCAACTCTAGAATGCTCCCAATACCCTGAGAGCCAATTAAGCGTATGTTAGTCACTGTCATAATGTAGGAAAAACAGTAACCACGTTGCAGACAGCAATTAGATAATTGGTGCAGGTCACTTCTTATTCTTAAAATAGTATTCATGGGCCCTTTTCTATCTACCTGAAAGTCAAGGTGAGTCTGTTTAATGTATCATCTAAAACAACTCTTCTGCCAGTGCAATAACCCCTCAGTATTGTGCTGCAGCTGTCTAGCTAGATGATGTTATTCTGCTTGCGAAATAGATAATCTGGTTAACTTTCTGCCTCGGAGACTCACACTGTTGCAATGTTGGGGTCCCTCAAGACGTATATAAAATCATGAACGGCATAGAATGGGTCGACAGTTAGAGGCTTCTTCCCCAGTGTGGAAATATCAAATACTAGAGGACATAGCTTTAAACAAAGAATGGGACATTTTAAACGAGGTTTAAGAGGCAAGGTGGTAGACACAGAGAGTGGTAGGTGCCTGGAAAACATAATTTGTGGCGGGAGGGGGTGAGGGGGGGAAAGAGGGGTGATAATAATGCTTTTAAAAGAGGCATTTAGGCAGACACATGAACAGGCAGCAAATGAAGGCATGTAGATTGTTTGGACAGAGGTGCAGTTTAAATTGCACCATGGTCGGCACAGATATCGCAGTTCCTGTGTTCCGTTCTATGTTCGAAACTGCCGCTCCAACCTTTTGCATGCTTCCATGTTGCTACAGATTATTTTTAAAGCATGGAAAAGTGGCTGTTATCTGGTCAGAGCAGGAAGGGGATTACTCACTGAACCTGCCTTGAGCCAGAAGCAACGACAAGTAGAATTGATGTTGTAGATTTCTGCCTCTGGATACAGCAGGAAAACAACCTGTGAGACACAGAGACTACAGATGCTGGAATCAGGAGCAAACAAAAAGAATGCTCCAGTGACAGCACCTGTGTGTGAAATGGAGGAAATGTGTGCGAGGGCTCCATAATTTGCAGAAGAGGGGAAGCATTTCAGTGATCCTGGAATGGAATGCCTCACCCTGACAATAAATGCAAAAGAGACAAAGAAAAGGAGAAAAAATGATCATTTTGTTTAAGAGGGAAAGTGGGAGGATGGTGCAGCAGGGTAGCTGTGGGGGTCTGTGGCTTTATAGTAGACATCAGTGGTTAGTTTGTCTCCTCAAATGGAGACAGAGACATCCAGAAAAAGAAGTATCAGAGTGACTTCACTCTCGGAGAGTCACTTCATGATGTTGCTATCACATGCGCTTACGACCACAAGGTAAATGTCAGGTGAATTGAGGGCAGGGCGAAAGTTGGTGGCAAAGTGAAAAATTGATGAGATCCACGCAAATACAGGAAGCAGCACCAATGCGCTTTTCAACATAGTAGAGATAGGGTTGGAGAGGGAGGCAGAGTAGGTACAAGAATTGCAACAACGGGATGAGCATGGCGGAGGTCCGTGTGCGTAACCATGGGTACATCATTGTTTTGTAGGAAGTGGGAAAAATTGAAAGGGGGCAATTTGGACTTTCAAATAACCCGAATGGCTGTACTTTGGGTTTCCAGGAAAAGGACGTTTGGGGAACTCATGGTAATTCATAGTTGATTTACAGTTGTTACCAATTGGGATGTTAGCCATTCATCTCCTCAGTCATGTTTGCTATTCAGTTAGATCATTGATCTGCATTCATACTCCCAATTTGCTTACCTTTCTATCCATCATTTATAAGTAAGTGGAGCAATCAGTTTGTAAATTCTAGTTTTCTTCTTACTAATATACAACTAATTATGCCTTCAGCCTCTTTGAGATTTTGCATTTATTTATTTTGAAATCAAAGTCGGCTTTTTTTAAATAATAATGCAGCAATTCAATCTGCAGAATGATTTAGAATATTGATAATTTTCTTTGTCATTGATTTTGATTTTAAAATATAAAACACAATGTTTCTACTTTTCCAGAGGAAGTAAATTAGCATACAATTTCTCATGAGAAATATTTTAATCGGGAGGTCGTTTTCCTGGTCTTGACAGCAGGGTTGTTTCTGAGTTTTTTTTCCTCCCGGTGTTTTATTCACTGAGTACCCATCGTCACCGCTCTGCTGCTGTACATAACCCTTGCTGGAATGCTCTAAGGTTATGGCAAGGTGTTAATTAAGATGTCAGTGTGAAAATTTAAATTTAATTATCCTTTGCTCTGTTTTACCTTGCAGGTACTCAGCTGGAGAAATTAATGGAGAGCATGAAGGGCGAGATAGCAGCTCATCCACCTGTAGAGGGCTCCTATTTACCCCGCCGAGGAGACTTCTGCATTGCCAAGTTCATCGATGGAGAATGGTAAAGTGAACATTGCATTCAAATATTTATTTATTGTTTTGCAAAAAGAGCACAGTGGCCAGTTTTCTCTGACAGGCTGCAGTATTTGAAAGCAAATAATATTCAATTCAAGAGCAACGCCCCACCAGGATTAATGTAAAATGTCAGTTAATTTTAATTTGTCCTGCCCTTTTTGTTGGTGTGCAGCTGTGCCTATATTGCAGTCTGCAAGCCTGGAAAGAACCAACCAATGGTGTATCTTCCTTCACTTTGCTTTGTGATGCAGAGCAAGCCTTCCTGTACCTGCATCCATTCCACAGGGACCTACACATGTACTGATTGATTGACAATGGCCAGCCAGCGCATTTAGCACGGTAAAACGATGACTAATTCAGTAGAACTAACAACAACCTGCATTCAGGTGAAGTCTTGAACATGGTAAAACTCCCAGGACATTTCACATGTGTCCTATCAAATACTATTCGACACAAAATTGACATAAAGTGCTGGAGTAACTCAGTGGGTCAGGCAGCATCTCTGGAGAACATCTCTGGTGACATTTCACATGGGGACCCTTCTGCAGGCAGATAATGATGGTAGGTGGGGGAGGGGGGTGGGGGGGGGGGGGGGGGAGGGTAGTGGGGGAGAAGCTGGAAGAAATGTGGAAGAAAGGAGGGGCAGGACAAAACATGGCAACTAACAGATTGATTCAGAGGGGCCTTGATTAAGGCCTTGATTGTGCATGTTATAGGTAACCAAGGCATGTTATAGGTAATTTTTGAAACGCTGAAGAGATCCAGTTTAGACTGATTGGAGTCAGGTGGAGAAAGCTGGAAGAGAGGTGGAGTAAGATGAAGCCTGGCAAGCGATAAATGGGGGAAGGAAATGCAGATGCAGGTTTAAACCAAAGTTAGACAGAAAATGCTGGAGTAACTCAGGTGGAACTCACTGTACCTCTGAGTTACTCCACAATTTGGTGTCTATCTAAGTCAGGAGTCAGCAACCTTGTTTTGCATAGGGGCCAGGACCCATGTCTGTGAGTGAATTGCGGGCCACATCTATCGCCATAGTGTGACACTCGGTGTTGTTTTTCGCATTTGTTTTCACGTGTTTTTCAGTTCGTTTTCTGCAGTTCTCAGGTCCCTCACGTGCCCCGGGACTGGCTGCAGTTCCCAGATCAGCTCGCCTGCCCCGGGACTGGCTGCAGTTCCTAGGTCAGCTCATGTCCCCGGGACTGGCTTTAGCGCCCAGGTCACCTGCATGCCCCGGGTCGAGCTGCAGTTCCCAGGTCAGCTCATAATCCTCTGACATTTTCGCCACCTCCAACAGGATCCCACCACTAGCCACATCTTCTCATCTCCTCCCCTTTCGGCTTTCCGTAGATACCGCTCCCTCCGTCACTCCCTGGTCAATTTGTCCGTTACCACCCAAACCACCCCCTCCCCAGTACTTTCCCTTGCAACTGCAGCAAATGCTACGCTTGTCGCTTTACCTCCCCCCTTGACTCCATCCAAGGACTTAAGCAGTCTTTCCAGGTGAGGCAGAGGTTCACCTGCACCTTCTCCAACCTCATCTATTGCATCCGCTGCTCTAGGTGTCAACTGCTCTACATCGGTGAGACCAGGCACAGGCTTGGCAATCACTTCGCCCAACACCTCCGCACAGTCCGTATTAACCAACCTGATCTTCCTGTGGCTCAGCACTTCAACCCCTCCCATTCCGAATCTGACCTTTCTGTCCTGGTCCTCCTCCATGGCCAGAGTGAGTCCCACCGCAAATTGGAGGAGCAGCACCTCATATTTTGCATGAATAGTTTACACCCCAGCGGTATGAACATTGACTTCTCCAATTTCGGTGGTCCTTGCTTTCTCCCTCCTTCCCCTTCCCAGCTCTCCCACAGCCCACTGTCTCTGCACCTTCCTTTCTTCTTCCCACCCCACCCCCACATCAGTCTGAAGAAGGGTCTCGACCCGAAACGTCAACTATTCCTTCACTCCATAGATGCTGCCTCACCCGCTGAGTTCCTCCAGCATTTTTGTCTACGTTCGATTTTTCCAGCATTGGCAGTTCTTTCTTAAACAGCTCCCAGGCCACCTTCATGCCCCGGGACTAGCTGCAGTTCCCCATTCAGCTCGCGTCCCCGGGACTAGCTGCAGTTCCCCATTCAGCTCGCGTCCCCGGGACTGGCTACAGTTCCCAGGTCACGAGAACTAATTGAAATAAAATACGCCTGTGGGCCGGATAATTTCGTGTTATGGGCTGGATGCGGCCGTGTGCCATAGGTTGCCGACCCCTGATCTAAGTGATGAGTGGATACAGATGAGGGGAGGTTTTGAGTGACAGATGGTTGGACAAAGGGCAAAGATAAAAAGACACAAAGTTTGTGTGTGACCTCACTCTGGCAATGGAGGAGGCCCAGGACAGAAAGATGGTACAGAAATGGGAAGGGGAGTTAAAATGCATAGTAAATTGTCTAAGACTAATTTAAAGTCCTTTTACCAGGTGATCTACTTGCTCGAGGATCCATGTCCCATGATATAAGGATTACAAACTGATTAGTATCTCATCATATCTGATTTCAAATGATTCACTTTGAATATGCAATCACTGCTGTTAAAGAAACCAAAAAATTCTCTAAATGTTTGCTGGCAGCAGTATTCTATAATCTACAGTAACCCACGAGCAAGAACGTGCTACATGCAGACTTTTGCACAACCTGGATACATATCGGCACTGAGATAAAAGACAGTTAATGAAACCATAGATATTTGCATCACTGGAAGGAGGATAATAGCTGATGAGTACAAGAAAGGAAAAATAGATTGGCTGGACAACCACTCAATTGCTGTTTCTGAACTGGGTTATTCTGAATGCATTTACCGGTTTATAAATGCCTATTTGAAGCACTAAAATGAGTGCATTATTTCTCTGAATATCTTTCAATGGACTTCACACATCTTATTGAATAGGATTTAATTGAAGTAGTTGTACATTTGCTAAATTCGGAGTCACTCCTTGTCATCAACTAGGGAACATAAGGATTGTGATTTGAAGAAAGGATATGGTCCATTCAGCTCACATTCTGAGATGTGGTAGTCATGTGATAAAATAATAACACAGTTGTTAGATAACCATGGCAATCACCTCTAGCATTCACTGTGCAACAGTCCCTGACCTGAAATGGGCAAAAAGCCCCAGGGATAGGAAAGTTTAGGAAGACAGATTTAAATCCAAAAAGATTTAAATGCAACATTTTACACAATTGTTTAAAGACTGCCTGGCTTGACGTATTTAAATACGCTCCACTAATCTATGACCTTAAATTTCATGATGTCGCAGAGACAGAAGATTCACATTGTTATGGTAGCAGAAAAGCTGAAATTCTTCACAATAGGGATCATTTTACAGGAGCAGGGCCAGTGGGAAATGTTGGTTGCTATCAAGTAATCAACATTGTAGGCCAATTTCCGTCTATTTGTTTTAGCAGACTGCACATTGTACCAACGCCCACAATTTCCTGAATCACTTTGCTGCCTACTAGCTGTGTAAAATCTCACAATCGGTCCCAATATATCTGCTCCCACCACTGTCATTGTAACAAAAGAGATGGCCTAACACATATTCCCTCATTATTTTTCTGGAGATTATGGGTAATAACCCCAAATTATTACCGTTTGTTCTGACAGCACTCCTTACATCTGATATGTTTCTGTTCCAACATGCAGCACGTATAAATAAATTAATTTGTGATACAATCTCATGGTCTCAACTCCTCACCAAACCTCTATGATTGATTGAAATGTAACAATTCAAAGAAACAAAGCTTGTTCATAACTTTATATTTCATTTTGATCTCTGCATTCAGGATGGCATCAACATGCTCATCAGTCTCCCCTCCTACTACGTACAGTAAATTGTATGGTGTGCCACCAAATCATAGCAGATGGAAGATTCCACATTCAGTCACTAATTTTAAAGGAGTTTCATCTTCTCTTTTGGGATTTACCAGCATGCGGCAGTCGCCTGTAGTCGCCCAAACAATCGCCTAAGTGGGACAGGCCCATAACCACTATCTATTGAAAACAGAATGGGTTCAGAATTTGGTAAAGCTGCCAACAATTAATGCTCAGTCTTCAACCATAGGCATATTTCCAGAGGTTTTTTTTGGAGTCATTGCCACAATGGACTTAGCTCCTTCAAGATAAGGAGAAAGAAAGTATTTTTTCTTTGGATTAAAAACATTATAATGATATGAGCAAACAGCCTGTGATAACATTCTACTTCTGACTGCCGTGGAGACACAGCTCTTTATTGGCATAATTGGACTGACTGTAATAAAGACCAACGCATCACTGCCATCTGTGTCTCATCTCTAACTTTAGCTTCTGCCGACCTTGGCCTCTCCCTGACTCTCCCATGTGGCTCGGTATAGGCCAAGCTCAGGGCACACGGGCTGCTTCCTCGATTAGGCACACTCGTGTTGATTGGCAGCATTGTACCATCCATTCATTTTGTTGGAGAAAGAGGTGAGAAGGGTTTGGAGCAAAGTGAGTCCATTGCATTAGTAGGATATTAGATATTAGATATTTATTAGCAAAGCACACTACCATTTGCTCATTTATTGTTATGCACCACACAAGTCTCCATGCTTACCTCTACATTTTATTCATAGCCAGCATAACTTTTTCTCGTACTCGATGCTATCTTTTAACAGGATTCGATTCATATGGAACATTCCCCTATTAACCACTCATTCTCTGTGCATCTTGACAACTGAGCATTGATAGTTGAGCTCTTCTCCCCTCAATTCTACTTTCCTCGAGAAGTCGTCAGAAGGCAATTGGGATGAGAAGATGTTGTTAATTTTCCCTCCTTCACTTGATGGACATTGAGTTCTTTACACCGTATATAGTCACTCCACAGTGGAGATGATTTAACTTCATGTAGATCTGGGATGACCAGAATTTAGCTTTGTTCAATTAATTATTCTTGCGCCACTTTAGGTTGTGGTTTTGTACTTGGCATCAATCCTCACCAACAGCGCAATACAAAATGAAGCAGTAAAATTACAGATGCCAGAAATCTGGAAACATTCAGCAGGTCAGGGGCGAGAGAAATAACTTCAGTGTTTCTGGTTGTGGGCTGTGCATCAGAACTGGGTAATTGAGGGAACGAGCATGTTGAGTTGCACAGAAGCAACCAGGTAGAGAGAACAGAAGGAATGTTAATGTAGGGTGCAGACTGAAGTAATCAAGATTGCAATTATTATAAAAAGCAGCAGTCAGAGATAGAAAAGGGTGAATACAAGCAAATTGAAAGGAAGTCAATAGACAATACATGCAGGAGTAGGCCATTCGGCCCTTCGAACCAGCATCGCCAATCGAAGTCCTTCGGGCCTCAACATATCCGTACAGAAGGTGAGGTGCTGATCATCAAACTGCCACGAGGCAATATTGCAGCAGCGTAAGAAGGCACAGACACAGACCACTTCCTCTATGACTTCTGCATCTTTGGTTCCCTGCAATCACTCCCACGTGGAAAGGTCCTGTCTCTCCTGCCAGACACCACACCACTTACTGTATGATTCCAGCACTTTTGTTTTAATTCTGTACAGGGACGATCGCACCACCAGCATTACAACTGTGTTTTTGTGACGGAGATTTGCCCTTACAGAATTCACCAATCACGACCCAAAAATTGAGATGCGGAATAACATTTGCCCTCACGAAACCTATGTGAACAAAATTAACAATATTTTAATGTTTAACTCCCATTTCTTGATGCATGCACGTATAACGCAGATTTGAGGCAATGCAAGATGTGATACAGGCCTTTTTCTAGGAACACAATTCGATAGCATGGGGGTCAGCTGCTGTAATTATGCCGTGTTTATTGGACAGTGGAGTGGGAGTAGATGGGGTAGACATTGATGAGCTAGGCAGAACCCTGGATGGAAAATATATTAAACAGTGCCCTTCTGTTGGTATAGTTAGACTTCATGGATTTTAGGGTGCTTTTCAGGGAACAGACATTTTTCAGCCATCTAAACTCCAAATGCATTCGCTAGCCAACACCAAATATTTATTTGAGAGATACCAGCAACTACAGATGCTGGAATCTTGAAAGAAAAATGTTAGAGGAAGTCAGCTTCTGTGGAGATAGTGGACAGACGATATTTCAGGTCAGGACCCTTCCACAGATGCTGCCTGACCCGCTGAGTTCCTCCAGCACTTTATTTTTTGCAAATATTGATGAAATGCACTGACCACAATGAAACAGCTGTGGATCTAATTGAAAATATGTTTTCTATTCCTAACCGCCCCATAAGATCATGGCTAAATTTGATAGCTGCATGTATACATGACAATCTTGATGTAACAGTGCCATTGTTGCCTCTCAGTAGGTGCTGGGTTCATGTACCACTGAAGACTGGTGATCTAGACCATCACCACGGCACAATACTGTGGGATTGCCACCTGCCTGCCTTTGATGGGAGCTTCATTGCACCCAAATGCCCCTTTGAGAGAATGTAAAAGAACCAATGGCATTACTTGAAGAAGACTCATCATTATCCCAGCCAATATTAATCTTTCACTAATTATTATCACAATAGAGGGCATTTGAACAGTTTATCTCATTGGAATCTGTCTGACTTGGGTGCTGTATTTTTTTCCCCTAAATCACATTAGCAACTGCACTTCAAAATATCATTGTGTGTGTCTGAAACTTATTTCCATAGTACCAAAATTGCTAATTTTTAGTACAGTTTTGGACATTTTCAGGAAAACACTTTAAAGAATATTTACTGGACTGATACTGGGAATTGAGTGGCTTATCCTGTGAGGAATGGTTGAACAGACTAGGCTGGAATAGTGAATTTAGATGAGTAGGCAGTGAATTAATTGTAGCATGAATAACCCTGAGAGGTCTTGACAGGGTGGGGACAGTAAGAATTATTCCTCTTGTGAGACAATCGAGAATTAGTAATCACCGTTTAATAATAAGGGATCACCCTTGCAGGGAAATAAGTGAATTTGTTTGGAACTCTGATCCTCAAAGAGTGATGTAAGCAATGTCTTTGAATATTTTTAAGGCAGCGGTTGATAAGCAAGAGGAGAAAACTTGTTGCAGATAGTAATGTGGATTTGATGTTACAAACAGATCAGCCATTGTCTTATTAAATGGCAGAACAGGCTTGAGGAGCTGAATAGCCTACCTAGCCCTGTTCCTAATGAGTATGTATGTAAGTAATCTGTCCCTGCTTTGCAGTATTGATACATGCTTGTTCATGGTTTACATCCTTCTCAGATTATCAAAGAACCATCCCAGTTGGAATCAGTTTTTATTCAACTTCTTGGCTCCCAAACTAGATCTGTGATGAGTTAAGAGCTGAGGGTAGATATGTCCTCTTTTTAAGCAAATAGCAAATAGTGTTTTCTAGTATCTCCCGCCTGACACAATGTTAAAATGTGGTAATATGCACTGCAGGGAACCATGTGCAAGACTAGCCTCTGACACTTGTTGGCCAGGCACCAATACTCTTTGTAAAAGTATACGTGGTGGCTTGAAAGTGTTTTTAGTTAAACACACATTATAATATAAATTGTCGATTTTTGCAATTTTCCCCCTTCCTTGTCCTGAAAGTGCTAACATGGTATTTCATCCTGTCGTCTTTGCTGACTCCTGAGCCTATTCCAGTTTTGTGTTGACAGCAGCACATCTACATTCAGACAGTAATCACAGGAAACCCGTGGAGATGAGGACTATTTGCTGATTTTTTTCTTTGTGCTCAGATGCATTCAGAAGCTGAAGTTTTCCCCTTCATCTTCCTATTCCACTCACCTATCTACCATGGCATGGAGAAAATGTATGAAGCAAAAGAGGGCCATTCACCCCATTGTGTCTGTGCCTTTTGCAAGACAATTACCTAACCTAATCCCTCATTTTAGTATTAAATACATAAATCAGCCGTTTATGGCTCACATCCAAGTGGTTTTTTTTTAACCTGGTGAAGGATTCTGCCCATATCCCTTTTCTGACAGTAAGCTCCAGACCATTATTACCCCCTGGGTTAAAAAAAAAATCCTCATCTCCTCTCTAATCCATAATTTTAAATGTTCCTGTCTGGTTTCTGACCCCTGTAGTTTGGGGAAATAAATTCTTCCTTCTTGTTTACTCAGAATTTCAGACCTCTCCACTATCTCTCCTTAGCTCTCATGTAGTTAATATTTTCCGCATGGCTACTATTTTCGAATCCTGTCAGCATCTTTGTAAATCTCCAGTACAATCATAACTTCACAATCATAAAATGGTGAGAGATCAGACTGTACATATACACAGGTTTTGATTTCACTTCTAATGTAAAATTCATGCTATTATATTCTATGTCACGGATGTCAAATAAAATCCCTTTTTATTCACTTTATTGACCTGCTATCTCTATCGATCTATGGACATACACTCCAAGGGCTCACTTCTCCACAAAACTATTCAATGCCCTTCCTTTTATTGTTTATTTGCTTGCCTTGACTCATTTTCCTCGATTACCTTGTGATTCTGTGGATCAAATTACATTTGCCATTTTTCTGCCCAATTGACCAGACTCTCTGAATTTTACATTCTAATGCTCTCTTTCTCAATGACAATTACGTGCCAATTTTTATTCTATCAGCAGCCTTCTTCATTAAACTCTTGCATTTAAATCAAAATCATTAACAAGTTCTACAAAATCTAAGGAACCGAGAATTGAGAGCAGCCTTCCAGTCACAAATGCATCCATCAACCATTATCCTTTCCCTTCATCCCTCTAAGCCAACGTTGGATCGAATTTGACATTTTCTCTTGTATCTGTGCCCTTTCACTTTTTCGACCAGCCAACTAACTGGGAACTTGTTAAAAGCCTTGCTAAGCTCTGTGTAAACTGCATCAAACACATTGCCCTCATCAACTCTTTTTGTTACCTCACAAATGTCCATTTAATCTGACACAACCTTCCTTAACAAATCCATAGTTACTGTCCATGATTAATTATGCCTTTCTGAATGAAGATTTATATTGTCTCTTAAATGGATTCCATTTTACCACAGGAGTTAAACTAACTGCCCTGAAATCACTTACAGATTGTTACAATATTAGCAGGTCTCTGCTCTTCTGGGACAAGTGCTATAGCCAGGGAGATTTGAAATATTGCAGTAAAAGCTTCTGCAATGTGGTGCTGTTGTTATTTGAGAAGTCTAGTATGTATTTCATCAGTTCCTTGTGCATTTCTGTATTTCATCTGTGTCTGGTCATTTAAAGGATTCCTCTTTTCCGGTATTTATCCCATATTACATTCCTTAAGGCCCTGTCCCACAATGCGAGTTCACCCAAGAGCTCTCCCGAGTTTAAAAAAAAATCAAATTTGTGGTAAGTACGTAGAATGTACGTAGCGGGTACGTCGGAGGTCGTGGATGTCTCGTAGTGGCTCATAATGCTAACGGCAGGTACTTGGGAAACTTGTGAAGTTTTTTCAACAGTGTGAAAAATTTCCAAGAGTAAAATAATACTCGTGGTGAGGTACCACGAGTTTGATTTTTTTTTAAAACTCGGGAGAGCTCTTGGGTGAACTCACATCGTGGGACAGGCCCTTTAATCTTAACTACAATGTATCAGCCTCTGCTCTAAAGAAGACAGTCACAACATATTGGTTAAAAACTGTACCCACATATGCCAATATTTGTTCATTGTTGTCCTATTTTTTTTCATTTCATCCTACATTTTCTATGTTGTTCCAGGCTTTCTGGTGTTTTAAGCTCACAATGTCTGACAAAAACTCATTGTTGTCCTATTTTTGCTTCCCATTTTTGCATTGGGAACTAGACTTGGCTGCCCCACCTTTATTGTGAGAATATATTTAAGTCTGAATCTCTTGAATTTCTGTAAATGCCTCCCATTGCTCTAAGTCTGAATCTTCTGGTACATGATTTTTATCCAATTCAGTAAAGTGTTGCTTATACCTATTTTAAAATAGCCCATTTATTCTGACTGTTTTCTGTGAGTTAGCCAATTCTCTTATCCTTCTAACATGCCTTTCCCAATACCATGTTCTTATCTTACCCATTTACCTTCTATGTGGTATCTCATAGAAAAACCTTTGGAGATCCTCAGCACAGTAGCGCAGCAGTGTAGCCAGAGACCCGGGTTCAATCCTGACTACGGGTGCTGTCTATGTGGAGTTTATACATTTTCCATGTGACTGTGCGGGTTTTCTTCAGGTGCTCTGGTTTCCTCCCACATTCCTAAGATGTGCAGGTTTATAGGTTAAATGACTTCTGTAAATTATCCCTAGTGAGTAGGATGCAAAGGTGACATAACATAGAGTTAGTTATGTGATCGATGCTCAGCATGGGCTGAAGGGCCTGTTTCCATGCTGCATCTCTATATTAAACTAAACATCCAAATACACTTGTTCCCCTTTAATTACCCTATTATTTCTATCCTTGCAATAACTATACTTACTTGAAGTCAAATAAGACTTTTGTTTCATAAAACCTTGGTGAATAAGATAAAATATGATTTTCTACATATCCTGCTGCTACTTCCGTAATGATAAATTCAAAGTCTGACATTGACAGATCTTCAATAAACCGTCTGAATATTTCTGGTTTTCTATCTCCTTCCATTTTGAATCAGGGCATTACTCTTGTAGTTTTCCAATCTGCATGGACATGTCCAGATATTTTTTAGAGGATCACAACTAAAGCCCCTGTCCCACTGTACGAGGTAATTCACTAGTTCTCCCGAGTTTTTCCCTGATTCGAACTCGGAGAATATCCTTAGCAGTGTCCGTAGGAGTTCGGGGATGTCTCGTAGCGGCTCGTAATGCTAACGGTAGGTACTCTGGACATTCAGTAACTTGTGACGTTTTTTCATCCCTGCAAAATATGTCCACCAGTAAAAAAATACTCCTTTTTTATTTTTATTTTATTTTTATTAGAAGTACGGTAAGTTACAATAATACACAACACATATGTCTTAATACATTTTTTGTACCGCTTCATTTTTTGAGCTTTAAAAAAAAGATAGAAGTAAAGGAAGTAAGGAAAGTGCGCAAGAGTCGTGAAGGTGCAGGAGAGTGTTGAGAAAAGAAAGCCCCTTAGAAAAGAAGTTAGAGAAGGAAGTAAAGAAAGAAATTAGACCCTAGAAAAGAAGGAAAAAGAAAGGAGAAACAATCGCTCTATTATAACATTAAACTCCGCAGAAAGGGGACTACCAACCAAGTCTGTTTTTTTTTGTTTTTTTTGCCCCCCCGTTGCCAGATCCTGGTACCTTTTATTTATGTAAAAAAATACTCATGATGAAAAAAATTGTTGCTTTTTATACCTAACATTAGCATTACGAGCCTCTGCGAGACATCCACGAACTCCTACGGACCCGCTACGGACATTCTCCGAGTTCGAATCAGGGGAAAACTCGGGAGAACTCGTGAATTATCTCGTACAGTGGGACAGGGGCTAAATATTCACTGGATTTGCAGCCATTTGCAACTTTAGAGCACAAACAATCAGGTCCAGTGAACGTATCTGCAATTTGTTCAATTTGTTTGGCTAATTCTTTTTTCTACTGATAATTGTAATTCTTTCAGAGAGTGAGTGCACGATTAGTGATTCTGTAATCTAATCCGGTTTATTCCAGACTTTGACTTTCTCGATGTGACGAACAATATGCTGATATAAATGTGCTTTGACAAGCAAATACCCCAAGGGTGATAATTTTCTGGTTCTAAGTTGCACCACAAGTGGAAATACATCATTATGGTTACACAGATGAGTTGACTAGTGGAAGCATTTCACGGTTGGTTGCATAGTAATGCATATTAATTTCTCAGCATATATGCAAAAGGGACAGATGAAAAGAGGGATAAAATGATTGACATGGAATCTCAGCCATTAATAGTCAATATAGGACCAATGTCCACACTGATACAGTAAAGTACATGAGAGCATCCAGACAGGAGCAATTACAAAAAAAATATTTTTACTTTTTACTCATTTGGGAAATGTATGGGACGAGGGAGGAAGCATTGGCAAGGCCAGTATTAACCGCCCATCGTTAACTACTCTTGAGAAGATTGAGGTGAACCATTGGTTTTCAACGATTAGGACATTTTGATTCTATTACCATTGGATCAATGTCAATGGAGAGTATTGCCAAAGGTTCACTGATAATTACAATCTTTGTCTTGGGGTTTTTCTTCCAATGTCCCAAGTTTTTAGCTGTGGTTATTCACCATCCTCAAGTGATTAATTAGGAACATTTTTTGTCGATTAAAGTGAGTGTTCTTTCCTTGTTCCCTGTTTTGCTACTAACAAGGTTATAATTTGTTGACACTGCCTATTTTGTTGACACTGCCTATTATTTTTACCTGCTATTTTGTTATGGAAGAGATCTGAATGGGCATTATCAGGATATAGCTTGGCCAACACATTTGGGAAATTGAGAGCTCTGGGGAGCTCTGGGAGAGGCTTGAGGGAGCCCAGCCACGATCATATTGAAAGATAAGCCAGATTTGAGGGCCAGGTGAACTCCTATTTTACTGTGCGTTCTGCTAATGTACTTGTCATATTGTTACAATTCAACCTGTGCTGTGACCTGTGACATGACATGCAAATGACATAGTGAAGGTCATGTGATCTAGTGAGTGGGAACATGCAGAATGAGAAGCTTGTAGAAGTGATTTTAATAGTTGGAACTATTAAAGTGATACAAAGTGCTCTCCCCATTCTTTGTCTTGAACATAGACTTCAAGGCAACACAAAACATAAGTGCTTGTGTCGGCTTTTTGAAAGAGCAATCCACTTAATCGCATTCTCTTCATTCCTGTTAATCCAATATTTTTTTCCTCCTTTCAAGTATTTATCCAAGCTTTGTCTCAACATAGTTCATTAAAATTGCATCCATAAAAGTCACCACTTAATCTGTCTTCACTCTTACAGTTAGTGCATTCCATGTAAGAGGAATTCACAGTGTAAAACTTTTTTTCTAAATGGTCCTCCTGTTAATGCTTCTAAAAACTGAAATGAGAGTGATTGCCCTTGAAATCAGCACACTCCTTCCTGACTGAGTGTACCATCCAGGAGCCCGAGTAAAACTAAAGTCATTGGGCATCAAGGGAAAACACTGATGTTGGTCAACCCGTCCAGCTATCATCAGCTGCTTCATCGAGGCCATTCTTTCCATGATAGGTCAGAGTGACCATGAATCTTCATGTTTACTCAATATTCAATTCCATTTTTCAATCCTCAGCTAATGAGGCAGCCTTTGTCCACACACAGCACGAGTTGAACAACATTCTGACTAATATATATCAAGTAATGTTTACAGCACATTGCTGCCAGACAATGACTATCTCCAACATCGGAAAACTAGCCTCATATCCATGATACCGAAAGGCACTGCCAGTATCAAGTTTCCCACCATCTATGTCCTGGGTGTCAGAAATTCAACTGGACCTGCAGGTTATTGACTGGGTATCCTGTGGCCAGTGCTTTACTTGCCGACATAAGTCCATAAGGGAAATAATCAGAAATGTGATGCTATGATGGAATACTCTCCACTTGCCTCGATGAATTTAAGTACGAACAACTCTCAAAACACAGAATTCAAGATAAGACAGACTGCTTGATTTGTACTCCATCAACCACTCTGAACATGAATTCGCCCTCACCAATGCACAGTGGTTTCCATGTATAATGCACAAGTCGCCCAAGGATCTCCAGCAGTACTTCCCGAACCCACAACGTTTACCACCTGGAATAGATGAGAGAATCAGGTACGTACGAATGCTGGCCCTGCTCCCTCCTCCCAGGGATGCACTTGACTTAAAAACACATCACAAAGAAACTTAGAAACACATCACTGTACCCAATCATATTGTGGGGCTGCCTTAACCAGATGATTGCAGTGGTTCAAGAATCGCTTGCGTAAATACCCTCCTCAAAAAGACCATTCGGACGAGTCAATAAATGCTGGACATCGATAACCATATCCTGCAAAAGGAATGAATGAATTTTAAATGCTGCATAAGTCTTCTATCCATTTCTATCTATACCCACCAGTTTCTCATCCAGGTAAATAAATGATTACTTCATCATTTACTGGGTAATTTTTCTCTGCTCTCCACAATCTTGATGTAGGTGCTCCACATGGGCTACTTATTGTCGAAGAAAGACTAACAATTGTGCAGCACTTTTCCGGTCCTGCACTGAAGTTTTTCAGGGCTGCCAACTCTCACGCTTTGAGCGTGAGACTCACGCCCTCAAGCAAACTCTCACGCCCTCACGCTCATCAGAAATTTCTCACGCTCAGTGGTGTGAAATTTTGTGATCAACAAAAATGTCAAAACTCGGATAAACTGCATGATCCGCGGGTGTTGGAGAGCCGGGGCTGCGGGAGGGATGGGAGCAGAACCAGCGGCCGGAACAGATGCGGGGAGCCGGGACGGACGAGTGTTTGCCGGGGCCGGCGTGTCGCTCGCTGCAGCTCTGGTCATGGCGCACTCCGGACAGTGCATGGCCCGGGCGTCGGAAGCGCTGTGCCGCTGCCGCGAGAGTCTCTGTGCCGAAGGGACACACTCTCAAAGGGTGGTGGAGAGAGAGAGAGGGCAGGGAGACAGTGGGGAGAGAGAGGGGTGAGACAGGGGGGGGAGAGACATGGGGGGAGAGAGAGAGAGGGGGGGGAGAGAGGGGGGGGGAGAGGAGAGAGGGAGGGAGGAGAGGTAGGGGAGAGTGAGGTAGGAGGAGGGGGGGGGTGTGAGAGAGGTGAGAGAGGAGAGAGAGAGGGGGGGTGGAGAGGGTAGGGGAGAATGGGAGAGAGAGAGGGGGGGAAAGAGAAACGGGGAAAGAGAGATGGGGGGCAAAGAAAAAGAGATAGAGACAGAGGAGAAAGAGAGAGGGCACGGGGAAGAGGGAGGAAGGAGGGAGAACTAGGGAAGAGAGGCGGAGCGGGGGGAAGAGAGAGGTGAGAGGAGAGACAGAGAGAGGGGAGAGAGAGAGGGGAGAGTGTGGAGAGGGAGAGAGAGAGGGAGATAGGGAGGGGAAAGATAGGGAGCGAGAGAGAGAGAGAGAGGGGGAGAGGGAGAGAAAGAGAGAGGGAGAGAGAGTTAGGGGAAAGAGAGGGGAGAGAGAGTTAGGGGAAAGAGAGGGGAGGGAGAGGGGGGAAGGGGAGAGAGTGAGGGAGAGACAGGGGAGAGAGAGGGGGTGAGAGGAGAGACAGAGAGGGGAAAGAGAGGGGGAGGGGAGAGATAGAGGGGGGTTGAGAGGGAGAGAGCGGAAGAGAGGGGGGAGAGAGAGAGAGAGTCTCTGTGCCGAATTCGCCCAGGTGACCGGCATGGATCAGGCTGTGGCTCGGTGCATCCTGGAGGACAACCAGTGGCTGCTGGAAGTAAGTACCAAGCACTGGGTAGAAACGGTGGAAGGTAGTGGACTTCAAATGGGGGTGGTTGGTGAAAGCATCCTGCTTGCCTGCTAGATTTACTTACTGTAACTGCAGGAAAAATGTTCCCGATGTTGGGGGCGTTCAGAACCATGGGTCACAGTTTAAGAATAAAGGGGGGGGGGGCAGTTAGGACTGAGATGAGGACAAACTTTCTTCACGCAGAGAGTTGTGAATCTGTGGAATTCTCTGCCACAGAAGGCAGTGCAGGCCAATTCACTGGATGTTTTCAAGAGAGAGTTACATTTAGTTCTTGGGGCTAACGACATCAAGGGATATGGGGGAAAAACAGGAAAGAGGTACTGATTTTAGATGAATAGCCATGATCATATTGAATGGCAGTGCTGGCTCGAAGGGCCGAATGGCCTATTCCTGCACCTATTTTCTATGTTTCTATGCTTGAGTATATGGCAATAAAACTCGATCACTTGATTTTGAAGCATTCATGCATGGTGGAGGTATAATGTAGTCATAGAGTGATACAGTGTGAAAACAGGCCCTTCGGCGCAACTTGCCCACACCTGCCAACATGTCCCAGCTACGCTACCTGCTTTTGGTCCATACCTCCAAACCTGTCCTATCCATGTATCAGTCTAACTTTTTCTTAAATGTTGGGATGGTCCCTGCCTCAACTACCTACCTCCTCTAGCAGCTTGTTCCATACACCCAACACCCTTTGTGTGGATAAAGTTACGCCTTAAAAAGTTACCTCTAAAAATACTTCATACAAAAAACATTGAAATCATACTTCATAGCAAAGAATAGGAGTAAACGGGTCCTTTTCACAATGGCAGGCAGTGACTAGTGGGGTACCGCAAGGCTCAGTACTGGGACCCCAGCTATTTACAATATATATTAATGATCTGGATGAGGGAATTGAAGGCAATATCTCCAAGTTTGCGGATGACACTAAGCTGGGGGGCAGTGTTAGGTGTGAGGAGGATGCTAAGGAGACTGCAAGGTGACTTGGATAGGCTGGGTGAGTGGGCAAATGTTTGGCAGATGCAGTTTAATGTGGATAAATGTGAGGTTATCCATTTTTGTGGCAAAAACGGGAAAGCAGATTATTATCTAAACGGTGGCCGATTGGGAAAGGGGGAGATGCAGCGAGACCTGGGTGTCATGGTACACCAGTCATTGAAGGTAGGCATGCAGGTGCAGCAGGCAGTAAAGTAAGCGAATGGTATGTTGGCTTTCATAGCAAGAGGATTTGAGTATAGGAGCAGGGAGGTTCTACTGCAGTTGTACAGGGTCTTGGTGAGACCACACCTGGAGTATTGCGTGCAGTTTTGGTCTCCAAATCTGAGGAAGGACATTATTGCCATAGAGGGAGTGCAGAGAAGGTTCACCAGACTGATTCCTGGGATGTCAGGACTGTCTTATGAAGAAAGACTGGATAGACTTGGTTTATACTCTCTAGAATTTAGGAGATTGAGAGGGGATCTTATAGAAAATTACAAAATTCTTGAGGGGTTGGACAGGCTAGATGCGGGAAGATTGCTCCCGATGTTAGGGAAGTAGAGGACAAGGGGTCACAGCTTAAGGCTAAGGGGGAAATCCTTTAAAACCGAGATGAGAAGAACTTTTTTCACACAGAGAGTGGTGAATCTCTGGAACCTCTCTGCCACAGAGGGTAGTTGAGGCCAGTTCATTGGCTATATTTAAGAGGGAGTTAGATGTGGCCCTTGTGGCCAAGGGGATCAGAGGGTATGGAGAGAAGGCAGGTACGGGATACTGAGTTGGATGATCAGCCATGATCATATTAAATGGCGGTGCAGCCTCGAAGGGCCGAATGGCCTACTCCTACACCTAATTTCTATGTTTCTATACTTCTACAGTGCACTAAAACATGATTTTAATACATCAAATTTCAAAAAGTTCCTTCTTCCACACCCTCTCCCCACTCGGTTGCTCCACTCCCTCACCGGGTGCCCCTAAGGCCAGTGATCAGTGATCGCACAGCCTCCCCCCTTTCAAAAACGCTCCAATTTAAAGCATATATATTGCATTCAAGTGTAAGTTATAAGACTCGCTACAGTATCAATCAATCAATCAATATTTATTACATGTCATTTGAACCTCATTGAGGCTCAAACGAAACTGCGTTTCCACAGCCATACAAACCAAGACAATATCATACAGACATGCACACAATTCAATTTACAAAAAACATCCATTACAGTGAACCCCCGGCCATTTCCAAACCCCAGGCGGGAGATAAGTCCCACGGCCATTTTTAGGCGTGCGGGGCGATGTACGGCCCCGCTCCCGGTCTAAATGTCACGAAGTTGGAGCCCCCGGCGGGCGCTGGAATGGCCCACGGCCATGAAGCCGCGCCGGGCGATGTACGGCCCCGCTCCGGGTCGTTCCAACCCCGCGACACGGGCTAAAGAAGTCGCGTTGCGGGAGCTCCGGAAAGCGGTCTCTCCACCCGGACCCGCGAGCTCCCGATGTCCCAGTCCACCGGACCCGCGGCTGTGGCTGGAGCCTCCGAGCTACGTGGTCAGGCCGCAGCAGCGAGTTAACACCGCTCCCCACGCTCCGATGCCGGCCACGCCGGTAAGTAGTCCGCAGCTCCGCAGGCTCCGTGACTGGAGCCCCCAGGTCGTTCAGGCTGGAGGCCGCTCCCCGGTGCTAAGCCCCAACGACAACGGAGACCCGACAGGAAAAAGGTCGGGTCTCCCGTACAGGGAAGGGATTTTTACAAAGTTTCCCCCTTTCCCCCGCCCCCCACATATACACAGTCAAAAACACTATTAAAAAATACATTTAACTACATTTAACTAGACAAAAAATAAAAAAAAGCCAGACAGGCTGTAGGGGCCGCTGCAACAGTGAGTCGCGCCACCACCAAAGATATACAGTATGCACCATATTGCACAATTTCAAGCTGAAAAATGCAAATGTTCCGTATCCCCCCGGTCGCGATGCTCCCTCGGGCTTGGTCTCTCGCAAATTTCTCACTCCCAACTCTCACCCAATGTTGGCAGCCCTGAGTTTTTGGGCTTAGTCGGGAGCCAGGCTTCTTTGGAGAAATGTTTGTAGGAGTGCACAAAGAATAATGTCAATTATTGTTACTGATTCAGTGTTTATTCTCTCCCTGGGGAAGGTGCATTCCAAGGTGATAATTACCGACTTTTATAGCAATGTTGACATTGTTTTAAATTTGTAGTGGATTCCAAGGAGTCTGGCAAATTTCTGGACCAGAACCTGATGTTATTGCAAGCTTCATTGGCCTCCTCAAGTTAATGACCATGTTGCAGGTTATTGCAATGTTCCCACAATTGCTCATTTACTAGAAGTGTTTCTGAACTGTGATAGTTATTATTAAAGGCAATGGTATGGAAGGATCATAATCTGGCTTTGCTGTTGCCTTGTGGATGTATTCAACATTGGCCTTTCCCCACTAGTTTCAACTAACAATAACAACTCGAGCAAAAAAAAAACAGGCATCTGAAAGTAAGTGTTTCTGATACTATAAATACATCTGGCATGGTGGCCAGATAAATGCACCGGAAATGCTTAATGGTTAGCGTCTACTCGATTTAAAACTAAGTGGATCAAAAGCCTTGATTGTTTTCATTCTTTTCCACTAAGACAGTAAGTGTATGGTTCGCTAGTGCACGAAACACAGGAGAAAGATTGACAGCAAACACAGCTAAGCCCACAAGGTTGCTGATCCCTGGTTACACAAAAAAGCTGGAGAAATTCAGCGGGTGCAGCAGCATCTATGGAGCGAAGGAAATAGGCAACGTTTCGGGCTGAAACCCTTCTTCAGACTGATCGGGGGCGGGGGTGGGTGGGGACAAGAAAGGGAAAAGGAGGAGGATGTTATTAGGTTAACTAGGTTAACTAGGTTGCTGATCCTTGTTTGGCTTTGCTTCAGATTCAGTCTCCCATTTGTGTACCATTCACCCCTCTGAAAATCTTACCATTTTTGAATTTTGCCCTTTGTAAAGAATGAGAAATGAATGTTTGTTTTGGATCAACTGTTCACTGATAGTAGTTGATAGAATCATCATTTCAGTTATAAACTGACAACACTACCATCTGACAGATACGAATACTGAATTACCCAGAGTGTCCTAATGTAATTCTGCAGCTACTCACAAGTGGGGAGACGGCATGAGCAGTTTGCTGAATGTTCTCACAGGATTTGTCCAGGTCAAATCTATTCCCCTCTTCTGCTCTGGTAATCCGGCCACTGATTCAGCCCTTATTCCACCAATCGAATTGTCAATCTGTTAACAAATAATAAACACATTCCCAGTTTCTTCTGGATTACCAGGATATAGTTCAGATGCTTCTAATGGCTCCTGCAACAAAGGACGGACGAGGAGAGGGAAGTGGCGTCCAAGGAAGGAGATGGCTGGTGACCCCACAACAGCCTGGGACTTGCCTAGTACAGGCAGCGCTCACAACTAGAGCGTGAACTTGTTGCCAAAACATGGCACCCTCTGCATGTGGCTCAGCCGATTTTTCCTGTTGTAAACTTGCTGTACTATGGTGATACTATACTGGACTGTTTGTGAGGAAAAGAATTTCACCATGTTAACATGAGGACATGTGAGAATAAAAGCACTGTTGACTAGGCTAATTGGGGATTGTGTAGATACTCGCTGGTGCAGAGTGAAATGTAGAAGTGACGCTCCCCCTGATCAACAGTCAGAGACACCCTGACATGAAATGCTGGTTGGTCAACGTTCTGGGGAGCAGATGATGTATTGTGAAGCTAACATAGGAGACCAACAAGCAACTGAAGCAGAGGGGAAAAGCAGTCACTGTGTGTGCGCAATGTTACGTAGAACAGTACAGCATAGGCCCACAATGTTTGTGCCGAACATGATGCCAAACTCCTCCTATCGAGCCCACACACAAGATTAGAAGTTGATCCACCAGAGCTGAACACACTTCTCAGCATCTGCATACAATGGTGCCTGTCTTGCTGCTTCTTACGCGTGGTGGTGGAAAGATTGGTGGAGACAGGGCCGCGACGTGAATGGTCTGATGCCAAGTTAAACTGATCTCATATGCCTGTACATGATCAATATCTCTCTATTCTCTGCACTTCCATGTTCCTATCCAAAAGTTTCTTACACACCACGATTGCATCTGCCTCCACCGCAACTCCTGGCATTGTATTCCAGGCCCCCACCACTCTCTTGCCTAGCATATCTCCATTAAACTTTCCCCCTCTCATCTTTTAGCTACGCTCCACTCGTGTTGGAAGTTTCAGCCCTGGGATAACAGGTTATGACTGTTGCATCTAAAGTTTATTCAAGGATAATCGGTGTTTACAACAGTAAATATTTATTTTGATTTTACCTCAATTTGGTAAAACTGTAAAGAAACATTGTGTGGCATTTTTGGATTCAGTGTAATAAATGGATGAAAAAAATCCAGTATTAGCATATCATACCAAATTTTAAAATGGAAATACATGTAAAATTCACTTAGTTTGCAGGTAGATCTTTCACCGTTGAATCAGAATTTTGTAGTTTCAAACTTCACATATGGGACATGAACACCTGTGATTTGGTCTGGGTTTTATTTGTCCGAAGAAAGGCCCTAACACAAAACATCCCCTGTCCTTTCCCTCCACAAATGTTGCTTGACTCGCTGAGTTTCTCCAGCTCTCTGTTTTGATCAAGTTTCCAGCATCTGCAGTTCCTTGTGCTTTCATCTGTCAGTTCATATGATGAATGACTGCATGATGCAGTTCAAAGAAGAGCTGAAAAAGTTGGCTGGGCTCTGAGCGAACATTTGCAGAGAGCATGCACAAACAGTTGAATACGACAGCACCCACGACCCCTCTCATCTGCCCCATGCCTAGCAGAATCTGTCGATCCCTCCGAAACAGATAACTGGGTGTAAGAGAGTCACTTCCCAGATGTATGCAATACATTCAACCCCCAAAATCCTGACTTTCTGCAGAGATATGTACAGAAAGTTGCTTCTGTGTGAATACTGATAATGCAAGAGGAAACAGGAGAAAATTAGCTTACTTAAGCATTTACGTCTGTGTTCTGTGCCTTGTGCTTTAGTACAAACATACGAAGCATGAGTGAATGCCAACTGCAGTGTTTTCGTTGAGTGCTTGGATGATCAAAAAGCCAATTGTTCAGGAAACATTCTCAGCATTTTCTTCAAACGGCAAGAATATAATTAAAATAATGAGCAATTATAGATGAAGAACATCAAGAATATAATATTCGGTGGGTATTACCCTTGAGGTGCACATACCACCTCAGTGAAGAATATTTGGTGATTCACTGGAATTTAGAAGGATGAGATGGGATATTATATAAACATATGAAATTATAAAAGGGCTGGACAAGCGAGATGCAGGAAAAATGTTCCCAATGTTAGGGGAGTCCAGAACCAGGGGCCACAGTCGAAGAATAAAGGGGAGGCCGTTTAAAACTGAGATGAGAAAAAACGTTTTCACCCAGGGAGTTGTGAATTTCTCTGCCACCGAAGGCAGTAGAGGCCAATTCACTGGATGAATTTAAAAGAGAGTTAGATAGAGCTCTAGGGGCTTGCGGAATCAAGGGATATGGGGAGAAGGCAGGCACCGGTTACTGATTGTGGATGATCAGCCATGAGTGGTGAATCTCTGGAACTCTCTGCCACAGAAGGTAATTGAGGCCAGTTCATTGGCTACATTTAAGAGGGAGTTAGATGTGGCCCTTGTGGCTAAAGGGATCAGGGGGTATGGAGAGAAGGCAGGTACGGGATACGGGAGTTGGATGATCAGCCATGATCATATTGAATGGCGGTGCAGGCTCAAAGGGCCGAATGGGCCTATGTTTCTATGATCACAATGAATGGTGGTGCTGACCCGAAGGGCCAAATGGCCTCCTCCTGCATCTATTTTCTATGTTAACCACTCATATCATTGGATAGCCTTGACATCCAAGAGGAATATGGGAGAGGTCGCAGCTCATCATGGGGCATGAGGGAGATATCCTCCCTGGGTGTGTGGTGGGGCATCTTTCCGTCCCCCGGGTGCTGTGGAGAGCTAGTTTTCCCCTCCATTTCCACCCCCCTCCCCTTCCACCCCCACGGGGATGAGATGGAGGATGACCTGTACATGAAACGTGGGAACCCTCATTCATTATCATGTCAATGGCTCGATTGTAATCATGATTTGTCTTTCTGCTGACTGGTTAGCACACAACAAAAGCTTTTCACTGTACCTCGGTACACGTGACAATAAACTAAGCCGAAACTGAGAAGCATCATGCCATTTCTGCTCAGGGCCAACCTTGAGTGCACACTGGAGCCTACAGTAATCTGTATCCAATATGCTGGAATACTGAAAGCTGGTCTTTTTATATTATAATTTGTGCTTTCAATGTTGGTAGAAAGATCAAGCATTAGGGGAAGTGTTTATTTTATTGTTGTTTTATGTGTATGAAAGAAACCTACAAGCAGGAATTATTGAAGCCAGGCTATTATTCACAACAGCACAATTCATTGTTCTGCAGATGCTGCAGTAAAGCCAGTGATTCTGCTGCAATGAAATCAGGATCCAGGATTCTCTCCGTGACTAACAAATGTGTAAATAATTTAATTATCTTAACATTGTATTGCTCTCCCAAACAGTATTTAGTTGTGTGTAGTTCAGCTATGCAGCCTTGTAAGCTCTCAGTTGCAACCCAAATCTGTCTGAGTTAACTGAAGGAATTGTGTTTGTGTGAGTATCACAAATGGAGGAAACAAACTAAACTGCCTTGTCCGATCCACAATCACCATTATTAATGGATATCAGCTGAGAACAAATAGATCGTCAGCATTCATCACTGAGCCTCTCTTATGAGGATTGAGCATTCGATTAAGACATTGCAACCTTGCCAGTATTTCATGATGGTGGGACTGCACCACATATTTCACTGTTCCCCTGTCTTGGCATGGCAATTCACCAATAAGGGGGGACGAGAAATGAATTGAATTGGATTTTTTGAAAAATGACCAATAGTAGTCCTTCATGTAATCCATCCATAGTCCTGAATTTACTGCATAAAACGTTGCATGCAATCTCTGGTGACAGGCATACCAACTGCAGAATTTATCCGATGTTAGTTTGCTGTGTTGGTTCAAAATGGTAAACTCCTACCTTGTGACAAGCTAGCTAAGCAAACTTTGCTGGAAGGACGGTGCTTCAAATGACTATGAGGATCAAAGGCATAGCAACATTTTAATATGAATGACCTCAAATAATTGAAAAAATATAAATTATACTTGTCTTTCTTAAGTCAGACCTCTCTATCAGGTGAATGGGTTCCAACACTTGCTCCAGGTAGGTTTAGCAGACACATTTCCAATGTAACTGCTGGGGAATTTGGCAAAGTCATGTAACTCCATGGGGTCCAATATTGGGAGATCACACGGAGAGCACAGCACATCTGAGCTGTACAGGTGGTACATGCAGGCTTTGTCCAGGAAGTTTAGCTTATTGTTTCTGTATCTACCCTGCAACCCGCAGCAAATGTTTCTCCTGTTGTTATCTTGACTTTAAACCTTTCAGCTTATCATTATGGCTGCAAAGATTCACTTTTGTGTGGATATTTCACGCTCTGTGTTCCTTTCTGACATATATTTGTTGGCAAATTTTGTGATGTACTGGTTGACCATTGCTTCATCTTCCATCGTCAGCCTCCTCCTTCCACCCGATTTCAAATGTTTTTGTTTTCCCACCCTTCTCCAGCTTCTATGTTTTTTTCCTGACTTTAATTTTAATGTTTGCAATGCTCCATATGCCTCGTCCACAATCTGATGTGCTCAGTAATGTTGGTGCCCAGATTCTGGTTGCAACATGCATTGGCACCCCACTCATCTCTTTACTGTTTACCCTGTTGGTAGCACCATATTCATTCTATCAGCGACCATTCGCCCTACCAACATGATTGCCACTTGATGCGAAATGACAGACATAACTTGTGCATCTCTGAGACATTTCAATGCACAAGAGCATTATGAAAATATAAATGAAGATTGGGTAAAAAATAAATTGGAAAGTGCTGCTGGAAGGCCAGGTTAATGAAAAATCAGAGCAGTGTTGTGAAAACAGCTTCATCAATGTCGGATAGCACCATTTAAGCGGTGGCCACCGTTGTGTGTCCTCTACTTATGTTATATGCGTGTCAGCAGGGTCTGAATGCAAAGGCCAGATCACAGCAGCCTGCCTTGCGAAAAACAGTTCCCAGACCAACTAATTGTCTCTCTCGCTAATCGCACTTATGTTTTCAAAACAGGTACAGAGCCCGGGTGGAAAAGGTAGAGTCGCCGGCCAAAGTCCACATCTTCTACATTGACTATGGCAACGTGAGTACCTTATGACTGTTCGCTCCTTTGTTCAACGCTTTCAATGGCTAATTGTTTTGTTTGAAACCTCCACGTTTCATTCTCCCTCGCAAGCAGATGGAATTCCTCCGCATCAGGGTTAAAACAACAATTGTTTTTTAAAAATCTCAATCCGTGTTTGGTGTGACATGGTCACTGCAAGAAAAAATATTCAAGAATACATCACAAAAGAAACAAAGAAAAGGAAAATGGAGACAGAAATTTGAGATCCTGCTGCTGTTACTGACTTTGTTATTTTTTTTCCTTAATGAAATGAGAATAATTGTAACATGCACCTGACATTTGATGCCACGTTACATCTTCCATAATGGTTCCATAAATTTTCTGCCATTTAAATTTTAATTAATTTTTTTTTTCATTTGTGATTCTCCAACTACCAGGCGCAGTTATTTTTAAAAGGATTTTCCCGTCTATTGAATATCGTCTTAATCCAGCTATACATAATGCTGCATTAATCATTCCCAACCAAATAGGAGAGAACTCATTGCATTACAGCAGCTTTCATAGAAAACTGATTGAATATTCATATTCAGCCAGTGCATTTCCTGGAGTTCAAAATATATGCGGTCTCTGCAGTTAAGAAGCAGCCATCTCTGGGAATAGCAAACATGTTAGCTCATTCCTTTTCTAAATTGCTTAAGTAATTACTGGAACAAGCGTATTGTCTGCTAGAAACCTGACATTTACAGCACTCCCAGGAATTTTAGGCAGCACTGAGATTCTGGGGGAGCGGTTTCATCTTGCACTGCAAGCAGAATGTGAATTGTCTTACACTGACAGTTCATTTCCTCATCATGATTTCCCATTTCTCCCTTGCTCTTCCTTTTGTTTTACAAGGGGATATGTACCCCACCTATTTTAATCAGACCAAACAATTTATCTTTGAGAAGGTTTACTTGAAATTTCTGGAATCAATGAACTTTCAAGAGCTTCATTTTAACAGAAATCCACTTCTTTCTTGACTTTGGTCACAAATGACATGCAGACGTGAGTTTCCAAGATTTTTGCTTATCTTTGATCAGCTGTAAGAAAAGCAACATAATCCGAACCATGATCCAAGCCTCTGTCTTTTTGATCTTTAAAGGGAACAACAATACAATGTTTTCCTTTTATGTTGTACAGGACTATCTCCTAAAGCATTGCATATGGGGAATTCAGATAAAGTATGCTCTGTTGGGGGAATTGAATAAGGGCAAGTGATCATAGGAACATAGAGAGGAGGTGACAGACAGCATTTGAACAAATAATGGCATCAACAATGCTGCAGCATAAGTAGGCCAGTTGGGAGTCTACAGAAAATTCTCTAGTGGCTGCAGTTAAATCTAACATAGAGAGGATGGCTGTGGTAGTTAGAGGATTACCATCACACTCCCAGGACATCTTTGCTAAAGGATATGCCCACAGCAAAACGATATCCTGCTGCCCTTGCAAGCTGCAAAAGAATCTTGACAATATCCAGTTTCAAATTGATGAGTATTAGGTAAACTTTCTTTGACAACTGACTGCAGCGACATCACAGATCATTGATAACTTGGGAGGAACAGTGGTGGAATGGAAGAAGTGGTCACCATTTATTACAAGCAAGTTCCAGATCAATATCATTGTTACAAGAGTATGTGCACTGTTTGATGAGTGTGTCCTTCCTGATCTTTTCAAGCCGATCCATCATGTACAAGGTTTAAATCAGAAGTGGGATCAGATACTCAACTGTAGTCTGAATTTGTGCAGCCACAACAATACTCGTATATTTTATGCCATCAAAACTAAAGAAATTGATTGGTACAGCTGAGATTGCACATTTATCCACACACCTCACTTTTGTCCCTATACATGACCACAGTCATAGGTTTCCCAATATACCTTTGGCAGGACTTTTTTCTTTCTGTAATTTCCATCACAGAATTGCACAAGAGCGGTCTGAAGAAGGGTCTCGACTCAAAAAACATAGAAACATAGAAAATAGGTGTAGGCCATTCGGCCCTTCGAGCCTGCACCGCCATTCATTATGATCATGGCTGATCATCCAACTCAGTGTCCTGTACCTGCCTTCTGTCCATACCCCCTGATCACTTTAGCCACAAGGGCCACATCTAACTCCCTCTTAAATATAGCCAATGAACTGGCCTCAACTACCTTCTGTGGCAGAGAATTCCAGAGATTCACCACTCTCTGTGTGAAACGTCACCTATTCCTTCAATCCAGAGATACTACTGAGCTACTCCAGCATTTTGTGTGTATCTTCAGTACCACTGTGGAAACACACAATCTTCTTGACTTGGAACACATGCCAGTGTTTCCGTCACCTTTAGCCCAAGGACTGCAGCAGTTCAAGTAGGGCCATCTTTACACCAGAGGTGTAGGTACACCAGAAATGGCAGTAAAGGAAGCCTTACCAATATTGCCCAAATTAATTACTCCCACAGAGCGAAATATTACCACTGGCTCTGCATCTAATCTCTCATAAATCCAATTGAGTGAATGCAAGGAGCCAAAAGATATTCTCACAAATATATTGATTTTTTTCCCCCAACCAAAAGCTTGCAGATGGTTTATAAATCTGTCTGCATGTTGCAGCAAACCTGTAGCAACACAGGGATTGTGACTCAGTCGATTGCAACACTATCCTTTCACCAGCATCTGTCATTTAGTCTTTCTCCCGTCAGTTGTAAATTATATGAATTCAGCCTCTCTGAATAACTTACCTTTGCAGTGAAATGTTGTCTGTTGTTATCTCATTAGCCAATAGCCAATTGGATGAAAGGGAAATAGACTAAAACAGTAGAGCAGGACTGGCATGGAATTTTGTCAGAATACTAGAGTTGCTAACACGTTATGGAACTTTGCAGCCTAAGTGTAAAGCATAGGCTTGGTGGCTGAGTGGCCAGCTTCTGTGCTGTGTTTTAATACACCTTAAACTACAGGGAGAGGATCATATCAAACCATTAGGGGGGGGGGGGGGGGGGGGGTTTGCACCGTATTATTAGTGCCAGTTGGCTACATTGGTTGTAATTCTACTCATGCAAACCCTTCCCCTAACCATTGTAGCGGTTGATAAAGAGAATGGTGCATTTTCAGGAAGCTATAATTTGCTTGTCTCTTGGAAGTATCTCGGGCAAAGTTTGGTCTCAAAAATCTGGAATTATACAGTTCCTAGCATTGATAGTTTTGTGTAATGAATGGAAAAGGTGCCACTTAAAGAAAACCTATAATAGTACTGGAATAAATTAGTCTGAGCTCACTAATGGAGGGTTGCTTCCATTTCCCATGTTGTGATCACACTGAAATATCCTATTTTTCGTGGAAGCAAGAATACACTAAGAGTTATGAGTGCAGAATCCAGCTGATGCTTCAGTGTGGAACTGACAAAGTGCAGCTCTGTTAGAGAAGCTACCTTAACAGATTCTGAATTTGTCCTTTCGCTTGTACTGAAGAATACCATGGCATCAGCCCAAGTGATTGTAAAAGATAACATGGCATGATTCCTAAAGAGATGGAGAAGTCAGACCTTGTCCGAGCAACATTGAATCCGCAAGCAATATCCCAAAACTGAGGTTTGGTCATTTGTGAAACCCAGTGTGCAAAATATTGCCACACTTTCCACATTAGATCATTGACTGCACTTCAAGAACTATTGTTAAACTCTGTGCTCAAAACACTACTTTCTGCTGTCATCACCCATCCAACCCTACTTGCTTGCTGGTGCACCATTGTAACTACAGCTGACTCCAGATTCAAATCATGGGGATACCAGATGCCATCTGTTTTGCGAGACAAAAACTGAATGCCTTCAAGGACTGTGGGCTCTGTTCCCCTGCTCCATACAGTTAGTCCTATGACCAAAAAAAAAAAATGGTTTTCTTAAGGCAAGCACTTAGTGATATATCTTCGGGTTGCTCTGTAGCAGCTGTTGAGAGTTTTGCATCAGTGCCTGATGCACAGATTGCCATTGCTCTGTCAAATTTCCTCTACAGCTCTGAAGTGGTTCCACATTGCAATGAAAAAAAACCTCTTCAGCTCATGGGTCTCCGCACACAGCTCTCCGAATGTTCATCAAATAGAAGGGCAGCTGTCGGTCAACCCGATTCACAACTAGGAACATAGCCAGATGGAGTTTTTTCTCAGCTTAAGCAATTCCCTTGGATTCTGTTAATTTGAAGGTGGACACCATGCTGTTGAAGTACCAACCCACATTTCCTTTCTGTGATAAATTGAATGCGTCTTTAAATTTATTTTGCTACCGGCATTTAAATGAGATTTGGGAGTCAATTGCATTCTCCCTCAGCCATGAATTGTCATTAACCCCCTCCCCTTCCTTGCAATAAATGCTGGTTTCAACTCGCATCACTATCCTTCATCAATTTGTATCTCACCTGCTGTGAAGCTGAGAGAATCAGAGCCAGCAATGGGGAAGGAATTAGATTATAATTAGCAGTAATGCTGAATAACACTTTCTTCACACTGACAGTCCAGGAGCGACTTTCTTTTTAACTAATTTTTTTTTCAAGTACTGTCTTGTGTAAATGCATGCTAAGTTCATGTCATGTTCACACATTATCTAAATAACTAACTGATTCTCAGGAGTCCCAGTTTTAGGGCACAATGGTCAAGGAAGGTGAGTACGGTAAGTTCATCCCATTGATGAATCAAATGCTTTAGGTTCTGCATAAGACAGATTAAACTCCATGTGGAATTTATACTTTGGGAATACTCCGTGTTACTTTCAAAACACGCATTTAGACCACTGACCAGTCCCATTTAATTGGTCAGTCGTGTGGTAACAGTAGGGGAATAAAAGATAATAAATGTGCTGGGAATAGGATACAAAAGAAAAGCAGCAACTGACTGTTTTAAAGAAAAGCAAAGATTTTGCTGAAAGAAATCTGATTCAATACTGTATATTTTATATTTGGAGTTTATATTTCTGTTATTATTGGCAAGACGGCCTGTCAAATTTCAGAGCACTGCGAGGTGCCAAATGTCAGCTTCTGGAAGAGTGCAGGTGTCACTAACATCAGCTGTAACTAAAATGCAAAGAAAGCACGTAGAAGAGGACAACATTTTGCTCAGGCAATTGTGCAATCAGAAACCACGTTGAATCACCAGATGGATCCTTCGTAAGCTGACTAGCTGGAGAACTCCTGCGGCGACATCGCTGCCACATGCTCACCAGCACTCCAGCATGTACTTGCAACAGGGTTTTGAAATGATTTGTAATACATTTCTGGCTCGGTAATTACATTTGTTAAAAAAGTCATTAGCCTTGTTGAAAGCCCTGAGATACCCAATGATCCAGCAGCCTTCAGTAATTTTTTTGTGTTCCGTGATAACAAGAACAAAATGGAGGGAATACCACAAGAGCCAGCAGAGAAATTGTGCCAGTGTGCAATTTACTCTCTGTCGCAACAGCGGCTGGGGAAAACAGTTTAAGACGTTGAAAAGGTCATCATTGATGTGAGATGTCTGTGCACTGATAGTGTAACCTGTAGGTTGAAGTATATAATTTGTGATCCACTTCCCTGATTCAGAGCAACATACCCACCAGACCCTCCCACTTGTTAGACACGATAGTAAAGACTCGTCTGAGCTGTCTGTTTACAACATAGCACACGCGATCGATTTTGTCATTACTAATGGAGCTTTATTCATACAATTATCATAGTTTATATTTTAAATAAGCATTTCATAAAAGACAAGCGTCGAATTAAATGTGTTTTAATAACCCAGTATGAATTTGAATGTGCATGTGTTGTTATTTTTATTTATGCGTGTAAAAGCCATTTCATTGATTATGCCACTGACAGAATTTTAATGGACACTAACAGAAAAAAGAAATAATCTCTGAACTGAATTTAAAAAAACAGTGCCATAAATCTGAGTTGTAGCCTCAGACTTCCAATGAATAGATTAGTAGATGGTGTTCTAAGGCAATATCTTTGATGCTGTGAAGGCTGCTGGAGAGTTTACTGTACAGTTGCTGAGCTCAGTTAGAGGGTGACTGAACCTCAATCTTCCTTTCAGTTTCCCAAAATGTGTGTTTTTTGCAGAAACTGTCATTGAACCACAAACATCATCTTTAATACAAAATTTAATCCGAAGGCAATCTCACTTGAAATAGCTTTCTGAAACTTCCTTGCTTATTCTTCACTTTGGATACATCTGATTTACTCAGTGGGTCTAGCCGAACTGAAAATTCATTGGACATGCTCCTTTTAATGCTAACTCAAATCAGAACTTCTAACAGTACCTCGATAATTGATCAAGTTGACCTTATGACTGTTGGTAGTGGAGGAATACAGCCTGGTTCCTTCTTTCTGGTTACTGAACACCTGCTGTGGGCATCTACAGAAGAAATCATAATGGTGTTTTCTCCATGCGTTTATATAGCTGACGCACACAGAAACAACATCAGTCATTCTGTAGACTGATACCTGCATAACCATGACCCTGGTAAATAATGTCCCTTCAGATAGGGTAGACAGTCAACCTTATTCCCATGGTGTGAATATCAAATACCAGGCGGCATAGTTTTAAGGTGAGATGGGGTTTAAAGGAAATGTGCAGGGCAAGTTTTTTAACATCATGAGGAACGTGCTTGGAAAGCATTGCTGGGAGTGATGGTGGATTGTGGCATTTAAGAGACTTTTGAATAGGCACATGGTATTGCAGGGAAAATAGGGATATAGATTATGTGCATGCAAGTATGAGTTGGTCTTGTTATTGTATTTAGCACAGTAATTATGGGCGGAAGAGCCTGTTCCTGTGCTGTACTGTTCTATGTTCTAAAAGAGGGAAAAGATGGAGATACAAGGAATGGTAGATGCTGGAATCTGGAGCAAGGAACTGCAGACGCTGGAATCTTGAGCAAAACACAAGTTGTTGGAGTAACTCCACAGGTCAGGCAGCATCTGTAGAGGGAATGAATTGGTGACATTTCAGGATGGGACTCTTCTTCACACCTCTCTTTTAAATATGCTCTGTAAAACCAACCTTTACAACCAAGCTCTCAGTTACTGTCCTAATATGCATCCTATTTTATCTGATAATGCTCCTGTGAACACCAAATTGAAGGTGCTATATAAACAAGCTGTTGTTGTAGTCACTTCAGGGTGAGATGTGCTAATTGTTGTTCTTTACCGCAGAGAGAGAATGTGGCATCTTCTCGCCTAGGTGTTTTGCCGCCTGCCTTCGGCACACGGATCCTGCCACCGCAGGCCACAGAGTATTGCTTTGCATATATCCAGGTGCCACAAGATGTAAGTATAACTGCAGCTGAATAACTCCTTTCAAATGTTCACAATTATTTTTTTTATTTTCACATGATCTGTAAGTTTTGTGATTGCTATAAAACCAATATGGAAATGTAGACAAAACTCCAGCCTGATGATACACAAATGGTGCTAGTGGGCCTGTTTAATTTAATGTTGGTACTGTTATCATGTAAAGAAAATGGACGTACAGTAAATAATCTTCAGTGTTGTGAATTAAGCTGCTTATGTGACGTTCTTAACTTTTTCTTCTATTTCCCCCAACATCAGTGCTTAGCATTCGCACACGTTATCTTCAAAATAGACGAAGAAAAGCTTTGAAGATTGTTATTAGAGTTGAAATTATAACAGAAAATGTTGGTAACCCTGACAACATCAGGTAGCATCTATATGAGGGGAAACAGGTCGACGTGACTTGCTGAGTATTTCAAACCTTTCTGTTCTTATTTTAGACTTTCTGCATCTACAATTTTGTTTGTTTTTCATTTTGACTTTTTGTTTAAGGGATGAGATATTTAGTTACACCTTGTGCTAGAGCTTCCGAAGAACACTAAATTTCCCAGTGCAGTGAAAAAATAGTACTGTTCAACATTCTTTACTCAGCCAGAAACATGAATTAAATCATTTAT
Organism: Leucoraja erinaceus; assembly: GCF_028641065.1. NCBI lineage: Eukaryota > Metazoa > Chordata > Chondrichthyes > Rajiformes > Rajidae > Leucoraja > Leucoraja erinaceus. The sequence goes on along the minus strand of NC_073398.1, from coordinate 27,486,076 downwards.
TGAATCATCGGAAATCTCAGACATAGGAGGCCATTTGGTCTGTCCTGGTCAACGAAAGACTATCCAAATAAATCCCACCTTTGGGTGTAAGGTCCATAACTTGCGGCCCTCTAGAACACATCCAATTTTTGTTCAGATGTGATGAGGGATTCATCCTCTACCTTCCTTTAGGACCCTTACCACCTCCTGGAAAGAAAGGGTTTGTTCGCACCTCCCCCCTAATTTCTCTACCAATTGTTTTAAATCCATGACTCTGTTTTTTGGTCCTCTGCTATGGGGACGAGGTCCTTTCTTTTCACTCTGTCTAACCCCCATAATTTGCTACACATCAACTAAGTCACACCAGGAAGCCCTTAGCCTATCCAATCTTTCCTTAAAGCTACAAATTTCCAGTTCTGGTGACAATTTCATCAAACATCTGTGCGCCCTCTCCATTTCAGTTGCATCTTTCCTGCAATATGATGACTAGAAATGCACTGCAGTACTCAAACTATGCCCTAACAATATTGTATACACTTTCAGATTATCTTCCCTAATGGAATATTTTATGCCTTGGTTAAACAAAAAATCCTTAAAAATCCCTTTTAACAATCTTATTGAATTGTCCAGCCTCCCTTATGAGCCTGTGGACTTTAAAGATCAAATTATCCATAACAATCAGTATTCTCCATTTTTTTGTATAATTCCCTTGTCCAGGTGGATCTTTCTGAATTAATTACCTCTCACTTTGCTGGGTTAAATCAAAATGACCATCCCTATCTGCCTACAGTGTAAATATTTCCTCCTTGATGACAAACACATTGAAAACTTTCCTCCTGTCTCTGCTTTGTATTATGTGTTCAAAATGATTAAGGGCTTTGTCTTTACAATGGAGAAACAAAGAACTGCAGATGCTGGAATCTTGAGCAAAACACAAACTGCGGGAGGAACTCAGTGGGTCAGGCAGCACTTGTGCAGGGAAAGTGGTGTCTCCTCTGCGTCCAGCCGTTCTGCTCTAACTCCCGCTCCCTCCAGATTGTTCAAGGATTAAGTTCCCCTGATCCTCAACTTCACGCCATCAGCTTCCACCTCCAACATATCATTTTCCAACATTTCCACCACCTGTAACATCCTTCCATTCCCTTTACACTTTCTGCAGAGACTAGGCTCACTGGAATTCCTTTGTTTGGTCATGTCTTCCCCACACAACCCACCCCCTCCTCAAGTACTTTCCTCTGAAATGCAGGAGATGTTACACCTGTTCCCATATCTCTGCCCTCACTGTCATCCAGGGACCCCATCAGCCCTTCCAGGTGAGACAGAAGTTCACGTACATCTCTTCGAACCTCATCTCCTGCATTTGGTGCGTCCGCTGTGGCCTCCTTTACTTCGACGAGACCAAGCATAGACTAGGTGACCTCCCATTTGCTAATCATTTTAATTTTCCCTGGCATTCCTGTACTGACCATTTTTCCTTGGTCAGAATGAGGCCATATGCAACAGTATTTTGTCAGTTGCCAGGATGAGGCCACATGCAAACTTTAAGGAACAGCACCTCTTTCCGCTTGGTTATAACGCAGGGGTATGACTCTTGAATTCCTCAATTTCTAGTAATACCACCCTAACCCCTCTCTTTCCTGTGAGCCCCATTCAGCTGTGCTCTCTTTGCTCCCACCTCGCAGTCACCCTGCTCCTTTCCACTCCTTCCTACACTCACCGCCCATCTCCAAGTCCCTAATTTTCCTTTTTTCCCCCTCTCTCCCCATGCCCCCTTCCAGCTTTACATATCATTCCTCTCTTTATCTGATACCCGTTTATCTCCTTTTCACCTCTTACCTTTGTTACTTACACCAGCCGTCTGCCAACCAAATCTTTTCTCACCTGTTTCCACTTTCCCAGGCTTTGTCCCGCCCCCCCACCTTTCTTCCAGCTTCACCCCTTCCCCCTTCCCCTACTTCATCAGTCTGAGGAAGTCCCAACACAAAACATCATCTGTCCATTTCCTCCACAGATGACGTCTGACCCTCAGATTTCCACCAGCACTTTGTATGTTGTCTTTATAATGGTCAATCTCCCGTTGTCTTCCAACATTCATTTTTACTGTTGTGCTTCTATTCTGTAATTGATTCTAGAAAACAGTGGAGAAAGCTTCACTCTTTGGGTTTGGGCGGTCGAGTTTCCTGCACTAATACCTCTTAGCCTCAATCAAAGAGGAATCACCGGCAATGAGCAATGAATGTACATAGATACTGGTTATAACAAACATTATTGCTGTTGTTTAATGAAGAAGCTCAAGTACTTCCTCTGATTTTTAATTATTTATGGATTGTGACCATCACTGACAAGATTGCCAATTAACATCCACCCTAAATAGTATTTAAGAAGCTGCACCAGGTTGTTTCAAATGCGGTGGTCCTGTAAAGAGTAAATAGCAACGAATGAAACATTTCACATTGCGGGATCTGCCTAAAATGTTAAACTGTCTTTCTTTCTCTCACCAGTGCTAACTGACCTTTAGTTTCAGCATTTTCTGTTGTTGGTAATTAGATACTGCCACACATGAGGTGATAAAAAAAATCTCCTCGTTGTGAAAGAAAAATAAATTCCACTCTGAGTAGGACTCAAAAAAGAGAGGATTACAAGGGTTAGGGTATAGCGTGAACGATCATGATTTCAACTTTCTGATGAAGAGGGTAATTTTTTTCTTGGATGCCATCTTTGCATGTCTATATTTCAAAATAGTGTTGTAAATTATCAAGCTTCTAGCCACTGGGAATATCATTGCATCTTCAAAGCGACACTTATCAACTGTCCTACAGCAGGCTCCCTGTACTAAAGAGCATTCTGTTCCCTAGCAACCATCAGTTGATTCCATTAGTCTCTCATTTATAATTTGCAAGTATAATGAATGTGTACCCCTTGAGGGAATTACTAATTTATATATTTAATTGAAGTCATAACAGTAAATAGTTAATTAAACCAGGTTCATTTGGTTTGCATTTCTTTTCTCCCAGCCTGTTTTCTTGGGAAAGATTGATTTGCAGAAATAAGTATAACTCATTGAATTCAGAGTAGCTTTTACTCACCTTCTTCTCACACATACCTGGCACCTTGTGGTGTTGACAGGTAAAGATGTTCTCATTGAGTAGGTGGGTGCGATCAGTAGCTAAAAATATATCTGAAAGTCTCAGTTTCGACTTTAGACATTTTCCATTTCATTCCACCAACTATGTAAGCACAGACTTGCTGATGCTTCGCGGCTGGATGCCAGCCAGCCCTCTGATCCAGTTGCCCATTCTTCATACAGGAATCTAGAGGATGAATACATTCCAGCTATTTAATCATGGGGTGCATCTCAGCCAAATGCTATCCTGCGCTCTTGTAATAATCACACACATTCACGACTTAGATAGCTTGCTCTTTTTGTGATTAGGAGAAGGGAAACTGAGTGGCCATTTCTTCTATAGGTGTTTTGATCATTCTGTGGCGTTCACATACTACCTTTGGCCCAGCTGAGAAGATGGAGCACAGATTGAACCTTCTGATCTCCTGTTACCTCCAGCAATAACGTAGCCAAATTTAGAAAACGGAAGAAACACAAATGCTGCAAATCCGAAATAAAAACAGGAAATGCTGGAAACATTTGGTAGGTCTGGCAGCACCTTTGGAATGAGAAATAGTTAACATTTTAGGTCTGGGATCCTTCGTCAGAACTGGGAAAGGGAGAAAAAGGCAAGTTAGTTTTCAGTAGCAGCAAAAATGAGGGAGGCACATATAGAACAAAGTGAATCTGAATGATAGATTGAGTCCAAGTAAGCTAACGGAGCTGTTACCAACATATTTGTCTGTGTAATGTGTTGTAAATGGTGAGGCTGTGGGATATGCCCAGTGGGCCCGACTATGATTATGCTGCATAACCTGCATTTTCTGGTTTTAAGCCAAATTGTGAGATTTGCTTCTGGAAAGTGAAGCATTTTGTTGCAGTGATGTTGTGGCGTTTGCAGCTTCAGAACATACCGGGCCTTATGATCCCCTCTCTTCCCTCCTCCTCCTTCCAACCCCCCCCCTTCCCCACCCACAAAACACTTCACCTAAATATGGGCTATGGAGGTTTGGAATTGAGTAGAAAAATACCACAGATGCTGGAAATCTAAACTAAAAGCAAAGAATGTCCAAAATACTCATCAGGTTAGGTTCCATCAGTCAAGAAAGAAATAGTGCAAACATTTCAGATCAGTGATTTTTCAACTGGGAAAAGTTAGAAATTAATGAACTTTAATGTACACAAAGGGTGGTGGGTGTATGAAACAAATTGCCTGAGGAGGTAGTTGAGGCAGGGACTATCCCAACATTTAAGAAGCAGTTAGACAGAAACATGGATGGGTCAGGTTTGGAGAGACATGGACCAAATGCTGGCAGGTGGGACTAGTGTGGCTGGGATATATTGTGTGAACCAGCTGGGCTGAAGGGCCTGTTTCCACACTATATCGCTCTATGAGTGGAAGAGAGTGGAGGACATAGCAGGGAAAAAAGGATGATCAAATCAGAAATCTATACATAACTAAAACTCTGATCTTGTGCTCTTCTGGTTTGCAGGGTTTTTCTATTTGCGCAAAAACGGTACATGATACCACTATGATTTTTCGGCAGGTTACTCACCGTTGTCCTGTGCTACAAGCTCAACAAGTTTTTTTCCGATCTGTGTTATATTGTAAAAGTTATCGAGGTTTAAAAATCTTAAAAACCCCGTGTGCGCAAATTCCTTCAGTCAGCGCCACGCAGATTGGTCTCTTCTGTCAGTCAATGCCACGGCCAGGGTGGCAGCGCCCCTTCCTGCCCCACCAGCGGAAGCCTGTCCAGCCTCACTCACAAACTCCTCTCTTCCCTCCTCACAGTAACTTGTCTGTCGTCTCCCCCACTACCTGCGGCGACTGCGGGGTGGGGGGTTCAGTGGAGGCCCTGGTCCCGTCTCTCTCTCTCTCCCTCATCATTCACCCCTCTCGCCCGCCCGCCCTCTGCGGGAATGGCGGTCCCGTCCCCCGGGTCCATCTCCGCCGCCGTAGCGGTAACTCACTCTCACTGCCTTCTCGGAGGAAATCTTCTCCACCAGCTCATCGAAACTCGTGGTGCCCACCGTACCGAACACCGACTCCATCCCCCCCCTCATTGCGGCCCGAGCAGGTAGGCGGGTGGGCAGGGTAGGGACGGGCCGAGCAGCAGCGGACGGGCAGGCAGGGCGGGGAGGGGCCGAGTAGCAGGGGACGGGCGGGGATGGGCCGAGCAGGTAGGCGGGTGGGCAGGGTAGGGACGGGCCGAGCAGCAGCGGCGGGCGGGGAGGGGGGGGATGGGCCGAGGCAGGGGAGGCGTGGATGGGCCGAGCGGCGGCTGAGGCGCGGGGGGGGGGGGGGAGAGAGAGTCGGGTTGCAGAGTGGCCGAGCAGTTTGCCCAAAGTTTGAGTAATTCACATGCACACACACACACACACACACACACACACACACACACACACACACACACACACACACACACACACACACACACACACACACACACACACACACACACACACACACACTGCAAACTGGTCCAATCGTCAAGTCAACGGGATCGAAACTACAGCTAACAATGAATGACCTGTGGAGGAAGGAACTGCAGATACTGCTCTTTATGGATGGAGGGAGGGAGGGAGTGACTGAGGGTAGGGGAAAGGAGAGGGAGGAGGGGAGGGGGGGAGGGGAAAGATCCTGGGGAGGGAGAGTGGGGGGAATTGAGGGAGAGGAAGGGGGTAGGGAGGGAGTGGAAGGGGTAGGGAGGGAGAGAGGGGGGAAAATGGGGGAGGTGAGGAGAGTGGGGGAGGAGGGGGAATAGAGGTAGAGAGGAGTGGGGGAGGTAGGGAGAGGGGAATCTCTAGAGATCTCTATCTCTAGGGGGAGTGGGGGATGGAGGGATAGGAGGGGGCAGGGAGGGGAGGGGAGTTATGGAGGGCGGGAGGGAGTGACTGACTGAGGGTAGGGGAAAGGAGAGGGAGGGAGGGATAGGGGAAGGGTGGAGGAGAGGGGAAAGAAGAGGGAGGGGGTTAAAAGGGATGAGGGGAAATGAGCCGTGCCTGCGCAGTTGGGGGCTATGTGTGAGTGGTGCGTTGGGGGGACGGTTGCATTGGGGGAATGGGTGAGTGGTGGAATATTGCATTGGGGAATGGGTTGCATTGGGGGACCAGGTCTCCCGTGTGACAGGGACCCAACGGGTCCAACTTAGTCTAGTATGAGATGACAGACGGGAAACAGGAAATGCTGCAAATACTCAGCAAATCTGTAGAGTAAAAAACACAATAAACTGAGGTAAAAGTAAATCTGGTTGATGAACTTTAATCAGAAAAGTGAAAAATTCATCAATTTAAAAGTTTAATGTTGTTCCTAGATATTGTCGGAGATGCTGAGTATTTCCAGAATATTCTATTTTTTCAAATTCTCAGCATCCGCAGTTTCTTGCTTTAATAAAACAGAACATTTCTCGGGCATGCTATTTAAATGTGATTTTCCAACACTAAAAGCTATTCTGCAGGTAGTTCCTGGGGGTTTGATGGCATACTGATCCTGCCACTGTTTACCCTCTTTCAACGCTGTCCAAATAATGTGTCTCCGTGGCAGTCTCTGGGGAGCATGGCTTACTATGGCAACATGAACCATTTGACGTGTTTTAACATCCCATCCTCATGCTGTCAAAAGTGCAGGACTCCTTCAGTATCTCATAGAAATATGTTCCAAGTTGCAAAATGGAAACTGAACTCACAACTGCAGGAATGTTTACAGCTGAGGCAAGCTGACATTTCAGGCTATGAATTACTTAGAATCTTTGCATACTTCCCTTGGAGAACAGTGTAGTAGAAAGGTTTGCAAGCTGATAACAAAAAAAAACCTTGCATTTCTGTGCTGCATTTTGAAATCCTTTCCCCATGTTCCAGCCATTTCAGAACCGAGGATGTGCAGTCACTTTTGTAATGAAGGAAATTGTTCCTAGAAACAGCAATGTGGTTCTGACTCTACAATCTGTTTCAGTAATGCAGAGTGATGGAGAAATATTGGGCTGTTTGAGTTGGACCCGGCCATTGTCTCAGTGGCATCCTGCCCCCACTGCCCATTCCCACAAGTCCTATCGCCATACAAACCTTTTGCGTTTATGCAACTCCCAATAATCTCACCGCCTCACTTCCACAGTTGTGTCGCAAATCAGAGGGAACCTCGAGAGGCAAGTAAACCTCAGGCAGTGCAAATTAAGGCTCCTTCTGTGGACCCCTCTGACTTTGCACGGTTCCCAAATATCTCTGATGATCAGGGCAACTTAGTTTAGTTTAGAGATACAGGGCAGAAACAGGCCCTTCGGCCAACTGAGTCTGTGCCAAGCGGTGTCCCGGTAGACTAGCACTATCCTCCCTACAAGGAACAATTTACAATTTTTACCAAAGCCAATTAATCTACAAACCTGTAAGTCTTTGAAGTGTGGGAGGAAATAGGAGCACCCGGAGAAAACCCACACGGTCATGGGGAGAACATACAAACTCTGTACAGGCAGCACCCGTAGTCAGGATTGAACCCGGGTCTCTGGCGCTGTAAGGCAGCAACTCTACTGCAGCGCCACTGTTAAAAGCAGTGGGATTTCCTTTTTAATAGATGTTTTCAAAAACTCATTAAACTTTTTTATCACTATATATATCCAGTGAATTAAAACAAAAACAAAGAACAGCTAAACCTAGCGGTTTAATAACAGTTGATGACTTCCGTGTTGTCAGTGCTTCCACTTTACAATGAACTGCTGCAGAAATTTTGAACACCTGATGCTTGCCCTTGAGATGGCCATTGGTCTCTCTAGACCTGCTGGCCTGCACTAGCATGATCTAGTTCGTGTCCAAAACGCCAGGGATAACTCTTTCTTACTTTGAAAGGATCTTGTACCTGCGCCTGAGAGATATGTTCAGGCCTCATTTTAATATCTCATCTGAAAATCAACGTCTCAGAGAGTGTAACACTCCCTCGGGACTGGACTTGAAGATTAGTATGAGATCTGATCCTCGTAACTCTGGTGTTGCTGTCAAAACAATAGCTTATTGATTCAGAGGCTGCAAACTAAACCTCAATTGACAATGAAAAGGCCCAAGAGAGGTAAAGCTAGAATGTAGAAGCAAGGAACTGCAGATGATGATTTTACACAAAAAGACACAGAGGGCTGGGGTAACTCAGTGGGTCAGGCAGCATCACCGGAGAACATGGATACTGACATTTCAGATCGGGACCCTTCTATAGACTGATCGTAAGTGGAGGGGAGAGGGGGAGGAAGACATTTGGAAGAGAAGAGAGGCAGGACAATGTGTGGCAGGTAATAGGTGGTCACAGCTGAGGGTTTTTATAGTTGTAACAAAGGCCAGAGCTAAAAGCAGGAGCGATAGACAGATTGAAGATTTGCAAATTGGGAAGCCAGAGGATGGAGTCCAGGAGGGGCGGGGAGAAATAGGTACGAGCCCAGCTGACATAGAGGTGGAAGTGGGTAATAGAGGGTGGTATGGGGTAAGGAGGGGATGTGGGGAGAAAGGCAGGGGGGGTGGAGATGGTTGTAAGAGGTTACCTAAAATGGGAGAATTCAATGTTAATATTGTGGATTGTAAATTATGCAAACAAAATATGAGGTAATGCTTGATGTTATTAACACGCATGTAGATTTTCACATTGTGTATCAAGATCCTTCATGTAGCTGAGGATAAGAATGTGACATTTATAAATCTTCGGGAATTTCACAGCCTATTAGGTCAATGTCCATTAATTATCTTTAACAACTTAGTAGTTGAAGTAAGTCCTATTTGTGGGGGGGGATGTTTGACATTTTGGATTCCTATTAATTATACGACCTGTGTTGGGCAACACATATCCAGAAGATGCAAGTATCACATGCAATTTCTCATCCCAGAATTTGGAAGCAGATTCCAGTCCTCACTCTGGAAATGGGAAAACTAAGATTCAGCAAAACAATCATTGCTGGTGAGTTCTTGTGTCCAGTTATAATATAACTGCTATTAAGCAAAGTGGTCTTCTGTCCTGCAGGAAGATGCTCGAGCTGATGCCATCGACAGTATCGTCAGGGACATTCAAAACACTCAGTGCCTGCTGAATGTTGAATTTGGAGGACTCAGTTGCTCGAACGTTACACTGCAGTTTACCGATACGAAGGATGATGTAGGTCTGGGACTAGTCAAGGAGGGGCTTGTGATGGTGGACGCGCGTAAGGAGAAGCACCTGCAGAAAGTGGTAAGTGATTGCATAATGGCCACATGTCAATAATTGGAGTATTGATCGATGTGCTGTTTCAATACAAGTTGTGTTTTCTTTCCCTGATGGGTAACCTACATATGCTATCCCAATCAACATGCCAAGAAAACTAGAAATTAATATTCTAGTTTGGAGTTAAAAGAGAGGATTGAACATGTTCCGTGCAGGTTGTCCTTTCACTTTGGAGGAACAACCGTAAGAAATGGACACAGAACATCTTTCCATGTTGCAGCAACGACTAGGCTTCAAAACTATTTATTTGGCTGTAAAGTTCATTGGGATGTGCAGAGGTCAAATAAGGGGCATCAAATGCATGTCTTTTTATGGGCAGATGAACCATATTGATCGATAAAAATGAAAAATACTGGAAAACCTTCAGTAGTTAGAGCACTATTTGTGGAGGCAGAAACCAAGTACACCTTTCAGCCCATCAGTATATTCAACAATCCGGATCATTCGTTCACTTCCTGCTGGTAACACCTGATATCCTGCAACTTTTCCTGGTTTTGTTTCAGATCTTAAGCACCTTTGGATATTGATTTTGTTGTGGTTTGTTTATGTTGGTGCTTCTTCCTGATTCAGCTGTGCGTCCCAGTGCTGATGTAAAACTGAATATAGCTGGTTGGATAAATGCAGCAAGAGGATGCTGCTTCTTTTTAAGTATTCCAGCGGTGGAGGAACAAAGTGACAGCTGATGGGAATATACCACATGGACAGAATATAAAAGCAAATCTTTATATGCGAGTGTTAGCACATACCTGGAAGAGAATGTTTGTCATGTCTATCCTCAGATTTGTTGGATGCCAACTTGTTTGAAGCATGAGTATCTGCAGTAATTGCACATTGTTCCTGTCAGGTATTTTGAATCGTTCTTATACTGGAATGTGCTGCCTGGAAGGATGGTGAAGCAACTTCAATGGTGACTCAATAAGGGAGTTAGAGAGATATCAGAAAGTAGAACATTGCGAGTCCGTGGGAAAATGACATTAATTAAATGGTTCTTTCTAAGAGCTGGCAGAGAGAAACCTTGAACAAATAGGACTATGAAACTGTCAATGTTATTCTAGAAACAAGAAACTGCAGACGCTGGTTTACAAAAATAGATGAAGTGCTGGAGTAACTCAGAGGGTTAGGCAGCATCTCCGGAGAACATGGACAGGTGACGTTTCGGGTCGGGACCCTTCTTCAGCCCGATCCGAAACGCCACCTACTCATTAGATTAGATTAGATTAGATTAGACTTTATTAATCCCCTTATTCAGGGGAAATTCAGATGTCCTTGCAGCACACTAATAAAAATACAACATAGCATTCAAGAAGAAATTCAACACCAAAACATCCCCCCAAGTGGTTCCCACTGTGGGGGAAGGCACAAAGTCCAGTCCCCATCCTCTTGTCCACCCAAAGTCGGGCCTATTGAGGCCTCCACAGTCGCCGCCACGGCGCCCGATGTTCTCGCCGGGTGATGGTGCTCCGGCGTCGGGAGAACCCCCAGCGGCTTGGGGTGCCAGGAACGGCCGCCTTCCCACCGGAGACCGCGGCTTCCAAGCCAACAGACCGCGCCGGACGGAGCTCCACACACTGGCGATCTCGACGAGAGATCCCAGGCTCCGGGATGTAAAGTGCAGCGTCGCAGCTGGCCGCTCCGCAGAACCGCGGCTCCACAATGTTCTTATCGGCGGTCCCAGCGTACTGGAGTTCCAGGAAAGGCATCACCCGCTCCACGACAGCGCTCCAGCGCTGCGCCGCCGCCAAAGCCGATGTTCTGCGCCGCCGCCAAAGCCGATGTTCTGGTCAGATCCCCTCAGGGAAACGTCGCTCCAGGACCCGCTGGTAGGCCGCAAGGACAGGTCGAAGACGCTGCTCGGAGGAAGGCAACCCCTCCGACCAGGTAGGGACTTGAAAAACAGTTTCCCCCCTTCCCCCCACCACCCTCCACACATAAAAAGATTTGGCCCCCTGACTGCACACTCAACGTACTAAAAATAATAAAAAAAAAGGGGAAAAAAATGGACAGCTGCAGGACAGGCAGCCGTTCAGGACAGCGCCTCCTCCTCCTCCTCCTCATCCTCATGATCACCAGAGATGCTGCATGACCTGCTGAGTTACTCCGGCACTTTGTGCCTTAGAATGTTTTTCAGTCCTTTTCTAGGAGAGTTACATATCACTGTTCAACATACACCTTTGAAACCCTTGTAAAATAATGCTGTACGTAAATACAATTTCTACACAATGCAGAATATTTCATTAACACAGAGACTATTTTCTGTGGGATTTATTTCAAAAGCAAGGATTCTATCAGAAGTATCTTTGCAGTGTTACCTAGCCCACAGCCAGTGCTTTGAGAGTTATCAAGTCCTGTCTCCCAGGAGCAATTCTAGCAGCTGCCTTCAACACAATGAGGACTTGCTGCGATTCTTGCATTCTGATTCTGGCTTTGGGCCACATGAGCCCACAGCATTCTAACATGGGAAATGTCGGCGACATGATTACACCTGCAAAATTCTAGTACTGTTGTTTCAGCACCACAGTATGAATTAGCTGCAGTCAGCATAAACATACAACAGCAAGGAGAGCATTTTCTATGCAGAATTCGTTTGCACTCTGATCTTGTTTTATGAATTGTTGAGTGTTTGTTTTATTGGCATCTTTCATTAGTTTTTCAGAATTGCAGTTGAATCTATAATGCTGCAATAGGGCAACTTGGACCTGCTGGTCTCTGCTTTGATTCCTCTCTCATACAAGCTTTCTCAAATTTTAATTATGTTTTTCCCCGCCTGCCTGGTTTCTCTTTTCCTCACATATAAAAACATGTTTACATTACATAGAGGTGCATTTAATGTAAAGAAAAGAAAAAAAACACATTTAGTAGAGTTGATCCATGTCGGTGTTTATGCTGCAAGCAAGTCTCCTTTTGCTCCCCTTCATCTCATCTTATCATCATATTATTTTACAGATTTCTCCCCCATGTCCCTATAGCTTCCCCATTAATGCATCAGTAGTGTACAATTCCAACACAACTTGGGGTAGCAGCTTCCAAATCTCTACCACTCTTGCCTCAATTCCATATCGGTTTTATAAATAGATGTATTATATTATTTGACCTATAATCACCATTCCGCATGAAAAATCTCCATCTGTCGCTATCAGATGACCCTTCAGCCTTCTCTATCCTAGCGAAAGAAGATTCAGTAATCTTTGCTGACGTGCCGATTCCCTGATTTGTATAAAGCTGCATTTTTGGGGAACTCTGTAAAATTTGATATTACAAGAAAGCAAGATAGTGGGGGAAAAAACCCATCAAGTTACTGTGAGTGCCCATAAACTCTCCGCACCATTTTGTCTGTTTTTTGAACAGGGCTGCATCACAGACAAACCTCAGCCTGTTTTCATCTTATTGTGTGCACAAGGTAGAGGATGAAGAATGGAAGTGATTTTCTATCCTTAGTCTCGTCTTATTGCATCTGCCGTAGCTGAGAGCTACCAAGAGTTTTTGTGTCAATTTTTCTCTTGAATAAAATCCAGAGATAATCCAACTAGATTGGCTGACAGACAGCTGTGTAACTGTGACACTCTGCACAGAGGTCCCAATGTGATTGTTGAGGATTTTTTGCAAGATTGCCTAAGTGAGCAAGATTTAAAATAATCAGTGGTAGTTGTGATTTGCAAAGTACGTTATTTATTCGCAAACCCTGCCAAATTCTCATAAAATGAATTGATTGCAGAAAGACCTGGCTGACATTACTATGTTTTAATCTCTACTGCTTCGATAACATAAAATTGTGAAAGAACTCTTATTATGGGGTGAAATATGGCAGTAATCAAGTGTTTTTACCGCAGGAGATGATTGATACCACTATAAAGTAATAGTAGGGGGAAGAATAGTGAAGTGAGAAAGAGGAAAGCCAAGCAGACCTGAGTTATAAATCTGTAAATAGCAGCCACAGCTTCCTGCGAGAAGTAGAGGTTTGTTAAGGTTGTTCAGCATCAATAAATAAATAAAAGGGCTGAAAATATAAACAACATACATAAAGTGGGTCAAATATACTGCACCAAAAATGTATTAGATAAACATGTAATTTCTGGCCTGCGTGAGAAGGGGATGAATCGGGCTGAGCTATCTGCAGCTGTGCTAAATGCAGAGCCTCCTAATTAGCATTGCACAGCTCATGATCCAAAGGACAGGTACACATCTCATTCCAAAGTTAGCTAATTATTGCTTGTTAGAATTAAATATTCAATGAGCAGTGTACTAGTGCAATAACAATAATGGGGAAAATGTATTTCTGCTTATAATTGATAACTTTTCAATATACCATCTCATCCTTTCTGCTGTAATAAACTATAATTGGCATTTCATTTTAGATTCCTATTCTTCTTTGTGGTTAACTCTTTGTCCACCCATACAAGTAAGCACATACTGCTTTGAGTCTTTTTGCCTTCAATCCAAAAGATTCAGAGTTTTGGGGATCAGCCATGATCGAAGGGCCGAATGGCCTCCTCCTGCACCTATTTTCTATGTGGAGTATGATTTTATGCACGCCAAGAGTACAACAGCGCCTCATTTCATTGACTATATTTTATACATGAACTTGGGCTGCTGGTGCTGTTTAGCTGTTCAACTCTGAATGTGAACGTAGTCAAGTTAACCTCGGCCAACTCGCCGCTTCCAACATTGGGAGATTGGCCAGGAGCAGGATATCCATTTCATTCTATTTTGTCTCCTTCTCTCTGAAAAGCATCAGCCTAATTATAGCCCAAATTCTCAGCTCAAAACAGAGAATATTAAGATGAGTACACCGTGTTAGCGAGGGCAGCTGAGCTGCAATCTCATTATCATATATTTCCAGTCTGAAGAAGGGTTTCGGCCCGAAACGTTGCCTATTTCCTTCGCTCCATAGATGCTGCTGCACCCGCTGAGTTTCTCCAGCTTTTTTGTGTAACCTTCGATTCTCCAGCATCTGCAGTTCCCTCTTAAACATCATATATTTCCCATCCGTTTGAACAGTCGCATATGATTTTGCTTTAATTTCACAATAAAAAGATTGCAACCTCAGACAATAAACGCTGCATTGACACTACATCAACATCCCAACTCAATGTATCCATTCAAACCCATAGTGAAACTTGAACTGATAACTTGCTCATCATACAGGTTTAATCAATTGAACCAAGATGACACTTCAACAGCTGATACTGTTTAGAGGTTTTCCAAACTCACCTTACCATCATATCCAGCACCCTGCCTTCAAAAGTCTTTAAATTCCACCCCAGTTGAGCTCCTTATGATTTTTTTCCTTCCTTAACTTGCTTGTCACTATCCACATATTAATATTATAATGTATTCTGAGCCAGATTAGTCACAACTTGTTTATCCCATTTGACCCCATGCTGAGCTTCCAAACCAATATCCTATCCAAGCAAATGGACTACATAACATTACATGGTTCCATCCCCACCTCATCTCATCTGTGCTCAGCTGCATCCAGCCAGGGCTAATTGAATGCTGTCCTGGCACCCGTCCTAAAGATGAGGTCATCTAAAATTCAGCTGTCCCTCTGCTAGCTTGTACCAGATGCTGTTCACTCATCACCCCTGTATATGCTGCCTTTAAATTTTAATCTGCGTGTGCCTCTCCTTATATCTGTACATTTCTGCTGACCTGACTTTCTCCCAGAGTTGCACATTCATCCAATGCAGACCTTTTGTCATTTCCCAGCTCGCTTTGTTCTACCATTGTTAGTCTTCAACTCATCAGGCCTTAACTTCAGCAATACCTGCGCTTTACCTCACCTCTGTCTTGAAACCATTCTTAAATCTCCTCAATACCATTCTCTCAAAATATTTCCTTTATTTTCATTGCCAATTTTTATATACTCATTTTCCATTGAACCGCTTTGGGACATTTTATTACTTTAAAGTCTAGGATAATACAAGATATTGTGGCTGAGATGTGCTGCCTTTGTTCACTCAAGCTTTAGAATACCAGGCAATTCTAAATGTGCTAGGTTACCGGTAATATCATTTAGTTTAAATATTTGATTTTAAAGAAAGAACCTATAATTATTTAAGAAAAAAAATTCCACGCCCTGCTAAAATATAGCATTACTTTTAATGTCATGTCTTATAAATGTTTTATGTGAATTTAAAATATGTGCATGAATATTATAAGCTCAATAGAACATTCATTCACAAAGTGTAAAGGATCTGGTGGCAGAGACCAGATCTAATCTATTTGAAAAAGTGGGTGACTAACATGAAGATGCCTGGAAAATGTCATTCTTTGTCATGACAATTAAGAATGCTATTAGCCAAGTAAGCCAGAATCATCTGTGGTTCAATTTCTCCTCTGTGCTGAATTGTCTGGCCAGCTGGGGAGCGATTGATCAGATGGCCAGGTGGGCTGAGGAATGGTTGATGGCATTTAATACAGACAAATGTGAGGTGTTGCATTTTGGGAGGTCTAACACAGCCAGGACCTACACAATGAATGGCAGGGCTCTGGGGATATTGCCAGGACTCAGGAGTGCAGGAGAATGAGGGGTGATCTTATAGAGGTGTATAAAATCATTAGAGGAATAGATCAGGTAAATGCACAGAGTCTCTTGCCCAGAGTAGGTGAATCGAGGACCGGAGGACGTAGCTTTAAGGTGAAGGGGAAAATAATTAATAAGAATCGGAGGGGTAACTTTTTCACACAAAGCATGGGACAGGGAATATTGCAACGTTTAAGACACTGTAAGACAGGTACATGGATAGGACAGGTTTGGAGGGATATGGGCCAAATGCAGGCAGGTGGGACCAGTGTAGCTGGGACATGTTGGCCGATGTGGGCAAGGTGGGCCGAAGGGCCTGTTTCCACACTATAGAACTCGATGACTCTAATAGGTGCTTCTCAGGTGCTTGGTGTTCTGCTTTAAGGAGAGGTGAATTAATCAAAAATTCTGTTCACTATTGTTAAATGGTGGCATATTCATTTTCTCCTCCATCTATCAAGAATGTCAGCATTACCCCAAAATCTCACGTCCCACATAGTCCAGCCTGAGAAAGCAACTTGGTGACTGCTTCATGGGAGCCATTGGAAGATGCACTTAATCTGTCTTCATTATAGTGTATCTCTGTATCACAGACAAAAAGAATCCTTTTGCCTTGAATTTTACAGCGTTCTTGTGCCATATTCTGATTAATTCTCAGCATGATGAGATCACAGATTGGTTGATTTTTAATTAATTATAGTCATTAAAATTAATTAACCATAGGAATTAAATTAATATGTAAATCACATAGAAAAGAAAGGCAAGTGGTAATAAGGATTGTTCGTGTTGAATTGCGAATGATCAGGTGGATCCTATCAGAAGCATAATGATCCACTGAGAAGAGAATTGCTCATAGGTTTCATTCCGACTCGTGTGCACAGCGCCTTCACCGGAACAAATGAATAAACACAGACTTATCCCCTGGGAAGAGGATTTCAAACTAGTGCCCTCCCCTCCCCCACACCGGGTCCCCCTTTGTTCTCCCACCGTCCCGCACTGCGGTCCCCCCCCGCGCCAGATCCTCCATTGTCTTCCCCTCTCCCCCTCACGCTCATCAACCGCGAGACTTTCATTCCCACCGAGGCCCACGTTGCCGCCGAGGCACCCGTTACCACCGCAAGGTCTCCCGCAGCCGCCACCGAGGCTCCCATCGCCGCCACTGCCGAGGCTCCTTCGGCCCAGACAGGCTTCGCCGCAGTCCCCTGGGAGACCTGTGGGGTGAGTCGGGCCTACCGGGGGTGCGTTCCGGTTGTCGGTCATTGTTCTGGTGGTCAGAATCACCATGGAAGTGGCACAGAACAAATATGCTCACTTGGAGCTACAGATAGTGAAATCGCCAGGTTCTGATGGACTTCATGGGAGTGATCTTGAAGGGAATGGGCATTGAAAGCATTGATGCAATGGTTTTAAATGTCCAAAACGCCTTATATTTGGGTAAGTTTTGTTATATTGGAAAATAGAAAATATAGCTCATTTATTCAAACAGGAAGGGGAAAACAGAGGAAACTACAGGCCAGTCAGCTTAACATCTGTCAGTTAGCTTAAGTATTGAGAAAATATTAGAAGGGTTTATTAAAAACATTACAGCAGGACACTTAGAAAATTGCAGTGTAAATCATAATTTATGAAAGGCAATCATTTTGCTCAATTTATTGGAGGTCTTGGAAGATCCAATGTGCTATAATTTCAGAGAAGGTTTACAAGACTGATACCTGGAATGAATAGATTATCTTATGAGGATAGGTTGGCAGGCTGGGCTTGTATCCACTGGAATTTCCAGGAGATTTGATTGCTACGTACAATCTTAAGGGTTTTTGACGGTGGATGTAGAAAGGATGTTTGTTCTAGTGGTTGAACCAGAACCGGAACCAGAGGTTGCTGTTTACACATAAGGGCCCACCAATTATGGGCTAAAATTCTCTCTCAAAGAGTCATGAGTCTTTGGAATTCAGAGTCAAAGTGCAATGGAAGCTTTGGTTCATAAACCCTTATTCTAAATCATCACCAATTCATTTCCTCTACTCCATTTGGTGGAATTTGTCTACATCCTCAACAACTTCTCCTTTGGCTCCTCTCATTTTCTCCAAGTTAGTGTAGCCATGGACACTCACTTGGGCCCCAGCTATGCCTGCCTTTCTGTTGACTATGTTGCACAGTCCTTATTCCAAACGTACACTGGCAATATCCCCCAAATCTTGCTCCCCTACACTAATGACTGCATTGGGGATGCCTCCTGCACCTATACAGAACTCATTGATTTCATTAACTTTACCACTAACTTCCACCCTGCCCTCAAATCTCTGGCACCTCTCTCTCCTTTCTTGATCTCTCTGACTCCATCACAGGGGACAGACTATCGACTGACATATATTACAGACCTACTGACTCCCAGAATGATCTGGACTGTACTTCCTTCCATCCTGCCTCCGGCAAAGGTGCCATCTCCTACTCTCAATTTCTCCGTCTCCACCGTATCTGCTCCCAAGATGAGGCGTTCCATTCGAAGACATTCTTTAGTAAACATGGATTCCTCTCCTGCTGTCATCTCCTCTTTGTCCTGTAGATCTGCTCTCACTTCCCCTCTCTCCAGGCGGAACTAGGGTGCAGTTCACCTGGTCCTCACCTGTTCACTCATCCATTCCCACCTAAACCCACCCCTTCCCCAGGTACTTTCACCTGCAACTGCAGGAAGTGAAACACCTGTCCCAAGACCAGCTCCCTCACCTCCATCCAGGCATCCCCAGCAGTCCTTCCAGGTGAGACAGAGGTTCACATGCACCTTATCTGACCTCATCTACTGCATCCAGTTTTTCCAATGTGACCTCCTGTACATTGATGAGACCAAGCATAGACTCAACGACCCTTTTGCTGATCACTTGCATTCCGTTCCGGAATAGCTTGCAGAGTCTCCAGGTTGCTATCCATTTTAACACCTCTTTCCATTACCTTTCTGTCCTGGGCCTCCGCCATTGCAGAATGAGACGACAGGCAAACTGGATGAACTCCTCATATTCCGCTTAGGTAGCTTACAACCCAACAATATGAACATTGTATTTTCCAATTTTAGGTAACTACGTAACCTTCCCCCTATCCCTTCGTTCCCCCATATAACCTACCCCCTTCTCTATCCCCTTCCTCCCCTGTGCTCCACAAACTCGAAACCTATTTTTCACCTTCCCCTCCCCTTCCATCTACATTCCTTCCTCTAGCTTCACAATTTGCAACTCTTCAATTATTTTATCTCACACCTGTCTTCACTCCAGCCTTTGTCCAACCATCTGTCTATCAAATAACTCTCCTCATCTGAGTTGGGCTATTACCTGCCAGGCTTTCTCCTGCCCTTCCTCTCTTCCAGCTTTCTATTTTTCTCCCCCGCCCCCAACCACCCCTACCCCCCCCCCCCCCCCCCCCCCCCCCCCCCCCCCCCCCCCAACCACTCCACACACAGTTTGAAGTTGGGTCCTGACCCGAACCATTGTCAATCCATGTTCTGACATGCTGCCTGACGTACTGAGCTACTTCAGCACTATGTGTCGGACTTAATTTGCCTTCTACAAGTTCCATAAAAGTTGTCCTTACTCAAGCATTTAGAATGAATTGTAATATTATTGCACGCTGTGGCTTCCAAAAGCTCAACCATTGACATTAGATTTATGTCCACTCCTTAAAGCTCTCTTTTCATAATGGATGTGTTTTTGGAGTGAACACAAACTTGTACTGAAGATGGTATAGTAACTGGTCTTTAGAGAGTTGGAAGACTTTTCCGATAAACAAGAGATTGGCAGAAGTTTAGCAAAGTAACAAACTCTAGAAGTGGTACATTTAAGAAACTTTCTTTACACTGAAAATATTTCAGGTGAAGTATAGCCTGAGTTGCAGACACACTGACACTGCTGTTCTTCCACATATGCAACAGTAGGATTAAATTCTAACTGAATTTACTCAATAAATTCCATCATTTGCTAATAATGAAGAATTCCCATCCCAACACTTGTGGCACTTGTGAGTTCATTGCTAATTTTGTGATAGAACTCGAGTGGACCCCTGCTCTTCACACTCTGGCCTTTAACCACCCAAAGTGACCACCAAAGGTAGAGTAGATCATAACTCCTTGGTCAATTCGTCCCTACCCACCCAAACTACCCCCTCCACTAGTACTTTCCCTTGCGACCGCGGGGAATGCTACACTTAACACTTTACCTCCCCCCTCGACTCCATCCAAGGACCCAAGCAGTCTTTCCAGGTGAATCAGAGGCTCACCTGCACCTCCACCTACCTCATCTATTGCATCCGCTGCTCTAGATGTCAACTGCTCTACATCGGTGAGACCAAGCGCAGGCTTGGCGATCGCTTCGCCCAACACCTCCGCACAGTTCACATTAACCAACCTGATCTCCCGGTGACTCAGCACTTCAATTCCCCCTTCCATTCCGAATCCGACCTTTCTGTCCTGAGCCTCCTCCATGGTCAGAGTGAGTCCTACCGCAAATTGGAGGGGCAGCACCTCATATTTTGCTTCGGTAGTTTACACCTCAGCGGTATGAACATTGACATAAAATTTCAGGTAGTCCTTGCTTTCTCCCTCCTTCCCCTCCCCTTCCCAACTCTCCCACACCACACTGTCTCCTCCTCTTCTTTTCTTCTCCCCCCCCCTCCTCCCTCAACCCAACATCAGTCTGAAGAAGGGTCTTGACCCGAAACCTATTTCTTCGCTCCATAGGTGCTGCCTCACCCGCTGAATTTCTCCAGCATTTTTGTCTACCAAAGGTAGAGATAATTTTCATCGCAGCCGAGTAGATCCCAAGACTTTTGGTAAAATAGAACTTTATAATCCTCTCCATCTTCCATACATGGAGGGTTCTTTTTTTTTTTTCCCTGCATTACCAAATGACAGAGAAGCTGAAAATGTAAGATTGATTTGTGATGGTGATTTGACTTGGAGACAGCTGCAGACAGTTTTGTTTGTAACCAGAAATGAAAGATAGACTTGCATCAATGAAACACCTTCTTGTGCTCCTCGAGATTCTCAAAGCATTTCAAGTGAAATGATTTACTGTGAGGAGCGGTGGACCGAGTCAGACGTGGCAGCCAGTTTGCACAAAATCCACAAACTGTGATGAATCATCAGGACCAAAAGTCCAAAGGGAATCTATTACTCACAAAATAATTAAGCAAGAAGGAGTGCCTAAAAGGTTTCATCTAATCAAAACTTGAAGGAAAAACTAAAACTCTTATCTCTCCTCCACATCCTCCAACTTCATGTTGCCCCAATCCCGTACTTTTATACCTTCTCTAAAGTCCACAACAGGATTAGGCGACCCAGTATCTGCCTGCCCTTGCCCCACTGAATATATGATATACATTGGCTCTATCTTCTCTGCACTTGTTTTTTCCTGGACAAGTTCTGTTTCCACAGCCCCCACTGCCTCATCTTCACTATGGATGTCCAGTGTTAACTTGCTGATGGGTGTACAAGGACTGGACATCCACATGGTGAAGATGACGTAGTGGGGGCCTCACGGAGAGTTTTCACAACTTGCTGATGGGCGCAAGAGTGAAAACTCTCCATTTCTTTCAGCAACAAAGATCCACCCGGTTCTCCGCCCTCAACACTCTCGTCCACCAGGTTAAAGATGTCTTCCCCTTGAACAAAGATAGGCACGAAATGCTGGAGTAACACAGCGGGACAGGCAGTATATCTGGAGAGAAGGAATGGGTGACATTTCGTGTCGAGTCGCTTCTTCGGACTGGTTAGGGATAAGGGAAACAAGAGTTATAGACGATGATGTAGAGAATTTAAAGTGGCTTGCATGATTTATCTTTGGACTCCTGGTACACATTGAGCGTGTAGCCACAGGCACTGGTATGGGCCCTAGTTGTGCCTGTGTTCCCATAGGCTAGCAGACACTGTTCCTGCACCTGTGTGTGGGCATTATCAATGTTACCACCTTTGCTACTAACTTTCACCCCGTTCTCAAATGCAGTTGAACCATCTCTGGCACTTTTCTCACTTTTCTACATTTCTCTGTTGCCATCTTGGGAGACAAATTATTCACAGATGTTTATATAAACCTGTTGACTCCCACAGGTGTCTTCCCACTTTGTCTCGTAAGAATGCCATTCCCTCTCCCAGTTTCTCCATCTCTGCCACGTCTCCTCTCAAGACCTTCCATTCCAGAGCATCTGCACTGTCCTTTTCAGGAATGTCCTCATATTGTTGCTGATGGAGCCCATTCTGTGTTTCCTCTGTTTTGTTTTGACCTGCTCTCACCCCACCCCTCTCCAAACAGAACGGAGATCGAATTCATCTTTCATCCCACTAGCCTCCATATCTAGCACATCAACCTCCGTCATTGAAGCCAGCTGCTACAAGAACCCACCACCAGCCACATTGTGCCCTCTTCACCCCTCTCTGTCTTCCACAGGTACCACTCCTGCTGTGAGTCCATTCATACCTCCCCACCCACTGCCCATGGATGCCTGCAACTGCAGAGGTCCAACTCTCACAACATCCAGGGGCCTAGACAGCTCCGCCAAACGTATCAACTGCATTCAGTGCTCCCGATATGGTAATTGTTTCTCTCTCTCTCTCTGTCTCGTTCTCACTATCTCTCTCTCCCCCCATCTCCCTCTTTCTTTCTCTCACTGTCGCTGTCTCAGCTCCCTCTGTCTCTTCCCCCCTCCGTCTCTTCCTCCATTCCTCTGCCTCACCCTCCCTCCTTCTCTCCATGCACCCCATTCCCTCCCTCCATCTCTCCCTCCATCTCTCCTCGCTCCCTCCGTCTCCTTTACATCCTCCGTCTCTCTCTCTCCCTCCCTCCGTTTCTCCCTTCCTCCGTCTCTCCCTCCTATGCGTCTCTTCCTCCCCCTCCACCTCCGTCAGTCTCTCCCTCCCTCTTTCCTCCCTTTAACTCTCCTCCCTCCATCTCTCCCTTACTCCCTATCTCCTAGTCTTTCTTCCTCTGTCTCTCCCTCTCTGTCCCTGTACCTCTCACTCTCTCTCCCTCTTTCTCTCTCTCTCTGCCTCTCTCTCTGCCTCTTTCTCTGCCTCTTTCTCTGCCTCTGCCTCCCTTTGTGTCTCACTCTCGCGCTCTTTCACTTGGGCTCTCTCGCTCTCAGCTTCTCCATCCTCTCTATTTCCCTCTTTCTCTTTATATATTTATTTTTCTTTCCCTCTCTCCCTCTCACTCTCTGTTTGTCACTGTCTCTCTCTCTCTCTCTCTCTCTCTCTCTCTCTCTCTCTCTCTTTCTCTCTCTCTCTCTTTCTCTTTCTTTCTCTCTCTGCTTTCTCTCACTCCCTCACTATCTCTCTCTCCCCCCCTCTCCCCCTCCATCCTTCCTCCTCTCACCCTTTCCTCATTTCTCTCCCATCCCTCTTGACTCCTCCCTCCCCGGCCTCTCATTCATCTCTCTAATGGTCCCCATTATCACCTTTCTTATCAGATTCCAACACTGGCAGCCTTTGTGTTGCTGCTTATCACCTTCCAGCAACTGTCTCCACTTTCACCCTCCCCTCCCTTCACCTGGCTCCATCTGTCTTTCTTCCCCTCTCTCGTCTGCCTGTGTGATTCAAATTTGTACCAGATGGATCTTTGTCTTAGTGATAAGAATTCTATCAGTGGTTTACCCTGTGATGAGTGAGAGTGAAAGTAAGCCAGTACTGACTGGTACAGCAGGAAATGGCCAGAGCATTTGATTCATATAGGTAAAATCCTGTGGAATGTGTACATTCAATAATCTATTATATTCAACACTGGTGAGAATTTTAAATTACTTCCACCCTTACTGATGAGACTGACCTTGGATTCACTGGATCAGTCGGAAGAATTGCTGGCACTGCAAAAGAAATATCAGTGGGTGATATTTACAGTCCTGTTTAGAGATTACATGTCAAATATACCATCAATTTCTAATTTGTTGATAAAAGGAAATGGTGTTTCAGTCATTTTTTAAAAATGTTTTACTATTATATTACCACTCATAATAAATAATGCTCAGAACTTATTCAAGGGTGGAAGCAATGGCCAATGAGTAGGAATTAGGTGGAAAAGCTGGATAGATATTGTCTGTGAAAAAGAGATGAACTGAATATTTACTGACAACAATAATCCACACAGATGGCGTTAATTTAAGTCTGTGATGTGTTTTGAGTTAGAAGGTTGCAGTATGTATATATATATGTGTGTGTGTATACAAGAGATATAAAGGTTTGTACAGAGGGGGTGGAGGAATGACAAGGAAGTGCAGTTGTTGGTATCTTGGAGGAGCTCAGCACTGGGGTAGTGTGAAGAATACACCTGCTTTCCACATCAATATTTCATTGTTTTAAATTATGTTTTATTGATTTCCTTTGCACCATTAATAACCCTGGCTTGGGATGCCTGGGCCCTAAACTCAGGACCCCCCCCCCAAGTTTCCCCCTCTCTCTCCTCCCTCCTCTTTCTCCATCTTTCTCCAGTCTCCTTCAGACCCTAATGCAACGTTTGGCAGCCAATGAGTACCTAGGCTGCTGTTATCCTGCAGCAAACCAGGAAAGTACAAAGACATTTTGGATCTTATTCATGTCAGAATTTCTCTCTTCAGCCTAAACACCAAAGTTAATTTTTTTTTAGTTCAACCTTTGATCAAATAATGACAAGGAAGGTTTTTGAAGGGGACTTAAAACCATTTACTTTACACTTCAGAAGCTACAGATATGGAATTGGAGGTCATTTTATATTAATGTCAACGGTTTAAGTGCGTTTCTTGGTGCAGCAGGAGTGTTAGTATTTCCCAGTCAATTGGAAGTCATAAACTAGGACACACAATAGTAGTTAACCCTATGAATATTTAATCATCTACACTCCTCAAACACCATATATGTATTTTATGGTTTGGATTAATGGTGTTGCTGGTGCATTCTGGATATGATCTTCACCACACGACAACTCCAAGAATAATGCAAGGAGCAACATCAACAACTATACATGGCCTTTTCTGACCTTACAAAAAACCTTCATCTGTGTTGACAGAGCCTTTGCAGAATATTTCTTAACCTTGGCTATTCTCAGAAATTCATTGCTATTCTATCCACTGCAGATAAAAGCAACCGTTCTCCCAATCTCAGCAGAGAACTGGCATCAAGCAAGAGCGACACAAAATGCTGGAGTCACTCAGCGGGCCAGGCAGCATCTCTGGAGAGGAATGGGTGACGTTTTGGGTCCAGACCCTTCAGACTACCATTGCTCCAATTCTCTACTCTGTCTTCCTTGCTGCAGTTTTATATCTCGCTTCCAACAAGTTTCCTGCTGGAATGAAACAAATCTTGAGCAATGGCGCAGTGGTAGACTTGATGCCTTTTTCCCCTGTCCCACTTAGGAAACCTGAACGGAAACCTCTGGAGACTTTGCGCCCCACCCAACGTTTCCGTGCGGTTCCCGGAGGTTTTTGTCAGTCTCCCTACCTGCTTCCACTACCTGCAACCACCTGCAACCTCCGGGAATCGTACGGAAACCGTGGATGGGGCCCAAAGTCCCCAGAGGTTTCCGTTCAGGTTTCCTAAGTGGGACAGGGGCATATTACAGTGCCAAAGACCCGGGATCGATGCTATGGGTGCTGTCTGTACGGAGTTTGCACCTTCTCCCTGTGGGGCTTCTCTGGGTGCTCCCACATTCCAAAGACGTGCAGGTTTATAGGTCAATTGGCTTCTGTAAATTGTCCCTAGAGTGTCGGACAGAACTAGTGTACAAGGTGGACATAAAATGCTGGAATAATTCAGCGGGTGAAGCAGCATCTCTGGCGAGGAGGAATGGACGACGTTTCGGGTCGAGCCCCTTCTTCAGACCGAGGGTGGTTGTTGGTCGGCACAGACTACGTGGGCCGAAGGGCCTGTTTCCATGCTGTATCTCTAAAAAAAGACAAATGGGAAACTGTTCAACCTTTGTTGCACCCACTGCAGAACCAAAGTCACTCCATCCTCTACCAATTAAGTGCAATATGCAGGCCATGTCTGCATATGTGCACACCTGGAATCCCACCACCGTCATTTTTCACTGAAGGATGTGAGAGAATAATTTTAAAATATATATCTAGCAGACACTTTGATGCACTGGAGAGGGACAACCATTGCTGTCTGCATGAAATCCTTCAAATCTATTAGCAGGATAAAGGAGCTATCATCAGCATGTTCTCTCAGGTCAACATTCCCAGCAACAAGACTGTAATTACAGTCAGTCAGCTGTGATGCATCGACCCCATCATTCATATGGCACGACATCCCAGAAACAAATACACTTCCATCAGCTCCGCCACAGCAAGAGATTAGGAGGATGGAGAAAGCCACTTCAAAGTTCTCAGAGAAAATGTTTGAACATTCTCACCAAGAGCACCAAGCCCATGAGGAACAGGAGCATCTAGGAAGCACTACCTGCCCCGCCCATGGCTGAACCTGCTGATCCCACCTTGGCATTATCAGCCCATTCAGGTTTTGTATTCCCCCATGAATTGGCCTTAGGAAAGTACAGCATATGTTTATAAAAAGAGACACAACACGTTGGAGCCACTCAATGCTCATGCAGCATCTTTGGAGAATATGGATAGCTGATGTTTCGGGTCAGGACATTCTTCAGACTGATTGTAGTGGGGGGTGAGAAGGCTGTCTCTCATGTATGTTACATACTGAGTAAAACTCCAGGCTATCCCATCAAGCAGTTTCAGCTACCTCAGCAAACAATTTCAGCCTGGGTGCAGTATGGTTTTGATACGAAATAAAGTTCCTTTTACAGTCTTACGAAACACAGAGGACATTTAATAAAATATATATATTTAGACTAAAATTCTCTGTGCATAACTCCCATCAGCCATCCCCAAGCCAGTTACAGCCCAGGTTATGAGAAAACATAGCAAAATAGGTGCAGGAGTAGGCCATTCGGTCCTTTGAGCCATCACCGCCATTCAATATGATCATGGCTGATCATCTGAAATCAGTACCCCGTTCCTGCTTTTTCCCCATATCCCTTGATTCCTTTCGCCCTAAAGCTAAAGCTAACTCTCTCTTGAAAACATCCAGTGAATCGGCCTCCACTGCCTTCTGTTGCAGAGAATTCTACAGGTTCACAACCCTCTGGGTGAAAACATTTTTCCTCATCTCAGTCCTAAATGGCCTACCCCTTATTTTTAAACTATGACCCCTGGTTCTGGACTCCCCCAACATCGGGACATTTTTCCTGCATCTAGCCTACCCAATCCTTTAATAATTTTACACAGTATGTTTCTGTAAGGAGGTTATTCTCCCGCCACGGTCTCTCATCAAACATTTAGGAGGAAAAAAAGAGGGGAAAAGTAAGGAATGAAAACTGATTTACTACACTAACACATGCCTTATTGAAGTAAAATGGATTTTTTTTATCTCTGAATAACACTCCTGATTTGTCCTTTCTTTTCTCCTATTAATATGTTCAAATGCCATTTCAGAGGACTATAAAGGAAGTCATTGAATTCTGAAGCTACATTTTTACATAACAAAAGATCATGAATTTCTACCTTATTTTCAAAGAACCAACTTGAATCTCAGTTTATATTAAGCAAAGCCTCACTTACCAGTGCAGTTTCTTTTGTATTAGCCCCCAAATCTCAGGGACACAGGTGCAGGAGGGAATGTAGGTGACACACTAATGTAATAATATTTATTTAATTGGCTGAACCCGTCACACTGGTGAGGGATTGCACCAGTTCACAATCACTGGGCGAAGGCCAATGCAAAGTGGCCCAGTTCCAGAAACAGGGAAGCACATGAGGGAGGCCAGATACAGCTGAGCCACTCAGCTTTACTGTTTCTACAATGACCTTTCCATTTGTAAGCTTATACACGTGAAGAGGATTGTCAAGATTTATATTTTTTTAACTCACTCTCCAGTCTGGTGTTTACCTTGGTATTTGCTTCAGTTCATAAGAATTAGGAACATGAGCCGGCACAGTCAGCCTCTGAGGCCTGGTCTACTATTCAGTCAGATCGGAGCTAATACAATCTTTCTCAACCATTTTCCCATTCTCTCTTTGCATCCCTTGACTATAAGAATTCTCACAGTCAACATCAACTGAATGCTTGAAAATAATGGAGAGTAAGCTATCATTAATAAATGTTTAAGAAGGAACTGCAGATGCTGGAAAAATTGATACAAACGAATAAATGTTGTTCATTTAATGGCAGATTTGTCACAGTTCCACGCCTAACTTTTCTGTCACCCAACCTTCCTAGGCGCTGGGTGACAAAGGGAGTCTAGAGAAGGGTCCCAACCTGAAACGTTCAATTTCACATTTATTGCCACATGCACCAATTAAGATACAGTGGAATTTCGATTTACCATACAGCCACACAATCAAAAAGAGCACAATACACAATAGAATACAACATGAGCATCCACCACAGTGGAATCAACATTCTTCACTATGGTGGAAGCCAATAACGTTCAGTCAGTCCTCCTCCTTTCTTCATCCATGGTCGAGGCCATGAACCCTCCGCAGTAGCTGCTACGGACAGCCCGATGTACAGGCCCTCGCGTCGGGATGCTCGAAACTCCGACGTCGGGACGGACGGACACTCCGCGGCTTGGAGGTCCCGAATCGGCCGCTTCCTACCGGAGACCGTGGCTTCATGATTTTATAGGCCGCAGGCCGGCGGTCAGAGCATTTCTCCAGCGATCCAAGAGCTCCAATCTTTCTGGCTGCTCTTTGCTATTTCACCCAAGAGAGCTTGGGTAAAATTGGAAATAAGACAGATGTTATTGTAAATTGAAACAGTTGTCACCAGGATATTTGAATCTTAGGAATCACAATAACCAAGTTCAATTCAGCATCCTGCCCTGAATCTTTTTCCTATTTCTTCTTTTTACCTCCAACTCCATTTCCTCTGTCATCTGTCCTATCACCCTCTCTATTTTTAGTCCAGGAAACTAGATCAAAAGCTTTTTTTTTAAAATGATGGCAGCATGGATACAATGTGCCTAAAGAACTGTGTAGTCTTTTATCACAAATGTATTTTATACTTGTCTGCCATTTTACTGCTACTCTGAATGAGAGAATCTGCATATCAACCCTTCTCAGCAATGCCCAGGTATAGGGTAATCATTTGATCTTTTAAAGCTGAGACCTAAAGAGGCATGGATAATAGGCAGGGAATACGCCTGGTGACCCAGGGAGACCTGAATGCGGAGTCGCAGTAACACTAATCCTATACTATACTAAAGGGTCTGAAGAAGGGTCTCAACCCAAAATGTCACCCATTCCTTCTCCCCAGAGGCACTGCCAGTCCCGCTGAGTTACTCCAGCATTTTGTGTGTATCTTCAGTTTAAACCAGCATCTGCAGTTCCTTCCGACACACCTATACTAAACCTGTCCACAAGGAGGCAGTACACAAACTCAAGTTTTCATTTTTGGAGGCAGCAGTAAGGGCAAGGGAAGTATTAATAAGTATTTTAAACTAGTTAAACACAAATGTAGTTGATGCTAAGTTTACTTTCATTGGAAGATTGAAATGCACCCATCAAATATTAATATCATGTGGGAGCACAAGTTAAAGATAGGGAGATGTAATTATTATTATCTTCATCAAAACGTAAAGTATATTCCCAATAGTCTGACACAGAAGCACCTGGTGTCTTTGTAGAATTATAAATATAGAATCTGTTGACTAATTCTCTGCCTCCCCCATGAGTAGAGAGGAGCAGCTTATTATCCGATTGTAGAGCAGAAGCTTGTGAAGGAAAGTCAGATCTCTCTTATATCGTTTTAAATTCTCAGCTTTGATTTGAAATTATTTGAAATCTATCTGTCAGAAGGTTTAACTGGTGCTGGAAAAGGGGAGCAGGTGCCCAAGAGGTATCTCATTCCAATCTTATTTTAAGAACATTTCCCTGCACTGTTTTCTTTTAGTTCTCTATGCCGGCATGACATCCTGAATATTTAAGGAAGTGATTGATTTTCTTCATTTCCTTCCATTCCACCATGGTCTACAAAAAGAATAGCTGTAGATTGGTGAGTGGAAGCACGTTGGTGAGGATGTAATATCCTGATAAAGCACACTGAGCCAGCTTTGTCAGCGTCTTATTAGCTGTTGTTCTTGAATGATCAAGGATGATCTTCATCTATAATGCACATCGCATATGCAAGACGTAATTTATTTTTAATCTTCATCTAACAACATCGTAGCCTGCTGTGCTTTCAAGTATCAGCTCTGTGTAGAGTTTTTTTTGGCAAATAAGTCTACTCTGTCTACATCCATGGGAGCTTTGTGAAAACATCCACTATTTTTTTGGCAACTGATCATTAGTTCATTGCCTGGCATGTATCATACCTGACAGAATGAAGTTGCCATTTTTATATTGTGTGTGACCAAATTTTGATCAAATTTTCTTCCTGAAAAAGCTGGAGTAACTCAGCAGGTCGGACTGACGAAGGGTCTCGGCCCGAAACGTCACCTCTTCCTTTTCTCCAGTGATGCTTTCTGACACGCTGTTAGTCCAGCTTTTTGTGTCTTTCTTCGGTTTAAACCAGCATCTGCAGTTCTTTCCTTCATACCAGTGATTGTCTGTATTTAAGGAGGTTGGAGTGGAGCTTCTTATCGAGTCTTACAGCTTGAAAAAAAGCTCTTTGGCCCATCTTGCCCCAGCTACACTAGTCCCACCTGCCTATGTTTGTCCCATTATCCCCCCAAACCTTTTCTATCCTTGTATCTTCTTCTTGCGTATGGCATGCATAGCCTAAAGTTGTAGGACAATTTGTTCTATTTGATCTTATTTGATTGTGCACGCCAGATTGATTGAATGAATGAATTAATGTTTATTGGCCAAGTATTCACATACAAGGAATTTGCCTTGGTGCTCCGCCCACAAGTGACAACATGACATACAGTGACAGTAAAGAATGATACATAAAACATTAATAATAAAACATTTTGATTAAACATGCAAATTAAATAAAATACCAGAGCAAAAGGAGGCTACAGACTTTTGGTTATTGAGTAGAGCTACTACTCGTGGAAAAAAAGCTGTTTTTATGTCTGGCTGTGGCAGCTTTGACAGTCCGGAATCGCCTTCCAGAGGGAAGTGATTCAAAGAGTTTGTGGCCAGGGTGAGAGGGGTCAGAGATGATCTAACCCACTCGCTTCCTGGCCCTTGTAGTATACTGTTCGTCAATGGAGGGAAGGTTGCAGCCAATAACCTTCTCAGCTGATCGGACGATTCGCTGCAGCCTCCAGATGTCATGCTTGGTGGCTGAGCCAAACCAGACCATGATGGAGAAGGTGAGGACAGACTCTACGATGGCCGTATCGAATTGGACCATGATTGCCTGTTGCATTCGTTGAAACAGGGCGGACCACGTGAAGGTTGCAATCATCCACCCCCTATCCTTGTATCTTCCAGATGGCTCTTAAATGTTGTAATAGTACCTGCCTCAACTACCTCCTCTGGCAGCTCATTCTATACACCTACCACCCATTGTGTAAACAATAGTTGCCCCTCAGGTCCCTATTAATTCTTTCCCCTCACCTTAAACCTATGTCCTCTGTTTGTTGATTCCTCTACTCTGGATAAAAGACTGTGCATTTATCCTTTCTAATCCTCTCATGATTCTATGCACCTCTATAGGATCACCATTCATCCTCCTACTCCCCAATTAATAAAGTCCTAGCCTGCTCAACCTCACCCTATAGCTCGGGCCCTCAAGTCCTGGCAACATCCTCGTAAATCTTAACTGCACCCTTTCCAGCTTGACACCATTTTTCCTAAAACAAGGGTTATGGGACATAGGTCAACATATGCCCTGGGCATCAACATGGATTGATCCAGAACCTGCCCCTTACATGATGAACAAACTGGAAGTTCCAGTAAAGAGATACACACCGGTTTATGCAGGATTTACCGCAGTGTTTGCTGATGCTTCAGTGTCCGTCCCCCCCCCCCCCCTCTAATTATCACCTAATTGTGGGCGCAAATCTGGCTGAGGCTTTTAAATACTGTTTTACTCAGAGGAATTGAAGCTAATTGTACAACCCCAAGATTTGTATATTCAAAACTGAATTAAAATTGACCAGATTACATATTTTATCAACTAGAACCAAAGCATTCTCCAGAATATTTCCAATTCACTGCTTTGTATTATCTTCATTTCAAGTGAATGATTTAACAATGCAAAGGATTTTTCAGAAAAGAGTCATACAAACATTGACATTGAAGGAGGAATGCTGTGAAATGAATTGTATCGGAAATATTAAAAAGTTCAGCATATTTAACAGTGGACCATTCACCAAGCTCAGATGAAATGCATTGGAGTCTCCTAAGCAGGGGAGGAAAACGTATGTGATCTTTATTTCCCAGCCCTCTTTAACTACTGGCATTGTGCCAGAGATTTGGAAGACTGTAAATCTAATACGATATTTTATAAGGGAGAAAGCAATCCAGTAGCTGCAAACCAATTGATTGGAATGTAAATGGTGTACACATAAAAAAGGGACCAATTCTGAGGAATAGTATACTTAATTGTTTCAAAAGATACAGGTTGATTCAGACCAGACATCATAGACATGGCAATGGAAGGTCGAGATTGGCTAACTTGATTGAATTTCAGATTGGCTCGATTGTAGTTTTATTGGAACAAAATATGTTGATGGTAGATTTTGTGTTTAAAATTATGATTCTTAACAAGGTGAACAGGAAGGATTTACTTCCCTTGGAAGATGCATAAATAGCAATGGGATATGGATGTAGGGTAAGTGACAAAAGCAGTAGAGGAGACTTGAGGAAAATAATTCTCATCATATGGATGATGTGGGTCCAGAAGTCAATGCCTCAAAGGGTAGTTGATGCAAAAGCTGTCATCATCAAGTACATGGATGAGCACTTGACGTGCCATACATAACTGGAATACCTCGAGGCCAAGAACTCGGAAAAGGGATAAGGCTGTTAACATTTTCTTTGGGATGGCCTGGACTCAGTGGACCGAATGATGTTCTTTTGGACTGTAAATTTCTAAGATTCTATGCCAATGTATAAAATTGAACAATAGAATTGTTGGGATTAATATGCACAACGTGGCCAAATAACATGGGTCCATTACTACGAGCAGCATTCTTTGGACTTCAGACTTTAGAGATACATTGTGTATTTTCACCATTTTTCTCTCCTATTCATCTGAAAGCAATCTCCAGAATTGTAAACGGGCAGAGTTGAAAGCGGTTAGCAGGATGTGGAATAGGGAGGGAGATGTGGGCTACCAAGCAGACAGGCAGGGCTGGAGTAGGTGGATTGAAGAACAGGGGCAGGGAAGTTTTGAAGAATGCATTGTTGATCAGTACACTCGCTGTCAGTCAATGAAGTTTATTGTAACATTTTGTCTTTTGCTTTTGTCTTTTTTGTCATTCGGCATTAACTGTGGTGCCTAATTTATCCCATTCTGCAAACAATCCAAATTGGAACAGTAAGTGCACTTAGTGAATCACTGTCCATCTTTGCCTTTTAAAGAACAACGGATACAGAGCCTGTCTGTCACCAGAACTGGAAACAAGTATCACCTCATTTAACCCATCCTGGAGTTTACAGACAGCTACATAACCCTACACAGTTAGACGAGTATTTCTCCTGAAGGCTACACCGTGCTAGGGAAGTTACTGGTAGAACATGACACAAGTTGCAAACAGATTTTTACTCTTACCTCTTCTGCTGGCAGTGACCTGGCACTGCTAACAGATGTTAAGGTCACCAATAGCTTTCTATGTTTCAGTTACAGTTATTTAAGTCAGCCCTGAAGTAAGCCTAGGGCATGTTGTTTGCTGGGGCACTTAGATTGGAAGGATTCTCAAAGGTCCAAAGAATAATATCTTCCAACCTTGTTCTTCTCCACGTTCTTTGTTCATGCTTATTGCCTCCATCAATAGAAACATTTCCATTCTCTTGACCGGCAATTGAATGTTTGCCTCACAGAATTGATTTTTAAATATCCCACTGTGCCACTCTGCTGAAAGAAGCCTATTGTCTGTGGTTATTTTTGATATCTATAATATTTTTTGTGCTACATCTGTAATAGTTAAGGATTTGAAATAAGTATTGGCATAAACTTGTCCATTTATTGTACCAGTAATATCATCAAAAACAGTTAAAGCAGTGAAGGAGGTCAAATCATTTGCCCAACCGTGTCTATAAATGAAGCAGGAAACAGACCATTGACTCTACGTCCAAGGTTAATGTATTAGATGCAGCAGTAGCCATCTGGATGCTGGCACCCGGACTCGGAGACCAACATTAATGGGTAGATCATATCTCTTATAACATAATGAAATGGGCAGAAACTACAGATGCACTTTAATCCTCCCAAGTGTAACAATTATAAGGCTCAGGCAAAATACAAAGTACTGGAGTGACTCAGCGGGTCAGGCACCATCTGTAAAAAATGGATAGGTGACATTTCAGGTTGGGTCCCTTTTTCAGACCGATCAGACCATCAATCTGAAGAAGGGTCCTGACTTGAAATGTTGTATATTAATTTCTTCCACAGATGCTGCTTGCGGTGCTGAGTTATTGCAGCACTTTGCGTTTTGCTTAAGTGGCCAGCATCCGTGTGTCTACAATTATAAGCCTATTTTCAACTTCTAGGTTGCAACAGGAAGGCAATGCCACTTCTAAAATGAAAGAGGGTATTCCTCCATATAATCCTGGGAAACTCCTAATAAGCTCCATGTTAGGGGGTCTGTGAATGGAAACATGGGTTTAACAAACCTCAATGCTAATTAGCAAATCCTGAGTTAATTTATCACTTTTTATCTGAGGAAAATATTGTTCTGGTTGGATGGAAATGAAAGAAATGTCAACCATCAAGAGGTACCAGCATTTGCTGAATTCACCAACATCCCATCTCCAAACTCCAATGAACATCCATGATGACACACTGGAACATGGAGACAATTTACTTATTTCAAGACTGCCTCAGTAAAAGCAGTCATCAATGTTGAAAGCTTTGCCTTTCTGGGAAAAACTATTTGAAAAATCAAGGCTATAGTCCCAACACAAAGCACAAGGTCATGGTAGCTGACTTTTCCAGTCCACCTCTAGTGTTCATTTGCTTAGAATTATTCTCATCTGAGTGGATACGTGCGGGTGACACAGTGGTGGAATGGTAACGTTGCTGTTTACAGCACCAGGGACCCAGAACCAGGTTCGATCCTGACTACAGATGCTGTCTGCACGGAGTCGGTGGGCTGAGAGGCCCAATTCCACCCTGTATCTCTAAACTCAACTAAACTTCTCCACTTGTTGATCAGTTAACCCAGAATGCAGAGTTGCAGTTCCAGCTTCCAGAAACAAGTGATAGTTGGAGTTGAAACTCTGCACTCTGGATTGCGAGCCAGATGCTTCTACTGTGCCAATAGGCTTGTTCTTGGGAGTGGTGCTGAGGGAGCTGAAGAAAAGCATTTCAGCTATTCCCGTGAAGGTGATGTTGTTATTGCCTTTGGGCACGTGCATTTGATTTAAAATTGGTGGATCCTGCTGGCCATTTACTACTGTATACATATATGCAGTTTCTAGTAGGAAACATTGGGCAGCCATTAGGAGAGGATACCTTTGTGGCTTTTGAGCTTGAACCCAGCTAATTACAGTGAATATGAGAAGTGCACAAACAACATTTCATCAACCAAGGCTGCAGAAGTGGCAGAGAAAAGTACTATACTTTTTAAATCAATATTCAGGGTAAGCAAACGGAACTAAATAAAGCCATGGTTATGAACTAATAAAGCAAATTGTCTAATACAGCAGTTCTGTGTTGAACATTAAGTTCGCTCAGCAAACAGTTCAACCTTTATAGAAATTTAGACGGTGCAGGTGCTTATTTTTAATGGAAATGCTCCATTGTGCTGTGTCGTATGAGGAAGGAAAATTGGAACATAAATTACTCGGGGAAAGTCCCAACTCGATTCATCGCATGAAAATCAGAAACATTTCAGAAACTGAATTCAAAACAGAAAATTCTGGAAACACTCAGCAGGACTGGCAGCATATGTGGAAAGAGAAACAGAGTTAACATTTCAGGGATAAAATAGTCTTTTGGCTGCGATCTCCTTTGAAATGAGATGGTAGATGCGGGTGAGGTGGGTGCAGGAACAGTGACGATGGCAAACTCAGATTCATCACATTCTGGAAGTAGTTTTTCAATGAAAGGAATCTGTTTTTAATGAATATCTATGAAGAATCTTATAAATCAGGTCATGACACTAAGTTCATTGTTCATAACATTTTATGAAAGCAAAGCTAACTGAACAAGACTTTAAAAGCACTGAGCCATTGGGTATTTTTAAAGTGGAGATTGACAGGTTCATAATTTGTAAGGGTGTCAACTGAGAATGCGGGAGAATGGAGTGGAGAGGGAAAAATTAACCAGCCATTCAAATGGCAAAGCAGATTCGATGAGCCGATGGCCTAATTCAGCTCCTATGTCTTTGCGGTATTATAAGCCCGCGTTTAATCTGTTACCAGATTGTGCAGGATCCTGCCACCCCAACTTCATTTGCACATTTAATGCAACATTTCAACAAGGTGCTGTTTGGATCTTTTTAGACACTGAAATGCTGAGGATGCATAGCATATGTTCCTTTATAGCTTTTGCTAATACTGGTTACTATTTCACCACCACTCAGCCCAAACCCTGTGCTTAACTTGCTCAACCCTTGCCTCGCACCCACAGCTGAAATAGGGAATCTGTTCCTTCCCTGTGGGAGGTGCCACGTGGGTGAAATAGTGCCTGATATTGGATGAGGTTGGCTGAAGGTCCATGCGGTGGGTGGGGTATGGTGGTGGGTGGCCCTCAATAACAAATTAACGAAGGAACAAAAACATCTATGCTTATCATTAAAGTGCATAGCAAACGGAAGTGGAAGCGGGAACAACATCAGCTAGGTTATTGCAAATGGTAGATCTTGTGGAGATCAGCTTTGGTGCATGTTTGAGGATGAAGGAAAATGGCCGCTAAAAGTCCGTTTTATTAGTACCGAGATGTGCAAGGATGTAGTACAAGGGGTGTTCTGTGAACTTGACTACACCACTCCCTGCAACGACCTATCTGCTCTAGACAGATCTGTCTGCAAACACTTTCATCTTACAAACTGATAATTCTGGTTTTGCATGTTTTCATAAGGATTGCCCCAACCTCTTTCCTGCAAATCCCACCGGAATAGGAAAGATTTTTATGGAACAAGTACTGTTTTAAAAATTGTATAATCCTTTACTGCAAACTGAAATGTATGTTGCATCATAGTACCAATATATCACAGTGACCTTTTCAGGCTCTTCTCTTTCCACATAATGGACTTGTAAGAAATTATAAGAAATTATCATTGTGGAATGGAGTTGTAGAAACTTGTTAGTGAAGGAGAAAACAAAATAATTTTGCAGACAGCTGTTCTTTCTGCATGGATGAATCTTGTGGCATTTAAAATCTGTTATCAACATCCTTTGCATGAAGAGGATGCCCTTTTTGGTTAATTTGCTCCTTGTTCCTTGCTTGTGGTTGCTAAGCGTTGCTGAGCTATAATTCATATATAATGGTGATACCCTAAGAAGAAGAAAGATTTTGATTTGTAATTCATCTTTTGCAATTTATGGATGTACAAAATACTTAGCATCCAATTAAGTACTTTCAAGGTGCAGTTACCGTTGTAATGTAGGAAACAGCAGCCAATTTATATCCAGTAAGCTCCAATTCATAGCAATGTGACAATCAGATAATAATTTTACAGATCTTGATTGAGTGCTGCATTTGACCAGGACACCAGACATTGCTCCTTAATACCAATAATTTTTCTATCCCCATTTTCAAACAATGCCCTAGTTTAATAGTTTTGTAGTCATCTGACTGGATTGGAACTTGAGTCCACAGCACTCTGACATATATGAGCCACAGCTTTCTCCATGTGCTCATTTAACTGGTGTAAGGCTGTCGCGATAGGTGGTTTGTGAAGAACATCTTTACCATGCTTGAACCTACCCCCACACACCCTATTCGAGCATCATGATCTCTTCACTACCTTGTTCTCCACACCATTTTTCAGATAGATAGCTAGATACTTCACTGTCACGTGTACCATGAAGGTACAATAAAATTCTTTGTTTTTGGATACACAGTACACAAAAGAGTCGCCACATGTACTCTTAATTATGGTTGGTCCCTTCTTTGTCGTCTTTGCCAAAGATTCATGATCCGCTGAGAGTAAAACAAAATCCTTACTGTGTGTCTGCGTTAAATGGCAACCACTTGGTTTGAAAGTAGTTCTTCATTTCTCCATGAGGGGCAGCATTCCCCCTCCAGCACCACCATGTCATGCTCTCTGAACTCCATCTCAGCAATTAACCAGGAGAACCTTCTCTGAACTGTTTCCTAAGCAACAGTATCTCTCCTTTAGCAAAGAGATCAAAACTCTACGCTGTGGTCCAGTTGTGATTTTGCCAGCAGAGTTACCATACTTTATACTCAATTATCCTTGCAATATGTTTTTCCAAGTACTTGCACCTGTGTACCAACTTACTCTGATTATCTCTGAAGAAACTCACAGATTATTTTGTACAGCGGCATTCTAAAGTCTCTTTACATTTAACTAATATTTTGCCTTTCTTTTTTCCCCTCCCAATGGGGAGAGTGAAATTGAGGCCAAGATCAGAGCTGCCACGATATTATTGAATAATGCAGAAAGCTCAATGTTCTCTACGGCTCCACATTTTCCCACATTTGTGCTCCAACTGCCAAATACTGGGTCAGCCACTTATCTGCACCCCTTCATATTTCACAGATACATTTCCTGCCATATTTAGTATTGTCAGCATATTGATTATCTTGAAGAGCCAAATAAAATCCCTGTTGCACCTAAGATAGACACAAAATGCTGGAGTAACTCAGCGGGACAGGCAGCATCTCTGGGGAGAAGGAACGGGTGGCGTTTCGGGTCGCGACCCTTCTTCAGACTGATGTCAGGGGTGAGGAAGATACACAGATAAGGAAATGTAAGGTGTGAAAACAGGGCAAAAGCAATGGAGATCAAGAAAAATGTAGAATGGATCATTGTTAAGTCCTGTCCCACTTTCACAACCTAAATCATGACCTTTTTTACTCGTGGACTTTTTTCATCATGCTAGAAAAACGCCCCGACCTACTTGATGCCACGAGTACCTACGACTAGCATCACGGCCTGCTACAACCTCCTATGACCTCGTGATGACCATGCTGCGAGTATGAGTCAAGGGCAAACTTGGCAGAGGTCGTGAATTAGGTCATGAAAGTGGGACAGGCCCTTTAGTTGGGAGAAGGTAACACAAAGTAAACAGAGATAAAATGCCATCGGAGACAGTAAGACTGGTCGGAGATCTGGGAAGGGGGAGGGATGGAAAGAGTGGGAAAGCAAGGGTTACTTGAAGTTAAATAAGTCAATGTTCATACTGCTGGGGTGCACTTGCAAGTTACAGTTGTCCAGTTTGAAAGCAATCCATCTTCTCTCACAATGTTTCCGTGCCAATACGTTATCCCATATTCCTTAGCTGTGACATTGTATACTAACCTTTTATCTGGCACATTTTATCATATACCTTCCGGGAATTCAGATACATAACCTCTGGTTCCCCTTCATTTACTTTGCCAGTTATGTCTTAAAAGAACTCAAATAAATTTGTCCAACGCCCGTCCCTTTTCACAAAACTATGTTCATGTTGTATGAATGGGTGGAATGGTGGTAGCTGCTTTACAGCGCCAAAGACCCAGGTTCATTCATGACTACAGGTGCTGGCCGTACGCAGTTTGTACGTTCACCCTGTGACCTGCATGGGTTTTCTCCAATTTCCCCCCACACTCCAAAGGTTTACAGGTTTGGAGATTAATTGGCTTGGTATAAATGTAAATTGTCCCTAATGTGTGTAGGATAGTGTAAATGTGACGGGATCACTGGTCGGTGCGGACTCGGTGGGCTTAAGGGCCTGTTTCCTTGCTGTATAGTATCTCTAAACTAAACGAAAGGGCCTGTCCCACTGTATGAGGTAAATCAACCTCGCACCAAAGGTGTCTGAGACGGGCCAGGAAGATCATCAAGGACCCCTCTCACCCTAACCATGGACTGTTTGCTCTCCTCCCATCATGGAGGTGGTACAGGAGCCTCAGGTCTCGAGCTAGCAGGATGAGGAACAGCTTTTTCAACAACACACTTACATTGCTGAACTCGGATTCCCGTCGTTAGATATCTTTGGTCTCTCCATCCACATTGTTAACCAGTACTCTTCTTACTCTAATGTATGCTTGGTCTGTATTTTTTTTTTAAAATTCCTATCTTGCACTATGACTATGACCAGACGCTAAACTGCATTTCGTTGTACCTATACTTGTATCTGTGCAATGACAATAAAGTTGAATTGAATTGAATTGAATTGAATTGAATTGAATCAAGAGTTCTCCCGAGTTTTCCCCTGATTCGAACTCGGAGAATGTCGTGATGAATTTTTTTAAACTTTTTACTCGTACGAGCCGCTACGAGACATCCACAAACTCCTACGGACCCGCTACGGACATTCTCCGAGTTCGAATCAGGGGAAAATTTGGGCCAACTCTTGAATTACCTCGTACAGTGGGACAGGCCCTTAAATTAAATTGTACAACCACTTTCTAGATATCAAGGCTCCTACTTTTTATGATGATATTTTACCAATGACAGAGTTTCGTGTTTGCTGTCTCCCTCTTTTGTAAAGGAGTTGATAGGTTTTCCAATCTACTAGAATCCAGAATCTAGGGAAGTTTGCAAAATCATAATCGCTGCTCTACATTCCATTCATTGCTTCTCCCAACAATTTTCCCTACACTCTACCCTCTCTGCCCTGCGTTGATACCTCATGCCCTTTATCTGTCACTCATGCAGCTCCTGGCCTCATCCTCTCAAACATGCCAAGCACCATAAGGCAATAAGGTCATAAGTGATAGGAGCAGAATTAGGCCATTCAGCCCATCAAGTGTATTCTGCCATTCAATCATGACTGACCTATATCTCCCTCCTAACCACATTCTCCTGCCTCCTCCCCATAACCCCTGACACCTGCACTCCACCCTATTCCGCTCTTCTTACACCTCTGCTGGATCTACGCTTTGATCTATGCATTGCTGCTTCCTGATGTCACGAAGGATTACAAGCCTGGGGGGGTCCCAGACTTCATCACTGCTTCCCGGCCACCTCCAAGCCGCGTCTCCTGACACTAACATGGCCACTCTTCCCTGCCACTGACCACACCAAAAAACCTTCCTCCCTCCTCTTATCTCATCACCACTCCCAACTCCAAAACCACCTTGAAGTCGTCTCTGAACCACCTTCCACCCTCTCCGGTGACCTCCAGTCACTCCGCTCCAACCCCAAACATGCCGTCAAAACTGCAGATAAGATGGGTGTCTCTGTGGTCTAGTAGACTAACCTCTACCTTGCTGAAGTTAGACTCTAGGACAAAGCTTCATACCTACGCCTTGACCACAGACGCACCAATGAACATCAGACTAATCACTCCAGACCAATGAATATCTCATCACTTCAGGAAATTACCTCTCCACAGCTTCCAACCTTACAGTTCATTACATAGAAACAGAAAATATATGCAGGAGTAGGTCGTTCTGTCCTTCGAATCAGCACCAAAGGGCACTCAATATGATCATGGCTGATCATCCAAAATCACTACCCCGTTCCTGCTTCTCCCCGTATCCCTTGATTCCATTGACCCTAAGTGTTATATCTAACTCTCTCTTGAAAACATCCAGTGAATTGGCCTCCACTGCCTTCTGTGGCAGAGAATTCCACAGATTCCATATTCAACTCCTCTTGTTATGAAGGCCAACATGTCATTAGCTTTCTTCTCCACCTGTTGTCCTTGCATGCTTATTTACAGCGACTGAGGTACTAGGATACCCAGGTCTCGTTGTACTTCCCCTTTTATGAACCTGACACCATTCAGATAATAATCTACCTTCCCGTTCTTGCCACCAAAGTGGATAACCTCACATTTATCCACATTATACCCTGCATCCTCATAGCATCCTCTTCACAGTTCACACTGCCACCCAGTTTTGTGTCATCTGCAAATGTACTAATGTTACTTTAAATCCCTTCATCCAAACCATTGATGTATATTGTAAATAGCTGCGGTCCCATCACCGAGCCTTGGCGTACCCCACTAGTCACTGCCTGCCATTCTGAAAGGGACCCGTTAATCCCTACTGTTTATTTCCTGTCTGCCAACCAATGTTCTATCCATGTCAATACACTAACCCCAATACCATGTACTCTAATTTTGCCCACTAATCTCCTGTGTGGGACCTTATAAAAGGCTTTCTGAAAGTCCAGGTACATTAAGGATTATACGTCCACACGACATCGACTGACTCTTCCTTGCCCATTTTCCTAGTTACATCCTCAAAAATTCCAGAAGATTAGTCAAGCATGATTTCCCCTTCGTAAATCCATGCTGACTCGGACCGATCACGTTACTGCTATCCAAATGTGCTGCTATTTCATCTTTTATAATTGACTCCAGCATCTTCCCCACCACTGATGTCAGGCTAACTGGTCTAAAATTCCCTGTTTTCTCTCTCACTCCTTTCTTAAAATGTGCAGGAACTGATCCTGATCCTGAATCTATAGAACATTGGAAAATGATCACCACGATTTCTAGAGTCCACGATTTCTAGAGTCACTTCCTTAAGTACTTAAATGCTACTTAATTCTTATAATCCATTTCTCCCTCCCCTCTTTGTCATTCTCTGGTGTTTTTCAAAATGCTTCCAATTTTCTGGCCTACCACTAATCTTCGCACATTCTTCTTTCAATTTGTTACCATACTTATCTACTTAGCCAGAATAAATCACTATTTTTGTTGTCTTTTGAACGGAATGTGTACATGTTAAGAAGTATTAAATATTCCCTTAAATTTCTGCCAGTTCTTATTACTGTTTTGCGTTGAGTCTATTTACCAAAGCATCTTTAGCCAAGGTTACACAGAAAAGCTGGAGAAACTCAGCGGGTGCAGCAGCATCTATGGAGCGAAGGAAATAGGCAACGTTTCGGGCCGAAACCCTTCTTCAGACTGATCAGGGGTGGGGGTGGGTGGGGACAAGAAAGGGAAAAGGAGGAGTAGCCGGAAGGCTGGAGGGTGGGAGGAGACAGCAGGGGAGCTGAGGAAGGGGAGGAGACAGCAAGGACTAACAGAATTGGGAGAAGTCGATGTTCATGCCCCCGGGGTGCAGACTCCCCAAACGGAATATGAGGTGCTGTTCCTCCAATTTCCGGTGCTGCTCGCTGTGGCCACGGAGGAGACCCAGGACAGAGAGGTCGGAGACGGAGTGGGAGGGGGAGTTGAAGTGCTGAGCCACCGGGAGGTCAGCTAGGTTATTGCGGACCGAGCGGAGGTGTTCGGCGAAACGATCGCCCAACCTCCGCTTGGTCTCACCGATATAGATCT
Source organism: Leucoraja erinaceus (assembly GCF_028641065.1). NCBI lineage: Eukaryota > Metazoa > Chordata > Chondrichthyes > Rajiformes > Rajidae > Leucoraja > Leucoraja erinaceus. The sequence continues at coordinate 27,442,762 of NC_073398.1, read as the reverse complement.
GCTGACATCTAGAGCAGCGGACGCAATAGATGAGGTTGGAAGAGATGCAGGTAAACCTCTGTCGCACCTGGAACGATTGCTTGGGTCCCTGAAAGGAGTTGAGGGGGGAGGTAAAGGGACAAGTGTTGCATCTGCTGCGGGCCGCAAGGGAAAGTGCCCGGGGAGGGGGTGGACCGAGAGGGAAGGGAAGAATTGACAAGGGAGTTATGGAGGGAGCGGTCTTTGCGGAAGGCAGATATGGGGGGAGATGGGAAGATGTGGCCAGTAGTGGGGGTCACGTTGGAGGTGGCGAAACTGACGGAGGATTATTTTTTGTATGTGATGGCTGGTGGGGTGAAAGGTGAGGACTAGGGGGACTCGGCCCTTGTTGCGAGTGCGGGGATGGGGAGAGAGAGCAGTGTTGCGGGGTATGGAAGAGACCCTGGTGCGAGCCTCATTTATGGTGGAGGAGGGGAACCCCCGTTCCCTGAATAGTGAGGACATTTCAGATGTCCTGGTGTGGAACGCCTCATCCGTGGAGCAGATACGGCGTAGACGGAGGAATTGGGAGTAGGGGATGGAGTCCTTACAGGAAGCAGGGTGGGAAGAAGTGTAGTCCAGATAGCCATGGGAGTCAGTGGGTTTATAGTGTATGTCGGTTAGAAGTCTATCACCTGCAATGGAGATAGTGAGGTCAAGGAATGGTAGGGAAGTGTCGGAGATGGTCCAGGTGTATTTCAGTGCCGGGTGGAAATTAGTGGTGAAGTGGATGAAGTCAGTCAGTTGTGTGCGGGTGCAGGAGGTGGCACCAAAGCAGTCGTCGATGTAGCGGAGGTAGAGGTTGGGGATGGGGCCCTGGTATGTATGGAACAAGGATTGTTCGACGTAACCTACAAATAGGCAGGCCAAGTCTGCTTTCATCCCTTGATAATGGTCATTAGTTACATTGAAAACATCAGCTTTAGACACAAGCATCACGCTTTCAAACAGAATGGGAAATAGTATTATGTTACGATTACTTTGTATGATTAAAAATAGCCAGTTCCTTAATTGGCTCCATAGTGTATTGTTCTGAGGAATTGGCCTGAATGCACTCCATGAAGCCACATTCAAGCCTACCTTTACCAATTTGCTTTGTCTAATCTATATAAATTCATCCATGATTATTGCATTGCTGTTTTTTTAAACAAGCCTCATTATTTCTTAATTTGTATCATGCCCCACAGTGCAGCTACTGTTTGGATGCTTATTGACTAGGACCTGTGGATTGCTACCTAAACTGATTATGCATCTTGATCTTCTGAGCCAAATGATTTCTCTCAATGCCATCAATCTCAGCCTTTATCAACCATCTCATCCTTCATCACATCCTTCTCCACCACCTTTTTCTTTATGCCTAACCATTCGAAATTTCAATTACCTCTAATTTTTTTCAAATCTTCATTCTCTCTAGACCTTTTTACTGTTTCCTGAATGTTTATTCAACTTTGTCTGACAAGATAGATACATCACATTTGTTCAATATTTCTACTGTTTCCCTACTCCCTACTATAAATGTTCTTGTCTCAGTCCATAAAGAATCTCATTAACTTTTGCTAATTATTTTCTGTATTAAATATCTGTGGAAGCTTTTGCAGTTTGTTTTCATGTATCTCTCTGGATTATTTTCATATTCTGCTTTCCTTTATAAATGCCTTCCTTTGCAGAATTCTGTTATTTGTTCCAATCCTTAGGCTTACTGTTCTTGTTAACATTATAAGCCTCTTCCTTTGATCTAATATTATCTTTAACTTCTTAGGTATTAAAAGCGATATATAGTATATTTGTTGCAAACATGTATTAAGTGTTTTAAATGCTCTTGCTTGTCTTAGTGTAGTTCCCCACTGCACCATAACCAACTCTTGCTTCATACCTTCAAAGTTCACATTGTTTAGATTTAGGACCCTGATTTCAGATTGAACTAAGTTACATTTAATAGAAGCTTCCATCATATGGTGAACATTTCCCATGGATGGCCCTTTAAACACAAGCTTATTTATTAACACTTTCTCAATGCACAAGATTAGATCAATTCCAACATATTTTTATGAATGTAGCGTGCATTCAGGTGAAGAGCCCTTAATTTCGGATCTCACAGATTTTCCTGCCTTTTCCTCCAATTTCACACACACCTTTATCTGTGTACCTGCAGTCCCCTTTTGTCCCTAAACTTTTTCCTCAGCCTTTCTCTTTGGCAATCTAAAATTTCCTTCACCTAAACCCTTGCTTTACTGCCCAACTAATGCAACATACCACACTTACTATTTAGTTTGAAGCCCTTTGTACATCCCTAGTTATTTTACTTACAAGGAACTAGTCCCAGCGCAATTCAGGGGAAGCTACGCCAATAGAACAGCTCTCTTCCCCATTACCTGATGAAATGAAGATCTTTTCTCCCACACTAATTCATGCTCTGATCTTATTATCTCTGCCATTTTGCGTGTAGTTCAGGCAACAGTCCTGCGATCATCATTTTTCAGGGTATATTTTTTGATTTAGGCTTAGATGCCTTATACCTATTGGACAAATGCAGGAACGAAAGCTTCCATCAGAATCCCGATACCTGTCTCGGTCATAGTCCCACTCTCCTCTATCCCTGACAACTAACGAAATCCACAGTAGTTAGCCAAAGGGATGTCTCCACTTCCTGGAACAAACTGTCCAGGTAACTTCATCTTCCCCTGATTCAGTGTCTAAACCCCAGACTCTAGTTCATCAACTCAGCGCTGAAGTTCCTCAAACCAAAGATCTATAGGATCTTTGCTGCAAACATGACTACTGGTGATGGAAGATAGTCACATGCTGCACACAAAATATCGCCTGTTTTACCATGTCTTTCATGATTTAATTTATTTCTTTAAATTAAAAGTAGATTTTTCAAGTTGCTTTTTATAACGTTAGTCTAGTTAATAATCTGGTTTCAATGAACAATTTAGGTTGTACTTTTTGCTGTGGATTGTCATTCTGATAAAAAAACATGATATAGAAATAAATAAAAACTGGCGATCTTAGCAATCCGTTATTACCTTGTCCTCTGTGATTTCATAAATTGATATATTTTTTCAAATAAAACAGGATATTACTGGAATGTACAGTAGATCAGGCACAAAATGTGGTGAGGGAAAGTTAATATTTCAAATGGACGACTTTCTACTAAATCCTGATTTGGATTGCTACTATCACTGCCTCATATTAATTCAGCCCTGATCTTTGAAAAATGCTCATACTATATATTTTCCCCCAACCCTACTCTACACCCAAATTCTAGCCTCTCCAATATACACTCTCCCCCACCAAATTTAATCAATGTATTTGCTCTTGTTGCTCTTACAATTTAGCTTCCCTTTAAATGTATGCATTTTAACCATCAGCAAGTTCCACATGCCTGCTACTCATTTAAAATCTCTTTTCTATCTGTAAATCTACCTACAATGCTGAGAACAATATTCTGCATTCTCTATCTTTCTATTCACTCTACCTATTGTACTTGATTTAGCCTGATTGCATTTATGTATAGAATGATCTGTTTTGATTGGGTAGCATGCAAAACAAAGCTTTTCATCATATCTCTGTATACGTAACAATAATAAGCCTACACCTAAACCTATTGTACATGACCTGTGAGCATTATCTCCTTGAGCCCTAGAAAAAGCTGATGGTTTCTATGGAGATTAGTTTGTAAACAGGAGTAATCTTAATAGCGCACTGCTTATTCTCTGCGGGCCTTGAGTCCTCGTGTGTGCTTGCAGCATTTCATGGTGATCCGCAGATCAGTGCATAGAATTCTGATTTATAAATTTCTCTAATATCAACTGAGAATGTTGGATTATAAGCACATTCTCCCTTACAATACCCCCCTCAGAGCTGGTTCTTTACTGGGAAGAGTGCTAATGATTGTGGACATTTTTTCCCACATAAAAGGACAATTTCAATGAATCTTCCACATGAATTAAAGAGAAACCCAGGTGAAGGGTCCACATTGAACACAGCACCACCATTGAGGAGATACAGCAACATCTTTACAAAATAGCAACTTTGATTTGATATAATGAAACAAGCTGTCAGAGGAAGCTATAGAGGCAGGAACAATCAAAGATCATAGATCATGTCTGATTCTGTAACAAAATTCTCACGGGAAATAAGTACATACATAATATCAGTAGGATAGAACTACAGATGCTGGTTTAAATTAGAGGTAGACACAAGATGCCGGAGTAACTCAGCGGGACAGGCAGCATCTCTGGAGAAAAAGAATGGGTGACGTTTTGGGTCGAGACCCATCTTCAGACTGATGTCAGGGGAGTGGGCGGTACAGAGATAGATTGTAGTCGGAGACAGTAAGACTGGTGGGAGAATTGGGAAAGGGGAGGGGATGGAGAGAGAAGGAAACCAAGGGCTACTTGAAGTTTGAGAAGTCAATGTTCATACCGCTGGGGTGTAAGCTTCCCAAGCGAAATATGAGGTGCTGTTCCTCCAATTTGCGCTGGGCCTCACTCTGACAATGGAGGAGGCCCAGGACAGAAAGGTCAGATTGGGAATGGGAGGGGGAGTTAAATTGCTGAGCAAACGGAAAATCAGGTAAGTTAAGGCAGACTGAGCGGAAGTGTTCAGTGAAACGATCGCCAAGCCTGTGCTTGGTCTCGCCTGTATATTGGCAAGACCAAGCTTAGGCTTGGCGATCATTTCACTGTTTCTGACTATATTCCATCTCTGTACTGCCCACTACCCTGATATCAGTCTGAAGAAGGGTCTCGACCCGAAGCATCACCCATTCCTTCTCTCTAGAGATGCAGCCTGTCCCACTGAGTTACTCCAGCATTTTGTGTCTACATTATATATCAGTGCTGGATCTGAAAGATTGGCAAGTAATGGGAGTATACGGTTGAGGAAGCTCAAGTTTTCAGGTCCATGTTGGTGATGTAATTTCCGTATTGCAGATAACCTGCTTATTAATGCCCAGTTTGGGTTTTACCAGGACCACAAGAGCTGAATTCCAGAGTGAGGCAAGAGTAACTACCCTTGACAACAAGGCAGCACTGGATCGAGTGGGGCATTAAGGAAGCTTGGTACAATGAACATTAGTTGACATCAAGTAGATAACATTTCTCGTCATATCTCACATTAAGAAAGGTTGTGGCTTTTAGGGGTCAAATTATCCCAGCCCCAGGACATCACTGCAGGAGTTCCTGAGGTTGGTCTCTTAGCCCAGTCTTCAACTGCTTCATGTGACCTTCCCTCCATCATAAGATCAGAAGTAGGGACATTTACTGATAATTAAATATTGTTCAACCTCATTGGCAATTCCACAGCAAATGAAGCAGCAAATCCCAAACAACGTCCATGGCTGATAAGTGCAAGTAACATTTGTGCTACAAATGATTTTGGGACAATTGCCAATAAAAAGTCTAACGTGTACTCTTAATGTTCAATTGCATTTCATAGGTCAAAGGTCAGTTTATTGTCACGTGTACCAATTAAGGCACAGTGGAACTCGAATTACCATATAGCCATATTAAAAAAAAGCAACAAGACACACAACTACTTAAAGGTTAACATAAACTTCCACCACAACGGATTCCCCACATTGTTCACTGTGATGGAAGGCAAGAAAGTCCAATATTCTTCCTCTTTATTCTCCCACGGTCGGGGCAGTCGAACCATCCCCAGTCGGGGCGATCGAACCCCCCTCGTCGGGGCGGTCGAAGCTCCTGCGGTTGGAGCTCCTGAAGTTGGTCCCTAACCATGTTAAAGTCCGCAGGCTCCTGCAGTTGGTGCTCCTGAAGTCGGTCTCCAGCAGAGGCCGCCAGCTCCACGATGTTAGGCCGCAGTGCAAACAGAAATACGATACGGAAATAAATTGCATATCCGTCGAGTTAAGGGATATAAAAAAAAAGTTTCTCCCACCCCCAACCCCCGCATATAACAAGCTAACGAATATTAAAACATACATTTAGCACAATCTAAAAAACAACAAAGAAGGAAGTGACGAGACAGACTGTTGGTGAGGTGGCCATTGCAGGCGCCACCCGGTGGTCATTTTCTATCATCAATGCATCACCTTCACATCCTGGGACAGGGACAGAGAGAGGGGTCATTGTCGACCAGCAACTTGAGTTATTAGTGACATAAATACTTTTGATGCAAGAGCAGGCTGAGGATGGGATCCTGACACTGCACAATCTTTTCATAAATTACAAGTCAGGGGAGTGTTGGAAAAATTGCTCCCCCATCTTCCACTCCACCACGAGTGCGCAGCAGTCACACTGCAATACCACGTACAATACTGCAATTTCCTGCCTTGACTGCCTCATCAGCTCATTCATATCCAAGACCTCTATCATCACAAAGGACAAGACACCAGCAACTGCACGTCCCCTTCCAAATCACACACCAGCCTGATTTGAAAATATATCTAATCTGCAGTTCCCTGCAAAGCAGCACTGTGGCAGTACCTTTATGAGAAAGATGGCCGCTTACAACTAACGTCTCAAGAACATTTAGGAATGGGCGATAATGCTGGCCCTGCCATTTGTGCCCATGTCCCAAAATTGAATAAATAAAAAAAATAAGTGGAAGATCATATACAAACATAGAAACATAGAAAATAGGTGCAGGAGTAGGCCATTCAGGCCTTCGAGCCTGCACCGCCCATTCAATATGCTCATGGCTGACCATCCAACTCAGTATCCTGTACCTGCCTGCTCTCCATACCCCCTGATCCCTTTAGCCATAAGGGCCACATCTAACTCCCTCTTAAATATAGCCAATGAACTGGCCTCAACTACCTTCTGTGGCAGAGAGTTCCAGAGATATACAGAGATATAGAATTGTTTGCAATGCAGCAAGGGATCCGATATGTGATAGAATTTGTTGGACTATATTTTAAACATTAAACCTTAGTTATTGTTTTTCACATGCTTTTGACTATACTGCAAGTTCCTAACCTCTCAAGCCACAAATGTTAAATATAGGCCTCAACCTTGAGGATATTCTTAAATGTACTTGCATCTCTGGCTAATTCAGCGCAATGCATGTACCTTGCAGCATTTTCAAGCAATTTTTCTTGATCATGCCAATAACTCAATTAGAATGTCACAGTGAAAATAAAAGGGGCAGATGGATCTAGTGTACTAACCCAGGGGAAAAAAATGCACAGATGAGCACTGAATGACATCACAACAATGCTGAATGGCCACAAGTGCAATACATCAAGAATTGGGATGCATTAAGAAGTCAGTGAGTTATAATTAAGTTAATCTTTCCTCTTTGTAAATCATTGATGCATCCTCACTTAAAATAGTATGTACAGTTCAAGTTCTATACAGGAACAATATAGAATGGTGGAACCAGAATGATTTGAGAGGAAGAGGATGGACAGACACAGGGGACAGTAAATTAAGTAGAATGCATCACAGTAGCAAAGAGTATATTGAGTGATTTATTTGTGACTTGTGTTTTAAGGATTGTAAAATGACTAGATAATGGAAACCACGACAAGTTATCGCACCTCGTCCATTACAATAAAACCAGAGGACGTGGCCTATGCTTGACAGGACAAAACTAATCTATGGAAACATTGGCTCATATTTTGCAGTTATAATGCTGGCAAAACTATCAGCATTCAATATTATACCATAGAACTGGTTGCGTGTAGTTTAGCAGGGAAACTCTGAAGTTGCAGTATTTCCCCACAGACTGCACTACTTTACACCTTGCCCTATTGGAATCAAGGGAAATCAGTGAATTAAATGAAAATTCCGAGTATTAACTGATCTCATTGTAAAATATCTTGGAAAATGTTAACTTTTAATAGCATTCTATGTCAGAATTACTTCCAGGCTAACTCACTGGTCCTAAAAATAAAATTTCATGCATGCGGCTTGCAATTTTCACATATTACTAAAAATGCTATTTCATCATCTACCTCAACATATCAAATAAGTTCCAATCTTTATTTTGTGGTCCATTACATGTTTTAAATATTAGCTTTTGTTTAGCTGTACAAATATCTGAGAATTTTTCAACGTGATTGGCTGCTCATCCTACACTTCCTCTATTTACTCATCTACAATCCTTTCATTTATGCTCTGCTAGGCAGCATCATGTCTTTCTAAATCTAATACTATTCTTAACCTCTTTAGTTAGCTACGGATGGATTATGATTCTGATGAATTTTTTATACTGAGTAGAATGTATGGTCATAGTGAGTTATGAAATCATGTTTTAAATGTTTGTTTACCTACTATTTTACCTTCTAATCTAATTCCCCAAACTAAATCTCCAATCATTTCCAGTTGTGGTCATGTGGCATTCATTGTATTAAGCTGGAAATGGTATAGAAAAGATTTACATGGACAATGCCAAAGTTAAGTTAGAAGAAGAGACAGGATAGCCTGTTTATTTCCCCAGAGAAGATAAGAGGCTGAGAGATGAGGTATTTAAAATCATGAGGGGCTTAGATAAAGTGAACGATCACAGTCATTTTCATAGAGGAGGGGAGTTCAGAACTGGGGAGCATATATTTAAGGTGAGAGGAGAAAGATTTCAAGGGATTCGGAAAGGCAATGTTTTCACACAAATGGGTGGTGGGTATGAGAAATGAGCTATCGGAGGACATGGTAGAAGTGAGTGAAATTACAATGTCCAAAAGACATGAAGACAGGTACATGGATTAAAAAGATTTCGAGAGACCTGGGCCAAATGCAAGCAAATAGGACTAGCTCAGGTAGGTAACTTGGTCAGCATGGAAAGTTGGGCTGAATAACTGTATAATGTAGAATGCACTATATGTAGAGTATAACTCTTTGACTCTGCCATCGGCAACATGCCATACCATGTAATTGATTTTGTTTCATTTAAGGCTCTAGTTTCTAACTTTAATACATCACCATCAAACTCAATGTAAAGTTCTATTATACTGCCATCATCTTCCCTCAGAGGATTGCTCATCATGAGATTACTGGCTGACACATAGCAGGACCTAAAATATCCTGCCTCCTTTGTTGGTTTTACAATGCATTTTTCTATGCTATCTTTACCCCATTATTTTAAATCTCTGTTCCTTAGTCCTTGAGCTATCCACTAATGAAAACAAATTCTCTCTACCCCAACCTGAACTTGGAACAGTCTGTACACCTCTGTCAAATAATCTCTCAGATTTTGCTCCAAGAATAACCCTAGCTTCTACCGTCAAATCTTGCATTTGAATTCTCGCAGGGTTGAAATGGTTCTAATAAATCATTCTGCACTGTCTCCTGGACTTTCCTCCTTCATCCCCGATTGTTATTTCTAAAAGATTCTCTGCATTTCTGAAATGAAACAGACCGGCCTGTATTTGTTGGCCACATCTTTATGTCCTTTTTTGAACAGTGGTGTCACAGTTGCCATTTTCTAGGGTGCCACAACCTCTTCTGCATCTAAGAAGGAATTATAGATAACTAGAGTAAGTGGGACCCATTGGGTCCCAGTCATACGGGATGCCTGGTTCCCCAACGCAACCCATTTCCCAACGTAATATTCCACCACTCACCCATAGCTCCTAATTGCGCAGGTACGGCTCATTTCCCCTCATCCCCAAGCACTCCCTCCCCCTCCTCTTCATGTGTGCAAGGGGGGGGGGGGAGGAGTGAAGTGGGGTGTGTAGCGGGGGGGGGGGGGGGGGGGGCTTTGGATAAGTGGGCAAAAAACCATAGCTGTAGGGGGTGGCGTTTTTTCTAAAAAAAAAAATTTTAAAACCGGGGGTGGGTGGGGGGGTGGGGGGGGGGGGGAGGGGGGGGGGGGGGGGGGGGGGGGGGGGGGCAGGGGGGGGGGTGTGTGGGGGGGGTGTGTGTGTGGGAAGAGGGGTTTGTGGGGGAAGGGGTATGTGGGCAGGGGGCAGTTATGGGGGGAGAGAGGGGTGTGTGGGCAGGGGTAGTAAGCTTGGAGAAAAGGCGGGGAAGAGCCATGGGGGAGAGGGGGGCATCTAGGGGGAGAGAGGGAGGGAGGGGAGGAGGAGTCAGCGAGCGGGGCCAGAGGGGTAATGGCTGGAATTGGCGGTGCGATGGGGACTCACAATGGTCGCTGGTCATTCTCCTCCGCCGGGATTAGAATCATTAGCGACGTCTCCGACTCTGGGGCGGGGCTGCTGTTTGGAGCATGGTGGGGCTGGGCTGCTTCGGGTCCCTCCGAAGGTCCGGTTGTAAACCTCCGCCGGCCACCCTCAGCTCCAGTAAAGACGCTATGGCGCAGGAAGGGGCGGACCGTCCCCGGGAGTGACAGGGAAAGAGATTAATCTGCGCGGCGCCGACTGGCAGGATAAGAGATCGATCTGCGCACGCGCGGTTTTTAAGATTTTTAAACCTCGCTAACTTTTACGACATTCAACCGATTGGAATGAAACTTGGCGCACTCGCAGCACAGGTGAACTGTGAGTGAACTGGTAAAAAAATTGTAGCTCTATCGCAAACCGTTTTTGCGCGAATAGAAAGACTGCCAAACTGGAAGATAACAAGATCAGAGTTTTAGTTATGTATAGATAGATAGATGTAGATGGCATCCCTTCCAATTTGCATTTACTTTCAGACTGAAGAAGGGTCTCGGCCCGAAACATCACCCATTGCTTCTCTCCAGAGATGCTGCCGGTCCCGCTGAGTTACTCCTTCATTTTATGTTCATCTTCAAATTACGTGACGCGCTCCAGACGGCTGTGCGGGAGAATGATAACGCGCGCGACCTTCGCGGGACCGTCACGCCTCAACGCGGCGACGAGGTTGCGTAATTAGCCTGCCAAGGACACGTAGGTGGGACAGGGCCTTAACTCCTGATCTGAGCCCAAGATCCTTCCTCATGGTAATTACCTCAGGTCAAATATCCAAAATATCTAATCTCCAATCTTCATCATTAAGCAAGCATATTTCCTTACTTCAAACATGATAGCTTTTATTAATATCAATCTTTTAACATCAGATTTTTAAATTTGATTTCAAACATTCAATGTAATTACATTTGAGAGAGCAAATTAAAAATAGTGTAAAAGGGGTTTTGGGCAAAATCTCCAGCATCAAATGAACACTCAGCCAGAGAATGAGAAGTAAGTTCTATCATTTACATTCAACCAAAATCTTAGTCAAAGAGTTGAATGTAAATGAGGAGAGGCAGGTAGATTAGCAGGAGAATAACGATGCCTTAAGGTCTAGGCAAAGATAAATTCTAAATTGAGATTAAAAGCTGCCATGAAGAAACAGGTTGGAAATGCTAAACCAGAGCCTGCTGATAAGTTCATGGAGGGTAGGGGAAGACAAAGGAAATGGCTAATGTCAAACACCCAAGAGGCTGGAGTACCAGAAAGCCTGGTAGAATGTAGAAAATGTAGCAGTGATTTCTGCTGCATTAGAAGAAAAGCAAGAATGAGAATGAGAAACTATTGACAATTAAAGTTTTTTTTTAATTCAATGATGTTGTATGCGTATAAAGAACAATAAATAACTTGGCAAAGAACATGTCTAGAGTATTAATAGCAAGAGGGCCAAAAGGGAATCTGTGTGTGGGAATTGAGGATAAGGGAAAGGTTCTTAAATATTTTCCTGACCATATTTGCAGCATAACTTTTTCACACAAAGAGTTGTGAGTGTGGAATGCCCTGCCTCAGAGGGCTGTGGAGGCCGGTTCTCTGGGTACTTTCAAGAGAGAGCTAGACACCGCCATTCAATGTGATCATGGCTGATATCATACCCAATCAGTACCCCGTTCCTGCCTTCTCCCCATATCCCCTGACTCCGCTATCTTTAATAGCCCTATCTAGCTCTCTTGAAAGTATCTTTGCTTGAAAGTATCCCGAGAACCGGCCTCTACCGCCCTCTGAGGCAGAGAATTCCACAGATTCACAACTCTCTGTGAGAAAAAGTGTCTCCTCGATAAATGGGAGGAAATTGAATAAGGCAGGAAAAATAAAAGGATATGGAGTGGTTGTCTGCGGATCCTTAAAGAAGCAGGAACAGGTTAATAAGATGGTTTATAAAGCAAGCAGGATGCTTTGCTCTATCAGCTGACGCATGGAATATAGGAGCAGGGCAGCACTAGACCTAAAAAATGTCTGTTCTGTTGCCACACAGCGCTAAAGACCTAGGTTGCTCGCTGTCTGTGTGGAGTTTATGCATTTTCCCTGTGACTAAGGATTTTTACCCTGTTCTACCACATCCCAAAGAAATGTGGGTTTAGTAGGTTAATTGTAAATTGCCTCTCGTGTGTAGACGAGTGGGAGAGTCGGGGGGAGTTGATGAGAATGTGGGGAGAATAAAAAATGAATGAAAAGGACAACATGGTCTCTGCGGAGTCAGTGCTACAAAGGACTGTTTATGTACTACATGTCTCTATGATTCTATTGTATATATTTCTGGTCATCATACGAGAGGAAAGATGGAGAAGGCGTGGAGAAAATTTACAAAGCAATTTTCAAGTCAGGAAGATTTGAGCTGTGAAGCGGCATTAGATAAGCTTGGAAGGTACACAAAAATGCTGGAGAAACTCAGCGGGTGCAGCAGCATCTATGGAGCGAAG